>NC_083352.1:108404800-109014175 GCF_030254825.1 Meriones unguiculatus | reverse complement strand
TGCTAAACCAGTGTGTATATTCTTGAACCAAAGGTGGTAGCCAGTTGGAAACGTTCCAACTGGTTATGCCAAGGGTAAGGAGTCTCATGACTCCCTGGAATAAGCTGAATGGATTCCATTGTATATAAACCCTCCCAGACTACATTCAAGCAGATTTCTGTTCAAAGAAGAAAAGACGATTATTATTAAAGAATTGAGAATGGATGGTGGGTGGAAAAAACCAACCAACCAACCAACCAACTAACCAACCAACCAACCATCCAACCAGTCAGCCAACCCACCAACCAGTCAGCCAAGCACACCTTCCTACTGGGGCTTGGAATGGGAAGATGTTTGGTATCAAAATTCCCTCACATCATCTGTGTGCCCTTTAGTAAGGTTCCTAGTGAGGCTGCCAGGCTCAGATCGCAGGGAAAGAACATCACGGAGCCACTCACACGTCCTCCCTACTCACAGCTCCCTCCCTCACCAGTTTTACATGTCTCTCAGCACTCACATCTCCCCCAGCACTCCCTAGCTACTTAATCCATCCCTGGAATGGGGCCATTCTACTAAACCCAGAACATAGCTCTGATTGAAAAGAAATTCACAGCCCTTGTAAAATAAATATTTTAAAAATTATTTATTTCTCTCTCTCTCTCTCTCTCTTTCTGTGTGTGTGTGTGTGTGTGGTGTGCACATGGCTGAGTATACATATGGAGATCATATGCCGGTTAGCCTGACATAGGCAGAGGCAAACCACAGCAGACTCTGTCTCTAACAGGGTAGAAGGCAAGGACCCGTGCTTGAGGTTGTCCTGGCCTCCTTCCACATGTGCATTGTGGTACATATGCACCAGCACTCACACATGGGAACATGTGCACACAGACACACGCACACATCACACACAAGTTATAAAGGTTCCAAGAGCTTCGCCTTCTTCATCCATTGTGTCAATAGCAAGATTAACAGTGATAATAACCTCTCTTGCTGACAGTGGGGAGGGCCTAGCTAACCATTTGAGAGTCACTGCTCCCCACACTTGTCACACAATCACGCAGTTGCCTCTGGAGAGCTGCTCCTTTAAAACAGGGAATTGTAGATATAAGGAGACCAGTCACCTGCGTTCTTCAGGTTTAAAGGGAGGGCTGCACACAAATGACCTCTTTGTGTTCTCTCAGCCCTGTCCATACCCTATTTATAAGCATGCATTCATTTGTTCACTCCTTCACTAAGTCACCTGAGAAACACTGAACGTCTGTCTGTCATCTGTCAGGCACTGGGATTCATCAGGGATGGAGACAGAGAAAGCCAAGCTCATGGGGAACCCATAGCCACCCATCTGATGGGCACTGAATTTAAACCAATAGTGAGCAAGCTAAATACACCAGGCAGTTAGACCCATGACCTCATGGTGTTAAGGGGGAGGTGGGGAAGAGATTTCTTTCTGGATTTAAAGAGACACAATCAAATGCAAACTCTGCACCTTTATTTGGTCCCATTTTTTTTTTTTATTTTATTTTAACAAATCAACTGAAAAACATGACTTGGAAACAACTGGGGCAATTTAAATGCAGCCTGGGAACTGAGCCACATGAGAAGTGTGGTGGAGTTAGCTGGGGGTATGGCTTCATAGTTAAGCTCCTGGACTACTCTTCCAGAGGACCTGAGTTTCGTTCCCAGCATCACCTGCATCAGGCAGTTTCACCGCACGTCTTAGAAGAGGGCCCCTGGGGTTGTGAGCCACTGACCTAGGTACCAGGAACCAAACTCAAATCCTCTACAGGAGCAGGAAGTGCTCACTCTTAAGCACTTAGCTGTCTCTGTCATCCTGGCCATTCTCCTTCCAATAGCATGCTACTGCATTTAATTTTACCTGTTGTCTGTGAGCTTATCAGTACAATCGGAGCCTGAGCCATACACTCAGGGTTGCTGAGGTAAAGCAGAAAATGGAAACGTGAAAGACGAGGTCTGTCTTAAAGGACCTAGGTGGGGGTAATGAGGGACTTACAGGATAGGGGATTGGAGTCTGGTTGCTAACTGTCCTGTGCTCAGTCTGAAAAGAGAAATGGGGGAGCATGTCAGATGGGGCTCCCTAGAGGAGATCGTCTTGTTTTGGAACTCTGTTGGTAGGCTTTGAGGTATAGAACAGATCAAGAAGGATTTTATGGGGCCAACAACATGGCTTAGGAGATAACATTCTTGTTGCCAAGTCTGAGGACCGGAGTTCAGTCTCCAGAGCCCACCTGGTGGAAGGAGAGAACTGCTTCCCTCAAGTCGTCCTCTGACCTCCACATGCAGACCATGGCATGCAAATCTAGTTTTTTGTTGTTGTTGCTTATCTGTTTGTGCTTTTTAAGAGTGAACTAATTTATATCTTGCACTCTTAACGATTTTAAAAATTATTTTTACCTATGTGCGTATGGGGAGGCCGTGGTGGGGGTACCCATGGAAGAGAGAAGGTGTTGGCTCCCCTGGATCTGGAGTTACAGGTGGTTGTGGACACTAGGCTTAGAACTCAACTGCTTTGCAAGACCAAACCAGGCTCTTAACTGCTGAGTCGTCTCTCCTGCCCTGTATCCCACTCTTGTCAGCTGCAGCTCAAGTTCTGCTTCCTAACAGCAGTGCACATGGCAGACAGAGCGCTCCACAGCGTGTGGAAGAAACGGCTGTGCGGGAAGATCCCTGAACCGCAAAAGCTTCCCTCTATCAGCATGCTAAACCCGATTCACTGAACACGTATTCCTAAACAAATTGCTAAATCCAACCGTACACGAAAGCTGAACAAATAGAACAATTCTATATGATTGGCTGCAAACATAGGGGGGAAAATGATGAATGGAAGGTTGTATTACTTCAATGTATCACACCCCTGTGAAGGCTGGAGACTTAAAACAGAAATCTTTAGACAAAGTCTTTCTCAGGTGGGCATGTTGCTATACACCTGTTTAGCAGCCTGGGAGGCTGAGGCAGGAGGATTGCTACAAGTCAAGGTTGGCATAGCTTTGTGTGTGTGTGTGTGTGTGTATCTGTGTGAATACTCATTAGTTATAGAAATTTCCCAACATACACAAAACTACAGAGAATAGTACTTGAACTTCCTCCTACGTCCTTATGCTGATGAACCAGACTCAGCTTTCCCACCCATGATGGAATGTGGTTTTCATCTAAGGCAGTTTGCTTTTTCTTTCTTCTTTAACTACTGAGTTATTTTGAATTAATCCTGTATAACTCATTGCTTGTACCTGTCAGTGTTTCTTTTTGTATGTCAAAATTTTAACATAGTCATCATGGCATAAAACAGACAGTTCTTTAGTTTTACAAACTACCAGTGTTTGAATTTTGATCATTTGACAGATATTCTATTTTTCTCGTCTGTTCTTTTTCCTTTGAGATGAGGGTCTTGTTGCATATCCCCAATTAGGCTGGAATTCCATGTGTAGTGGGGACAAGGTTCTGAGCCACACATGGCTGGCCTTTGCCGATTTTCTTTTCAGCTGGCAGAGACAGTAAATATGTTTGTCCCAAAACACAGAACGCTTTATACAGCTATTATTATCCGCTTAAAGTTTATGGCTAAATATTTTTACTTCATGCCTTTGAGTCAACATCTGAATCTATTTTTTCATACATTGGTTTCTAATAGTGTCAACATAATTATGTATTTGGCTTATTTCTTCTTCAGTTTTGCTGGTGTGTGACTGACAAACGAATATTGTCTGTATTAGAGTGTGCAGAGGCATAAGTTTTAAAAAAGTGTGTGTGTGTATACATCCCTGTGTGTGTGTGTGTGTGTGTGTGTGTGTATATACGTGACCATGCCATAGCAAGCATGTGGAGACCTGAGCACAGTCTCAGTGTTGGTCCCTGCCTCCCACCCACTGCCGCATACACGAGGTTAGCTAGTTTGGCAGCATCCTGTTTCTACCTCCTGCCTTCCCCATGAGCACTGATCTCAAAGGTGCACAGCGCCAGACCTCACTCTATGTGCTCTGGGGCTCTGAACTCCGTTCCTCACGCTTGTAAGTGCTTTACGAACTGAGCCATCTCTGCAGCCTAACTAAGCATGAAATTTTCACATGTATGTGCTGCAAAATGATTACCGTGCCATCCCTTATAACATTTACATTTATTTTTCTCTGATGATAAGACCACTTGGGATTTACTATTTAAAAAAAAAAGATTTTATTTTTATTTACGTGTATGTGTGCATGCATGCAGGTGTTGAGGAGGCCAGAAGAGGGTGCTAGTTACCCTCCTCTGCCCCCGATGCAGTTACAGGAAGTTGTGAGCCACCCAATCAATGTGTGTGTGGGGAGGCTAAACTCAGTTCCTCTGTAGGAGCAGTTCATGCTTTGAAAGACTGAACCATCTTTCCAGCCCCTGGAGATCTACTTTCATCAAATTTAAGATAAACAATTTGTTAGTATTAACTATAGTCATGATTCTGAACATCCACCCCAGGGCTTATGCCTTAATTTTATTCATATTTATGTATATGAATGCATATGGTTGAGAACGTATGTATATGCATGTGTCTAAATATTATCATTTACAGATGACATCTTATATGTAAGATCATTTACATCTTACATATATTATCCTTTTTATACACATACTATCAATCATATTGGTAAATATGTATGTGTGAAAATGTAGTACCGATATTTTTAGAGTTTTGCTTAAGACCCACACCACAATCACTGCATTTTAAAGCTATTTAAAATAATTTCTCTTGGGCGAGGTGGTTTAGTGGCTAAAAGTGGTTGCTGCCAAGCACAACGGCTTAAGTTTGATGCCTGGAACCCATGAGCTGGAAGGAGAGAACTGACTGCTGACTGTCGTCCTCTGACCTTCACACGAGCTCCTTGGCATGCTCATCACCCCTCCCACACAACACAGGTAAATGTAATTGTTTTTCTTCGTAAGCCACCACACAATACCTGTTAGGTTGATTTATTTATTTTATTACACTTTCCATTTTAAAAGCTGCTTGACTTTTAACGTTTATTTTATTTTTTCGTTTTATGGTGATGAAACTTCCATCAAATAGTCATTTCGCTTCCATCTGGCTACCGATTTGTTTCTCCCCTTGTCTTATGGATGGCCTTTTCAGTGTCCCGGTTTTCCTTGCCGCTGGCCGCTAATAGAATAAGCACTCATGACGTACGTCTTTATAAGGAACATTCCTTAGATAAGGCGTGGATGTATGTGAACACACTTTCCACACCTTGCGTTTCTGGTAAGTGATGTTTTCCAGAGGTGTCTTCATGGCAGCCGCTGGACCCTCCTCTTTCTTCCCAGTCACCCGGAACCTCGCAGTGCAGATGTTCCATTGCTTATTAAAATAAGCTGGCCACTCCGGGCATCTGGGCTGGCTCTGATCTGCTTTGCAGTGAGTGAGTGGTTTTGAACGTCCTGGTGGTTGTTGTTGGAGTGACAGAACATGGGATCTCGAGAAGGCAAACCTCCAGGCACACCTGGGAGGGATCGGCAGGCCTCTGGGCATGCCTGTGAGGGATTTATTTTAAAAGCTGTGTTAATGGATGTGGGAAGACCCATCTTCACCGGGGTGGGGCCACTCTCTCTACTGGGATCCTGGACTGTATCAAGTGGAGAAAGTGGGCGGGGCACCAGCTTGCTTACTTCACTCTGCTTCTTGACCAGCAGCTTTCAAGCTCCTGCTGTCTTGACATCCCTGCTGTGATGGGCTGTGAACTGTGGTCAGGGCATTTTGCCACAGCGAAGAAACTAAGCCCTTTTGCCTTTTGTGCAGTTTGTCATGTTTTGCCGGGTGAGCCTTTCGCAGAGCTCCCTAGAAGAGGATGAGCTGGGTCAAAGGTTAGGTGTGCCAGCCTCTGAGTGCCGCACTGCTTCATTTCACAAGCCACTTTGTGTTCCAGCCGGCAGTTTACAATCGCTCTTCATTCCCCACAGCAACAACGAGGGATCGCTTCTGTCAAGCTGATACGCAAGCAATACTTCCCCTGAAATCCAGGATGTCAGACTGTCAGAGCAACCTCAGCAAAAGCACAGCCCTCACTGGACACCAGGCGATGCTGATGTTTCAAAACTGAAGCTTGCAGCAGCAGCAGCAGATGCAGACGGCTTTTCTGGAGGGACCCCAAACCATCAGAGGCGGCTTCCAAAAAATAATCTCTCTCACCCTGGAACATGTTTCAATGTCAGGGCAGGACGAATGTTGATGATGTGTGTGACACCAGCCAGCTCAGAGGAAGCCAAGTGTGGAGCAGCTTCGTTTTTTTTGTACTGTGTTAGTGACAGGGGAAAGAATCCACAAAACCCAACTTGCATTCGGCAGTTCTCCCTGCTCAGTGTGCTCTTAAACTAGCATATTTTATATATATATATATATATATATATATATATATATATATATATATATATATATAAAACTGTTTTAAAATAAGAAACCTAGACAAACCAGGCACATCCTTGTGAAAACATCACAGTGCCATCTTTAAAAGGGGGGCTGGGCTGGGGAGGCGGCCCGGCGGGTGAAGCCGCTAAGCCTGAAGGTCTGAGTTGGATTCCTCAGAACCACACGGTGGAAGGACAGAAAAAAGACTCTTGCCATAGAGACTGAACCACCAAGCAATGAGCAAGCATGGGCTGGTCCTAGGCCCCCCACACATATGAAGCAGATTGGCATAATACATAAACTAATTAAAATGAGGTGTGTTTGAGGAACTTCTCCACTATTTGCAGTCAAAGAGTCCCAGGTCCACTACTACTGATGTTTATCCCTCCTTCACTTTCTTTTCAAGGCTGGGCATGAAGCCCTGGCACTGAGTACCACTGAGCCACACCTCTAGCCTCATCCTTCTTATGAGATGATGAACATGTGATGTTTAAAGTCTATTTGCATTTTTTTTCCTGTGGACCATCTGTTTGTCTCTACTTTTTATTTTTTTTAATAGGATTGTTGAAGGTTATCTTTTTTTTCTCCTTGCTTCTCCTTATGTCTTAAGAGGATTAATCCTCTAGTCTAATTTGCTCATCATTTTTCCTGTTTTGTCATTTTTATTTTTACCTTACTTGCAGTGCAAGCATTTATTTTTAAGTAGTCAAATTCACCAGTTGTTGCCTTTTGGTGTGTGTCTGGGCTTTAAATTATAATTAGCAAAAACCTTCTTCTGCAAGTCGTAGAGACTTTATTTAAATTTTCCTCCTAATAGTTGCATTGTTTTGTGTGTTTGCTTGTTTTCTTGACCTATAAGCCTCCTGCTGTTTGGAAATTGTTGTGTACAGCATGATAATTACAGTTAACTTTACCTTTCTGTTCATTTCAGTGCAAGTATTTCAATAGCTGGTATTAAAATGTTCACAATTGCCCAATGCCATGAATACGGACGGTTTTGCACTCAGACCCCATATTTGGATTCCTTTTAGGGTCCATTGTTCTATGTGTATAAATAACAATACCATGCTATTTTATTTTAGAAGCCTTACATAGGTGGGATGGCTAAACTTGACTGTCAACTTGACAGGACTGGAAAGAGGGAAACTTATCTGTGGAATTGGCTAGAGGACTGGCCTGTAGGCATATCTGTGGGGTGTTTTCCTGAGTGCTAACTGATGTAAGGGGTCCCGGCCCACTGTAGGCAGCACCATCCCTAGGTAGGTGGTTGGTATCTTTCCTATGTAGGAGGGCCTGGGATATGCAAAAAGGAAGCAGTTGAGCATGAGCCAGAGAATGAGCCAGTAAGTAGCATTCTTCAGTGGTCTCTGCTCCAAGCTCTGTCCTGAACTCCTACCTTGGCTCTTCTGATGATGGAGTGTAACCTGGGAGATGGAATGAATCCTATGCGCTTGGTTTTGATGTTTGTTGTAGCAACAGAGAGCATAATAAGATGTTGTTTCCATATGTAGTAAGGCCAGCCATTCTCCATCCCATGATTATTCTGACTATTTTTGCTTTTTATCTATGCTATACAAATGTCACAATATCCTTATCTAACAAGAAGGGAAAAGTACTATTGTATTTCTCACTGGGACAGTGTTTAATTAATTAAGTTACCGAGAATGGATATGTTTACGACATTGTGTTTCGCGTGAAGCCACATCTTTTCTCTTGCTTGAGTTCATCTTCCAGTCTCCTGGGAGTGCTTTCCAGTGCTCTCCATGGTCCCCGAGCACTTCTTGTCAGGTGCATGTTTACTCAGCCACTTGTTTTTATTCTCTTTCTCTCACCATATCTCTGAACTCAATCATCTTGAGTAATACATGTGAAAAGGCCACTGCTCCGGGATGTTGATTTTATACTTGCTACTTTATTAGATTATCTTACCGCTTGTATTCATTCTCAACTAAGTATTTTTTAGGCTTTTCCAAATATAAAAATCTGTCATCTGAAAATAGAGATACCTTTCCCTTAAAAAAAAAAAGTTTTAGGTTCTAATTATTTTCCCTTATTGTTCCACAATTTCCTAAGCCATAAGATGAAAATAGTAACTGTTATTTACTGCATGGTTTCATTGTGCATATAAAGTGATTTAAAATATGTAAAACACCTGGTGCCATGTTTGGATTGCAATAATCCCCAATTAATATTGTGGTTATTTGAATATATATATCTGTATAGGTGTGAACTCATCTTTGATAAAATGGAAACTGTAGAGTTAAGCAATTCTTCCTAATATTAAGCATTTACACACATTTAATTCGGAATTATGACACATTCTAAAATCACTCTCTGATTAGTTTTGTAAAATCTTTGATAATATTTAAGTACTATTTTCACAACATTTTATCATATTCATATATCGTCTCTGTTTCTATTTAATATTTTTCTTGCTATTGGAAATAAATAAAAATACAGTACTCTTTACTTATATCAGATATATTTAAACAAAAACATCTATATGTCACTGGCTTAAGTGGAGAAATATTTTCAGATGTATAATAAAAGTGAAGTTTTTTTTTTTAATTTATGTCTAGAGGAGTTTTGTGGTACAGGCCTTTAGCCTCAGCCACTGGGAGGTTGAGACAGGAAGATTAGTTGAGTTCAGGATTGACAGGTCAATCTGGCCAACATAAGAAGACCCTGTCGCTTTAAAAAGTCACTCCATATCTAAGGTTTTGCATTTTAGGAAACATTAATGGGTTCACACAAAAGACAGGGGTCTTATTTCCATTCCACCAGGGGCTCTGACGCTTAGCTGAAATATCCTGTTACCCAGTGCACATCATATGCAAAGCATGCTAATTATATTCTCATCCAGTTTTTAATCAATCTTCGTCATTCTATCAAGGATGGTTCTTTGATCTCAGTGATCTGTAAATGCTTGTGGAATTAATTAATTAATTAGCTGATCTGGTTGTTTTTACCTCTTTGTGCACAATGCTGGATGAATGGGAATTGCTACACCATATTTCCTTCTGTGGCTTATGGTTACTGGATAATCTGCAATAACAGGGTGAAAATGCAGAGTCAGTAAGACCTCACATTATTTTACAAAGCTGATAAAAAAATAAGAAGACAGGTACAGTGGTGCACACTTGTAATCCCAGCCCTTAGGAGGCAAGAAACAAGAGGAGCAAGAATTCAAGATCTTCCTTGAATACAAAGCAAAGAACTGACTCCACAAAGCTGGCCTCTGACCTCCACAGGCACTCCATGACATGCATGCTCCTCCCCCACTCCGTTTCTCCCCCACCCCAACTCTCTTTTTCTCCCTCCCTCCCTTCTTCCACCCTTCCCTTCTTCTCTTTCTCTCTCTTCCTTCCGAGTCCAGCAGTAGCCTAGGCTCTCCTGGAGTGGAAACAGACATGTGAGTTTCTCCAGAAGGCCGGTTCAGGTGGTGGTTGCTTCTGGACTGGAATGGAGGACCCCTGGGGATCAAAACTTTCATTTCTCTCATCAACGATTAGAACAATCCAGCTGAGGCCCATGTACTAGGCGAAGCTCCCAGTCTCACTGGGAGAGATGGAGATGTGTTTTCCACTGGGTGTCACAGTTAGCTCTTTTAAATGAGGCTGGCCCCACATAGCAATGGAAACTCAGGCGTTCCAAAAGCCCATGATTGCTGCTGCAGTGTTACAGCCCTTCGCTTAAGCCACTTTATTAATGGCAAGGGCTTGGGCAGAAGCCCCAAACCGACTGGAAGGCAGGTTCTGTGAGATACAGTTCTGTCGAGATGCAAGCCAACAGCTGCTGAGGCAGTTCCACACACTGGTGAGCAGTGGAAGCCTGAAGCAGCCGGCATCATGTGGCTGACTGGCAGCCAAGCCTGGGGAGTTTGGTGGTGAATTTCCAGGGAGGAGTGGAGTCCTTCCTTCCCCAGAATAAATGACAAAGCTCAGACAGTCATTGTGAAGGAATAGAGTGAGAGAGTTTATTTCGAGAATCAAGGACTTAGAAACCTTGGGCAGTGGGAGGGGTTCCGAGAATGAATGTGTTTGATTCGCTGGGGCTAGAGGTGCCAGAGATACTTGATTTATATGTAACAGCACAGCCCTATCATAAGAGGGGAAACGCAGTACTTAATTATCCTATGGGTGAGGAAAGAGCTCCAGGTACAATTAAAGGCCATTGGTTGAAAGCCAAGACACCAAGACATCTCATTAGCATAGAGTGGGTGTTTCCAGGAATCCCCAGGTGTTTGCTGAATGGGTTTCTTATCAGGAAAGGGTTGGGATTGTAATCTCTGAGAACTACGTGTCCTTCAGTAGGAGATCTGGGATTTCCCAGATCAGGCAAAGAGGGTACCCAGATGAGAAAGGGAATCCATTGTCTTGTACCAAGCTCAAAGGCTTTGACCTTAATAGCAGGATCTCTCTATCTCTCTCTCTGTCTCTCTCCACACATACATACACACAAATAATAAAAGTTTATTATCTTTTTTAAAAGAAAATAAGAGCATTTTGTAAAGCATGCTTCTCCTATGATCTGCTTTGTTAATTGACATAGTTTGTGAGTTTTGAAAGAGCCATCTGTGTGCTATAACCAGAAGGGTCTATTTTTCTTCCAAATGTCTGACAAATTAAAGGATCCCAGGGTCCAAAGCATAACATCCCACAGTGTGTGCTTCATGCTAGATGTGGCTACATGTCTCAACTCAAGACAGGGACAAGAATAAGGATAAAAGGAGAATGAGGGGAAAGAATAAGGCTAAGACCTGGGCTTGGGAGAAATAGAAGTGCAAGACTTGACAGTCACTCAACAGCATGGGTTTCTCTCTGACCCTGCTGGGCCTGTTTCTGGTTGGCAGAATGGGGTCACTAGGGTTTGAATCTGATATGTCTCCACAGGCCCATGGTTTGAATACCAAGTCCTCAGCTGACAGTTTTGAGGGCTGTGGGGCCTGGCTGGTGGAAGAAGTTGGGAGAGGTGTGCCTTTGAAAACTATGCCCTGTACTGATTCTGGGCTAGCTTCCTGTCAATACCATAAGAACAGCAGCTGCCTCCCACACTATGGTGGAATAAAATCTCTCTGAAACCTTGAGCCAAAATAGCCCTTCTCCCTTTCTGCTTTTTCTCTCTGGCATTTTGGTCACAGGGCACTAACATAGCCAACACAAAGAAAGAAAGCAGAGTCCTAAAAAGGGAGCTGTGCAGTCTGGGTGACAGCTGACTTGTGTCTGGCTCTTCTCTAAGATGGGGGTGGGGCAGGAAAACTGGGGCAGCCTTCTTGTGTTCAAGAAGTATGTGGTGTGCTCTGTATCGCAGGAACATAAGATAATGACCCAACGGTATAGGAGCGTCACTGCATAGTGAAAGTGGTGAGAGCTCAAAGCAGACAGCCATCTCCTCATTCGTTTATCCACAGGGAGCATTGCCAGTTCTTAGGGTCAGAGACAGACAGCAAATGGTCACCACTGAACCAGATAAACAGCCTCTGCTTTTTGCCATTTAACTTTGCCATTTCTCTTTCTCTCTTTCTCCCTCTCTCTTATTATTATAATATATATTATTTTGATACAGGGTTTCACTTTGCGGGGCTAGCCTAAAATTCTCTATGTAATCCAAGCTGCCCTCAGACTTATCACAAGCCACATGCCTCAGGCATGAGGGCTATGAAGAAGGATAGGAGCGATGTGGGTAGGAGAGGGCTTCCAGGAGAAGAGGCTGCACCAACACTTGAAGAAGGTGGGAGAGTAAGGCAGAGAAGGGAATGGCGTTTTGGATGACGGCTCTGTAACCTACAAGCTGGGAGGCTGGTGTGTGTGTGTGTGTGCAGGGAAAGCAGTGCTTGGACATCTTTCAGACCAGGGGCAGGTTTTATTTGCTGTGAAATCAGGATGATTCTTGGACAGAGAGAAGAAGCCGAAACTCCCAGCAGGTGGGTCATGTATACACTGGGATACAACTCCATGGATTGAGAGAGCTAATTGGATACCATCAGCATGCTCCCCAGACCTGTGGAAGCTGGGGTGTGAAGGAAAATTCAATCCCCCCCCCCTCAGTGGTCCACTGTAAAGCAAAGGTTTCAACTGGCCGTGGAGGAAGAAGAGACCCAACGGTAAACCAGTGAAGCAGCATAGCAGAGAACGTAGTGAGCTGGCGGCCATGGAAATGGTTTTCTAAGAAGTGGGGAGAAAACAGAGACTGTGCTGTGAGCAGCCAACCTTTACAGGTGGACATTTGATGGCGTTGAGTAAGGACAGCAACTGCTGGGAGCGAGCAGCTAATGGACACAGATCTAGAGATCCCATAACCACAGGGGTTTGCATGTGACCTCAGAGGGTCAGTCTGCTTCTTGGTGAATGCTTTATTGTCTCCTTTATTTTTTCTTTTAAAATTTTTATTAATTACAGTTTATTCACTTCGTATCCTCCCTGTAGTTCCCTCTCTCCTCCCCTCCCAACCCCACCTTTCTTTTCTTTCCCTTCTCCACCCATGTCTCTCCCCAAGTCCACTGATAGGGGAGGTCCTCTTCCCTTTCCTTCTGATCCTCGTCTATCAGGTCTCATCAGGAGTGGCTGCATTGTCTTCTTCTGTGGCCTGGTAAGGCTGCTCCCCCCTCAAGGGGAGGTGATCAAAGAGCAGGTCACTGAGTTCATGTCAGAGACAGTCCCTGTTCCCATTACTATGGAACCCACTTGGACACTGAACAGCCATGGGCTACATCTGTTCAGGGGTTCTAGGTTATCTCCATGAATGGTCCTTGGTTGGAGTATCAGTTTCAGAAAAGACCCCTGTGTCCAGATTTTTTGGTTCTGTTGCTCTCCTTGTGGAGCTCCTGTCCTTTCCAGATCTTACTATCTCCCCCTTCTTTCTTAAGATTCCCTGCATTCTGCCCAAAGTTTGGCTATAAGTCTCAGCATCTGCCTTGATACCCTTCAGGGTAGAGCCATTCAAAGGCCCTCTGTGGTAGGCTCCTGTCCTGTTCCTTGTCCATCCCTCCTCCGATGTCCATCCTCTTTGCCTTTCTAAATGGAGATTGAGCATCTTACTCAAAGTCCTCCTTCCTGATTAGCTTCCTTAGGTGTACAGATTTGAGTATGTTTATCCTATATTATATATGTAATATCCACTTATGAGTGAGTATATACCATGTGTGTCTTTCTGCTTCTGGGATACCTCACTCAGGATCTTTTCCAGTTCCCACCATTTGCCTGCAAAATTCATGTAGTTTTTTAAAGACCTGCTTGTTTATTTAATTGCATGAGTGTTTTGCCTGCACAAATGTGTGCCCTCAGAGGCTACACAATAGGCTATAATAGGATGCTGGATCCCTTGGAGCTGGAATTATTGATGGTGGTGAGCTGCCGTGTGGGTGCTGGAAACCGAACTGGGGTCCCCTGCAAGAGCAGTGGGTGCTCATAACTGCTGAGACATCTCTTCAGCCACATCCTTGCTTTTCTTTCTTTTTTCTTGAAACCTTGTCACACTGTGCACCCTAGGTTGGTTTGAACACTTAGACCTCCTGTCTCAACCTCTGGGAAAACAGGCAGCTCTGTCACACCTGGCTGTGAATGCTAATTAAAACCTATTTTTCTTGATATTTTCCTATGATGATTTGCAAATCCTTCAGAATGACCATCCTACTTTCACAATTTTTTTTTAACCAAAAATAGCTAAGCATTTGTGTGAAGGTTTAACTACAATTATGATATAATGGCAACAAAAGACTTGCTCAGAATTTAGAAGGATCAGAGTAAATACAGTACAGAACACCTTTCAGTAGAATATGCATTAACTCTTACTAGTGTATGTAATGTGTGAGGACATTTAATAATATGGGAAATAGTCTTGATACTTTTTTTTTTCAGTGAACAAAATAAACAAGACGCAACACTTCCATGTTATCCCTTTTGCATGTTAGGGTCTTGTTATCTCATGTCTGAGATTTCTTTCTCTGAGTGTGTGGTTTAGAACAAACTAAGCCATGACAATACAGAAGGATCCGTTACTTCAACATGTAATCCCTACTCAAGTGAGCATCCCTTCCTCCCTTCTTGTTCAGCACCTGTGTGGGTTGCAGGTCTATGGTAACTGGTACAGAGGTTTTAGGATGCTATAAGCATGGGAATTCCTCACTGGCTATCCCATGCAACACAAGAAGACCACATAAGGCCCTAGGCAGTCTAAGAACAGGGTTCTCCTCTCCCCCACCTTTATGCTGTGTGTGGTTTCTGTCTGACACACAGATAAATGCTTGTCCTAGACCAGGCTCATTTGTATAATCTTCTGTCTTCTGGTACTCAGAACAGTAGGGGATGATGGGTCCCTGAGGGAGGGCAAAGCAAGATGGACCCTGAATCAGGCAGAGCAGCCTTGAATAGAATTGGGGGTTCGTCCTGCACCCTCCTGAGGCCCCTCTCCATCTATATTTCTCAAATGTGGTGTACTGTGGGACTTAGAACTAGAATCTGAAGTCTACCTTTAAATTCTGGCTAACCAAATATCCTCGGCTTCTCCTTTTCGTTCATGTATAAAAAAAGGAGTTTTAAAAATGTTATGTTTCCCTGGAAGAATGTAAAGTTTCAATGGATGGAACCTGTGAGATCTTAGAAGACAGCGAAGCACACATCAGGCTACCATGTTACTAGCTACTGTCTCTATCACCATCCATGCCAGCTCCATAACATGACCACCATCACCACCACCACCATCACCATCACCACCGCCACCATCACCACCACCACCACCACCACCACCACCACCATCACCACCACCACCACCACCACCACCACCACCATCACCACCACCACCACCATCATGCCATCCATGATGGTCAGAAATGATGGCCCTCTTTCAAAATCGTGTCTTCTGACTCTTATAATTTGATTTGTTTCCTAAATATCACATTTTAACTCAGCAGGCAAGCAGTGTCTAGGAGTCCAGCAGTGTCCTGACCACCATCAAATCTTTACCGTTGGACGTTTATCATTCAGTGACTGCCACTGCTTAACAGCTAACATGGTAACAATGACCTTTGACAGTTCTCTTGCCCCATTCCCATCTAGGAGATCAAAAACCCAGAATGCAGTGGAAGTTTTGGTTATGTTGTGTAGTTATGCTTTTGTTGTAATCTCAAGTGTGAGATGCAAGAATGTTTTTCATTTATCCACAGCTGATAACAGCCTTGGGAGAAGCTGAGTGATCTTGTCAGCTGATAATAGCCTTATGAGAGGGCGCTTGATCCTTGTCAGCTGGAAACTGCCTCATGCAGGGGGCATGGCTTTTGCCAGCTGAAAAACATCCTGGTGCAGACTCTGAGAAGGAGGATAAGGAGAATAAATAAGAGGAGATAAGAGGAGAGAGAGAGAATGCTTTAATTTGAGATGTTCCTGGAGAGAAACTCTTGGGAGAATGCTTCAAGAAGTTTGCTACTGCCCCTGCTTCTGCTGGTGGTCCTTGTTGCTCCTTTGCCCTTCCTGGATTGCTGGATTGCTGGATTGCTGGATTGCTGGATATCTTGACGATGAAGAGCAGAATCGCACCAAGGAACTACATCTAAAGAGGTCTACATCCCCTGTCCTTACTAACCTTCTTTCTCCCCTACTTAGGGTTGGGAGGTTGGAAGGGAAGTAGAGGCTTACGGAACCCCAAGCAAAGCAGGCTTTCTAAAATCAAAGTCTATACCAGAATTTGTGTGTTTAGTTTTTCAGTGTATTTGGGAATAAACGCTTGGGGTCAGCATCGTACCTGAAACCCTGTGACAATGTTCTCTTTTTCTCTCTCATGCTTGTAACTGTTGGGTGTCTGTCTTTACCATCCCGTGCCACTGTATTACAGCAGACTCGCTTGCCCAGTCATTCTTCAGATCTTCTTTCTGACAAGGGGAAAACAAAACAAAAGAAATAAGCCACATTTGTGTGAGAAGTCTGTTTCTTACTTCCCTCAAAGATAAGGTTTACAATATGAGAGTCAGACCCATGAGAGATGTAAATGGAAGACTTTCCAGGACACACACTTCAAGAGCTCACCAAGTCCTCTTTGTCTTTTTCCTTGTTTGAAATACAGATGTGCTGGCTGGAGTCACAGCAGCCCCTGAGCTATTGTGAGGTGATCTTGAGGGTGAAGCCACACAGGAAGAACAGGAGCATATAGTTCTAGAGTCGGTCTTCTTCAGTCCTCATGCTAAAATAAATTAATAAATAAATATAAAGCCATGCATTAACCTATGGATTTTTTTTTTGGCCTCTTATTCTTCCAGATCTCTAATAAACTCCTTAAACTGTGAACATTTTTTCTGAAGCTTGGGCATGCCTGTAATCTCAGCATTCAAAAACACCCCAGCAGGAGGATGTTAATTTTGAACCCAGCCTGGGATATATAATGAGACTCTGTCTCCACCCCCACCAAAATAAAAATTTTAATTATTTTCCCATTGGATTAGCTAATACCAATATTATTTTTCATAGCAAAATATTTTTCTTACTTTTATGACAAATTAATAAGTGAACCAGATTAGCACATTTATGTTAATAGATGCCTGACATTGACCAAGAATATGACACGTGTCTGAGCAAAGACAGTGGTCCCTTCCGACTGCCTGTAAGCTGCCAGACAATCTCAGTTGACGTGGTTCCATTACATTTGCGTCCCCATGCACAGGCTGGATCCCACAGCAATATTATAAGCACCGGAGTACGTTCCTCAGGATATCAGTGACATTATCTACACTTCAAACTTAGTGGGAATTGAGTCTGAAATATACCCCTTTTAGGGCATCATGATTTTTTAAAAGCCTGTCTTCCACTACAAAAAAATAAATCCATTTTCAAATGAGAAAGCGCGTTTTAGATGATTTGTGTCAAAGTGAGCCATTTTCTGTGGAATATATCACTCTCCATCAGAAATGTCATTTTGAACATCAACATCTGTAAGAACATCTCAGAAACACATCGGTCCAGAATTCATCAGCAAGCCTTCATTTATTTATTTTTCTGTACTTTGTGGTCTCAGAGCTTTGGTCCTTTTGACCTCCTGTGCTGTTTTAACTTCATCTGAGGAGTCCTGATGGGAGTAGAATTCACAGGTTGCAGTTAACAACTGCCTCATCTCCAGAGAGTTCTCTGCCAGGTTCACAGGGGTTATCTTTAAAGCTGAAAGAACGCCTCTGTGCTGTTTTCAGCCCGAACATTGCAGAAAAGTTAAGATACAGTATTGCTTACAAGCCACTGGCATTCAAAAACTAAGCATGCATTTGGGGAAGCCTGGGAATTGTTTCACACAATTGGATGTATAATGATTCTACATCCTTATTTGTTTAATAACTGCGGTCAGTGGAATACTCATTTATTGACTTGTCCAACAATCCATCCATCATTGGACTCTCTTTAAGGTGAAAGGTGAAAGAATTAGAAGTAGAACTCATGGGCCCTCAAGGGGCTCAGTAAGTAAGGGAACTTGCAGCCAAACCTGACAACTTAAGTTCAAGCTCTAGGACCCATGTAGAAGAAGGAGAGAAATGATTCCTGCAAGTTGTCCTCTGACTTCTACAAGCATGCTGTGGCATGCTCACATCCACACATGTACATAAATACTCTAAATAAGTAAATAAATGAAAAATTAAAAAAATAGATAATGCATATCTTAACAAAAGGAGAGAAATCAAAAAGAAAATATCCCCAATCAAACAAAAAAGTAATAGTCTAAGACAGTTTCATGAAAACAATGGAACAAAAAATAATCATTGGACAAATCTTGGTAGAGTGACCAAAACTATCAAAAAGAACACTTAAGCCCAGAGCTGAAGCTAGAGCCAGAGCAGGAACAGCAGGCAGAATGCCTTCTTGACTTGCCCAAGAAGGACAATGAAAAACAGGGAGATTTGTGAACTGGGAAGAGAAATAGAAAACAAGGAGGAATCTACATATCCTTCGATCATGTCCTCTCACAGGGACAAGGGCAGGAAGACATGCTCTGATTTCTGAAATGATGTTTTGGCTGCATCGGCGTGAACACGGAGGCACCCTGCAATCAGGGAGGCTGTTAGGAGACCATTGCCACAATCCGTTTGGAACGAGACCATGGCCTTTTGGATGAAGAACCCATGCAGACTGTTGGCTTACAGTGTGTTGGACCTCACATTTGTGCAGCTGGAATGTAATGACTCCGGATTGCACTGTGAAAGGTTTTGTCTTTATTTCTATTTTCTGAGCGAGGATGCTGGAGTGAAGAGGTTCAATAGTCACACAGAGTTACCCAGTCAGAAAATGCGACAACATCAAGTGAGTCTGTCTTTGAGGATGATGCTCTTGGGTGGGTGCTGTGATCATGACTTCTGGAGAACTCAATGCCAGTTTTCATGGGAGGAATGGTGGGAAAAAAAGGACAGGGGAGCATTTTGTTCCAGATCCTAATGAAGTCTGTTAGAGTCTGAGATTTTATCTTCTCTGCAAACGTTTTATGTGTGTGAGAATATGTGTGTGACTGTGTGCGCAGGTGTACTTGTCTGTGCATATAGAAGTCAGGGGATAACCTCAAGTGTCATTCTTTGGGCATCTTCTAACCCCCACCTTATTTTTGAGATAAGCTCTCCCACTGGCCTGGAATGTGCCAAGTTGGCTAGGCTGGCTAATCCAGCCAGCTCCAGGGAAGAAATGGCCTTTGCCTCTCCACCTAGTCCTGGGGTTACACATGTGCACCCTTGCTTTTTTTCACATGGTCCTTGGGGATTGAACTCATGTCCTTGTGCATGTAAGATGAGCACTTTATCAACTGAGACATCTCTGTGGCCTTAAAAACATGTTTTATAGCTGGCAGGAGACAGGAGACTCTTGGGCTGGAAACGAAAAGCTTTATGATGTGCAACAAGCAGCTTGAGCCTCAGGAGTGAAGGGAATTTTAATCCAGCAACATGGCTGCTCTGATCACATTCAAAGACCTTCTACATCTGTGTGGTTCATCTGGAATGCAGACACACCCTTAGTACACATCTTTAATCCCAAACAATGAAGGTAATGTTGGATTGTAGAAAGAGGTACCCATTAGTGATGTCTAATTGAGGAGCAGAAAAAGTGACAAATCAGAGAAACAGGATATTCCCAACTTTCATGAGAACAGAGGAAAGAGAAACAACTTAAGAGAGAACATCACAGAGAGAGAGAGAGGGAAGCAGTTTTACTTGGACAGTTGTACAGAGACAGGTTATAGAGAGAAAACAAGCTAGACACGGGTGAAGACAGTACAAGCCAGAGAATGAGACTGAGACAGAAGATTAGAACTTATTGCCAGAGTTAGTATGAGTCCAAGCAGGACAATTCAGGTAGAAGCCAAAAGAAGTGAGTTTGAATCAGTCAGCTTGGCAAGTTTTGAGCCAGACTGCTGAGTTGAACCAGCCAGCCAGAATTCAGAAAGACTTCAGAAAGGGTGAGCTTATTCATCAGTAAGAATGTTTTCAGAGGCTGAAAAAATTCTAGGCCTAGATTAGATTGTATGGAGGCCAGAAGCTTCCAGGCCTAGATTAGCAGATGAAGCAGTAAGCCTCTGAGATGACAATTAAATCAGGTGAATAAAAGTTACTCTTTTAATAAGGGGGGAATGAGGGGAGGGGACATGAGGGTAGGGCTGGGATGGGGAAGTTGGGGGAGGGTGGGATCAAGCTGTAAAGTGATTAAATTTAAAAAGTTACTTTTACACAAGAGTCTCTTGGCTTCTGTTGCCTTCCATGAAAAATGGGGGTTGTAAAGATTTTCAACAAACAGGTGTTTGGGCAGGTTTAACAGCAGGGGGGAGAATTGCACAGAAGTCTTTGCTGCAGTAACTGTGAGTAGATGTCAGGGGTACTTATTGCATGCTGGGTAGGTGGTGAGAGGGAATGATACCCCACCCTTCAGTCCCCTCATTGCAAACAGAGCCCTGACAAGTGACAAGGGCACAGAGCAGTCAGTGATGGGTTTGCATCCGTGCTGTGTCCAGGGAGAGCACACAGGCAGGGTCATGACCGTGACCTGTCCATCCCATACCTCCAGCTTTATCCTTCAGGATGCAGAATGACCATTGCTGCAAGGTCACTCCCTTGTAATTCATACACACTCCAACACAGCTCTCTCACAGCTTTAAGAGGACGTAAGGACACACAGGAAAAGTCAGGGGCTGGGACAAGAGTGTGAACATTTTGTGCTGTAAGAGAATTGCCCCTTGCCAGGCTCTGGAGGGCTTCACACCTCTCCCACCACAAAGTTCCTGACTCTGTAAAGAGAAATGATTGTCTGGTGATTCAGTGGTTCAAGGATGTGAGGGCTCCCAGCCAGCCTTCTTGATATTCTTTCAACTTTCCTTCTAAATACAGCGTCCTTACCCAACAATTTCACAAAGGATGAGAGGCATTGGCCACTTCTACATCTCTTTCAATGTCACATTCTCTGCAGAAATTCAAATTCACCTTTCCAGAGGCCCCTGGGGAATGTTTGCTTCCTTCTCAGTGTCTATGTGTGGTCACGTGGTACTTATCTTTCCTAAGGGGCTTTGCTGGCCACAGGAATAGACAGAGGTTCCGTGTCTTACCCCTTAGGGTTGTGGTGATGAAACACCAGAAACCACATTGCTTAGAAGTGACACATATTTACTTATTGTGGTTCTGGAGACTAGGCCCAAGTTCATAGCATCAACCAATTTGGTATGGGCTGAGAGCTTGCCTCCTGGTTCAAAGAAGGTTGGCTTTCTGTGTCCCTGTTTAATGGAGACAGCAAGAGAAGCTAATCTGTTATGAAGGATGCTAATCCCATTCAAGAGCTTCACCCTTGGAAGCAATCATCTCTTACAGGCCCTATGGAGTGGTGTAATATCATTGTGGTCATGATTCGGGTTCAACATAGGCATTTTGAATATGAACCTGTAAATCAGTATCCAGAGCACAGTGTTCTGAGACTGGAGAACAAAGACACTGCTTGAGCCTACTTGGTAACATGCTTTCCCTGTAAGCCTGAAGACCTGAGTTTGAGTTCCACACTCATGTAAAGTATGCCAGGCATGGTGGTACTTGCTTGTAATCAGAGCACAAACAAAACAAAACAAAACAAACAAAAAAAAAAAAACCCAAAAAAACCCCAGATACATGTAGATGCTTTTATTTTTATTTAAAATTTTTTAATGTATTTTATTTTTTTACAATTTATTCACTTTATATCGTACTTGTTACCTACTCTCCCATCTCCCAGTCCCACTCTCTCTCTCTCTTTCCCCCCATCTTCCTCCCTTAGTCCACTGAAATGGACTCCCCTACTATCTGACCCTAGCTTATCAAGTCTCATCAGGACTTCCTGGATCCTCTTCCTATGTGGCCTGACAAGGCTGACCCACTAGGGGGAAGTGATCAAAGAACAGGCAACTGAGTTCATGTCAGAGACAGCCTCTGCTCCTCTTACTAGGGAACCCACATAGAGACTGAGCTGCCTATGGGCTACATCTGAGCAGAGCGTCTAGGTCCTCTCCATGCATGGGCCTTGGTTAGTGCATCAGTCTCTTCTGGGCACCACGAGCCCAGACTTTTGGCTTTGTTGGTCTCCTTGTGGGGCTCCTGCTCCTTCTGGGTTCTTTTATCCCCCCCTTCTTCCATAAGATTTCCTGTGCTCTGCCTAAAGTTTGGCTGTGGGTCTCTGTGTCTACTTTGATCCCCCCTACTGGGTGGAGTCATTCAGAGGACATCTATGGTATGGCTCTTGTTCCCTCTTTTCTGCCTCTTCCAATGTCTATCCTGTTTGCCATTCTGATGAGAATTAAGCATCCTCCCCAGGGTCCTTCTTGTTTAGCTTCTTTAGCTCTGTGCATTTTACTATGTTTATCCTATATTATATGGCTAATATCTGGTTATAAGTGAGTATACACCATGAGTGTCTTTCTGCTTCTGTGATACCTCACTCAGGGTGATCTTTTCTAGTTCCATCCATTTGCCTGCAAATTTTATGATTTCCTTGTTTTTAATAGCTTCTTGTAGCCTCCTGGCCAGCTAGGCTAGCCTCCTTCGACAATCCCAAAAGAATAGTGGATGGCACCTAAGGATGATACTCAAAGTTGATTAGTAGCAAACAGTGTTTGGATACTGTTCTATGTCTTTCTCTTTCAGTATGCTTCCCATACTCTTGCCTACACACACACACACACACACACACACATACACACACACACACACACATGAGCACACATACACACGTAAGAAATTATTGGCCTTTGTGTTGGCATGTTTCTACCCTGTCACCCTCTGGTATATAGACAAGGCCTCTATCAAAGGAGGATCACAGGATTGCTACAATCTGTAAGCCGGCATCACTTTGGAGGTCGTAGTCTCTGCTGGTAATCGTGAAGCTGGCTCTGTGCTTGCATGCTCGCGGCGTGGTGTGGTGGTGGACGCAGAGCCCGCCGCTCAGTCTGGCTAAGAGCCATCCTTCCGTGAGCCCTCTGTAGGGATTCACTTTGTAATCAGACTCAAGCCCTGTGTTTTCAGAGTACTCCCTGGCATATGCTGCTGACGGGTGCAAGCAGAAGGCGTTGGAGAGAAAGCTGCTCTGTGCCTGGAACCTGCTGTGAAAATCCCAGACAAGCACAGTGCAGGCTCTCTCTCTCTCTGCTCTTCCTCTTGTTGTGCACATTTTGGTGTATGATATGGAAACATGGTTTCGTTATAATCCCAAGTGGGGGATTTCAGTTTGTCCTGTCCACACCTGTTCATTGTCTCTTGTGGAGCCTGCTCTTTGCCAGCTAAAATTAGTCGACTACTGAGGACTTTGAGGGGTATAAAAATGATAGCCCAGAGGAAGAAAGGTGGTGGCTTGGAGGAGATGGAAGATGGCTGCTCGCTGCTCTTGCTGTCCTTGCTGGTTCCCTAGACTTCTGGATTTCCTGACGATGGACATTGGCATTGCCCTCCAAAGTACCCTACAGTCTTACCCAGCAGGAAGAAGTAAAGAGAGCTGTTTCCTTTCCCTTACAACCTTCTTTTTTCCTCTACCTGGTGTTGGGGGTTGGCAGGGAGGCATAAGCTTTAAGGAACCCCCAAATAAGGCAGCGTTTGAAAACTAGGGTCTATACCCCACCCCCTCTTTTGCTTTGTCTTTTTGAGACAGTGTTTCTCTGTGTAGCCCTAGCCCGGGACTCAGAGGTCTGCCCATGTGCCATCACACTGGGCCGCAGGCTATTTCTCACTGGGTCACTCAGCCTCTGTTCAGCTTATGCTGTTTCCTCATGGGTTTGGTCAATGCTGTTTTCCTTCTTTTACCCATAGTCCCCATATTGGCAGTCATCTGTAGGGGTTTCAGTCATTTGCACATGATTCTACTGACGTATCTTTTTTGTTGGTCCCCTTGAGACCTTGTTTAAAACAAACAAAGAAAAAACAAAACAAAACAAAACAAAACCCGACCTAGGCTAATACAAAAAGTGTGCATTAATCAGAAGTTGTCTGTGAATTTCTCAAGGGGTTTGCATGTGCAGAAATGTTGTCCTATTGAAACCGCAGCAGCAACATCGAGAATTTATTGTTAGACTTCAGATTTGTAATCACAGGATATTTTTCATGGAGATTTATTTTATGCTATTAGGTCTATATTTTTTTTAAAGGTTTAAGAAACTCTAGTTGTGTTCTGTAGGTCCAACTCAGCTCATTTATCATGGGAAGAGTTGGTGGGTTATTGAGATTTTGTTCGAGGTCCTAGATTTCTGTGTATCCGGAACTATGTATGCATTTTTATGTGGATGACTCTGTGTGTGCATGTGTGTGTGCTTGCATGTGTATGCATGCATGTGTGTGCAAGTATGCAAATGCATGTGTATGTACATGTGTGTGTTCACATGTAGGAAATCTAAAAACGCATTATATACACACACATCTCTGTATGTATATATGTATGTATGACTGACATTAATGCCATGTCTGACTAGGGAACTGGTTGAAACTTCTCTGAGCTGGGCTGAGGAGAAGGCTGAGTGGATAAGGTGCTTTCTATGCAAGCGCCGAGGACTGACTTTGGATCTCCAGAACTCGCGTGGGCCTGTAATCCTAGCACTGTACGGGTGTGAGAAGCAGAGGCTGGAGAATCCCCGGAGTCTCACGGGCCGGTTAGCCTGACATAGGCAGAGGCAAACCACAGCAGACCCTGTCTCTAACAAGGTAGAAGGCAAGGACCTGCGCTTGAGGTTGTCCTGGCCTCTTTCCACGTATGTAGTGTGGTACATATGCACCAGCACTCACACATGGGAACATGCAAGTACGCGCGGGCACACACACACACACACACACACACACACACACACACACACACAAGCTCTCAGAGCTTAGCTTCTTATTGAGTCAGTAGCAAATTAACAGTGATAACAACAGGTCTCACACTGACGGTGGAGATGGGCGGGGCTAACTGTTATTAGAGTCACTGCTTTTTGCACTAGTCACATATTCACTTAGGTCACAGTCCTCCGGCATCACTGAGGTATAAAACAAAAGTTATTTATTTATTGAATGTTTGCAATTTGGTATTTTGATATCCCACACACTGTGGAATGATTACTAATCAACTTATCCATTTTTTTTTTTTTCATAGCCACCACAATTTCCCAGGAAACTTTCATTACATTGAATGGGCAATACTGAACCCTTGCTTTAACTGAGTGTGTGGAATACATCTGTTTTCACTAAAGCGATTCAGAGATTATTTCTGTAGTAATAATATATGTATCTCTACTTCCAATTTTCTTTTCAAAATGCTTACCAAGATTAAAAGCATATTTCTGTATGTTTTTAATCTTCGACAATTTCACACATACGATCCTCACTACCCTCTCCCATCCTTTCTTTCTCCTGATAAAACCACCTTTCTTCCCAACAGGGCTGCTCCTACTTTCTTGTCTCTTTTTTCCCCGTTGAGACAGCGAGTTTATTAAGGTTGCTTTCACGAGCATGCGTTGGAAGTTAGTCATTACTGGGATGTGGGAAGCCTGTCAGAGGCTACACTGCTAAAGAAAACGACACCCCCTCTCTAGCAGCCATCAACTTCCCATAGTCCCTCAGTGAGGGTTGGAGCCTGCTGGGACCCTCCCTGACAAGTGATGAAATGCTGAGGGGTCCACTTTTGTGTAAGCCTTGAACCAGCTTCCCATGAGCTGGGGTACCTCTGTGCCCGACCTTCCCCTTCTCCCCTCCCCGTCTTAGAATCTACCATCTTTAAAACTTTCACATGTGTAGTACTGCATGTTAACTGTGGCCACCATCTGCATGTTAGAGCCACGCCTGCCTGGCCACTCGCTCCTGTGCCACCTGCAACCATAATTCTATTCCTGCTGTGAATTTGACATTTTAAAGGCTCCGCCTGTGGGATGGTACGGTATTTGTATTTTTGTTTTGTCTTGAGGCAAGATCTTGCTCTGTAGACAAGGCTGACCTCAAGCCTGTGGGCCTTCTGCCTCGGCCGCCCAAATCCAAGCATTTTGGATGTGTAGTACCATGCCGGCTTCTGAATTTGTAATTTCCATGTTGGCTTATTTTACCTGCTCTCAGGCCCATGATCCCCAGCTTCATCCATGGTGACAAAGGGTTTCCTTCTGCTCGCTGTTTACTCATTTGGGGGCTGAAGAACTGGCTCAGTAGTTAAGACCACTCAGGTCTTTTGAAGAAGATCAGAGCTTGGTTCCCAGTACCCACATGACTATTCATAACTGTAATTCTAGCTTTAGGATATCTGATACTCTCTTCTGGCCTCTGCTTATAGTACACACAGGTAATGCACTTAGATACATGCAGGCAAACAGCCCTATACATACAATAATAATAAATAAATCTAAAAAAACAAAATAAAAACTCACTTGATGTTACTAATATTAAAATACAGATATTTGTGAAGATGTGTTTTGCAAAGTACTTCATACAAGATGGTTTTACTTTTTCAGATTTATTTATTTTATGTGTATGGATGTTTTGTCTGCATGTACACAATGTACAGTGTCTATAGAGGCCAGAAGAGGTCATTGGATCCCCTGAAACTGGAGTTATGGATGACTGTGGGCTGCCCTGTGGGAGCTGGGAACTGAATCCAGGCCGTCTGCAAAAACAAGTGTTCTTGCTGCCGAGCCATCTCTCCAGTCCCCCATCACACATACTTTTAAATATGCATTTCCAAAACTAATACTAACTGAATGAATGACTTGGGACAGAGAGTCCAGTGTGCTTTCACGAACCCCATGTCTAGACATGGTCCAAGACCTGAAGTTCTCATTGACCATTTAACTTTAGAGGCCATTAGCAGTTGTTGAGCCAAAGATTTCCTAAGCACTCTCACCCTGCCAGAACTCAGAAAACCACAGAAGAGCAAAACATCTCGGGTCTGGATTCTTTTAAATTAGATTGTGAAATATTTGTACATTTGTTGATCTGGCTTTTTTCTAGCTGGAGCTGGAAAAAGTTTAATGAAATATCTGTGCAGCAGATTTTATTTTTAAAGGATATCTGGGAGCAGAACTGTAGCACCTGCTGCCGCTGAAGGTCAGCTCTTCACCCAGTGGGCGAGCCCTCTTCTGTGTCTGGCTCAGCGGCACTCAGCAGACCTGTTAGGGGATACACAGCCAACTCTGCCCACACAGAACGTCCACTCGGGCTCTTCGGGCTGCCTGAATTCTGCTGACTCATCAGCTGCACCCCGCCCCCCCACGCTGACTTTTAATAATGAACACAAAGGCGGGGTACTGTAATTAATTTCTTCACTCACTAGTTCATTCAGTCCATCCTCCCCAAAGAAAACTTTTGCAGAAAGTAAATCAGGATCTGGGCCACAGTTTTATCAACTTGACACAGGCACAAAGCTAGACACAGCTGGGCAGAATAAAGCACAGTTAAGAAACCCGCTCCACCAGGTTGACCCTTTGCACGTGTCTTTGGGGCATTTTGTTTTGATTGCTGATGGTTATGGGAGGGCCTGGCCCATGGTGGGCAACGCCATGTTTTAGCCAGGGGACCTGCGGTGCATAGAGAAGATGATGAGTCAAGCAGAGGAAGCAAGCCAGGGAGCAGCATCCTACCGTGGCCTCTGCTTCAGTCTTCAGATTCCCACCTTGGCTCCACTAAGTGATGGTCTAGAAGCTGAAACAAACCCTTCCCCCCCCTAAGCTGCTTTTGGTCATGGTGCTTGTCACAGTAACAGAGAAGCACACTAGGATAGGCTTTGAGGTAGCTCACTTGGTAATGTGTATGCCATGAAATTCAACGCCCAGGACGCACCTATAAAATGATGGGCTTAGTAGCTTGTGCTTGTGATCCTAGTGCCAGGCAAGCAGAGATAGGCAGTTCCCTGGGGTTCTCTGGCCAAGCAGCCTAGCCTGCTTGGGACAATGAAAGACGGTGTTTCAGAAACCAAGGTGAGGAGCTGGAGAGATGATGGCTTAGAGGTTAAGAGCACTGGCTGTTCTTCTAATAGGTCCTGAGTTCAATTCCCAGCAACCACAATTTTTAATGAAATCTGGTGCCTTCTTCTGGCCTACTGGCTCACATGCAGGCAGAATACTGTATACATAATAATTACAACTTAAAAAAACAAAAAAACAGAACAATGTGAACCTAAAGAATGATACCTGAGGTTGACCTCTGATGTCCACATGTGTGCTCATATGCTTGAATCAGCATATATACAAACACTTATGTACACATATACATGTACACATACATCAATATACATGTGAAAGTAAAGTAGAATTTATTTTTAAATTTAAAAAAAATTTTAATCTCGTGTGTGTTATGTACATGTGTGAGCAGGTGCCCTAAGAGGCCAGAGTGGAGAGCATCTGACCTCTGGAATTGGAGTTGCAGGTGGTTGTGAGCTGCCTGAGGTCTTTATCACACCCAACTCTGGTCTTCTCCGAGAATAGCAAGTGCTCTTAATGGCTGAACCACCCTCATCCTTAGGATCCCTCTATATGTTCAAAGGGAACAGCATGCCTCCTGATACCTAGAAGAAAAGCCAGAGGCTTTTGCTGAGTCCATGAGGCCCTGTGTGGTTTGAATAAAATGGCCCCATAGGCCCACAGGGAGTGGCACTATTAGGAGGTGTGGCTTTGCTGGAGTAGATGTGGCTTTGTTGGAGAAAATGTGAAAATGTGTGATTGGGGGGTTTCGGGGTAGGGAGTGGGCTCTGAAGCCTCAGAAGCTCAGGTCTGGCTAGTGAGTCTTCAGTCTCCTCCTGCCTGCGGATCAAGATGTAGAACTCTCAGTTCCCTCACCAGCACCATGTCTGCCTGCATGCTGCCATGCTTCCCGCCACGATGATAATGGACTAAACCTCTCAACGATAAGCCAGCCCCAATTAAGAGTTTTTCTTTAAAAGAGTTGCTGTGGTCATGTTGTCTCTTCACAGCACTAGAAACCTTCGCTAAGGCAAGCCCTATGAGGTCCTCAGTGCACAGGGCTGCGTCCACATTACTTATTTTTACTGAGGCATCCCTGTTCGCTCAGCCCCAGGTGTGACCACCTTGCCCAGCATGCTCTCCACTTTCACAGGATGCTCAGCTTAGAGATTTCTTCTTAGGAAAGCTGCCCTACCCACTCACTAAATTTACTCTTCTGTTGACATACTTAAAAAAAAAAAAAACCTCTTTTATTTACATTTATTTTATCTTTTTCTCCGTACTCCACTCAAACTCCTTCCAACACCCCAACACCAGGTAGGAGAGAGAAAGGGTTAGTGGGAGAAGGGGCCCAGTTCTCTTAGCTGCTTCCTGCCGGTTAGGGTCGTTGGGTTCCTTGGAGACAGTCCAGTCCTCCTTTCAGTAAATCTCCAACTTCTTGTCTCACAACAGCAACCAGGAGCAGCAAAGAGGAAGCAGGGGCAGCCTTGTTCTTTCTCCCCCTTCCTTTCTGGGCTCTGGCATTTATTTTTCTCTCTAGAGTCCTCATATTTAAACTATCTGCAGCTGGTAAGGAGCTCACATGAGGCAAATCATCTGCTGCTGTGGACCATCTGAATCAGTCCCACATCCCACACCTGGGATTAAAACAAAAACATGTTCATATCCACAACACTTTTTCTTCACAAGTGGCACAGCAGTGCTAGAGCTGAGCTAGTTTAAACCACTGAAATGGTGCTTCTACTCTGCGCAAAACGTCCTCTTATTTATAAAGGAATTTATGTATAGAATCAGAACCCAAGGATTATTAATGAATTCTTAGATGAACACATAAAAACAAAAGAAGGAAAAGCTCGCATTTGGAAAGATGTGTTCAGCTTGAAATGGCAGAAAAATTTAAATAAAGAAAGGGTGAGGGTTGAGGCTAAACTGCAATCACACCCCACTTGAAAAAGTTCAGAGCTGGTAAAAAAAAAATAAATAAAAAGAGTGCCTGCCACCCATGGGGCTGGCTGGTCTGACCCTCAACAAGGGCTTCCTGGCCTCCTATGCCTTTCTTGCAATCTTCCAGTTAACAGCACAGCAAACCCGTGAAAGAGGAACAGTTGCTGGTGTCATTGACGAACAACAGCAGAGTGGATTTCTTCAGAGAGGAGCCCCACAATCAGCGTGTGCGCTCTCTACACACGCCCTAGCTTCGGAATATATTCAAGTGCATGACAGATGCTAGCTAACCCCACCCTTTCTGTTCTGGTTTCAGAGACGCCTTGCAACTCAATTCCTCTGTAGCTCCAGAGTAGCCACAGGCATTGCATAGGCAGACCAGTATGTCTCTGTTTCAGGAGCAAGCTAAGGGGCCTTAGCCCACTGCCCACAGGGGTGCTGTGCAGGGGTGTGGTGTGGTGTAGCTCTTCTGGAGGGCAGGTGGCTGGCTTGCTTTTAAATACCTGTGGTGCAGCTAGAGTTCGAGCTGATCCCCGAATCCTAGATTTTAAGTGCTGTGCTGTGCTGACTCTCCTAATGTTGGCTCATACAGGACGTCAAGGTCACTGTGCTTTGTAATAACCATAATAAACCTGTATTGAACAATTAATACATACCAGGCACTAAGGATCTGTCTCTCTGTCAGTCTGTCTGTCTGTTCGTCCATCCATCCATCTATCATTATCATCATCTATCTACCTATATCAGCTTTTATCTGTCTTCCCTATAGTTTATTTAACTATCCATAAATCAGCTATCTATTATCTATCTACCAAGATATCTAATCCAAAGGTTCTCAACCTGTGGGTCATGATCCCTTGGGGGTCAAATGACCTTTTCACAGGGGTCTCCTAAGATCATTGGAAAACACAGATATTTACATTATGACTCATAACAGCAGCAGAACTACCATTATAGAGTAGCAACAAAATAATTTTATGGTGGGTGGGGTCACTACAGCATGACGAACTGTATTAAAAGGTTACAGTATTGAGAACTACTGATAATCTATCTATCTATTAAGAACTACTGATTATCTATCTATCTATCTATCTATCTATCTATCTATCTATCTATCTATCTTTTAGCTATTTACCATTTGTGGCCAATCTATTAATATTTATTATTTATCTAGCATTTATTTATTTATCATCTATTAACTATCTATCACTAGTCCATTTACATATTATTGATCTATCTTTCTTTCTTTCTTTCTTTCTTTCTTCATTCCGATCATCATCATCATCATCATCATCAGTCTGCATCCAGTGATCTATTCTTTCCATGTTGAAGAAAGACACCCACCACTCAGGATCAACAAAAAGCCAAATTTATAGTTTACTAAGCCTGCAGAACCCCAACCCCCAATCTCCGTCACCCACTAAGGCTCAATGACAGAGCTGCTATTGCCTTTCATAAGAGTGAGCTATAGTAATTTGGGGCTGAATTTGAAACGATTTTTGACAGTATGGACTACAATGAAAATGCAATTGCAATGTTTTTTTTTTTTCTCTTGAATTTCGATTCTGACAGCATCCGAAGCTTACAACAATCCTATAAACAAAGTGGTATATACATTCGATGTATGAAAAAAAAAATAAGCAGATGGGCATATAGACCGTCAGGTAGAAATTATGTGTATCACGTGGTCCCTGAGGCAGGAAAAGGTAGAGCCAAGATTTTGATAATGGCCATATATCTGGCTCCAGATCCAGGCTCCTCCTCAGCATGACTCTGTCTGAGTTCATGTTCTGTGAACAACACAAGCTGACCACTTGCTAGCCTTCAAGTCCATCCCTACCTGAAACTGGAACATTTCATTCCCTTTAGCTCATCATTTGCACTGGCCCCATTCTTCCTTCTTTTAGGTAATAGGTTTAACACCCACAAGGCCAAACTCCTTGACGTGACAAGCACAGCTATTTAAGGTAATTGTTCCTACTATTCTAGCTCCTAACCAAAAACTCGGGCTTGCTTTTGTGGAAAGGTTAATAAGCAAAAGTCTTACTTCCCAGGACGTCAGGACAGATGGATGGCTCTGTGAAAGGAAACAGGAAATTATAGCCTAGCTTAGCCCTGATGGCTATGTTCTTGACTCCAAGATCAACCTTGTGAAAGATTAAATGAAAGGTTAAGGGAAAGGTAGGGCTTTATCTCTATAAATTCCCAACCCATCTTCTACAGCTTGGGGGATGAGACAGCTTCGGTCAGCTCTAAGGGGAACTGGGAGGACTGGAACTAGAGATGCCTAATCAGACAGTTCTGTAGCTACCACAAAGTGCCAGACTGACCCCGGTGAATAATGAGATCAACTTAGGTGAGTATAAAATCCTGGAAAGCGGTTTGGATCCCCCTGTGTAGGCAGTTTACTGAGAATGTCTTAACCATGTGTGATGATACAGCAAAATAATCAAGAGTATGGCTGGAAATGCATGCCTTAAAAATTACCTAGATTAACTCGGTGTGTGGGCATATCTGTGGAAATTGTGGGCCACGCTGTTCCCTAGGCAAAAGGTCTTCAACAATGTCAGAGTGGAGAAGGTTAGCTAACAGCACCCATGGATTTATCACACAGGGCTTGTCTTAGTCGGGGTTTCTATTGCCGTGAAGAGATGTGACAACCGAAACCCCTATAAAGGAAAACATTTCGTTGGGGCTGGCTTACAGTTCAGAGGTGTGGCCCATTATCATCATGGTGGGAAGCATGGCAGCCAGCAGGCAGACATGGCGCTGGAGGTGGAGCTGAGAGTTCTACATCTTGATCTGCAGGCAGCAGAAGGAGACTGTTTATCCTCTCTGCTCTTGATTGCGGTAGGGTACTTTAAGTCCCTGCCTTGACTTTCCCACGGCAGCTGACTCTGTTCTGGAACAGTGAACCTGATAAACTGTTTTCTTCCGCACATTGTTTTAGCTGGGATAGTTGTAACTACATCAGAAATGAAAAGATGACTCCACACAGAGTGGGCACCGTGGCACACAGCTGAAGATGGTTCTTTATTCTATGCATCAATCACCCAGCTATCCCACTGCATCTATTACCAAAATAAACATCTCTCTCTATCTACCTATCTGTCTATCATCTTTCTATCATTTATCTTTCATCTGCCTTCGATCTACCTATCACCTATTTCCAACGTAGCCACACCTCTTTACTATCTACCATTTATGTGTTTATCATAGCAGTGCTCCAGTGTGTGTATAGAATGGTGTCATCATTCTCTGTTACTTGCACAAAGGGAAGCTTGCCTAGCGAGGAGTTTCTCATAGCGCACTCCATCCTTAAATAATCCACAACCCTACGACACACAGGGTGGTCTTTGAAAGCAGAGGCTGGTTATCTTGCAGTTCTGGATGCAGGCCATCTGCAGAGACATGTTCGCAATCGCAGCCTTCTTGCCTTTTATAACTTCTGACAGCCCTTTGCACCCATTGTCTGGTATGCGGTCTCTACCCCTTTTGTACGTGCGGTATTGTGTATGTGAGTATTTGTGTTTACACTCATACATGCAAAGAGACAGCATGTCATTGTCCTGGAACTTGCTCATTAGGCTAGGCCAGCTGGAAAGTGAGCTCCTGGGATCCACCTGTCCCTGCCTCCCTCGTACTGATATTTTAAGTGTGCACCGCCATACTCAGCATTTCCCCCACAGGTTATGGGAATCAGACTTGGGTCCTCATGCTTTCAAGGCAAGAACTTTATTGACCACACCCACATCTTTCATTTTCCTTCTACAGGTTTTTCAAAGTGTCCGTCAAAAATCCACCCCAGCTTTTTTATTCTCTGTTCATGTCTACAGGGACTGTGGGGGTGCCATTCTATGGGCAGGCCTCTCAATGCCTTTACAGCTGCATTGTTCCTCAGTGGTCATACACTGAGAGGTGCTGGATCTTAGGTACTATCAAGATAGATTTTGCTGACGCTTCCGAACTCCCACCAGAACAATTTCATCTCTGTGTATTTCAGCACATCACGTGACTCACAGAGATAAACATTCAGCTCCCTTTTTATGAAGGGTAATTTTAAGTGACAAATGGAAACAGAAATGTCCGAGTAGATGAGGAAAGCAGCAAGTTTGAAACACTGCATCTGTTTTCTAAAAATAAGCTCGTCTTTAAATTTAGTGTCTGAACACGCCACGTATTTGATGCTCTAAGCCTCAGAACGCTATAAACAGTGTCATTATGAGGCACACAAGCCTTGATGATATTACAGCAATCTCAAAGTGTCTGAAGAACAGATCTTAGGTTAAAAAAAAAAACAAAAAACCAACAAACTATTACTTCTTGAAATTTGAGACAATAACTGAATAGGCTCTAAATGAACCTGATAGGACATGCTTAACTAGACTGTCTCCATCCGTGTCTGTCACTGAGACTGCTTATTTGTTCTAATGTAAAGTTTGTTGCCATTTTAATAGTATTTAATAGCACTCACAGATTTCACTCAACCAGATCCTTCAAAGCCAGGAACATAACCAGAATAATTTTTTGGCTTTTGTCTTAAGTTAGTGGCTACCTACCATAATTTTCAATTTTTGCTGTATAGTTAAATGAGACCAATGTTTAATTTTCAGTGCATGGGGAAAAAAACAGTAACATTCATGTATGATGACATGTCAGTCTTCAAGGATGAGGAAAGATAACTGTATAGAAAAATAATCATGTTATCTATAAAGAAACAAAGATGGATTTTAGGCCAAGCCCCCTTCTAGCAAAGTGGAGAGATGTGTTTAGAGAACTTTGACCATTATTAAAGGACAGTTTCCAGGAAAAGATTAAGTCATGATTTTCCTGTAGACATGTTTCCAATGAACATGTGTTGATGACTGATGTTGTAATTGGTTCAAATGAGAACAGAATCAGGCTTGAGGATGACACATGCGTAGACCACATTCCTAACATTCTTAAGATCATTGGTTTTATTCTTAGTACCTGGAGAAAATAAATCTGGTTTCTATCCAGGGTGTGAGGGAAGGTGAGTGGAAACTATCAGAGGGGACGTATTTTGCCTATCAGTTACCTACAATTTATAGCTTTGCAACATAGCCAGAAACCAAGAAACAAGGCTTGATCTTGACACTTCAAAAGCAAGCGGTGGAGCTGATGAGATGACTCAGCAGATAAAAGCACTTACCAGACAGTCAGACACCCTGAGCTCCATCCCCGGAAGCCACGGTGTAAGAAGAGAAGAGACTCCTGTATGTTTTGAGCTAACCTCTACCCACACATGTGTCCACACGCATAATTACACACACACACACACAAACACACACACACACAATAAAAATATTAAAAAATTTGAAACTGTGTGTGTGTGTGTGTGTGTGTGTGTGTGTGTGTGTGATGAAACGCAAGTGGAAATCAGAGAATCTGAGGAGCGGATTCTCTGCTTCTACCATGTAGGTGTCAGATACAGAACTCAGGTCCTCAGGCTTGTCGGTAAGTGGGTCAGTCTGCCGAATCAGCTTACCAGACTAATTAAAAAAAAGAAAACGTGTTTAAAGTCAGAGAGACGGCTCATCAGTTACGACTACTTGCTGCTCTTGCAGAGGACCAAGTTTGGTTCCAGCACCTCTGTTGGGCACCTCACAAGCACCCATAACTCCAGCTCTAGGGGACCTGATGCCTTCATCTGGCTTCCATGAGCATGGGCATACACGAGGCATACACTCATAAGGGCATACACATGTATATATAAGTAAGAAATAAAATTTAAAAGACCAAATATTATCTTTTATTCAGATAAAATGCTAATGCAACGTCCAAATGTTCTTACTTCTGTCAGAAACAGTTTTATTTCTATGGTTATTTGAATAGGCCGATGTGAGAGTAGAGTTTGAAGCTTACATGGGAAATCAAAGAAATATTTAAACTATATTAGTTTGGGTTAGAGTCTCCCTGCAGAGTTTCTGCAAAACAGACTGTTTTTATTGCAATATTTCTTTAGAAAGTCTGTGGAGTATTTTATTTCATTTTACCAAAGCCCAGGAGCACGTGGGTTCCTTAAGAATTCTGATATTGAGTATCAGTGATTGCCAGTGGTGCTAGGTGTGTTTTCTTTTTTTAAAGGAAGACAATATTACAGTAGTGATCTTATTTCACAGTGTAAGCCTAACAACTTAGAGTCTATTACCTTGTCGAGGGGATACAATGGGAATAATTTAAATGTCCATCAATGAAAGGAGAAGAAATAAAATGCTATTGTCATGTGATGGGCTGTGATTCAGCAGTTTAATAAGTTAGATCTACATATATTAATCTGTCCACATCTCTGCAGAATGAAGACAGGGAGAAGGAGAGTTGTAATAAAACAGATGTAGCAACTTACGATTTTTAGGTGCAGAAAGATTTAACCATGTATAGTATGCTTTCTATGCTACACTGGGAAGGAGCACACAAAACCACCTTTATGGCCTCTATTTAGGAAAGGGAGGAGGGTTAAAGGGGTTTTCATCGTTGCTGGTGTGACAACTTGATGAGATATAGAGTCACCTGTGAACAGGTCTGCAAGGGTTATCTTGGTTAGGGTAATTGAAGCGAGAAGGCTTGCCCACTGTGGGCAGCACCCATTCCCTAGGTGGGGCCCTGGACTGTATAACGAGGAAAGGCGCGCTGAGCACAGGCGTTCATTTCTCTCTGCTTCTTCACTGTGGATGTTATGTGTCTGGCCGCCTCACCCTCCTGATGCTAGGACTTTTCCACCTTGATGGGCTGCACCCTGAAACTGCAACAGAGTAAGCCCTTTCTTCCTTCAGTTGCTTTTGTCAAGGTATTTTAAAGAACTGATTCAGGGTCTGGAAAGACCGCTCAATGGTTAAAAGCGTTTACAGCTATTGCAGAGGATTCAAGTTTATTTCCCAGAACCTACATGGTAGTTTACAACTGTCTATAACTCCAGTTCCAGGGAATCAAGGGCCCTCTTTTGGCCTGCATTTATTTGATTTCTTCTTCTCTTCCTCCTCTTCTCCTCACCTCCTCCTCCTTCTTTTTTTGATTGAGTTTTAATTATGTACATGTTCTTGCTTTGTTTTGTTCTTCATACTCACCCTGGTGCTCTAGCTCATGGGATGGGACTGGCCACATTCAGGGTGGTCCTCTCCTCTCCTCCGAGGACACCTCACAGACATGTGCAGACATCTGTCTCCTGTATGATTTTAAATCTTACCAAGTTTGACAATGCATATTAACCATCACAGTTAGCTAAAATACAGCAAAAAACTAGACCAAAATGGCAGCGTGGAGTTGAATGAGAAAGAAACCTCTTCAACATATGGTCACCTGATTCCATACAGCCTACATCCTATCTGTATTAGATGCCACCACAATGAAGCACATGGTGACACCACAAAATAGGGTTAGAAGACATTGACGGTGTTAGGCCAGAATTGATGTGCAGAAAGCTTAAAGGGGCTGCAGTGTGTGAGGTAAATAGGAGTTTGAGAAGGGTGGAAAAACTATCAACTGAACAAGGAACAGCATTTAAAAATGTCCCAGGCCAAGCCTTGTAGCATAGACCTGTAACTGCAGCTAAAGCAGAAGGACCACAGATTCAAGGATCATCTTGTTGTTGGACCCTGTTTTTTAAAAAACAGTAAAATTCCAATTGTTCAATTTTACCCATGGACTCAGGAGCCAGATGCTGTGGTGAAAACTTGCCAGCTCAGAGAGGCAGAGAAAGTACCCAGCTGATCTTCCTACTCAGCTGACATTCCAGAAGGAAAAAGCCAAAGCCCCCTTTCCTTCTCCAAACTGTCTTAAATACCCTACAACTCGATGCTCCTCCTTTCTATTTACTCCCTGTCAGCTGGTTTCTTTTTGCTCTGTCTCTTGACCTAGGATTAACTTTATTAAATCCTGTTTACAGAAAGCTCTTGGATTAAAGGTGTTGATTAGGGCTGAGCCACACCAAACAAGATACAGGTTTTTATAGTTCACAGTGGGATCAAATATCCTGCAACATCATCTGGATTTCAGAGTGAATTCAAGGTCATCCTGGGCAGCTTAGAGAGACCTCATCTCAAACAAAAAAAGCACAATGATGGCGGAGCATAGCCTGATGGCACAGTACTTGCTTAGCATACACAGAGCTCTAGCTTTAATCAAAACAAAACAGAGATGGAGGAAGGAGGAAAGCAGGAAGAGTGGAGAGTGGAGGGGAGAGAAAGAGCAAGAGAGGGAGAGAGAGAGGATGACTATGAATCTATACCAGTACTCTGACAACCAGATGCCAAGACAAGGAATGTATGTGGATATGAGAAAGCCACTGGGAAATAGTGAAGAAAGGAACAATGGTCACGGGTCTACAGAGAAACAGCATCAAATGGATTCTCTTTTTATTCATATTTAAATTTACCATAAGAATCAGCTCACCTGACTGTGGGTTTCAACAAGTCTGAGGATGAGTAGTTAGCAAACTGGATATCCAGGAAGGCTGATCCTACATTTTCAAGAACCTGATTGAGTCTGAAAGTGGGAAAAAAAAAATAGTACCTGAGTCAGGGAGAAAAAGCTGCTCTCACTCAGCCTTTCTGTCCTCCTTAGAGTGTCAGTGGACTGGGTGAGGACATCCACGCCTGTGAAGGTTATCTGCTTGGGCTGTGGACACCTCTATGACATTTACACACATCCAGCGCAATGCTCACCCGAGAGTATCCAGATATGCCGAGGCCCAGGCAAGTTGACATATGAAGTGAGCCATCACAAGGAACAAGGAGGAGTAGCCTGGGAGAAGCTTCTGGCTAAAATGTCTGCAAGAAAAAAAAAAGGGGGGAGGAAGGCAGAAGGGCAGGGCTGGGGCCTCAGCAGAGAGCTAAGAAAGCATCAGGCTGAGGTCTCAGTAGGAAAGGGCTGATTGCAGCAATGCTTCCCCATCTGGCTGCCTCAGCCCAAGGAGAATGTTCACTGCTGTGAGCAGCACTGCAGAGCCTCAGTGTGGCAGCTGCAAGGTGTCACTAATGATGACCCCGCAGACAGCAGTGTGCCTGTCACAGACCTGCTCTGGAGATGGGTCAGGTGATTACAGGACAGAGGAAGAAGAGGGAGCCGTTCCGGGGAAGCCTTGCCTTCCCTGCTGTGAACACAGGTCAAAGCAAGGATCTTTACTAGTTATCTCATTATCACGGTGACAAAACAGCCTAAACATTACATTTTAGACGCAAAAGGGAGGTGTTAGACTGGATGATTGAATGACAAATCATGAGAATGTTCATCGGGAGCAGACTTCACGTTGGTCAGATCACTGAACCTTCATGAGTTCAGCTGAGAGATGCAAGGTGTGGTACTCAAGTGGATGGGACTGGAGGCATAGAGACAGGGAGCAGGTGTCTAAGGAACATCTGAAGACCACAGCTAAGCACTCAGTGACAGATTTGATGGTAGTGATCTGGAGGAAGGCAAACATCTGGATGCTTCCTAGGTTTCCACGATGGTGTGAGTAGCTGGATTGGGACAGCACACATGCATTTAGAGGAAGCTGACTATTGCCCAGCCTATTCTCTCTCTCCTCCCCTCTCTCTCCTTCCCTCCCTCTTCCTCTCTCTCCCTCTTTTTCTCTCCTTTCCTCTTCTCCTCTTTCATTCCCTTCATCCTCTTTCTCCCTTCTTTCTTTCTTTCTTTCTTTCTTTCTTTCTTTCTTTCTTTCTTTCTTCCTTTCTTTCTTTAACAAACGAGGTCTCATTTATCTTGATCTTGCCTTGCACACACTACACAGCAGAGGGCTTGCTTGAAACATACACTACAACACCAGGTTTCTGCAGAGTGGGGGATGAGACCTAGGGCTTTATGCATGCAAGGTGAGCCAGCAGTCTACTGAGTGAGTCATACACCCGGCCTCACCCAAACACATAAGTAATAACGTTTGTTGTTGTTTTTAATTATAGAGGCAAAATGTAGCCAAATTGTCAATTCCCCATTCCCCCTGTAGCCAGAGGCTGTGACATATGTAAGAGGCAGATATCAGAAGCCTTATGGGGATATATTTGTTCTCAACTAAGAGGAGAGAGTCAATCTCTAAAATAACAAGACAAATATTTATAGCTGAGAAGCACCAGAGAAAGCAAATAAGATCATCCACACCTGAAAGTAATAAAAAAATGAGAGAAAAGAGGAAGGGAGAAAAATGAATAAAACAAATAGGAAAACAGGTTAATATACCTAAAGCCAAGCACATGAGGAATCATGTTACATTATGACCATATCAGCATGGTTGTGTAGACAATAGCAGCATTAAAAATACAGGGAACAAAAATATCTGGGAAAAAAAACCAGACAATTGCACAGTGAAGAGTCTGAAACTTCAGTGCTGTTTTCCCAATAGTCAATAAAGCAAGCTAACAGAGGAACATTGACCTGGCCTCATATTTTAGAAGTCTGTTTCCAATAAGAGCAGAAGGGACATTCCTCTCAAAGCCACACACATTTCTAGCAGGGCAGACTTTATTTATGGTCAGAAAATAGGTCTCAGCAAAGAAAATGTACTCAGAGATGCAAACTATTCTCAACCATGATGATATTAAAAGAAAAACCAACAACAAAAGATACCTGGAAAGTCCCCAAACCAAGCAATGTACTGTCCCTACTACAAGGTTCAAAGAATAAATGGAAACGAAAAGAATTTTTAATTTAACATGAGAAAATGCAACGTTTGAAATGGATTGGATAGCACTGCACTCCAGCAGTAATTACAGGAAATCTATAACGTAGCAAGCTACTATCAGAAAAGAAAAATCAGGACTGGAGAGATGGCTCAGTAGTTACGTGCACAGAGGACCTGGGTCTGATTTCCAGCACCCACACTGAGGCTCTCAACCATCCATAACTCCACTTCCAGAAGACCTAATGCCCTCTTCTGGCCTTTGTTGGCACTTTATGTGAGGAAAAAAATACCCATACACATAAAATTAATTTAAAAAAAAATCTTTAAAAGCTGACAGAAGGCAGTATCTGTGAGCATCTTAGCTTCCATGTTGAGAGAGGGAAAAAAGGAAGGGAGAAGAAAGGGGCAGAGAGACAACAAGACAGAGAAGAGACAGGAGAGAGGAGGAGATAGTGAGACAGAAAAAAATAAAAAGGGTAAGGTAAAGAAAGGAAGAGTAGAAATCAAAAAAATCAAGAAAAAGGAAAACAATTTATAATAACTCAAAGTGGAAATAACCTGAACTTCAATTTGTAGGAAGAATAATGAGTACATTGTGGTATATCCATTCACTAGAATACTACTACACAATGAAAAAGGAAGTATTGCTACACTCAACAAAATGGACCAGCTTCAGCATGGTCCTGCATATTGAAAGGATCAAGACAAATATCTACATATGATTCTATCTATAAAGAAATATACAAAATGTACATGTAACTTAAAGAGACACAAAGCAGAGTGGCTACTAGAGGCTGGGGTTATGAGTGAGAGAGAGGCAGGGATTAAGAAGGAGGGGGATGGTGCGCTCACCATTTTGCTATGGTAATGATTTCCCAGGCCTATACGTATGTCAAAATCAACAAAACTTTATGCTTGTGCAGATTGATTGTATCAATCATACTTTAGTAAAGATGCTTTTTAAAATATGTGATTGTTACTGAAAAAATAACTGTTAAATTTGCGTATTTTCTGCTACCCGTGTGAAACAGAGTTGTGTTTTTAAAATTCCTTGTGTCTTAGAATTACATAACACAGCAATAAATGTGTTTGACCTGAGACTCCAGTGGTTGAGATATGACAGGGCAGACTCCTTTGGAATAATGGTTGGAAGGCAGAAACTGTCTTTAGATGTATCGAGATCAGGACGTTCTGATGCCAGGCCCGATAGCAGGAAGATCAACAAGTTCAAGGCCAGCCTGAGCTTTAAACAGTTTAAAAACAGTATAGATAACTTCAAATCTCTCTCAAAGTGAAAAGCATGAAGTGGGCAGTTGTTTAAAGTGTGCTGGGTTTGTCCCCAGGTGTTCAAAACCAAAATTAAGTCACTCTGCTAGAGGCTGGTAAACAAACAAACAAGCAAACAGAAAACGAGTGGCTTCCCGGCTTGTCATGACTCCTCACAGATTGTCCCTGATCTAGTCTCTACATGGCATCCCATCTTCCTTTGCGATGCATCTTGGAAAGCCTACGTTTTCTCATGTGTTTGTGAAGAGAGATGGTCATGGGATAAATTTGGAGTGCATATAAAAGTGGTGAGCGTGTAGCTAGCTACAGCCTTGGATTCACAAAAGGGTGCCTGAGAGGGCCAATGGGTCCGTCTCATTATCTTGTAAATGTGGCTGTTTTTTTTCCCGTCTCTAAAATTGATGAAACACAGAAATGAAAATTTGAAAAGAAAACCCTCACGGACAGAACTTCATGGTATTTTTGAAGTGACAATGAAATGCTTAGTCTTAATTGCCAGCCCTGCTCAGAGGCAGGCTCCGGTGTCACGGCAAGCCTGTTAGTCTTTCTGTGTGAGGCCCTTGCACTGTGAAATGTGGATCTCTTCACAGGGCACTGAACTTCTGTGGGGACTCAGCAATACTGGCAGAGGGCTTTGGATGGAAGACTTCCCTCTTCCGGCATGCTGCTTCCAGACCTGTTACCATGTCTGATTAGGAGGTAGAAAGCTGGTTCTCAACCTGTGGGTTGTGACCCCTTTGGGGCTCAAATGACCCTTTCACAGGGGTGGCATAGCAGACACCCCGAATATCAGATACTTATATCAAATTTTATGACAGTAGCAAAATCACAGCTATGGAGTAGCAACAAAGTAATTTTATGGTTGGGGGTCGTCACAACCTGAGGAAGTATATTAAAGGGTCCCAACATTAGGAAGGTTGAGAACCACTGAGGTAGGGAGACCCCAGTGTCCTGCCCACAGTCACTGAATGAGGGAAGCAGCCAGATGCCCTCTGCAAGACTGATTTCTAATTTCGCAGCAGCCTCTGGGCGTATGCATCAGGGTGAAGAATGTCAGCACAGCAGCGAGCCTTTGTCATCTGCTTGCTTCTCCCTTCTCTCTTTCTCCTGCCCTGGCCTCGGATTTTCTCAGATCCGCTTTGCCATGACCTACAGAACAAACCCCAAACACACCCCAGAACCTCTCCGGGAGCACTTGGGATCACAAGCCTGTTTTTCTTTGTGCTCCTATTAAGCTGACTAGAGGTCTGCTCACTTTTTGTGTCCCTAGATATGAAACTTAAGACTTGACAGTCACCCATGCAGAAAGTAATCTCATTTTCGAAAATGGTTTTTGTAATACATTGGTTAAATAACACACACACATACACATACACAGGAGAAAATGAAAAGCCCTGGTGTTCTTTGCAACAAAAAAACCAAACATTGCTAATATTTTACTGTTGTTTAGTTTTACTGTTGTTCTGTACAAAAAGCAAGGCAGATAACCCAAACACCCTCACCATCTCTGGTGCCATTATAGATTCTCCTCATCTCAAGGTCCCAACCTGACCTTCCTCCTGACTTGGCTGCACCTATGCCCTCCTGGGTGGTTGGTTGTTCTATGCCTGCCCTGACCTGCTGCACTGTTGGTTGGGTAGCACCTCAGCTCCATAACTTCTCTATTTCCCACCTTCCAAAACTATGCAGTCTGCTCCCAAACAGGAGCAGTTGTACACCTGTTAATTTGTTTTATAACATCTCTAGGTCCCACTGATAGCAACCTTTACTGGGACTGGGACAGGGACTCCGCTTTCTTTCCGTACACTCTCCCCACTCTCCACACATGGTCCAAATAACACTTGCTTCATGAGAACTCCTGTATCCATCTTAGCATTGGGATGGAGATTTCTAGCGGATGGCTACGATGATTTTTCTCTTGGCTTGGTTTTGTTTTGGCAGAAGACTTCAAGGTCTGAAGGTGGAAAACATCTAGGGAATATCCTAGCAAAGAGCTAGGCCATCTGTGAAAGATTTCCAGAAAGAAGAGGTCAATCTATGTGCAGGCTGGGCACACACCTCCAGCCCACAAACGACATGGCAGTTAGAGGGGGTTGAGAAGGAAGAGAAGCCAGTGCCAGGGAAGTGCACTTGCTCTGACCTTTGTGCCTTGGGATGCATTTCTGGAGCAGAAACTGCTCAGATCAAGGGTCAGAGGGCATCAAGGACTTCTTCTCCTCGGCGGGCAACATCTGCGCTTGTTTGTAGCAAAGGATCTAGACTTAAATTCTCACCACTGGTTAGTCTTCTTTCCTAAAGGCTTTTGGGGTAACTTCCTCTAGAGGCGCTTTCGAGGGCCAGTGAGATGGGTCACATGGTAAAGGGCTTGCTGCCCGCGCCTGGAGATCTGAGTTCACTCCCTGGGATCCACGGAACACTGAAAGGACAGTGCCAGTCTCACAAAACTGTGCCATGGTCTCCACACGTATATCATGGTACACACGCCCACATGCATGCATACATATAAATATACAATACACATCATAACTAGGTTTTTTTTTTAAAGAGAAATGCATTTGAAGCCCCCTTTAACTCATTTTCTCATTGATCAGGTAGGTTAACCCTGAAATGAATAGATCAGTCACTCCTTTGTGATTCCCTCCTTTTCAGTCAAACTCCTTCCCCTGCCTCCGGGGACGAAGAATGTTTCTCCTCTCTCTTTCCAGAATACATTTCCCATCCTGTCTTCTCTGGGACAAAGGATCCTACCCTGCCGACTGGAAATACAGTGTGGACAAGAAGCAGTCAAAAGCTGTTGACAACATCATGAAACCCCAGAAGGAGGACTTGTGGAAAGATGGAGCATCCAGAAGAGGCAGAATCAAAAGCGAAGAAGAAGCAGATTCAAGCCCAGTGACCTGGCAGATACCACTCGGCCAGGCTCACAGGCATGTGGAAGGTAAGCTGTGGTCATAGACCCCAAAACGAAACAGCTTATGTTACATAAAGATTTCTTATTATTTTTTTTTTCAGGTAACAAGCCTGGCTGGGCAACTTGTCCCAAGCGGATCGCAAGTGTGGCTCCATGAGGTCACCCAGCAGCTAGGTTTAATGAATCCCCAAAACATGTGTTCCATCCTTGAGTCCGGTCTCTTAGTCCAGGAAGGGGGAGGAGAGCAGGGAGGGAAAACAGCCCCTGGTGAATGCAGCTGTGGTGCTGCAAACACCTTTCTCTTGCACCCTGTGCTCCACTTGGCCGCAGGTACTCAGAGGAAACCAGCCCTTTAGCTATCACTGTGGAAGTATCCGAGGACAGGCTTGCTATGCCTGGTGGATCCAGACGTTTATTCCATGACTTTATTGTTCGTGGGATGTAGTGATGCAAAGAGCATCGTGGCTGAAGGGCAGGCCCAGGTGTCCCACCTCGGGCATCAGAGAAAGAGAGAGAAGGGAAGGGGCCAGGCCAAGAGATCAACCATCTCCAGCGAGCCCAGTCTTTCCAGCCAAGCCCAGCAGCCAAGAGTTTCTAGCATTGTCCAATAATTTCATCGAATTAGAAAACCGTCATTGATTAAACAGCGCTCTCATGATCCAGTTGCCCCCCCACCCCCCACTGTGTGAGACTTGGGCTTCCACACAAGAGCCTTGGGGTAGACTATAGCTCTTTATCGTGTCCCCATCAGTGTCAGCACAACAGGCACTGGGAAGCGGTGGGCCTGCCAGTGATTTCTAAAGCAACGTGTCGCTTCTGTCCTGCATTAAACCCCTCAAACACTGAGGCGTTCTGTCGCTGCCTCTGAAGTCGTCCTATTGGAGGCTTCATGGCTCTGTGACTGGAAGCTTCAAAATTCCCCACTGAACTAGGTTCAGCAATCCCGGACGGCTCAAGTAATTTCCAGGTAGGTCTCTAGCACTTTCCAAAGGGAGACTCTACGAGAGAGCAAAAGGAAAAAGTGAGGCTGGGAGAGATCTCGGGCTTTGTGACCTGTGTGTCATTCAAGGGAGCACATTGTTAGAATTATAGAGCGCATTCCCAAGATCTGACAGCAGGGGGCACAAGTGAGGCGCTAGGGCAAAACATTGAAGAAGGCTCTCAATGTCAGAGCTGCCATGGCAAAGATCCTAAGAACGCATACTTCTTTCAATCACACAGGTCGCTTCTGCTAGCTGTAGCCCTGATACTGCCCACGACAGCAAAGTATTTACTAAAAAGGAACGAGCGAGCATGTGTCCCAAGGAGAATCCCACTTGTTTTTTGTTTTTTTTTTTTGTTTTTTTATTGTGACAACTTGTTGACACACTACAAAACTGCTAGATCCGCGAGAACAGAAACCTCTCAACTGCAGCTTTGCAGAGCGAGACCTCCACACCAGGCCCGGTGGTCTGCCGCTTGAGAACAAATGCAACGTAGCACAAACACAGAAGAGGCTCTTGTCCTGCCTCCAGTCAACCGATTGTTACTGTCATTGTTAGCGTGGGTTAGTTCCCTCAGTTGCTCTCCACTTTGTTTTTTAGGGCAGCATCTCTCCCTGAATCTGGGTTTTTCCGATTGGCGAGGCTGGCTGGCTAGTGAGTCACAGGCCTGCTAGTCTCTACCCATCTTCCCAGCACAAACGCCCACACTCCCACTTCCTACTCTTACGGGTGCTTGTAACTTGAACTCGGGTCTTTGAGATTGCGCGGCAACTGTTCACCACTGAGGCATCTCCCCAGCCTCTGTCCTTCTTATTGTTGAGTTACTGAAGACAGACTATTTACAGGAACGCAGAGGCGTCTGGACCTTTCCGGAACAAAGGACAGGCTCCCCTAAGTCTTACACTTCCGTCGACCGCCGCTGAGCACCGAGACTCAGGCTGTGTGGCACGTGTCCAGCGCCTTTACCGAAAATAACTTGAGCTCCCACCACCCCCTGCCGCTCTCAGTGGGAGTGTCACAGGAGCCACAGAGGCACAGCAGCCTCTTCTCTGGCAGGTCAGACAACTCTAATGAAAGCCGCTCGGCTGTCGCCCGAGAGGAGGTTTGCTCTGCGCCAAGCCGCTGCTCCACCAGCCTCCACTAAGTAAAGACAGATGACTGGGAAGTCACCCCCGATCAGGTGGAGGAAAACGTGGAACAGCTTCGCTCTCCAGGTACTCGCTGCTCCACTCCTTCCTTCTCATGACCAGCAAGTATGTATAATCATAGTTGCTCACAGCCATCCCTAACTCCAGTTCCAGGGCCTCTGAGCCCTCTTCTGACACCTCTGTGAGCACCAGGTTCACACTTAAGGCATGCACATACGTGCAGATAAAACACATAAAATAATATAAATCGTAAAACAAAACAAAACAAAACTGAACCCAAGTGTGAGTGTAAGGGGCATGCCGTGGGATGGGTCATCCAGAAGTGTCTTCCACATGCCTGTGTGCACACCCTGATAAAGCAGAGTTGTCAGTAAACAAATTAAATACGGTACATGGGAAATCAGCTATCACCTACATGGGAACTAACACGGAGCCTTCAGAGAAGAAACGGGCACAGGAGCTGGAGCCAACTTTCAAGTGAAGACGGAAAGGATGAGACACTTCTCTGGGATGCATCAGGGGAAACATGGTCCAGTCAGTGACAGTGTGTCTAGCAGAGACAGTGTGTCTCAAAAGGCTGAGATGGGGGCTAAGGAGAGAGCTCAGTGGGTGGAGCACTGGCTGCCTAGTGTGCACAAAGCCCTGGGCTCCATCCCAGCTCTGCATGATGCACAGTTACAGTGGTTATAGTCCCGGCACTCAGAGGGTAGAGGGGAAGGGTACCAGAAGTTTATGTTTCTCCTTGAAGAGCAAGAACGAGGCTAGCCTGAGATACAGGAGACCCTGCCACAAGACAGACACACAGACAAACGATAAATAAAATGAGTAGGCTAACACACACACACACACACACACACAGAGGCAGGGATTCTAAGGAAGAGGGGACAAATGTGTGTTATAAAACAGGTCTTAAGGATTGAAACTGAGTCAACAGCAGGAATTGAATCGATGTTTTTGGTGTACGGAAGGCTTATCTAGAGAGAAAGGAAATCTCCTGTGGTGTGTCTACATGTTCGTGATGAGTGCCGAGGGAGTCTGTGGGCCTGCTGGATTCTGTATCTCTTAGGGTCTCTCTTTTCCTGCCACCATTGGGATTTGCCTCATTTATAGAAGAGTTAGGGGCTGTCCTGTGATCAGCACACCACACTCTATAGTGTTTGTGCTTTTCGGTTTAATTTTTGTTTTTTTACCGACCATATAAACTGCATTCAATCTTGAGATTGAAAAATCATCCCTTCCCCCCCAAATCTAGTGTGTTGTTTTCTAGTCTGATTTGATCTTCCTTAGTTCCATACCTGTTTTTCTCATCTATAGTTTCTGTTACTGGATCACTCATTTCCAGCTTCTTCTGTATGGACTCATTCTCTTTCCCTGTGACACTGTAAATGGTTGGTCTACAACTGAAATGTTGAGCAGATGTCATTCAAAAACACTTCTGTTTTATAGTTTCCCTGGGAAGGACTGATTAATAGTGCAAGCTCTTCTAAAACAGCCCTCCAAATGACTCCACCGTTTTCCTCGTTGGGTGAAAGATGGACAGTTAAAACATCATTTTTCATAGAACGGAAACACAGAGATACAGCAGATAGTTCACAATATAGGAAAGAATTCTTCCCATCAGGATCTCTGCTTTCTAGCTGTCCCAATTTAGTCTCAACTCTATGACACATTCTTGGGTGATTTCTCTTCTTTGACTGACTAATACCCATCAAGCCAGGATGACTAAAATGAGATTTCCCACAGAGAAAGGAAGTTCTGTATGATGGTAGAGATGAGAGGAATTTGATGTCACCAGATCTAATGACCTGTGAAATAGATGACTCTTTCTCTGTGACTCTCACTGGAGGTTGCCCAGCTCATTAGCTCTGACTGGGGTCACCTCTGATGACCAAGAATGGTCTAACTTTTGAGCAAAGGAAGAGAAAGAATAGATCTACCTTAGAGATCAAGAGGCAACCTCATGCTCATGACATCAGCCCTACGTCGGCCCTTTGGAATACTCATCCTTCTGTCCTTGCAGTCCTGGCCCTATGCTGGCCAGCTATGGGATGGTGGGCACGTTCACCTCTTCTCAGCCACAGGTTCTGTAAAACCTAAGCGCTAAAACCACGATCACTCTTCCCTCAGCAAGGCCCGGAAGGATGATGTTCAGAGGGTATCAGCTGTGACAAACTTAAGTTTGCTGGTTTGCTTGAGGAAGGTCACAGAAGCAGGAGGAGCTGGGTCAGACCCTTCACACCCCCTCCCCCCTCAGTGTTCTAGGAATATTTACAGGCGTCCACGTTATGGAGGTTTGCATGGGAGCTTGGAAATTGCACAAAGGAGCCGCTCCTTAGCGGGCACAGGGGAGCATACAAAGGAGAGAGCACCGCCTGATACAAGCTTGCTACTTTGATAAAGTCCTAAGATTTATTGATCATCTATCAATCTACACAGAGCTGGGGTTTGAGAACAGATCAGACAGGCCAGAATCAGTTCCGGGAAACTTGGAGTCCTAATGGGAAGACAAGCTCAAACACTGAAAAAGGGACAATAGATACAAGCCTAAATCTTGACAGCAGGGAGTCCTCATGGAAGAGGTGAGCATAAGCCTCTTAGGCGTATAGAGATGGCTTTCTCTGTGCGTGTAGAGGTCACAGGTAAACCACGCAGCTCAGTGTCCCTGGACACAGACACACCCGTAATTAGCTCCTCTGAGGAAAAGATGGGGATGAAAGGATGGTTAGGGTACACACAGCCGGTAAAAAGGAGTCCTGTGTCCTTTTCTCTAAAAGACAGGTAGGAACTGGGAGCTTAGCCTTGGCTGTTGGCTGCTGTGCGCAGGGATTGGCGGAGCGCGCCCCTGGGGAGAGGAGGTGGGATCAGAGCAGCTGGGGGCCAGGTGGGCGGAGGCCGGGGAGGGGGGGACCCCTGTGCTCCTCCTTCTGGGCCATCTCTGCTTCCTCCTTTCTCTCTCTCTTCTCCTTTCTGGTCCTTCTCCTCCTCCTTGGGGGCCGGATCGGCTCCTCCTCCTGGCAGGCTGCCGCCCAGTCAGCTGACACCGCGCTCCAGTCTCGCCTCTCCGCTGCTCTCCCCCAAAGTGGCTGCTGGGCGCCGGCGGGCCGCCCACTTTCAGGCTTTGGGGAGACAGGGAGAGCGATGTGCGCCTTCTGACGCCTGGTTTCACTGCATCGCCTTGTCAACTTTCACTCCCTCAGCCTCTGTCCTGACCCTCCCCACATCCCTCCTGGAAGCCACTCAGAGTGCTGTGCGCACGCTGGGGGCAGCAGGGTCGCTGTCTGTCTGGGATGGCTTCCAATTTTAATGACATAGTGAAGCAGGGGTACGTGAGGATCCGGAGCAGACGCCTAGGGGTACGTATCATTGTTTCCGTGCTCCTTGTTCGCGACTTCAGGGTCTGTGTCTGCGGCCAGCATCCGAGCTCCTGGCGCTGGGGACTTGCACGGTGGCCCTGGCAGCCCATGTCCCAGGCTACCGCGGCTGCGACGCTAGCGCCAGCGTCTGGGTAGGTCATGGAGCTATCTTTATCTCTCGGATGGCTTGACTTTCTCACGGTGGCCACCGGAGCCCATTGACTCGGAATAAATATTTCCCGGTAGCCATGGGTGCTGAAGCTGGAAAGCCCGGCATGATGCTGAGCCTGCCGGATGTCCCCGGCCAGCATGCCACTCGCGCCAACTTAACTTTTCCAGGGGATGGATGCAGGCCAGGACACAGGGCAGATCCTCCGAGGGGGGGATCAAGGTCAGTGCCTCTCTGGCCCCGGGGACTCAGTTCTGCAGCTCAGGTGTTAGCAGAGGTGGAGAGAGCCGGCGCTGGGTAAGGCCGACTCCCTAGCGGAAGCTCAGATCTGAATTCCCCTACTCCTGAGCCTGGGCAACGGGTTAATGTTTTTTGGAATCCACCTTCCGATTCCCACTGGACGATCATTTCGTGTGGAGCATGGTGCCTGCGTAGAGCTCCTGGGATACGAAAAAGAATGAATGAATCCTGGTGGCTCCTTTACGACTGCTTTTCTTTTCTCTTGTTGGGGGCACTTTAGGACAGAACCATCTTGCGTCTCTTTGGGTTTTTAAGTGATGGTACAGTCTTGGGGGAGGGGAGGATATTGGAATATGTATACATATATTTACATACTTACATACATACATACACACATACATACATACATACATATATACATGTATATGTGTGTGTGTGTGTGTGTGTGTGTGTGCTTGCTCGTGCTTTTCAGGCTACCTCATTTCTTCTTGCCATGTGTCAGATACCGTGGCTGTTTTTGTTGCTTTGCGTTTGCCCGAGGCTGGGGGATGAGGCAGGGCTGAGAAGTAAGTTTACTTAGGAAGGAAAACTACTGTGATGAGAATGCCAATGGCCCCGCTAGGGTGAGTGATACGTTGAGTAGCTTTCTCCACAAACTTTTTATTTGGTCTCTGTATTTTGTTTTAATGTGCCTTTAATTTGACTGAGAATAAAAGAAATTTCTCAGTAGTAACCATGGCTAGAGAAGAAAATGTCTGCTGGGGAGAAACAGTCTGGACTGTTATAAAACTCTTCGCTGGTTCCTTTGGCCTATATTATTCTTTCTATTCTTTCTTTCTTTCTTTCTTTCTTTCTTTCTTTCTTTCTTTCTTTCTTTCTTTCTTTCTTTCTTCCTTCCTTCCTTCCTTCCTTCCTTCCTTCCTTCCTTTCTTTCTTTCTTTCTTTCTTTCTTTCTTTCTTTCTCTCTTTCCCTCTCTCTCTCTCTTTCTCTCTTCCCTCCTTGCTGGTTACCATGTTTGAACAGTGAAGTTCTCTCCTCTATGATGATAGCACACACAGTGTTAAGGAGAGCAGTACCAAAACCAACCAATCTTACTGGATTTGCTACAGTTAATTGATTCTCCCCAGGGTTCTCAACCAAGTCACTTCATGTGAGGTGGAAGAAATCATGAGAGCCTCACACTTTTTATTATCTTGTGGGCTGCCAAGTGTTACAGTTTTAAAGAGAGTGTTAGAAAGCCACGTTCAAATATTGCATTTGCTCCATCATGTCAATGGAAGGGATAAGGGCTAGACATTCACTCCGTGCTAGAGAGCATTCCAACAGGAAGAGGACATGCATTATTGATGCACAGAATATGAATTATTCATGAGGATCAGAGTTGATGCCAAATCCTGACAAGGGTGACTTATAGGAAAAACTGGTTAATATCACTTTCAAGGTTTTTTCTATATTATTATAATTGACATAATATGGTCTTGTGTGCACGCCAACAGATTTTGGATAGCTAGTCGAGGCAAAAGGAGAAGAAATGGAGTCTAGTTTGCATTTGTTTTATATTTACAGTATTTTGGATGGCCCAGTTTCTCAAGATATAATCATCTTGACTGTGTTTCCTTAAATATAAAAAAGAATATTCATTGAACTGTGGTTGTCACGCACAGATAGAAAAGTTAGTCTACAACCATATAAGACAGGCCTTATTTGGTAACCTTGGTTCTACCAGTAGATCAGTCTGTTAAGCCGCTCTTGCGTTATAACTTAAAAAGAAGGCCAATTACTTTGTCACCAGGATTGACATTTTAGGAGGTGACCCTTGCAAATGTAGAGGCTTCTTGGTGGAAGCGACAATAAGGACCAAAGTCAGGAGTGTTGGTGGTGTTAAGCTCGGCTGTATACAGTCTGGAGCAGTGCTCAGTGTATGGATTCTAGCCACTGTGTCAGTCCCAGAGAGCTAAGGAAGTGGTGGCCGCAGACTCAGCAGGCAGAGGGTATATGGTGACACGCCCAGTGACCACACAGTGTGGAGGATGACCTTGCAATTGGCAACTAATACGACAATGGCTTTACTAATGGAATCCAGACAAGCGACTGTGGAGGAGGGTCATGTCTGGGAGTGTTTATAATTAAACAAGCAAACTGCATTTCATGGCAAGCAGCTGTTGTGTCAAAGAATGTCCCCAGGTTTGGGAAAAGATAAGACAGGAATGAATTCCGCTTGCTTGACTCCTTAGGCCGACGACCTTTGACCTTCCTTGGCTTCAGTTTTCCAATGTCTATACAGCGTGTGCTTTTAAAGATGCTCTTGTGGCATCAAAGAAGATAATATCGGTGCACATGCAGACAGCGCCCGTAGATAGTATTGATTCTTATTGCAGTTTTATCTCTAATGTGACCAAAGAAGGATGGCGATGCTTCTGAGGGCTGTGATTTCCTTACCTTGTGTGAACACGTCCAAAGGCAGATTTTTATCATCATTACTATTTAAGTTTACTTTAATGAACACATCAAAACATGAAGGTTGTCCATGTTTCTGGTACCATGTGCTTTGATGTGTGTGTGTGTGTGTGTGTGTTTTAAATGTTTAACCCAGGGCCAGTGTCTTTATCCTCACTCACTCAGTGAAATCACGTTTCTTTTTTTTTTTTTTTTTTTTTTTTGAGGCAGAAATAGTTCTCTTAACTCTAGATCTTTCTCTCTTTTGGGTGAGTTTCTTGCAAAAGGTATGTATATAAATCTTTAATATGGTTTGTAAATAAGACAGAACTTTGTAATTAGGCAACTTGTCAATAGACAGGAAGAAAGCTGAGAACACCTCTTAGATGGCTCACTGCTGCCTCACCTTCACCTAAAGTCCCAACCTTTCCCCAAGCCACCAAAGCGGGTGTAAACCGATTCTTCGCTTTGAGCGTCAGAAAGCCAGATGAAACCAACTCCTTTAACTCAGCCATCTCTGTGTCGTTGTGTCTGCACTCCCTAGAGCTACCCACACTGGCTCCTCCAGGGCTCGGGCTATGCCCTGGGAACAATATTTGCTCAGGAATGTTGATGTTTCTATTTGGGGAGCTGATGGGGAGGAGGGGCCCAGCTATCTATAATTATCTAATTCTCCAAAGACACTCTAGATTTCTTAGATGGGTGGAATAGGCGGTGTCTGCGTCATTAACCCGCTAAGCGTGTTATTTAGATGGATTACACTTGGATCTTCGTTTGGTTTCTTTCTTTGCAACGGAGAGAGTTTTCTATCTATAATTATCCTGGCTGATCCACAATGTAATTCTCAGGGCTTAAATTTAGACCTATTTTCTTTATCTACACATAGTTCCTCAATGACTTAGTGTTTAAATAACCTTCTTTGCTCTAATCTAACAACTTATCAGCCTGGACTACTTGAGCTCCTTGCTGACCAGTTCTCTGTCCACCTCCCCAACCAAAAGCCTACGGGGTTTCAAGCTTCCTGCACGTGCAGCCTTGATTGAGTTACCCACTCTTGCTTCTCCTAGCATTATCTTCATCTTAGCCATCAGACAGCATTTTGGTTGCCCTGGCAGAGTCAATCCTAAGCCAGAAACCAAGCAAAACTGACACCATTATCTCCCCTTCCTTGTCTCACACCACTCCAGCCAATCCAAGGAGAGGCTTTGTGAGCTCAGTCTTTGAGATGGATCTAGAATCCGTCTCCTGTCATCTAATCAGCTATTGGCACCACTGTGGTCGAAGCCCTGTTCTTTCTTCCTTGTAGGATTTAGGGTAACTGCCTAGTGTGTTCCCCACCCCATTCTTATTCAACACCCAGTCCCCTGCAGCTGAGACCTCCATTGGTTGGTATGTGTTTGTTTCTGCCCCTCCCTCCCTCCCTCCCTCCCTCCCTCCCTCCCTCCCTCCCTCCCTCCCTCCCTCCCTCCCTCCCTCCCTCCCTCTCTCCCTCCTTCCCCCCTTCCCAGGTGTTCTCTAGTCCCCTCCTCCACTTTGCTTAGCTCCTACCTTCTCAGTGAGCACTTTCCAAACATTCTTGCTTTTGTCTCCCTGCTTCTGATTCCCTAGACATTTTTTTTCCTTACCACCCTGCACGTTTTAGTCTGTCTACCTATTTGTTTATTACTTGTATCCCCGTCCCCACTAGGGAACACAGGATGAACATGGGATTTCTCTTGCCTCTCACAACAGCTGTGCACAGAGTAAACACCCAGTGAAGACTTGCAGAGTGGCTGGAGGGGGAAGGTCTGGACCACCACTGCCTCTCGTGTAAGGGAGCGTTAAAAATCTCAGCACAATGACTAGGTGCTATACATAGTGTGAGCTTTACAGCGTTTACCAGCCTGACGATTCTGTACGAACAGAGACTCTCGATATCCACAAAATACATGATCATCACAAGGGGCTCAGCACAATGCTTAGCACAGATAAATCCAATTAATATTTATTACCGCTCTGTTCTCAGTCCTACAGTTACTGTGGGAAGAGATGGCTGTACCTGGTTGGTTATTTTCTTAGCCTTTACTCTGCCAACTCTTATCTTCAAAGCAATTGCTGTTTAGTTAGAAAAGCACACTGAAAGTCCAAGGGATAATTTATGTGAAAGCACAAATACCACTGGCCACGGATGCTAGGGATTGAGGCAGTGCTCGACTTTGTAAGGTTTTCCACGTTATTTGCAGAAACGTCCGTAATGCCTCCTGAAATGCCAGCTAGAATGAATGTGCTGGCCCAGGAGAGTCCCCTCTTAATTTAGGTGTCTTGAAAAGCAGATGGAGAATGAACAGATCTTAGGGAGCAATATTTCCTCACCCCTTCATTTCCTTGTTTCACTTGGCCCAATGTCCCAGCGAGGATTTCATATTTCATTTAAGGCTTTTAGCTTTTGATTCATTTGTTACAGAGCCCAGATATATTTGATGCTTTTCTCAGCACTGTGACCAAATCCAGTTCAGAAGCAGCTTAAGGGCGGTGGGGGTGGGGTGGGGCAGGGGGTTTTATTTTGGCTCACTGCTCAGCGGCTACAGTCCCCTGTGGAAAGGAAGGCATGGTAGCTGGGGCCTAGCAGCCTGTAGTAGCAGGAACTGACAGAGGGGGGGCTTGAGGGTGTAAGGCACTCAGTCAGGAAGTAGGCATGGCCCATAGCCATCAGAGGTTACCCTGAGTGGCACCCCACTGTTTCCACCACCTCCTCAGATGATGCTCCAAGCTGGGGCTCATGTTTTTACAGATGAGCCTGAAGGGGAGGTTTCCTATTCAAAGTATAATACTTGAAAAACAGGAATCATCATATGAAAGTCATATAAATAGACCAGGGCCATGTTACCCCTTTCTGATATGGGCTGAGGCACCTTCCCACACAGATGCAACTATCCAGGAAGGTATGTGAAGTACTGTGTACCATCCTTCCGGGACAGAGGAGTTTTGGGTGAAGTTAGCCAGTGGTGAAATGAATGTCTGGGTAGACCCTCTGCACGCAGTGCGGTAAAATCCTTCAGACTTCTGGCTCCATCTCACAGCTCCACTGACATGATTTCCATGTCAAGAATAACTTTCCAGCTCACACGATGGTCCTCCTGGAAGATATGATTAATTGTGCATGTATTCATCTTTTAATTATCATCACCCAAATTGATTTAGCAATGAACGGCCAATTTAATGGCTTTGTATGGAGACATAAACCAAATTACTGATACGATGATATCCCAACATCTGTCAGTGTGGTTTTCAAATTATATGCATTAGGTGACTAGCAATATTTATTTTTAAGAAGCCTTGCCATTTTTGGTGAGGAATCACTCACCTTTTGTCCTTCAAAAAATTTTGTTTTCCATTTGGGATGCCTCTGGGATCATTACTTTATCATATGTCAAATGTCTACTGTGCTTGTGTTGCGCTCCATGCAAACCACCTTCAACAGGTCCCCTCAGTCATTGTCCTTACTAAACTGACAATCTGCCCTCAAAACCTGTGCTGCTGACTGGTCGCTTATAGGTTCACAGCCGTCAAAGGTCAGCTGAATGAACAAGTCAGCTTTGGATGGGGAAGGATAGCTGGACATGACCCCCTTTCTCCATGTCTGTGGAATGTGGGAGGGCAAGCTTCAGTTCCCTCTTACTCGAGAATTTTGGTTCCAGCTGGATGGAGATCAAGCCTTCGGAGGAGAGTGTGAGCTAGGAGAAGATGACGTTGCCTCTCTCCTCCGCCCCCATTCCTGTGAGATTCAAAATGAAGTTGTGAAGTTTGAAATGCCACGAGACGTACGTGAAGGCAGGAATTAAAATAGCCTCTTTCTAACATGCAGCCGGGTGGTGTTTGGATGAGGACTTGGAAGCTGATTTTGGGAGCATCTGTGGGCCCCTCCCACTTTACTAGAGATCTGAGCCTCTGGGGAGGTATGTGTTGTGCTCTGGCATGGGGTACTCAGCCAGCCTCAGGGGACAGGATTTGGCAGAATTCTTTGTGGTGACATGGCACACCTGTGAACCTGTCTTAGGCTGATCCCAGACCTCGTCCAAGAGAATCATGATTTCATTTGTTTTCATTGGAAACTTTTACTTTTATGTAATTGTTGGCTCACATGAAGTTGTAAAGAATCAAGATGGAGGGCAGGGGAGATAATGCGTTTGGTGAAGAACCTTGTTTGCAAGAGTGAGGACCTAAATTCAAATTCCCAGAACCCACACGAAAAAGCAGGGCACCCCAGAGATGGGAGGGGCAGGTAGGAGGAGTTCGGAAGCTCACTATGTGATGAAGTCCCAGGCCAATGGCAGAGTCCTTCAGACACCCCTCACTTTCCCACACTCATTAACTCTTGACACTACTAACTTGTTTAGTTCTATGGCTCTGTCATTTCCAGAAGGTTCTGTGAATGAAACCTTGTGGAGTCCTTGGGGATGGGTCTGGTTTTACTCACAGTCATTCTCTGGGGCAACAGCCAGGCTTCCTTGGGTGCTGTGGGTGCTATGTGTATCCCACGGTAAGGATGGTCAGAGGCCCTTTAAACCTTTCACTTGTTGAAGGCTGTCTTGGTCCTGTCTGGATTGGGCTGTTATAGAGGGGTTAATGCGACATTTGTGTGCAGGATTTTGTGTGAATGTAAGTTTTCATAAGATACTTGGGAGTACATTTCTGGGCTGAATGCTAGCTGTAGACTTAGTTCCATGAAACTTTATTAAGCAGGGTTCTTTAGAGTAGAATAAAATAGAAAGTGTGTATATGTGTTTATACACATACATGTGTATATGGTGTGTGTGTGTGTGTGTGTGTGTGTGTAATAAGAGTCACTTAGATGGCTTACTTCTTAGGGGCTATGATTCCAACAATGGAATGTCTGTGTGCTGAGGACACAGAGACCTGGTAGCTTGCTCAGTACACAGTGCTGGATGGCTCAGCAACCCCAGACCTATGTTGGGGGTCTAGAGGTTCCTGGAGAGACACTGGTGTTCAATCCAAGTTGGAGGGCCAGAGAAGCAGGAGTCGGCTGACAGCAGTGAGAGGCAGCAGCGCTAGCTGCAGCCCCATGTGCTGGGGAAGAACAATGCAGACAGATGGCAAAATGGCCTTACCCTCTGCTCTAGTTGGAAGGTGCTTGCTTCCTTTAGCCAGTCAGACCTCTCTGGAAATGCCATCCCCCACATGCACACACACACATGCACACACTCACACGCACTCAAGTGCACACATGTACATGCACACAGACACAGGCGTGTCTTCTAGGCTAGTCTAGCTCCTCTCCAGTTGACAAGCATCAAGCATCAAGCAGTCTCGCTATTTTTATATTCATACCAATAGAGTGTGAATGACCCAGTTTCTCTGCATCTCCTTCAGGAGTTGAGGCTACCTTAGCTTACTTCTGGCCTTCTTTGTGTGTGTGTGGCTTACTTGCGGTTTTCATGTGCATTTCCCTGAGGGGGAGTACTCTTGACTGTCTTGTTATGTTTTTCTTTGCCATTTGTGTACGCATGTACGTAATATGCCTGGGTTGTCTTTCCACCATTGGGTTTATTCGTGATACACATGTCTTTTGAGATATGTGGTTTCCAGATAGCTTCTCACAGTCTATAATGTCCCCCCTTTCAGTATGGATAAACTTGTAATTCTTAGAAGTGTGTGTGTGCTGTGTTGTGTTGTGTGTGTGAGCATATGGAGGTAGGAGCAAACTTGGAGGGTCAGTTCTTTCCTTCCATCCTGTACAGGTCATCAGGCTTGACAGAAAATGCCTTTATGCAGTGAACCACCTGGCCAGTGCATACTGTGGCCTTTCATAGGGCAAGTCTGACGTTTCAGTGAAACACAGGGCAAGGTTCACTTTTGGGTATGGATGTCCAGTTTCTCTAGGACCTGAAATTGTCTTCTCCACTGGGTACATTTCTGAGCAGTCTCTTCTAGCTATTGTTCTGTGGACATGCAAATGTGCTGTGGGGTGTCTTTGCATGTCTGAATGGCAGGCCTACAATATGGTAAAAAGCTCAAAAATAATTAGCTACATTAATCTATTTATCTTTCAGTATAAATTTTAAAATAATCCCTATAAGTAGAAGGCTTACTGGGAACAGTGCCTTTTTCTTATTGCATCTTCATAACTGAGTGCTAGTTTTTTTCATGATGGTGATGGAGTATGTTGGTTCTCAGATTCTTATTTTGAATCTCAACTTGGCCAGTTACTGACTCAGAAACAAATCACCTAATTTCCCTTTGTTTCAGCCTCTTGAGATAAAAAAATAATAAGCATAATAATGTACTTCTCACCAAAGAATGGTCTGTCTATCTTACTCAGGACCTAGCTCATAGTAGGTACTCAAGGAATACTCATTGACTTTTATTTATCCACCTGCTTACTTATTCATTTATTTATATTATGTGTGTGGTTATTTTGCTTGTATGGATGTCTGTATATCATGATGTGTGCAAAATAGTACAGAAATCTTGGGATTTTTTTCTCCAAAATAGCTGTGACCTGTGTCCAAAGCCAAACAAGAGCTGAGAGCTCTTAGTTTATTGTTTAGTTTGAATCCAAAAAGCGACCTTGTGTGACAATAAAGAAGAAATGGATTCTGAGAAATAGAAAATAAAAAGGAAGAAAATAAAGGAAGGAAGATGAGGAAAGTGGGGGAGAAGGGCTGTGTTCCTTTTACAGGGAAGAGTGGATGACTTTCACACGGCTATGCTATGTTTAAGTAGCTAATACTTTCCATTACATGTAAGTAGTATAAATACAAGAACAGGAGCCCCCCAACCCCCACTATATGAATCACCTCCCAGGATAGCTGGACTCAGCAGAAGCTTGCAAACGTGTACAGAGATTTTTGCTCATAGATAAGCATCAAAGTGTGTTCTTATAGCTCAGTCTACATATAGAATATGCTTCTCTTACTCCTATTTATTGTTTATTTTAGTCCCTCCTCCTCCATTTAACTTATATTGGAGCAATTTTTGAAAACTTATGGGTGTCAATATTTATTTGTTTAGTTGTATTACAATTTCTTATTTCTTATTATTTTTTTGGTGTGTGTGTGTATGTATGCACACGCATGGCTGTGCACCTGCCATGTCATGCCTGTGACAGGGGATGGTCAGAAGGCAACTTTGTGCCAAGAGTTCTTTCCTTCCACTGCCCATGGGCTCCATGAATTGAATTAAATTCTCTAAGCTCATGCTGTAAGTGCCTTTACCCAATGAGCCTTTTTTCTCAGGCCCCTCTGCCACACTTCTTCAAGCAGTCCACCGTAACAGACATCTTCAGCTACTTTCTATTTTCCCTGCTTAAACCATGAAGGGTGGCACGATGGGCATGATGAGATGAGTAGTGAAAGCAAGCTGCCCTTACAAAGCCAAGCACATTTACAGATTGTATGAACAGAACTCAAGTTCCTCCAGGGACTCTGTACCTGTGAATGACCATCAGTCCTCATTGATGCAAAGCTGTGGCTCAGAGAGGGCTTCTCCCCCCAACAAATACACACATGCACACACACACACATATAATACACATAACACATCCAACGCACACTACATATACACACCATGTACACACACACACACACACACACTCATGTTTAACCATTCTTTAGTTCAGTAACTGACTCTCGAACTCTATTCTGATTCTGCCAAATTGATACTTTAAATTAAACCAAATCTTCTCTCATCTTTACTTAAACCTCCCAGTTCTTTCCCCTTGCACAGGAAACCAAGACACGGTGTGACAGACCCCATGACCTCACCTGCTATGTGTCACCGTGCACTTCCCAATATTCATGAGGAAAAACACCTCCTTGCATTCCCACAGAGAGCAAACTCTCTTCTCTTCCTCACTTCCCTCCATTTTCTGTTGGTTACAAACCTCTTCTGTCTTCCATTTTCTGTTTCTCTGACCCCTCAACCCCAGGATCCCAGATGCGGGATCACCTAAGTGGGCGTGGACACTCAGCATGTGTAGATATTTAAGTAATTAAAGTTCATTTTTTTGTTGTTATTGTTGTTTGCTTTTGAAGCTGGGGAGATTATTTAGCTGTTATTCTTGCTTATTCTTGCAGAGAAGCCAGGTTCAGTTCCGAGCACCCACCCTGAGTGGCTCACAGCCATCCAGTTTCTGCTGATCCTACACCTTCCTCTGTCCTCTGCAGCACATCAGTCTCCCATAGGCACTCATACATCATCAATCAATCAATCAATCAATTTCTTTTTTTTTAAAGTATTTTTTCTTATACTCTTTGGTACATTAACCATTTTCAGAAGCTTATTATGGCAACCATTCCAACAATGTGTATATAGAATATTTCCATCACTGTAGAGTGCTCTGTTGGACGACGCTGCCATGCATCACTTCTGTATAACACTGATTATTTCCATCACTGGGCTCTGTTGGACGATGCTGCCATGTGTCTCTTCTATACAACATTGATGGATGGCTTAAGTGATATGTTTTGATGATTTTAGCTTCGCTAGGCTGTGAGTGCCACAGGGACTCAGCAAGGCTCTCTCCAACGTGTTGATTCCCATGTAGCCATCTCTCAGTAGCTAATTGTTGAAGCAAAGAGTGAATGGGTGATAAATGGATTGAAGAATTCTCTCCAGCACTTGGTTTCTGTACTTTTCCCCTTGTGTCCAGCAGGCCTTTACAGAAGGACCAACACTTCTAAACTTTTACTTATGTTCTCTTCAGTACTCCAGTTGGAAAAGGCTAATTCTTTCACCATTATTACCTGGAAATATTTAAGCTTTCTATGAGGGTGGCATTGCAGAGTCCATTTCCTGACTGCGCAATGACTGACGGCTACTAGCCCTGACCTACAGGGTCTGTGTCACAGTGTACCTCCAGGAAATTGCCCTTCCATTCGTGGCAACTCCAGTGAGGGGCAGCTCTGTGAACATGCAAATTTGTGGATCGAGTACAGGATCTGTGGAGACCTCAGTAGACAGTGTCTGACAACTGACCAGACTCCTTCCAAGGCACTTACTCTGAGAATGCTCCACAGTGTGTGTCTTGCATGCCAGTCTGCTTCCCAAGATCAATCAGCAACAGCATGGTGAGTAAATGAGATGCTCCAGGTCTGGTTTGAGCTTCTATGGAGGCATTGGGAGCACTCCTGGGCTTCAGGACCGAGCTGTAGGACTGTGGTTCTCCCCCATATTTGACACAGTGTTTTCACAACTGAAGTGGTTCTGCTACTCTGGAATCCTCCTGGCTCTTCAGTCCTTCTGTTCTCTGTCAGAAGAATGCAGAGGAGAATGGTGTGGAGGATGGCTGGAGATTTTACAGGAGAGAGCAGAAGGCTTTCATGGGGTGAGAGTGCACAATGCCTGTGAAGAAGGATTTCTACTCTTTCTAAAGTCTCTTGATAGTTTTACTTGAGGGGCATTTTCTTGTCAGGATGATTGGCAGGCTCATTGGATTGACTTTTAAGGGAGGGAAATGATGGCGCCTCCTTTTTTCCTACCACAAAGCCCCCAGCTAGGAAGTAATCTCAGAAGACTTAGGTCCTTATCTGTTAGTAGCTTTCTGAGCAGTTCAGAACTCACATCTCTCCTCTTGCTTCATTCTTTTGACTGGATCATAGTGTTGTAGCCAGGGTTTGTCTCCACGTGTTCCTGATCACAAGGAAACCATCCCCAGAGGCCTCCAAACCTGGGAGTAGTTGACTAGCTAGCTAAGAGACCTGTAATTTCCATAAAAGGGAAATTAAAGGGTTTATTTTATATGCTGTTTTCTTAAAACGCATCGGTCTCTTTACTAAATTTATCTTTATTTAAGAATGATTGGTTGTAATTTGAGCATGTACTCATGCATGCATGTGTGTCACGGTGTGCCTGTGATGTCAGAGGACACCCTCTGAGCGACGGCTCTCTCCTTCCATCATGTGAATTCTTGGGACCAAACTCAGGTCATTGGGTTCCAGAGCAAGCACCTTTGCCCACTGAATCATCTCCATAATGCAAGATTCATCTGTTCAAGCGAGGGGTGTTCTTGAACTAGCTTGTCACATTGACCTGTACAGGGTAAATGATCAGTATCAACTGTTTTCCCTTGTGATGAAGAAACCACAAGAATAAACAACAGGTGAGGGTTATATGTGCATTGCCTGGACTTCAGTTTTGTCATTAGAAGCCCGATCACGGCTTTCCCAGGGCAGGACTTGCTTATGAATGTTCACCACAAGGCATTCTGACTGCCTTGCTGAGAGCCTGAAGGAAGGAAAGTGCTCTTGTCTGGCCTTGACTCCATTTCCCCCTGACAGGGTGTTTGGCCATCCAACAGCCCAGCCACTGGGATGAGAGAATTTGGATTGTTTTTCCTCTTCACAACTGTGGGTGCACTGGGTGCCCTTGACTTTTGTACATCAGTAGGGAGATGGAGCTACAGAGGTACCCTGACCAGAGGATGTTTTGATATAGAGTAAAGATTTAGATGCAAGCATCCCCTAGGCTGCTGGGCTACCTTTTAAGGAGGCCGGCCATTCTGAATACGGTTTAGAGGAGTTCTTTCAGCATACGGAAATACATTTCCCAAGTTAAATTCATTTTAGCGAGAGAGTCACACACAGGATCAAGTGTGTGAAAGGGAGATTGGATATTCTGTTGGCCTTTAATATTGAAGCTTAATTTTCACAGATTTCTAGATGAAGTTGAATAATATAAAATGAAAAAAAATTTCTTCTATTGCTCCAATATTAACTCAACAGATGGGTCAGCTCCCTGCACATTAGGGTCATATGTCTCAGAGAATCTGTAATTTTGATCTTATATAAGCATCAGGCATATGAATTAAAAAATAATGGTTCTTATTTTATCTGCTTCAAGGTTCAAGCTGAGAAATACGCCGGCATATGATTTGAATACTGACAGAGAATACGAGAGCTATTTTAAGGGTTTCTTACTACTCTTTCATACACATGCCATGAAGGCTCCACTAGGTTTCAGAATGATATGGTTAAAAAAAAAATACCATGAGTTCAAGTTTTGAAATCAAGGAGAAGTGCAGAGCCCTGGCACTGGCAGAACCCAAAAGGTTCATAGAGATTTGATGGGAATTGCTGCAGAAGCTGAGGTTGAGACTTTCTGACTTCCATAAAGCTCTGCTGTGGCTCTCAGGAACTTTCATCACTATCATTAATTTGTGTGTGTTAGGCATTTGTATCTGTGTCTATACGTGTGAGGGAGGCATGTTTGCCCAGTGTGGGATGTATGTGAGGTCAGACATTAATATTTTATATCTTTCCACATTGCTACTCTCCTCTGTGTTTTTAGAGGTAGGTCTCTCCCCATTTTGCCTGGTGAGCCCCAGGGACCTCCTTGTCTCTGGCTCCCAAACACTGGGGCGGAGGCACTTTTTGCATGGATACTGTGGTTCTAAACTCAGGTCTGCACATCTGCGCAGAAAGCAGTTTACCTACAGAGACATCTCCTTAGCCCCAGGGCCATGTTTGTAAGTCATTACAGTCTGTGACCCTGGCCTAAGGACATACACCTCTGTGAGGCGGCACACAGCTCTTTGTTTCTGAGCATGTACATGCTTCTCAACTTCTCTTAAACCAGAGAGATAAAATGGTGGGATGTTTGGGAAACTGAACAGAAGACTGGATGCAGAGTGTTTTGTAGGTGATTTTGAGAAGCAGATTTTTGGGTGCAGTGTCCTCTCTGATTTTTCTCCTGTATTCCTGAGCCACGTGCACCATCAGGAACCACGTGAGCCTTGAATGAGCAGTGGAGGAACCACAAACCAAAGGCTTCATGTCTGCCCACATTGGGCTAAAACTGTTGTTAGTTAAGATCTCACTTTAAACAGGCTTGCACTAGAAAATCATGTGAATACATCAGTTTTTTGAGTCTGTTTCCATCTCCTTGTAAAACACTCATAGAAGTCGATGCTAGAGAATGAGACTATTTTAGTCTGTTAGTGTAAATAGAACATAACACTAGGAACCGGGTGGTATATAAAAATAGGAAATCACTTCTCACACTTCTATGGGGGATGTCTGGTGAGGGTTCAGTCTCTGCTTCCAGGATGGCACCTGGCTGCTGCAGCTCTGGAGGAAAAAATGTTGTGTTCTCACGTAGTGAAAGGTAGAAGGGCAAAAAGGTGACAAAAGGTTCCTTTTGGTTTTCAGGTGTGTGTTTCTATCTCTCTGTGTATGCGTTGTGTGCCTGTGTCTGTGCATATGAATGTAGTTACTCATAGAGTCCAGAAGAGGGCGTCACATCTCATGAAGCTGGAGTTACAGGTAGTGTGAACTTCCTAACTGGGAAGCTGGGAACTGAACTCAGTTCCTCTGCAAGGGCAGCCAGCGCTCTTAACCACTACATCATCTCTTACCTGTTTCTTTATCAATGCGTTTGCACTCACTGTTCACACTCACACCCTTGCAGTGCCTCAAAAAGAAATATTTTGACCATGGGTTGAGACAAGAGAATTTTTAGTGAGCCCGTTTTTGAGAGAGGGTGGGGCCATATGTTCATATACTGTGTTGTTCGAAAAGATTACCTCCATTAGTGTCAATGACTTTTCCTTTATGTATCCATTGGCACCTTGGACAGGGACAGGGCATGCTTATCCCTATGTAAATGTCCCCATTTGTCACTCTCTTTGTATGTTTTCCTTAGGAGGAAACTACTAGGTGACTAGGCACTACAGAATAATTGCCCAGTCTAAAACATTTTCAGATATTTTGATGACTGAAACAAACTATCATTTTCTGTTTAGTAGCATTATTAATGTTCTTTTAATTAAGAGCATTGGTAGCTCAGGGTGTCAGTGACGCCTCTTTTAATATCAGAAGTTGGGACACTGAGCCATTTCTCTAGTTATTGTGTTTCTCCGGGGAGTGGTTGCAGGTCCAGATTACATGGGAGAGAAAGGTAGGGTTTGGATTCATGTGCTCATACAGACCAATGTCACAGCCCGAGAGTATGCATGCATTTTCCATGTTAAAATTTATATAAACCTATCACACTGATACAAAAATTATTTTAACCCATCTCCCATCTTTTATCCAAAACATTAAAAAAAAAATATGATCACGAGTAGCATGTATGTAAGATATCAGCTGTCGCAATATCTGCCTGAAAGCGTCTAGCCTGTCTTCCATAGGATTGGGTTCTACCTACAGGGAATCAACCAACCATGACCCCAAGGTACTTGTCTGAAATTGTACCTGTTCTGGAAGGGTACAGATGTTTTTCACGTTGTTACTTCTTAAAAAATCCAAGAAAACAACTGTCTGCACAGCATTTGCACCTTGCTAAGTACTATATGTCACCTGAAGGGGATATGAAGTCCCTAGGGAGATGTGCATAGGTTGGATGCCAGTTCTAAGTCATTGTTTTCTCAGGACATGAGCACCCATAGATCCTGGTCTCTGTGGTGAATCTTAGGAGCCGTCTGTTGTGTGTAGTGAGGGACAGCTGTGCTGTGTTCTGTTGTAAACATCTCCAAAGATGATCATGAGATCTTTGGGATTGTGTTCGTGATGTCTACGTTGATTTGATAATTAAAGCTTTGGAACTGTCCCTCATGAGGAAGGACACCTAGGCTGTTCAACATCGACCTTGTTTTGTACTGTGTCCTTGGAATGGTTTGATTATGGGGCTAGAGAGTTTGGATATCTTATGTTCTTGATACATGCTATATTAGCTTCCCTTGGGGTCGTGGTGATCTAAACTCCTGCCTGTGCTGCCTGAGGGATAAATATCAATGCTTAAAATGACAGTTCTGGGGGCTGAGGAGACAGCTCAGTCATTAGCTTGCAGAGTGACTGTGAGGACCAGACTTTGGATCTCCAGAACCCTCAGAATCACTGGGTGGGAGTGGAGGCCTGCCTCAGAAGGTGGAGACGGGGGATCCCCAGAGCGAGCTCACTAGAGAGATGAGACTCATCAAACCCTGGGTTGGAGTAAGAGACCCTGTCTCAGTGACTGAGGTGGAGGACTAATTGTAACTGACTCTCCATTATCAACCTAAAACCTCCACACACCTGTGACCACACATTTATGTGCACAGAGATGAACATGCATCCATCCATGAGCACACACAAACACACACACACACACACACACAAAGTCATGGAAACAGGAAAGGAATATAAAATAAAAGTACAGAATACAGCAGGGTATTGCAAGAAATACGTAAACCTAAGAGTCATGAAGTAAGAAAGCCTGCAAACTGGGTCTAGTGAAACAGGCAGATGAAAGATGAAGGCCACGAAAATAAGAGAAAGACCTCCTAGACCAGTAAGTTCACTCAAATTTAATTTCGCTCCAGGGCAATGTGTGTCTGTTTTGGAGGCATTGTTGACTTTTATGTGAAATTGTGCAGAATTGCTCCAGACCAGACATCGCTGTCACCCCTAACATCAGCGGCCAGCAATATTAATGCCTGTGCTTAAATGAGTTCCCGCGTGCAAGTGTGTTTTGCCATCATCTCTGGCCAGGCGGAATCATCTAGTCATCTTTAGCATCCTCTTGTAGGTTTCAGACCTTAGCATGAACTACACACATGCATGCACACACACAGTGCTTTGTGACGTCTGTGATGGAGAACCTCTGTAAATTCTTTCATTCGTCTAGGAATTTCATTATAACCAGAGAAAAATTAAGAACACACTTTGCGAGGGTGAAAAGGGCCATCTTCGGTGCATTGATAATCGGCCTCAAATCATTCCTCTGAAGGTTCAGACTTCATTTATTCCAGAACTGGGAGAAGGCATATGGTATTGATTTCTGAACTTTGAGCAAATTCTGATTCCTGAATGGATGCCATGAATTCAGTTTGCTCATTAAGATTGCAGATGATGGAAACATTGGATTTGGCTTTGGGGCTTATGCCCCGTTGATAACGCAGTGTGTGCACTAAAGGCTGGGAAGGCCCATTGGCAGAGAGTGCTCCTGGTCTATACATCCCTGGCTGCCTGTGGAGGCATTCCTGGCACTGTCAAAACCCACAGGAACCACAGATCAATTTAATAACCACACTGCCAGCAGCTGATTGGTTTAGTAGTTTCTAATATCTAATGTACTCACACCCATCTGTGGAGCCCTAGATTTCACTCATTCATTCATTTTTTTCATTTATCAAGCTTCCTTGGTTTACCGAGGAACGGCCGCTTAAGACTTAGATCTTGCTGCCACAGATAACGTAGCCTGGAACAAACACATAGATGAATGGTAAGTGCTGGTCCCGTGCACTACACTCTGTTATTACTCACTTTACTGTTTCCATAACAATTGTTACTATTTCAGGAAGCATCTTGCAGTGAAACGTTTTCATGGCTCTAGATTCTGAAATGGAAAATTTAAAAATGATGCACAACGGAAACTCACTTTTCATTGTCTTTCTTTCAAAAAGCCACCTTCTTCCCTCCAAAGCGGCCATTAGTTAGGTTCTTGTGCACCTTTCCAGCCATGTATCTGATTTACGTCAACATATCCATACACATGTATCTGTGAATCTTTACATGTGTGTTGTGTGTGTATCCCATTTTCTTAAACGACATGTATCGCATACACTGTATTTTCTATTTCACTTAATGCATCTTGAAAAACCTCTCCGCACAATTAGAGATATCACCTTCCTGCTGTCAGATGAATAGTATTTAACTATATTAAATATTCTGTGCATTTAATATTTATGAACATCATTACTTTTCATTTTTATTGAACACGGCATTGGAATAAGTGTGTTTGTGCATAATTTCTTTCTTTTAATGACTGAAATTGTGAGTTTAAAGTGGAGTGAATTTTTATAGCTGTTGGAGAATATTTCTTTGAATGACAGTCTGGCAGTATTGATCTCTTTGGGACACTTCTGTCTCATGTGTAAATAGAGATACAAGTGTGTGTTTGTATGTGTGTGTGCACTCTAGTTTGCACAAAAACCCTAATAAATGCAGAACAACTCAGTGAGAGACACTTGCATGGATGTGGGAAATGGGGTGATGGGAATCAGAGTAGAGATAATTATGAAATAATGTTTGGTTTAGGCCTCTGTGTCTCTATTACTTTTTTATTTTTATTAATTACAGTTAATTCACTTTGTATCCCAGCTGTAGCCCCCTCCCAATCCCACCCTCCCTCCCTCTTCTTCTCCTATGCCCCTCCTCCAGTCCAATGATAGGGGAGATCCTCTTCCCCTTCCATCTGACCCTAGTCTATCAGGTCTCATCAGGACTGGCTTCTTTGTCTTCCTCTGTAGGCTGGTAAGGCTGCTACCCCCTCAGGTGAAGGTAATCAAAGAGCCAGCCCATGAGTTCATGTCAGAGATGGTCCTTGTTCCTATTATTGGGGAACCCTCTTCGACACTGAGTTGGTATGGGCTACTTCTGTGCAGGGGTTCTAGGTTATCTCCATGCATGGTCCTTGTTTGGAATATCAGTCTTGGAAAAAACCTCTGTGCCCAGATTGGTTCTAGTCATCAGGCAAATGCAAATCAAAACAACCCTGAGATTTCACCTTACACCCATCTGAATGGCTAAGATCAAAAACTCAAGTGACAACACATGCTGGAGAGGATGTGGAGAAAGAGGAACCCTATTCCATTGCTAGTGGGAATGCAAACTTGTACAACCACTTTGGAAATCAATCTGGTGCTTTATCAGACAGTTAGAAATAGTGCTTTCTCAGGATCCAGCTATACCATTCCTAGGCATATTACCAAAAGATGTTCAAGTATACAACAAGGACATTTTCTCAATCATGTTCATAGCAGCTTTATTTGTAATAGCCAGAAGCTGGAAACAACCCAGATGTCCCTCAGTTGAGGAATGGATACAGAAATTATGGTACATTTACACAATGGAATACTGCTCAGCAATTTAAAACAAAGAAATCATGAAATTGGCAGGCAAATGGTGGGATCTAGAAAAGATCATCCTGAGGTATCCCAGAATCAGAAAGACACACATGGTATATACTCACTTATAAATGGATATTAGACATATAGGGTAATCATACTAAAATCTGTAAACCTAAGGAAGCCAATCAAGAAGGAGGACCCTGGGTAAGATGCTCAATCTTCATTCATAATGGCAAATGAGATGGACATTGGAAGAGGGAGAAAACAGGGAACAGGACAGGAGCCCATTACAGAGGGCCTCTAAAAGACTCCACCCAACAGAGTCTCAAAATATATGCTGAGACTTATAGCTAAACTTTGGGCAGAGTGCAGGGAATCTTATGAAAGAAGGGAGAGATGGAAAGACCTGGAGGGAACAGGAACTCCACAAGAAGAGCAATATAACCAAAAAATCTCCATTAATTTTTAAAAGCTTTCCTTTACTTTAATTATGAAGTTAAAAATCAAAATGTGATTTACCGTTATATGGCCGTTTTTCAATATATGGTTTTAAAAACTTAAGGTTGTATTTTTCAGGCTGGTACTGGGAAGTAGAGCTCCAAGTGACATGTGACAGTCTGACAGCAGACAAGCTAGGCATGGCCTGGTGGGTATGAGCATGTTACACGAATGTGAGGAGCTGAGTTCAAGCCTCAACACTTCTGTAAGGGTCAGGCCTGGCTGCTTAGGCACCTGTAAGCTGAGCACTATGAGGGGTGGAGACAGGAGGATTCCCTGGAGCTTGTAGGCTGCTAGTCTGACTGCAATGGTGAACTCAGTGAGAAACCTTGTCTCAAGGGAATGATGCACAGGGGAATAGAGCAAGGTACCTCGTGTCCTCTCGTTTCTGAATGTAGGTGCACACACACACACACACACACACGCACACACACACACACACACACACACACACACACACACACACAGCATACATGGCCTGGTAATGGTCTTGAGCTCTAATTGTTTTTTATTCCTGCTTCTTTGCCGATAATGGAAAAACAGTACCTTTCCCCAAGTTGACAGTCGTTCCCACATCAGCTCAGTTTCTGTGACATCCACAGGCTGGTTTTTCTTTCGTTTAAATGCTCTGCTTTAATTTGGGATGAAACTTTGGTGAAGGACTGTTAAACCCCCCGATATTTAAACCAGCCATTGAAGCTGTGCTAGGTGAGGTTGTGTTGGAGAAGCCTAGCGATTGGGAAATATTTAGTGAGGGAGTTTGGCAGGGGGCAGGAGGGGGGTGGGGAGGTTGGCTCATGGAGTCTGGGGGGGCATTGAGGGAGGGAGATGGAGATCAGCTTAGACTCTCTGTGTGACTATTGTTAGGTCCAACACTGTAAGCGCGGAGAGACCCAGAGAAGGAATCCAATGGCTGACTGAAGCCATGCAGAGGCCGGAAGCAGGCCCTTCTCAGAGCCTCCAGCCCAGCAGCATCAGCAATGGGGTGTCCTTTGGAGGGAGGGTGTTTGTCAGTCAGTATATAGTATAAGAGGTACTTGGCTGAGCTTTCTTAGGGGCTGGTGGGAGATGTGGCAGGCAGCTGCAGCTCAACATATTGAGCCATGTCAACCCAGGGAACCATCATACCAGATAGTGTGAGTAGCAGCTGTAGTGTGCACTCGGGAGTCTCCCAGACTGTACAAACAGTATGGCCACTTCTCTTCCACCTCCTGCATCTTGTGGGATACTATGACCTGTGCGGGAAAGACATTTCTTCCAAAAGGGAAGGTCCCACCTTTTACTGAGCTGACACGAAATAAATCTATCTCAGTAGATAACTATAAAAATCGGTAGAGTGCAAACCAAACTGTATGATTAAATTCCAATTAGATGCATTGCTGGGGTGAAGACACCCAGCTCAGGATTTCCACTATTGAAAAGAAGATTGGCAGAGCTTGGGGGCAGAGGTTTTTAAATGACTATTACCAAGTGAATAGAATGTTCTCCTTGGCTCAGCCCCAGCGTTGGCACTTACTGTGAGAGGCCGAGATAGCTGCTGATTCCTTCCATGGTCAGACAAGACTGTGTGGTGCTTTGATTGGTCTCCTTTGCATCTTCACGTTTTTTTAGTGAAGGAAGGAGAAGGCAAAGAATAAGACAGCAGGGGAGGGAAGATCATAGCCCCAGAATGCGTGTGCTCTCCTCTCCATCCTCACTTGACTGAAGACTCAGCTGGTCACACATCAAAGACAAAGGCTGTCTACAGCAAAGACTTATGGGCTTTGAGGAAATAGATGGGAAACCAAAGCGTGCATTGGCTTATATCTCTGAAGGGTTGTTTGCTCTCTCTTATCTATGAAAGGACTCTGAGGGGCTGCTGTGCAAATGTCATGGCTCTGAGTTTCTGGGATCTGTTTGTGGAGGGAATTTTCCAGGTCCCTCTCATTCATATTTCCCCTATTGGCACTGCATGAGTCATCTCCGAGTCCTCTGAACTCTTGAATTTGTGATCCCCACCTCTGAGGGCCCAGATTGGAGTTGGTGATGCAATCGATCAGCAGTTTGATTTGAGATAAGCCACTGAGATTCTCTCATGATGAGCTATTACTCTTGCCGAATCAGATGGCAGCCTGTGAGAAGCACTGTGCTCCGGGGGCCGCATTTGCCCTTTGCCCCTCCCTGCTTGTGTTCAGAGGTGAACCTCCACTGGGGTGCAGCCACAACGCTCATTACATCCTGCCTAGGATCTGCCTCTGAGCTAATTGCGTGTGGTCCCACTAAACCAAGAAAGTTGGCTGAGCCTGGATTAAGTGAGCTAAAACAGGTAAACTCAGGCCACGTGCGTTTAATCGCTATGGTGTTGAGACATTGAGTAGAGAAAGACAGACAGAAACACAGAAACCCCTTGCTTTATAAAGCTTACAGCCCTAGAGTCGATTGTGGAGGCAAATGAAACAGAAATGGAGTATTTTGAGTCTTTTAGTGGTATGGAGAGGGGGTGGCTTGTCTTGGCTATGCCCTTGACATACTCAGAAGAGGGACAGTCAGTTGAAGAATTTTGCCACTGTCAGATTGGCAGGGTGTGCTCTTGATTGCTAATAGATTGAAGAAGAATTAGCCCACTGTGGGCAGTGTCATCCCTGGGCAGGTGGCCCAAGACTGTGTAGAGCGCACAGCTGAGGTAGCCGGAGGGAGCAAGCCACTGAGCAGCATCCCTCCGTGCGGTCAGCCCAAGCGCCTGCTTGAGTCGCTGCCTTGGCTTCCTTTGATGATGCAATGTGACCTGTAAGCTAAGTACCCCCCCCACCCCCCACCCCCCCCCGCAGATTATTTTTGGTCAGTGTTTTAACAGTGACGGAGAAGCAGACTAGGACGGGAGTAAAGACAGAAGAAGGGAAGTGTGTTTGTGTGTGTGTGTGTGTTTGCGCGCGCTTGTGCATTTGCAGGCATTCAAGTAGGATTTAGATTGGGGTGATGGGGGACTCCCCCCCTTAAAGACTAACTTCTACACAATGTCTCAAAGAAGTGGAGAGAAGGAGACAGGTGGAAGTAAAGACTGGCACGGACATGGGGCTGGGGTGGGAGTGTCTGGAGTGTGGGAGGAACGGCTGCTAGGACTGCAAACCTGCCTGAAGCAGAGCGTGTGGTGGGGGCCTCCGGAGAGACTGTCTGTGGGGTTTCATTAGCCACGGAGGGGGGCATTGCACTTTGTTTTGTGTGAGAGACAGGACCCTGGAGGGCTTCTGAGCAGGCAACTCACACACTTCAGATTACATTGTAAGATACCATTTTGAAAACACTATCTGCCCTCAGCAGGTCCCAGGGGGTGTTGGGAGCATTATGGTGGCCTCTGGGAGCATGTATGGTGAGCCCTACAGCACTTACTACTGCTTGTGGTGGTGGAGGTGGCCCTCGGGAGCCAGCTATGACATAGATTGGGAAAGCAAACATACAAAATTTCTCGGCAGATGAGGAGTCCTTCGGGAAAGAGAGAGGGAAGTCAGGGATGATGCTGATTCTTCGATTTGGCCAACAGCTAGAATGAGATGACCGTTCTCTGAAACGAGAAAATGGAGGCAGAACAGTCTCTGAGGGGATGATCCCAACCCATCACGTTGATTCAGAGACCCCAGTTCAACAGCTAACTGGGAATGGAAGAGCTGGAAATGACAATGCCCGATGCCGTGTGGCAAATGGCTCAATCAACCTTAGCTGCCTTTGTTAATGTGATGGATGTTGAAGCCAAGGACTTCTTCTGTCAGTGTTAATTTAAAACCTACTCTGTGTCAGTACTAGAGATGAAGTGGTGCCTGTGACTTCCTGGGGTGAAGGGTCAATGCCTGGCAGCGCAGCTTTCATGGATCATGGGCTGCCAGGGTGCAGACTGTCATTTTTCTTTTGACATCTGTCACTCAAAGGTTATTTGATCTTTATGTATTCCTGTGTATTAGTGTGTGCATACTTGTGTGCGTATGTGTCCATGCATCTGTGTGTGAGTAGATGAGGGTGTGCAAAGGTCAGAGGACAACCCTGAGTGTCTTTGCCTCCTACCTTGTTTGAGGAAGGGTCTCTTGTTCTCCACTGGCTTGTTGGTCCACGAGCAGCCAGGGATGCTCCTGTCTGTCTCTCCTCTCCCTGTAGCAGCACTGAAGTTACAGACAACACACTACCCACTTCATCTGGATTTGTGTAGTCTCTCCGGGTCTGAACTTCATCCTCGTGCCTTTATAGCAAAGGCTTCATCCACTAAACCATCTCCCCAGTCCCTTAATCTCTGTGTTCTTGTCTTTGTCTATAAAGTAGCGGCATCAGCTTGATCAACTTTATTTACATAGTGCAGCTTGGCATTCGGTACACCTTAGCTCTCAGCATAAAGGATTCTATAACACTGTTTATTAGTTTCACAGACATTTGTTGGCTACACGCCACATGCTAGGAACTTCAGTAGCCTTGAAGATGTAGTGTGTACACCACTGAAAAAAGAGCCCATCTTCAAGAGCATAGCAGGGCTGGAAGGAGGAGCAGCTGGCAAGAAAGAGAGGTGGAAATAGAACTGAAGATTATATAGACAAAAACGCTCACAGTCTAGAGCAGGAGCGTCCAGGAGAAACCTAATATGAAGCCACACACGGGAGCCACAGGTGCAGCTTTCGATTCCAAGGAGCCATGTAATGAAAGTAAAATGAAATCAGTGGAATTAGCTTTAATAACATTTTTAATCGAGTGCAGCAAAAATATTTTCACTTGAACATGTGAGAATTGTAAAAACGACTTGTAAAGCATTTACATTCTTTTCCCTCTAAGTCTTCAAAAACCTCACAAGCATTTTATTAATGTCTCCATTTGTGTCGCTGGAGATGCTTACCAGGTAAAGATCTGGGTAGCTGATGGTGGGTGTGTGGGGCATTCTGGGTCTCAAGTGACTCTGGGCATGCTCTAAATTGGAAGGTCAGGGAGAGCCAAGCTGTGTAGGGATTTGGGGGTCCCCTTCACAGTAGATTCTGAAGCAAAGAATCTGGCACGGGAGAGTGTGCTTTCTGAGGTCATTGGAGGTCACAGCAGCAAGACAAGTGCAGGATGAAGAGGATAGTCTCATGGCTTCAAAAATCTCTTATGGCTGGGTCCTCACAGACTGTGACGTTTTCTGAGTGTGCTGAGAACCGATGGAAGACTGTAAAGACGGGATGTGAGGAAGTTCCCTGGGACTGCTGTGCCAGAATGAACACAAGGGGACCAGGATGGAAGCAGAAACCTATCACACATGTGCAGGTTCCCGCTTTGGAAGGCCAGGGACATCCTGGGGAAAGTGAGTGATAAATCAGAGTCATCCAGGCAAAGCCGGCTTGAGATGGAGCTGCATGTAACACAAAGTGTGTTTGGATCCCAGTCTCGCTGATGCTTTGGTGCCTTCACCAAAACAACTTGCAACACACACACATACACACACACACACACACACACACACACACACACACGCACACACACACACACACATACACATTACAGGCTATATTTTGCTAATATTTGCTTTGTGTGTTACGTGTATTTATGTGTGTATATGTATGTTTGTATGTGTATGTATGTGTGTGTATGCATGTGTGTTTAAGTATATATATATGTGTGTAGGTGTGTACATGGGTATATTCATGCCAGAGGTGCCCATCAGATGTTATTCCTCAGGAGCCAGCCATCTTGGATTGTGGGACAGACTCTCTCACTGGCCTGGAGCTAGCTGACTAGTCTAGGCTGTCTGCCAGTGATCTCCAGTGATCCCCCTGCCTCTGCCTCCTTGGTGCTGGGATCACAAGCCTGCTTGTGACACTGTGCCGGGCTCTTTTTACATGGTTTGAGCAGAAGTCAGATCCCTCTGCTCTCCAACTGAGCTACCTCTTCAGCCCTTAAAATCTCTTTATTTACACCAAACACACCCTCGTCACACATGCATGTGTGCACAGAAAAAAAAAAGTTGTTTTTCGCCATTTCACTGAGCTCTGTTATGGAAATGACTCTTCTAGGCAGAGTGGATGCCGTACACACAGGCTGGAGATCCACAGAGACACGGTCGTATGGCAGAAGCCTGAGACTTGTATGGGTTGTGTTTAGGGAGGTAGGAGGGTGTCGGAGCTGTTTCACGGGTGCTGTGTAAGGCCGTGGCAAGGATTCTCATATTTTTGTATGTGATGGGGGCTTTATGAGGGGTTTTAAGCCAGAGAGGGTGGTCCAGGACTTTGGTAAGCTCCTCTCATTCACTGTCTCATCCTTCTTGCCTCTCAACACGCTGGAAGTGAGAACAAATGAATGATTTTGAAGCAAGATGGTGACATGAACATTTATCACAGACCAGAATAGTCTCCTCTCTGTCCTTTCCATTTTCTCTAATTAAATTCCGTAAGTTGGAAGCATATGCTGGTGAAGACCAAGCTTTAATCACAGAAAGAAATTTCCTTCAGGACAGATGGCTTGCCAACTTTGCCTGACCCCAGCCGCCCCCTCTGCAGGAGACAAACACTGCCTGGAGCCAATCTATTGAGAACTGTCCACTTACGCAGAGGCAGAGATCTGAAAACATTCCTAGGAACTCTCAGGCAGCAGTGCTGATGCTTTTAAAAGGACCGATTTGTATTTTCTTTTGTTTGCACTCTTTATCTGTTCCTCATGAAACCCCCTGGAAAAGACTCCGCCTTGATAAACAGAGTAATTTGGTCTTCCCCTGTGGGAGGGTCTTTTTTTTTTTTTCTTTCTACCTAGACAAAGAGAATTGGAGGAGGGGACAAGGAAGGGGGAGGGACTGGTTACCTATCACCCCACATGTTCAGATCACATGTTCCCTGTAATTCATGTATGCCAAATGACATATATGTAAACATTTTTCCTTTTGTTTTCTGTGTATGCGTGTTTCCCTGCATATATGCCTATACACCATGATGTCCAGTGTTGGTGAAGGCTCAAAGAGGGCCTGGGACCAGAGTTACAGATGGTTGTGAGCCACCATGTGGCTTCTGGGAATGGAAATGGGGTCCTCTGGAAGAGCAGCTAGTACTCTCTGAGCCATTTCTTTAGTGGCCCTCCGTGTGTGTGTGTGTGTGTGTGTGTGTGTGTGTGTATGTGGGTGTATTTGAAATCCAATTTTAAGCCTTGTACTTGTACAAATTTTAGTTTAATAGATTAAAAACTAGAGTAAGCCATTTCATGTTAAAGTTTGAGTGATGGTTATGGGTGTTTTGTGGCCAATCTCACTGAGTCAGCCAAAGTTGTAAAGTTCAAATTGCGTCTGAGTCCAAAATCTTCATATTTAATAGTGACTAACCAGAAGAGTAGAAAATATGATGGAAAGAAGAAAGGAAATGTTGGGAATTTTGTGGCACCTCCCCCCCTCCAGCTTCACAGTGACTATTTCAGTCTCTGATCTGTAGCCCATCCATCCTTTCTGTTCTTGGCTTGTTTTCTCTTATGTCACCCTGGGGGTCTTGCATGGGATTGGAAGGTTGCCTGGATTTATGTGCTCACTGGGCTAGAATTGCTCCCTTTGTCCAGCCATTAGGGGCATAGAACACCTCCAAATGACTCTTGATTCTGCTCCTGGGCCTCTGCAGTTGAGAAAGAGCAGCCATTCAAATGGGAATGAGTCTGTGCGCTCAAGAAAACTGGGTCAACATTTCTGTCCACTGTGCCTTCTAACGTGGCAAGGACAGAGAAGCACTGTAGCCAGATTTGTGGTTACAATATATACCTTAAGAAGCCGTGCTCAGCTACCTGGGAGAAGCTCACTGCAACAGATAGATTTATAGTAAAAAGCAGACAAAAGATTTATTCAATGTGGCCACACTGGGAAGAAGAGCAAAGAGATGCAGTGACCCCATCTAGTCCAACTTCAGGGCCCTCAAATAAAGATTCATGGAGGTGGTAGACAGCTGGCCCAGCAGTTAGAAGCGCTTCATGCTCTTGCAGAAGATCTAGAGTTAATTCCCAGTACCGTATCATGCTTCACAACCATCCATAACCCCAGTTCCAGGAGATTTAACAGGCACACATGCAGTACACATACATGCATTCAGGCAAAACATGCATGCACATAATATGAAAACAAACCTAAAAAGAATACACAGACACATTCTCTCTCTCTCTCTCTCTCTCTCTCTCTCTCTCTCTCTCTCTCACACACACACACACAGAGAGAGAGAGAGAGAGAGAGAGAGAGAGAGAGAGAGAGAGAGAGAGAGAGAGAGATCTAAGCAGTCCTGGTCAAGGTATGTTCCTGCCAGCACTGACCCATCATTATAAAGGCCTCCAGTCTGGCTGGCCAGGCTTTTATTCTCCCAGCATGAAATTTCTGGGGAAACTCCAATTTCTTGGGACCCATTGCTTTAAAAATCTGATAGCTAAAGTGTCTCTTTAGAATGTATCCATTTCTTCCATTTACAGCATCAATTAAAGCCACCACCCTTCAACCCAAAGGCAGCCATTCACGACAGCCCCTACGAACAGGGTGTTTTCTACAGTGCAGAGCTGATGAGCTAAACACCCACATTAATCCTTGCCTTGACTGTGGGAGCTGGTGGCACCGCCTCCCAGCGCAGAGGAATTTCCCACACCCCTTCCACAAGGTTAACAGCATTGAAATAATGACTTCTTAACTCCATGACCTTGACCAAAAGGCCCAATTCCTGGAGGCTCACGCTGACTCATGGATGAAATGGGATAGCGGTAGGTCACCTTAGAGCTGATGTACTGAGTAAGTGTGGTGGTGGTTGGTGCACTTAGGGGTTGCGTACACGCCATTGGTGATGTTTTACTAACGTGCTTACCTTATTCACGTTCCTGTGGTAAGAACATCCTCTGAGCAAAAGATGCAGGCAAAATGAATAAGGCAGAAAGGCGGCCCATAGGTGTCATGGCACGCAAGTTCCCGCCCCTAGCTCAAGAGCTACTGAGAGTTGACAGCTGCTGGGGGAAGCAGAGTCAGTTTTCTTTAAGGATTAGAGTTTACATTTCCTGACTATTAAAACTCGTCATTTAGTCTCAGACCAGACCATCACAGCTCACTTCTACCAGCGAGGCCACGCAGCACAGATGTTCCGTAGCCTCCGCAGACAGCGCTATAGGCTGGATATCACATGTCTACTGGGGACATTTTATATCCAAATGTAACAGCTGGCAACGTCTTTGTTTTTGTCTCAGGGTATAGCGAGAGGACGCAACTGAAAGGGTGGCATCCTGGGGCGGTGAGATAATAAGCCACATTAATTACATTTCTGCTACATTTAGGTACACACAATTCCTAGCAAGCAAAATACAAAGCAAGTACAAAGGGTAGGTAGCTGACCTTCACGGAGCGTATGCGACTTGCCAAACATTGCACCAAATGTTTTTGTGTTCAGTGTTTCACGTTGGTTCTCGCCACAAAGGCATTGTCGATACTTGGGACACAATTTCTGTTACAAACGAGGAATCTGAGGCTAAACCGTCATAGGTAATTTCCATCTCACAGTTCCTATTCTTGAGCAAGGTGTAAGTTTACTTTTCATAACGGATTCATGTTATCTAGGTAAGTGAAATTTAATGAAGTCGCGAGCAGAGCAAACAAGCCCCACATGGAAGCTCCCAGAATCCTGAGAGCTGTTTTACAGCTCGGGAGAAGCTGAAAGCGAAGAGTACAGGTGTTTGTTAAAGTCTCCAGACTGGTTGGCATCTATAGGCTACAGCTGCCTCCAGGCTTCAGCAGAGTCACGCTGCTCCTGACCCACCTTAGGTTCTGTCATGGACGGACCCTTACTTCCAGTTGTAATCATGGGTCAGTGTAGAAGAAAGTGGTATTGTTGTTTTGGAGAACCTGTGCTGAAATTCCTAGTTGGGTATTTATTAGTCTCAGAACCTCTCTTCCCCAAAGTAGGAATGACTGCAGTCCTTAACCATTTTGGCTGCTGTGAGCAGGGTAGATATGGATGGGTGAATGACGCAGTGTCATAGATTATGCTAAATCTAAGTGATTGACACGAGGTAGTGGCTCATAAACGAGATGCGGTTGCTGAAGACTTTATTCGAGATAGTCAAAAGCTCAAACACCTTACAGTTATTGACAAATGTAGGAGGAGGGCTGGGTATGTGTAATGGCGTCTGACACCACGGCACCCAAGCAGCTGCTTCTCACGTTGACAATTGGCTGTGCTCAGCCCTGCCAGTTTCTCCAATTTTGTAAAGCAAAAGTGGGTAGACAGCTGATCTTATGTGACGTTGACATAAAAGTTTCCTTAATGTTCTGGAGGCCAAACAGTCACAAATAACCACTGGGAGGGGGCTGTCTTTCTTTCCATACCTGATCTTTTGTTTTGTTTGTTCAGTGTTGTGGAGAAGTTGATGGTAATACAGAAATGAGTTGCACAAGGTTAGGACACACACACACACACACACACACACCACACACACACACACAGCTTGTCAAAGGAAAAAGAAAACAGCAAGAGACTACTGAGGCTGGAGAGGAGTGGACAGATACATGGAAGGGCTTTAAATAGCTGAAAATGACTAATTTGTCTTCTTGAGAATATCACAAAGAAAACGGACTAGAGACGTAGTAAAATTTTGAAGAAACATGAAAAAAAAAATCCTGGGTGTTAAGAAATCACCCCATATTAGACCAGACCTTTGTTTTTAAAACTCTAATTCTTTCACACCAGGGCAGCTGAACAGAGGAAGGTTGGCTGGCATGAGTCAGAGGCCCGTGGAGCGACCCCGCCCCCAGTTTTGCAGTTGGGATTCCTTACTCAGTGTCTGCCGGCTCTTTGTGCTGGCTCTTCAGTGTGGTGCGGCCGGAGACCTTGACAGGCCTCCGGGTGCTCACTGCTTGATAGGACTGCTCTGCACCTCACCTGCCAGCACTGCTCCGGGTGCTGGACACCGGACTTGGAACTCAAGCCTCCCGGTGGCGGTTCCCCTGGGAAGTCACATCTCCTGGCTTGACAGATGTGAACCTGACATTTCTCTCCTCTTTCATTATTCTGAATAACTCTAGCATTCACCCTCTCCGTTGTCAGAAGATGTCAAGCCTCAGAGACCGTGGTCTGACTTCCAGTTATGGACAGAGAAGCAGGGATCCCAAGGATTCCAGAAACGGCAGCCAACCCTTTTCATGCTAACTTGGGTTTAGGTGTACTTAAAAAAAAAAAAAAAAATCAAAACTTAATGGAGTCTCAAATATTCCTTTCCCTTTTGCCAAAGAATTTTAATTTATATTTTAAAATATACAGCGTGTTGCCTGGTAACCATGGTATCCCAGCTTTCTGAGAGAAGTTTTGCATTTTTGTTTGCTACTGAGGGGGAGTCAGGAAAAGAGCATAGAGGACAAGATTCCTGGAGAAATGAAAGAACAAACTGAGTGTCTTTCCTGGACCGGAGGTCACCTAAAACTGCTGTTCTAAAGGATGTCTGATATGCTGTCCCTGTCTGAGGCCAGGAGGACTGTGGTCACGGAGCTCTGCACTGTGTTGTTAACCTTTCCTCTGCTCAGTGTTTGAAATGAGCTGAAACAAACCTCCCTTCCTCCTTGCTTCCATCCTTCCCTCTCTCTGTATTTCCTCCCTCCTTTGCTTTCTTTCCTGCTCTCTCTTGCTTCCCTCTCTCTTCCCTCTTTCTTTCTTTCTTTCTTTCTTTCTTTCTTTCTTTCTTTCTTTCTTTCTCTCTCTCTCTCTCTCTCTCTCTCTCTCTCTCTCTCTCTCTCTCCTCTCTCTTTCTTTTCTTTTTTTTTGAATTAGCTATTTTGTTTCATGTTCATGAGTGTTACGTCTGCATGAATGGATGTACACCACATGCCTGGTGCCCAGGGAGGTCAAGGAGGGCATCAAATGCCCGAGGACTGTATTTATAAACATGCTTGTGAGTCACTATTTGGGTATTAGGAAATAAACCAGGGTCCCCTTCGAGAGCAACAAATGGCTTTAACTGATGAACCATCTCTCCTGCCTCTCCCACTATCTTAAACTCATGAGCCACACAGTGTTCTATAGCTGTGATTCCAGGCTCTGAATTTGGGATTAACTATTATTGATTTGTTTTCCTTTTTTTTCTTTTTTGTTCTGTCTTGTTGCCCAGGGTTGTTCTGGAATTCCCTATGTAGCTCGTTCTGGCCTTGAATTCAGTGCAGTCCCTCTGCCTCTGCCTCCAGAGGACTGAGATCAAAGGCACCAGGCACACTGCCCAGCTTTTTTTTTCTCTTATTTTAACTTGGAGAGAAAGACCACTGATCCAGTTGAAGATCTGCTTGCTTTCTCCCTGTTTTCAAAGTCAGTCCGGGTTTGTAAGTATCTTGCTCAGCCAGGTGACACTGAGCTGGGCGGAGCTCCATCCGGAGGTGCTGGTTTCCTGAGCTTCAGCCACAGTGCTCAGGACGCCTTCCCACACACAAGGACAGAGGGTGGTTCTTTACTGTCAGTCTGTCCTGTGTGTGTGTGTGCGTGCGTGTGCATGTGCCTTGACTGGTAAAATAGGGATTTACTAGGGAGTGTGACTTAAGCTAAGGAAACCAACAGGCTTTATCCATCTAAAAGTGTTGATTGGTTTGCATCCTTGGGACAGGGTACCTGTTCATAGGACACTGTCATGTACAACCCCTCTCCAAGCGTTCCTTCCCAGCTGATTAAATCTCAGTCTTCTGGGAGGAGAAGAGCAATGAACCTTGAACACCATACTTTTCTTTTTTTTCTTTTCTTTTTATGTATGGAGTAGCTTTCCAGGCCTGGCTGATCCTGGCAGTTTTAGGTATGCCCCTGGCATAGCATGTTTCAGGAAAAGCCAGCTGCTGTCTCAGAGGGGAGACCTCACTCTTCTGAGATGCTCTTTGGCATCTCTGTCGAGGATGCATTGCCGGTCCAGCCGGTGGTGACTTTTGTTCTGATTCTTCCCAGTGCTCTGTCCAGGTGATGTCTCCTCCCTCCCACTGGGAACATATGCTGCTCTGATATTGCATGATTAACCTTCGTCAGCAATTAATGTGTGGCTTATTCTCGCTGTGGAGGTTAAAGCAGGACTATAAATGGCGAGGCTAACACCTCTCTAGAATATCCTTTTGTTTCCGCTCCTCACCTGTGACCGCATTTGCTCTCTGTCTACTTAATGTATTTACAGATGGTATTTAGACATTTATATAAATACATATAGCCCTAGAAATGCAGTCCTTTGGGCTGCTTAGAGACAGGGTCTCACTATGTAGCCCAGGGTGGAATAGAATTTGGAATCCTGAGTTAGGATTGTAGGCCCACATCACTATTCCTGGCTTGGTGTATACATTCTTTTTGTAAGAAGTTTCCTTTATACTGTCCCAGAAAACAAAACAAAACAAAACAAAACAAAACAAAACAAACCAACAACTCACATGGGGAACTCACATGTATACCTCACAATACTACATTATTGTGGTAGTGAAAAATTCAAAACAGTGCACATGTTTGTGTTCTAGTTAGCTCTAACTGTCTACTGGACACAGCCTAGAGTCATCTGAGAGAAAACCCTCTATTGAGAATTGAAGAACTGCCTACATCAGATTGGCCTGCAGGCTTGTCTGTGGGGGATTGTCTTGATTATTAATTAATGTAGGTTGGCCCAGCCCACTGTGGGTGGTAGAGCGGTCTTTTTTTTTTTTTTAATTTTAATCACAGGTCATTCACTTGTATCCCAGCTGTAGCTGCCTCCCTCTTTCCCTCCCAATCCCACCCTCCCTCTCTCATCTCCTCCCTGCCCCCCTCCAAGTTCACTGATAGGGGAGGTTCTCCTTCCCTTCCATCTGACCCTAGCCTATCAGGTATCTTCAGGACTGGCTACAATGTCCTTATCTGTGGCTTAGCAAGGCTGCTCCTCCCTTGGAGGGAAGTGGAAGATCAACGAGCCAGTCATTGAGTTCATGTCAGAGATAATCCTTGTCCCCCTTACTATGGAACCCTATTGGATACTGAGCTACCATGGGCTACATCTGAGCAGGGGTTTTAGGTTATATCCTTTGTTGGAGAAACAGTCTCATAGAAGACCCCTGTGCCCAGATATATTTGGTTCTTGTGGAGCTCCTGTCCCCTCTAGGTCATACTAACTCCCCCTTCTTTCATATGATTCCCTGAACTCTGCCGAAGGTTTGGTTATGAGTCTACTTTGATACACTGTTAGGTAGAGTCTTTCAGAGGCCCTCTGTGGTAGGCTCTTGTCCTGTTACTTATTTTCTCCTACTTTCAATGTCAATCCCCTTTGTATTTCTAGGTGAGGACTGATCATCTTACCCCTGGTCCTCTTTCTTGTTTATCTTCTTTAGGTGTATAGATTTCATTATGTTTATCCTATCTTATAGGTCCATATAAGTGAGTATATATCATGTGTGTCTTTCTGCTTTTGGGATTCCTCACTCAGGACGATCATTTCTAGGTCCCACCATTTGCCTGAAAACTTCATGATTTCCTTGTTTTTAATTGCTGAGTAGTGTTCCATTGTGTAAATGTACCACAATTTCTGTATCCATTCCTCAACTGAGGGACATCTGGGTTGTTTCCAGGTTCTGGCTATTACAAATAAAGCTGCTATGAACATGGTTGAGCAAATGTCCCTGTTGTGTACTTGAGCGCCTTTTGGATATATGCCTAGGACTGGTATAGCTGGATCTTGCGGAAGCAGTATTTCTGATTGTCTGAGAAAGTACCAGATTGATTTTCAAAGTGGTTGTACAAGTTTACATTCCCACCAGCAATGGAGGAGGGTTCCCCTTTCTCCACCACCTCTCCAGCATGTGTTGTCACTTGAGTTTTTGATCTTAGCCGTTCTGATGGGTGTAAGGTGAAATCTCAGGGTCATTTTGATTTGCATCTCTCTGATGGCTAAGGACATTGAGCATCTCTTTAAGTGTTTCTCTGCCATTCTATATTCTTCCACAGAGAATTCTCTGTTTAGCTCCATCCCCCATTTTTTTAATTGGATTGCTTGAATTATTGCCTTTTAACTTCTTTAGTACTTTATATATTCTGGATATCAGCCCTCTGCCAGATGCAGGGTTGTGGAGATCCTTTCCCAACCTGTAGGCTGTCATTTTGTTCTGACAACAGTGTAGAAGAGTGGTCTTGAGCCTTGTGAGAAAGGTAGCTAGGCATGAGCCTGTGTACAAACAAGCAAGAAGACTTCCTGTGTGGTTTCTGCTTGAGTCCGTGCACTGACTTCTCTCAATGGTAAGGTCTGCCCTGGATGTGTAAGCGAAATAACCACTTTTCTCCCCTACATTGATTTTGGTCATGGCACTTGTCACAGAAACAGAAAACAACTGCAAGCATCTGCTAAACAGGAGTCATTAAATCACAATCAACTAGCTAACATCAAGGTATTTCTGGGAAACTTGTTTTTTTGTTTTTTTTTTTTTTTTTTGCATTGTTAAGATGCCATCTTCCCTGGCTCTTGATCCAATCCTTATCTTGACATAGCCCCATGATTTTTCACAGCGAGTTGTAGCTGTCTTGTACTCATTTTCTTTCTCCCCTCTGTCTGAGAGTTCTTGATTACAGTGGACCTGGCTGGACAAGCCTGGACAATCTCCACCCCAAGATCCTTCACCGAGTCTCACCTGTGGATCATCTTTTATCATTGTCAGTACAAGACACAGCTCTTGTTCCAAGGCAATTAGCCTGAGCCAGATTTGAATTGACTACAGCTTGGGAACAGATTCTTGAAGGCCGCATTCCACTGTTGGTGCTGTCTGATGACATCTTTTGCTTTGGGGTTGGTGGAAGGAACCTACCCATTTGTTAAGCTAATATGCTTCAAAAATTTTACCTAAGTAGTCACAAAGATTTAAGGTCAAATGCAGGGGTGGGTGATAAATGGCTACTAAGGGACTAACATGGTCCAAAATTCTTTGGGCTCTGGATCTACAATATTCCAACTCTGTAGAGTCATGAGGCTCAAGTCAGCCAGCCTGTCTACAGAATGTTCAACATAGAAATGGCTTTTCGGAGGAACTTTGGTTGACAGTAGACAGAAAACCATCTTCCCCTCTTCTGGGATTGCAATGTGGACATCCTTGAAGGGAGCCTTTTCTTGCACACAGCCATATACCACATTTGCCGAAAGGGCATGTGCAGGAGTTGAACTTGAACGGATGGGCATTTCTGGGGGAGGAAAATCCTAGCTTCCCAGAAACTCAGGCTAGCCCTGAGGATAACCTAGACTGCTTTGAGCCATCTGGGTTTGTCCAGAGCAGGCTTGATACAGTCCTGTGTGCTGAAGTAAGTGGGGACTGCTTTGGCTGGGAGCTGTTCCTGACACAACCCATCTCTTTCTGACTCTACTTACTGTTCGCTCTCCACATGGGCAGGGGAAGCATGAAGAGATGTGTATGCCACAGTGAAATGTTACTTGCAAAATGTCATGCACCCGTAAGCTAAAGGTTGACAGCATCTCAGGGTGCAGTTTCTATTTCCTTGCTTCTCTGTGTGTGATTCCTCAAGAGGGTAGAAGTGTTTGTAGTTGTATAATCCTGTTAGAGTGAGGAGAGGAACTGTACTTAAATATGCATGCCGGCCCCATTGTCAGCTATGGATACATATTTCATTGCAGTAGGAATATCTATGGACACGTTTATGGTGCGGGGGTTGGTTTTATTCAAATGGGGATTCTAATTCAGTCTTAGGAAGAACTGAGCAGCATTGTTTCAATGTGTGCTTCTTAGGAGATAGTAAGGGTGTGTTCTGAGCTCTGTCTTATTTATAGAGGCCTTTGCAGCAGATGGAGAGACAGCAGAAAGGGAAGGAGCTGATTTAAACTTAACCCTTTGGAAACTCTCAGCTTCAGCAGGCATGGCCTGTTTTCCTGTATCTTACGGAGATTGTGCAATTGTTTAGAAGCCAGCTTTTGCTCTTGTAACATTCCCATTAAGGCTTTCTTCATCCTCACAGACATTCATTCCCTCTAAAAAGATGAGACAATGTCTGGCTAAGATGGTTTGATGTTGGCTTCATGCTCACACTGACTGACTCAGTTCAACACAGGTATGTACTCACTCAATCGAAATACGCATACTAAGAAATCAGGATTTCTTTTAGTAGACTGAAAAATAGGGACTGCTCTCAAAGAATGTGTGGCCTGGAGTAGACTCAAGTCTTATCTTACAACAAAGTCATTATTATTATTGCTATTATTTTAGTTTTAAAACAGGGGTCTCTCATAGCCCAAGCCAATATATACCTCAGACTAGCCTTGAATTTATGATCCTCCTGCCTCAGCTTCTTAAGTACTGGGAGTTCAACTTAACAATGACGCCTTTACTGTTCTTGCTTCATTTTGTGGCACTGCATTTAAAACTGCTTTCTTCTCAGAGGTGATTCCCTTTCCCCCAATTCTCTCTTGGGCTGGAAAGCTAAATGCTGCCATATAGCTAGAGTCAAGCTTACAATAGTCTTCTAAGTTCTTTATACTTGAGAATTCCAAAATATTACCAAATTTTCCAAAATTTATTCCAAAATTTATATGTGTATAAAATCCCTAAAGACTCAGCAGCATGTGCTTGATTGAAATATAACATCTCACTCTTGCCTATGGTCTGCCCATGAGTTTAAAGATTCGCATCCTAACCCTTCTGCCTCTTGTGATCACTTGCTAGCTCCGTGTTAATCTGGGCTAACCTGGTCTCACTTTCTTCACTTGATATAACAGGTGACACTATGGGCTCTGACAGGTATCAAATGCTATTTTGCATATGCATGAAATAGGAGGTTGGTTCTGGCATGATTGAGGCAACGTGAGGTTGAATAACTCAGCTTCTGTGTAGTCACAGCTTAGCTTAATTTCTGCCTTTGCCATTCAGAAGCCTCTGTGGGGATTCAGGTACTCATTTCTTATCTCTGAGCTTTAAGCTCCTCTGGTAAAACAGAACCATCATAATCTTTCCTGTACAGGATTGACTGAGCTGCCTCTGCTGGTCTGGGTGGCTCTGTCATGGATGATACGCACCATCCTCCAACGCATATGCTACAATTCTAGTCCTCCAGGTGATGGGAGGTGGGGCTCTTGGGAGCAGAGGGCCCTTTGGAAACACATTTCAGGCCTTGTGAAGGAGATTCAAGGACCCCGTTTCACACACAGCAACATTTCCCAGTCTCCAGGTCCGTGAGATGTAACTCCTGCTGCCTGTAAACCGCTCTGTCTGTGGCTTGGCAGTCTGAGCGGACAAGGGCCTTCTCCCAGATCTTGGTGCGCATCCGGTCCTCCATTAAGCTGTTCCTGTACCTCTCCTCCTGATCTCCTCAGGGACTCTCTGTGATCCCTGCTACCAGAATCTCACTTTGCCTTGAGGAATTTGGGAATCCAGTTAAAGTCCACCCAGGAAGGCGTCAACACATCTAGGCCTCCAGTGTACCTCGACAGATTTTCAAAAAGTGTTATGAGTTAAAATTAATGCTTTCTGTTCCTTTGCACTCTGACCTTCACTCTTTTGTATCGAGAAGGTGGATATTAAGAAGACTGAAAGAGTTACAAGGGAGCCAGCACTGAGGTGGCTCAGTGGTTAAGGCTCTTGCCTATCAATTTATGACTCCCATGAGTTTTTCTCTCACCCCCACATGTCCGTCAAATGAACAAACATACTAATTTTTTTTTTTGAAAAAGGGACATAATACATATTGGATGTTTAGTGCCTGTTTCACAGTAAATATTGAGAAGTACCAGACATTTAATGTTAGATTTGTGCCAATTTTAGTTATAAATCATAATCGTTATTGTATCCTCTTCTAATATTGTCTTTAAATTTTAGCCCTGCCTCCTAGAACTTATGAAATGATCTATTCTTCTCTATGAGGACATAATGTTTGCTGGCTACTGTGTTACAAGGGTAAGGCCATGACCATGCCCTTACAGCACTCTCAGGAGGCAGAGATGCACTCCATATTGGATCCGGGTCAAGGCTGAATGTGACCTGTTGGCGGATTCTTCAAATAACTAGTTTGCACTTTAAATAGATGTCACTAAGTTTGCAGCACCCTAGTCAGAGTCGAATAAATAATGGGTTTGTAACTATACTGGAGAATTTGCCTCTATGCTGTGAAATAAGCAATTTTCTTTCTTTTTTTTCCTTTCGAATGAATACTTGTCTTGGCTTCAAGGAGATGGGACAGCTTAGAAAGTGCGGATTATCTGTGGCCAGTCTGACCTGGAGCTTTCAGTCACACTTCATTTCATCTTCCCAGGAGAGAATCTTGTTGAACACTCTCTTGGGCACAGCATGCTCTCACTGGCATGGTACACAGACCTGCCCTCTGAGGCTACCTGGCCCATCCCGTCATTGAACATTTGAAGTCTTTCTGTGTGTCACTGCGCCTCTCCTTTGCCTGACACAGTTGTTTGGGCCGAAGGCATCTCAGTGGAATGTGCAACCCACTTCCTCAAAACCGTATGTCCTTCCTTTCCATCTTAGCCAAGGGCAGCTCTCCGTCTCTGCTGTAGGGTACGGCCTCACACCTTGTCACCCGGTCTGCTGCACATCGGCTTGTCTTGTTCTTTTACTCCTGCGTTGCTTGATTTTTTCGAAGATGACTTTTGAAACTGAGTTCAGTCCGTTGCTCAAGATGCCACACATTTTGTATCATATTTAATGTTAAGTAGAGTGACTGTAGGTGGCCTCTGATGGGCCTGTGGCTCCTGCTTAGGTCTCCTCTCCTAGATCAATCCACTTCTGATCGGTTTTCACCTCTTCTTTATCACGGCAGGTGCGTTTTGCCTCTGGTGCCTTGCTGTAACGTTTTTCTCCTGTGTATGGCTCAGTCGCCTCCCTTCTATCACCTGGGCCTCTGCTTCAATGATGCCTAGCAGAGAAACTCTATGCACGCTCTCTGCCAAAACTGCGTGTTACCCTTCTCATGGCCCTATTCTCTGTCATCTGACTTCATGTCATTTCCCACCAGTTATAGCCCTTTTAAGGATGTGGCTTCTGATGAGAAACATGTGCTGTGCTGTAGAACATGAACCTTCTATACAGTCTGGATCTTTGGCATATTAGTTCTCTTCTGACACTGACCCCTGGGCTCCCTGGCAAATCCTTCAGATGAAGGGTTCTGTCCATGGAGCACCCCTATATCGGACGCCAAGAACCAGTGAACCTTCTAGGCTGCCAGTGTTTCTGTTTAGTTTGCTTTCAGATTTGAGTGTGTCTCTTGGTTCCCCTCTCAGGCCTCAATAAAGAGAACACACACTTTACTTGCACTTCCTGGATTAGTAGGAAGGTCACAGCTCAAGAGTAGCCAGATGGAATAAATGCTAGGGAGGAGGTATACAGGGCTCACGTAAGGTGTCCCATATCCTCTTGGGGGTATGCTCTTTTGTGTTCACTAACCCAGAAGCCTCTCAATTCCTGTCCCTTAAGAGTTTTATGAAGGTCTCCTGACAGAGGCACGAGTGATTGTGTCAGTTCCCATTGCCGATAAACTTGATCGTCATCACTTCTCACCCTGAAAGGCATGGCTGGGGCTGAGAGTTCCACCCTTTAAAGGATTGGTTTCTGCGGTCACCAAGTGTCAGGTGAGGTTGGAAGGGGCTTGTTACAGGCAACAAGAGGTGCTTATAGAACCTCTGTCACTTAGGAAGTTTCAGGAGCTCTGTGCCAGGGGCTGGGGATGAAATGGGATCCACAGCTGTTACCATATCACACCAACGTACCTGCTTCATGGATAACCGAGGTGTCAATCATCTTTCTTCACCTTCAAATTAAGCTCCTTAGAAGTGCATTGCTTCTCTGGTATTTACCACCCGGAATGCCTGCGACATCGCAGATACTCTGTGCTTGACTCAGTTAACAAGCCCCTTAACTAACCTAACAGTTAATAGAGGACACCAGGAAGTACATGCAGAGGTGAGCATGGGAAAATGTGTTCTCCTCAAGGGTGGGGCAGAGAGGAAGAGTAGGGCTGCTCCTCATGTCCAGTTTGAGTTTCCCATCCATGATGCTTCGTTTCTCTTTCTGTGCCTGAGTTTACCAGCCTCCTCGAAAGCATTTCCCAGGCGAGTCTGAACCAGTTTTCCACTAAATAAAAAGGGGGAGGGGAGGCATGTAAGTCATTGCTTCGTTTTTGTTGAAATTATAGAAATTAGGTGTTACACTAAGATTTTCTGACAAGTGTATATTGAAGATTTATTCTGTAGGTTAAAAATTAATTCAACCTTTAAGACACTGAGTGATTTCTCCCTTGGATGCCAATCCCACCAGCAGAAATCATCATTCCAGGTTTTAGCCCCCCAGTTCTATTGTTCTTTCATTAAGGTTCACCCTGCCCCATCTGTCTCCAGCTTGGAAACAAAACAAGGCTCCATTTTAACCTTTCCCAGCATTCCTCTCCACTGGGTTTGATGGGGTCAGATTTCAGAATCGCCTCATTCCCTTTTCTCTTTGCTCTGCTAATGATGTTGGATGGAGACAGTCTGTTTAGACAGAGTCTTGCCTCTGAGGGGCTTTTCTCTGCATTGTGATGGGTCCCGGACAGCTTGGCACCAGATCCACAGAGCACTCTAACTAGTGAATATTCAGGGCAGAAATCTATTTGTGCCTTTGATCCAGAACTGGCAGCCTGGGGTGCTGGCTGCAGAGTGAAAGGAAACCTGGAAGGCAAAAGTCCCCTGTAAAAGACCTTAGAAATCACAATTGTCTCCTTAGAATTCAAACTTTCTTACCACGGACTCCTGGTTTCATTATGAACCAAATAAGTGCTTGGCAGAGAGCAAGAATGCGTAGTTATAGAACACACAAAACCAACGTGAGAATATAAAAAAGACACCCCACTGCAGGAAGTTCCGCAGAGCTGTGTAATTAAATTAAATTGTGTTTTCCAGAAATACCTGGAGCGATTCCATCTTCCAATAATAGACAGCTTTTTGCATGCAAGGCTATGTCTAAAGTCTCAGGATAAAAAAAAAAAACAAACTTAAAAAACAAAACAACAACAACAACAAACCAGTAGGGCTGTCTGTTGTGAGAAAACAGCTTGTCCCCTTTCTTCATATTTGTTTGTTTGTTTATATCAAATGTTATCCTGAAAGGCCAGGGCAATTCTGTATTCACGAGCAGAGGCATTTTCGGATCAATTGCTTGCCACAAACAGGTAACGTCTATGAAACAACGAGATTTGATTGGACATAGACAGTGTTTACCAAGGCACAGTCCGCCTGGCTTATTATTTTGCTGAGCGGCAGCTCACAATAGTTGAGGCTTCTGTATCAGTCTGATAAGGACACTGAAATAATTGTCCCTTAAGCGGAGGAAGGACCCTCGGGATGTCTTTCATTAATATTTCGCCATAAATTGGAATCAACTGTCCTAATCCTCAGGAAGGCAGAGCTTTGGCCTGTGTGTGATAGGTGAGGGCTTCCTTATCTGAACAGTTGCTGGGCTACTTCTAATGGCCAACCACAGAATATTTGCTTTAAAGTTTCTCTTATCTTTTTGTTTTATTTATTTATTTGTTGTTTTGGTTTTTGTTCTTCTTTTCATGTGCATTTGTATATGGTGTGTGCCTGTGCATACGTGTTCACATGTGTGTTTGTTTACGTGAGTGCACATGCCAGCGACTTGGAGTCTTCCTTGATCACTCTGCATCTTATGCTTTGAGACAGACTCTCAGATTTGAACCCAGAGCTCACCTGTATGGCTCGTCTCTGTTGCCTGCTTGCTCTGGGGATCCAGCTCCACCTTCAGAGGCTAGAATTACATGGGTTCCTGGACTTGCGCAGCATTCATGCGGGAGCTGGGACCCTAACTTTTTTTTTTTTCACACAGATTGGCATTTATTTATTTTTCTCTTTTCAATTTTTTAATTTTATTTATTTATTATATATTACAGTTTATTCACTGTGTATCCCCTCATAAGCCCTACCCTCCTCCCCTCCTGGTCTCACCCTCCCTCTTCCTTCTTCGAGCATGCCCCTCCCCAAGTCCACTGATAGGGGAGGTCCTCCTCTCCTTCCTTCTGATCTTAGTCTATCAGATCTCATCAGGAGTGGCTGCATTGTCATCTTCTGTGGCCTGGTAAGGCTTCTCTCCCCTCAGGGGGAGGTGATCAAAGAACAGGCCTATCAGATTATGTCAGAGGCAGTCCCTCTTCCCATTACTATGTAACCCACTTGGACACTGAACTGCCATGGACTACATCTGTGCAGGGGTTCTAGGTTATCTCCATGCATGGTACTTGGTTGGATGCAGAAATTGTGTTACATCTACACAATGGAGTACTACTCTGCAATGAAAAATAAGGAAATCATGAAATTTGCAGGTAAATGGTGGGACCTGGAAAGGATCAACCTGATTGCTGTCCCAGAAGCAGAAAGACACACACGTTATATACTCACTCATATAAACATATAACATAGGGTAAACCTACTAAAACCTGTACATCTAAAGAAACTAATCAAGAGAGAGGACCCTGACTAAAACGCTCACGTCTCATCCCAAAGGGCAAAGAGGATAGACATCAGAAGAAGAAGAAAACAGAAAACAACCTAGGAACCTGCCACAGAGGGCCTCTGAAAGGCTCTGCCCTGCAGACTATCAAAGCAGACACTGAGACTTATGGCCAACTGTTGGGCAAAATGCAGGGAATCTTATGTAAGAAGTGGGAAATAGTAAGATCTGGAGAGGACAGGAACCCCACAAGGAGAGCAACAGAACCAGAAAATTTGAACTCAGGGGTCTTCCTAGAGACCCTAACTCTTATATGCCTGGCAAACACTGAGCCGCCCCTCTAGCCACAAAAGGGCTTCGTTGTTATTGCTGTTTTTATTCATGTATATATATTTTGTTTATTACATGTCTGGCTGTTTTGCTTGCATGCCTGTGCTCTTAGCCACTGAGCCATCTCTCCAGCTCTGCAAGGCATCTTCCATCTCACGGTTCTTCCACTGCTCTCAGGAAGCTGCCCTTACCTCCTTGCTCTTCCTAGATTATCATGGCCATCACACTAAGCTCATGTGCAAAATTAGCCTTCTAGAGATGAAACATTATGATATGAGATTAGTAGGGTTTTGTTTGTTTGGTTGGTTTTGGGTTTTTTGAGACAGGGTTTCTCTGTGTGTAGCCCTGGCTGGCCTGTAACTCACTTTGTAGACCAGGCTGGCCTCGAACTCAGAGATCAATCTGCCTCTGCCTCCCAAGTGCTGGGACTAAATACGTGTGCCACCACACCTGTCCCTGTTCGTTTTTTTAAGTGGAGGAAGCTTTCTTCAGCTTCTGGGTGAGCTTACCTCAGGGAGCTAGTTCTGCCCGATGACTGGCAGTCACCAAATACACCCCAGGCAGTGGCTTCCATGTACATAATCTCTTCTACAGGAAGAATAGACCAAGATTCAGCAGAATGAGTGTAGATTTATTTAGAAAAAAATGAGATAGACCTGCCACAAGGCTTTCATGGGAAGAGCACCAACTTGCTGTCCTACCCAGTGACCACTTAAGAGGAATGGGTGGGAATTCAGTAAGAGACTGAGGTTAGCTTTATTGAGAGTGGCCACCTTTGAATGCACCAAGGGCTGAGCCACTTCTGGGTCCAGCAGGAGACGTGGTCACATATTAGAGTGGTCAGCTGGGCACCAGACTACAGAGGGCATTTCACATTTAAATGGAGGGAGCGGGCAGCTTGTCTCCACCTTTTGTAGACTATAGTTGTCTTGCATATTTGCATATGCAGATGTGTGATGTCTACAGGTTTTGCCTTCTCCCAGGTTCTTCTTTGTTTTTGTGTGTGGCCATTTTGCTTGGAGAGGCTGGGGTGTATTCACAGACCCAGAGCCCACCCCATTCCTGACCCCTGCATAGTCTTCCAGGCTGACCTGGCTTTGCATCAGTTGTTTCCTAGTGGTAAATACTTCAACTAAATCACCTTGTTTCCTATCTAGCACCAGAGTGAATGCAGCCATTCTGATGTGCACAAGAAGAACTAAGTTTCTAAAGTAGAATAGCTTGATCAGGTCTCCAGTTGCCCTCATAAGGTTATCTAAACCATATTTTCCTCTGGTCTGGAGATCCTGAACCAGCTTTCTTTCCAGTCCTAATCCAATGGCTTACCTTATGGAGACTATGACTCATAACTCATCAAATCTGTATTATGCTATTTGCTTACAGCCAAACTTGTGGCCCATTAATTGCTAAGTATTTGAAATGATATTACCTGGATCTGTGTTTGTGTCAATCTGTTGGAGCCATACTCAAAAAGCCAAAGTGGAACATATGGATTCAGGTGAATCTTGAATTCCTAGCTGCAGAACCTCAGTGCTCTAGAGGAACAGAGATTAAAACTGCCATACAGCCTGGATGCCAGACAGGGAAGCTTTGAATCAGAATGGCTAAGATAAAAAACTCAAGTGATAACACATGCTGGAGAGGTTGTGGAGAAAGGGGAATCCTCCTCCATTGCTGGTGGGAATGCAAACTTATACAACCACTTTGGAAATCAATCTGGCACTTTCTCAGACAATTAGGAATAGTACTTCCTCAAGATCCAGCTATACCACACCTAGGCATATATCCAAAAGATGCTCAAGTATACAACAAGGACATTTGCTCAACCATGTTCATAGCAGCTTTATTTGTAATAGCCAGAAGCTGGAAACAACCCAGATGTCCCTCAGTTGAGAAATGGATACAGAAATTGTGGTACATTTATACAATGGAATATTAATACTACTCAGCAATTAAAAACAAGGAAACCATGAAATTTGCAGGCAAATGGTGGGACCTTGAAAAGATCATCCTGAGTGAGGTATCCCAAAAGCAGAAAGACTCACATGGTATATACTCACTTATATAGACCTATAAGATAGGATAAACATACTGAAATCTATACACCTAAAGAAGATAAACAAGAAAGAGGACCTGGAGTAAGATGATCAATCCTCACTTAGAAAGACAAATGGGATGGACATCGGATGTAGGAGAAAACAAGTAATAGGACAGGAGCCTACCACAGAGGGACTCTGAAAGACTCTACCTAACAGTATATCAAAGCAGATACTAAGACTCATAACCAAACCTTCGGCAGAGTGCAATGAATCATAAGAAAGAAAGGGGAGTTAATATGACCTGGAGAGGACAGGAGCTCCACAAGGACCAAATATATCTGGGCACAGGGGTCTTTTATGAGACTGTTTCTCCAACCAAGGACCATGTATGGATATAACCTAGAACTTCTGCTTGGATGTAGCCCATGGTAGCTCGGTATCCAGTTGGGTACCCTAGTAAGGGGGACAGGGACTATTTCTGACATGAACGCAATGGCGGGCTCTTTGACCTCTCCCCTCTACCCCCCGAGGGAGGAGCATCCTTACTAGGCCACAGAGGAGGACTTTGCAGCCAGTCCTGAAGATACCTGATAAACCAGGGTCAGATGGAAGGGGAGGAGGACCTCCCCTATCAGTGGACTTGGAAAGGGGCAGGGAGGAGATGAGGGAGGGAGGGTAGGATTGGGAGGGAATGAGGGAGCAGGATACAGCTGGGATACAAAGTTAATAAACTGTAACTAATCTTACAAAATAAATAAATAAATAAATAAATAAATAAATAAATAAGCAAAAAAGAAATTCTGGGTGAAGTGAGAGCAACATCCACCGCAGAAAAGATAGAGAAGGATAAGTCGATGTTAGGGTGGGCAGAGGGCACTGGCTTTCCTTTGTCTCCTAACATGCTTAGTACTGATGCATTCAGGGTTGTGAAACATTCAGTAGCTTCCCTCTCAGCCCAGCCCATCCCACGGTAGGTGGATGGAGGAAGCTGGACTCTCAACTTCGTTTACTCCTACAAAGTTATGGGGAGCACCCGGGGTCCAATTAGTGTCTGGCGAAAAGGCTCCGGCTTTCTTCACATCCTTTCTGGAGGCAAGGGCAACTCAAGACAGACTTTTCGGAGACAAGTTTCCAAGAACGCATAAAGAAAGGATTTAGATGGAGGCCGCTGGCTTTGCTCCTGGAGCGCTTTCTTCTTACTTCTCCATGTCACTCGGGAGTTACTTTTCTCAGTATCTGCCGCCATCCAATTACTATGTGGGGGTGGAGGAGGCAGCAGGCCTTGCCTCTGCTAGCACCAAAAGTCTCTGGAGAGGATGTTCCGCAGTCACTGTGGGGGCATGGCTTCTTTATGATGGAGATGAGGGTCAGTATTTTTCCAAGTACAGACGCAAGGGCTTCCCACATACTCAATCTCTGAGGCAATTATTTATTGATTGCCTACAGGATGAAGCATACTAGGCTGGAGTTGGGGAAAAAGGGACGACGAATATAGACAGTTTCTATTCATTGTACAGCGACAGTGGCTGACACTTATTAAACAGCCAGTTAGACACCTAACATTGTTCTAAGATGCTGTACAAACTGTAGCTCCTTTGATTCTCTAAGCCAAAAGTGTGTGTGTGAGGGGTGGTGGGGGTTGGCGCTTTCTATCACAGCTGTCCCAGAAAGGACAGAGGGGTTAGATGACCTGCTCAGGTGCACACAGCATGTTCATTTTATTTTTTATTGCATGTGTATATGTGTATGTGTGTGTTGACATGTATGTGGGCCGCTGTAGGTGCTGATGTACATCAGTGTGTTGAGGTCAGTTGACATCATCTTCTTCAGTTCAGTTCAGCATCTTCTTTGGATGTTATCCACTCCATTAACTGAGATGGTTTCTTGCCCTGAGCCCAGAGCTTGGTGACTCAGCCGATCTAGCTCTCCAGCTTGTTTTAGGGATCTTCTGTCTCTACCTCCTCAGCACTGAGAAGCAGTCACCTGGCTTCTGAAAGACTTGCTGGGAATCTGAACTCCAGTCCTCACACCTGTGTGGCAAGGGCTTTATCCCCTGACCTAGCTCTTGAGCTTCAGTATGCCTATTAAAAACAACATTGGAGACTAGGTAGGCTCTGCTCTTGGCTTGCATCACCCATCTTCTCTGGATGCTTGGGCATACATGGATGTAGGTGTGACGGGCAGAAAGTCCCATCTCCAGCGGAGTGAAGTTGCAGATTAGTTGGTGGTTTTGTTCCTAGTAAGGAGGGAGCTTGAGGTTGATCCCTGGAACTGCATAAACTGAGCATGATACCCCTTATTGTAATCCAAAAAATTGGGAGGCGGAGCCGGAAGGATCAGAAGTTCAAAGTCAGCTTTTCCTACATAGTTAGTTAGTTAATGGCCATTCTAGGCTACTTGAGAATCTTTCTCAATAGAAGGAGGGAATGAGAAGGAGGAAGAGGAGGAGGAGGAGGAGAAGGAGGAAGAAGAGGAGGAGGAGAAGGAGGAAGAAGAGGAACAGGAGAAGAAGGAGGAGGAGAAGGAGGAGGAGAAGGAGGAGGAGGAGGAGGAGGAGGAGAAGGAGGAGGAGGAGGAGGAGGAGGAGGAGGAGGAGGAGGAGGAGGAGGAAAACCTGGTAGTATAGGAGGCTCCCTGCAGTCCTGGCTCACAGCTTGTCTGAAGCCTTTGAGTTGCGTGCAGGCTTGAGACTTTGTATACCCACAGCTGCCACTCTGTCATCTCCCTTTCTTACAGACCGATCCTTACCCTGCCACTTTCTCTTGGCAGTCGCTTTTCTAGCCATTCTCCAGTGCAGGCACGAGGCCAGGAGATGCTGAGACCTGTGGTGTGATTGGCATCTCCTCTAGCCCTGTCAGAACTTCCTGGCCCAAACTAATTGCTGCCACCTGAGTCTGAAAAGTCTTTGAAGGTTTGACTATTTTCTCTGGGGACAGCAAGCGTGCCTTGACCTGGAAAGCAAGCTGGTGTCTGTGTGAACCTGACCTTAAAGCGGCCTCTGCCTTGTCAGAACTGCTCCTTCATCCTGATGCTTATTTTTCCAACATGAGGAGTCTTGTTCCTAGGGTCTCTTCAGGGAGGCACACCTGTCATCAGTGACTCTTCTTCCATTTGGGTTACAAGCTTCAGCTGAGAGGAGGCACCTTTGCCCACTATCTTGACCTGGATACTGTTAGCATTTTAAGCTTCAAATTACTGTGGCTCATTTCTGTAATGAGGACTGCTCTGTGCCCCACAGTATATTTAACGGCAGTCCTGTTCCCCATCAATCTGTAGTAGCTCCCTCATTGTCACATCCAAATACGTATTTAGACATTGTCTTTTGGCCCTGGCAGGCAGCATTGTCTGCTACTTACAACTTCTGACCCAGTCACAGGAAGCATTTGTCATCAGCAGCCCTGTGTTATTCAGATGTCTCGGAGCCTTCTGTTTCTGTGGCTCTGGTTTAAAACAGTCAGCTGAAAGTTCCAAAAGTAAATAATTCATAAATTTTAATTTGTACACTGTTCTTGGTAATGTGACAAGAGCTTGTAAGGTCCAGGGATATACTCTGTTCTTGCCCGGGGCATGAATCCCCCCTTTGTCCAGAGTATCTATGATGTACACACAACACTTTTATGAGTCACTTGGGAGCTGTCTTAAGCTTCCTTTTCTGTTGCTGTGCAGAAACACCCAGACAAAAGCAGACGGGTGGACAAAGGGTTTGTTTTAGCTCGCAGTACATGTTGGGGAAGCTAAAGTGGCAGCAGCTTGAAGCAGACGGTTGCATCATATCCAGGACAAGGACCAGAGAGAGATGAGTACAGTGCTGCTCAGTTCCTTTTCATGCACACAGATTCCCAGCCTAGAGAATGGCGCCACCCACAGTGGGCACACCTCCCCACATCAATTAGCATAAGAAAACCCACACAGACTTGCTCAGAGGCCTGTCTCCCAGATGATTCTAGATTCTGTCAAGTTGATGATAAGCACTAACCATAGCAGCAGACGTTCATTTATCAACTCAGATGCCTTGGTATGGAAGTACCTGGGCTCAGACCAACCTTATTTCCCTTACTCGTAATCATAAAGTGCAAGGTCAGTGATGTTAACCCTGAGACCTTTCAAGAGCAAGCTGTCCAGGTGCTTCCTTTAGATAGCATCTCACATTGCACAGAAAAGTAGAACAGAACACGATCAGATCTTTAAAAAAGTATTTATGTGTCTGTGTGTATATGTGCACACATTATGAGAGTGGTGCCCACAGAATCCAGAAGAGGACGTCACATCTCCTGGAGCTGGAGCTAAAGGAAATTGTAAGCCACCTGACATAGGTTCTGAAACAAAACTCTGGTCCCCTGAAAGGTCAGAAAATGCTCTTAACCACTGAGCCATCTTGCCAGCCTCTGCAACAAGATCTTGGTAGACAGCGGACAGCGCATGCTAACCGAGCTTGTACTGGAATGGGTTGCATACTTGCTACAATTGTTCTCTTATATTTAGCTTTTGTTCTAATTTCTTACTGTGCCTAAGCTATAAAGGAACTCTGTTATAGAGATGTATGTGCAGATAGGAAAGCAGGGCATATATATATGTATATGTATCCACACACACACACATACATACATACATACACACATATTGGTACCATCTGTGGTTGCTGAAATCTGCTAGGAGTCCTGAAATGTGTCCCCTAGTACATGGAAGCCTCAGGGAGATCTTTTACCTTTTTTGAGTTTTGGTCTCACTGGCTAGACCAAGCTGGCCTTGAACTCACACAATTCTACCTGCCTCTGCCTCCAGCAAGAGCATTAAAGGTGTAACACCACCCAGCCCAGCTTGGGAATGGACGGGATGATACAGAGCAAAAAGGACATTTCTTAGCATTTCAGTGATTTGATGGCTAGACTTGCTTTGCCCCTTCTGTAATCACAGCATATCAGAAGTAATAAAATAAATTATGCAATTAAGAGATGAACACGAGACCGGTAAAGCAATAATCTTTGCGAAGCACTCCTCCACCCTCCTTCTCTTCTTTTCTTCCTCATCTTCCTCCTTCTCCCCTTTTCCCTCCCTTTCTGCCTTTTGCTTTTCTGAGAAATGGGCTCATGTATCCGAGTCTGTACTTGAACTTCCTATTTAGCAGTGCATGTCTTGAACTGATCTCCTGGGCTCTACCTCTCAGTGCTGGGATTACAGGCTTCTACCAGCACACCTGGTTGATTCGGTGATGGAGATGGTATTATCCGGGGCTTTGTATATGCTAGGCTGGCTCTGTACCAACTGAGTATACAACCCAGCCCTTGAGCTGTGCCTCTCTTAATACTAAATTTGTGATGCAGAAAACAAGATTTTTCTTTATATTTTAAAGACCATTACTCAGTTGACTCCACAAGATATGTCATTGTTTTTCCTACATAAGAGCCAACAATAGAAGCAAATTGTATTCTTTGATTACTATTGTAATTTTAGATAAAACATTCTTCCCAAACGCTGATGGCTATTTGCAGGCAGTGGTGAGCACACACAGAGACCAGGCTGTTGCCTCTTTGATGGCACTTTATTTGTTCTACGAATAACTTAGCAGAACTTCTTTTACTGTCAGGAATGAATTCTGTCCCCGGAAAAGGAGTTCGAAAAGAAAAGGACCAGCTTGCAGGGCTGGGGGGAGGCTTCACTTGGTAAAGTGCTCTCGGTACAAGCGTGAGTCCAGACCCCAGCACCCATGGAAAAGCTAAGCCCAGTTGCATCTGTAATCCTAGGGCTGTGGAAGCAAAGCCACGAGGTTCTCTGGGGCTTGGTGGCTGGCCAGTGTAGCTCAATCAGTGAGCTCTCTAAAAAACAGGTGGGGAGTGACTGAGGAAGACACCCCACGCCAGCCTCTACATACGTGAGCACACCTGAGTTGGAGGATACCCGCACATTTGCACATTTTTCCAACATGTATGTACACACACACACACACGCACACACACACACACACACAAATAACCAGTGGCTATTGACTTGAGCTCAGGGACAGGGCTTGACCTGGGAGGCAGGCAGCCTTGACTTCAAAAGTTGACTCCATGGTGTGATAATCTCGTGTCTTTGCCACTGGTTGTCTTGAGGCATAGTTTCAAGCTCGCAAGGACTGGACGAGAAGTAAATCAGAGTTGTAAAAAAGACCTGCCTGTGTGCACACAGCCGGACAACTGTCATTTAGGAAGCGGGGCAAAGTCCCTGAAGAGGAGACATAATAGTGATAATATTAATAATTAATGTAGCCACATATTTAAATTATTCTCATCCTTATAAAGCAGAACAAACATCACCTTGCAGATGCTTTCATTTCCCCATTCCTTTAAAGCAAGAATAGACTTCAAAAAATAACTGTTTCTTATAAAAGTTACATCATTTAATTTTGTGTACGTGTGTGACACCCATGTTACACAGTATCCACATGCAGGTCAGGGGTTCTGGGAATCAAACTCAGGCTGTCAGGCTTGGCAACAAGCTCCTTGGTCCATTGGGCCGTCTTGCCCACCCACGAATAGGGTTTTGATAGGTTTCTTCCCCATAAATCATCCTCGAGAATCCTCAGCTGTTCCTCGTGACCACTCGGGTTTCCTTCTCTTGAATCTTGGGCTTAAATCTTCACAGCTTAGTACCTTTTACCTCTCTGCCCTTTGGCGGCAGCATCTGTTCCTTGTGAGGTTTTTATTTGTTTTTTTTTAAACAGTGTTTTCTCAACCATGGAATTCATTTCTCTTCCTTTGTTTGAGAGTGACATTCTAATTTCCTACACATAGCCCCAGCAGGCATGGAAGGGCTTTTGCCCAGCGTTGCTTCAGTAATGTGGGTGCGTAGAGTCTGAACCACACTGACACTTTCCCTGAGATCACCCCAGCGGTTTGCTTTAGAAAAGACCTTTTCCAGTGAAAACGCTCTGACTTGGGATCTTAACATTTTGCCACCGTATATAGATGGTTCTGTAATGTTGTTAGAACTCATTTCTAATTACAGGGATATGTTTGCTTCAGCATAGAAGGGAGTGTATTCAGGCGGAGGTTCTCTGGCTTTAGAACAGAACCCACTGATGTTTGAAAAACACTATATGACAAATGGCTGCCATCAAAGATGGCCATTTCCACAGCATGAAAGCCTTTCTTTGCAGCATTAAAAAGAGCATCTCACGGCGTGAACTTTTAAGGGCAAAATGTATTTTATGGTCACGTGAAATAATGCATCTTTTAAGCTGGTGTCTCTACACATGATTGAACGTCAGGCTTTTTCCACCACCACTTTTATAATTATGTCAAAGTGTGCTTGGAAATGCTAGGTCCATCCTGAGGCTCTTTGATATCCGAAAGCATCACTTACGAGATTCTGGGAATTTTGTGAGTTTGTAATATGATATTTCTTGATTCATTTATTTACTTGTTGGTTCATTTACTCAGTCACTCAAATATACCATCTATATGTATGTATACATACACACACACACACATACATATATATATATATAGAGAGAGAGAGAGTGAGAATGAGCTTGATATTCTTTGAGGCCTTAAGCATTTGATATGATTATGATTGTGAGGAGATGGTGTGTGGTTTTATCCTCTGAGAAGGAAGGCAAAGGACAAGGCTGCCATTGGCTCAGTGGCCTTGACTCTCAGTGTTGATCTGAAGTCACTGTGTAAGGCCTGGGGTGCTGTGGATGTGGTGGGGGCAGAGTTTCTGACACTATGGGAGATGCTGCTGCTGCTTTTAGATGGTGCTTCTCAACTTCCTAACGCTGTGGCCCTCTGATACAGTTGTGGTGACCTCCAGCTCTTAAGTTATTTTCATTGCTACTTCATAACTGTGATTTTGCTACTGTTATGAACCACCATGTAAATATCAGATGTGCAGGATATCTGGTACACTATGCCTGTGAAAAGGTCAGGTGGTGCCCGAGGGGGTCACGACCCACTGCTTGAGAACCACTGCTTTAAGGCCTCACCTACTTCCAGAATCATCCGCTCTCACTCTGGGCACAGCTGTGTGAGGCAGATGATGTTAGCAAAGTTTATGCAAGAGCCGTCTTATGAAAGCGTTTCATACGTCCACTGACGGGGAGGACCACTGAGGTGCTTCTCCCTAATCATCCCTGCAGCTGCATGCAGGACCTTGTACATAAACTGAACCTGCGTGGCTCATGCATGTTGCTGAAGACTCCAGTCATCTAAAATTGCCCAGAGGCACAGCCAGAAGGACGTCTCAACAGATGTGTATTGATTGGGCAACAAGAAGCCAAGTAAGATGAAGAAGTAAGGAACCGGTCTGATGCAGCTCGCCGAAACAGACTGGCTTGTGACAGCAGTGGATTTGGCATCACCCACAAATGATGTCAGTTCCCACAGTGAGGAGCTGGTAGAGTGAAAACCCTATGGTCAGACAGAGCCCCTTCCCCTCCGCCAATCATGAGGGTCTCTTTAAGCCTCACTGATTCTAAGAGAAAAATCTGGATTTTTGACATCAGTTGTGATAGATACACTTTCATCCATTAGTCCCAGGGAGACACGCTTTCTCTCCATCAGTCATGAGTAGGCGTGCTTTCCAACCCCTCCCCCCTTCGGCAGCAATTTTAGAGAGAGCCGGCAGAAACAAGTCTAGAATCCCATATGATGCTTCAGTAAACAAAATTTAGCCTTGAAATAAAGGTCTCAACATAAACTAAGAATGGCAGTGCTCACCTGCAAACCCAGCACTTCGCAGGTGGAGGTAGAGGGATCAGAAGGTCTAAGTCATGCTTATACTACGTAGTGAGTTCGAGGCCAGCCTGAGCTACATGAGATCCTGGCTCAGAAACTCAAAAGAGTATCAGTATTGAGATGACAGAGATGATAGGATACCCAAGATAGACATTAAAAGAAACACTGTAAAAATGGCCCAGTGAGTAATTATAATCATACCTGAAACACATGGGGAAAAATATCAACAACCCCGGTAAGGAAGTAGAAGGTTCTCTCAGAGAATTGAGACACAGAGAGGGACCAAATCAATGTCTAGACTGGAAAAATAAGTGACTGGGATGGAAAAGTTAATGGCCTCAACAGCAGAGTGAGACAAATAGAAGAAAGGCAGAAAACAGAAATTATAGAACAGTTGAAACAAAGAGAAACTGGGATTTAAAAACCCTGTGGTTCTCAGATATGTGTGTGTGTGTATGTGTTTGTGTGTGTGTATGTATGTATGAAATAGTAGACTCCCAAGGAGAGGAAAGGAAAGGGCTGGAAAGGGCACCCAAAGACATGGTGGCTGTGAAGAAATTTATTTTTCAGTTACTAAAAGAAAAGCAGCCATCAATGCAAAATTTCACATCTTAGAAAAACAACCTCTAGGAATAATAGGGGAAGTCAAACCATTGGCAGACAGGATGAATGAGAATTTGCCAGCAGCAGGCCTCCTTCAAAAGAGTAATTAATGGGAGATTTCTAAATAGAGAAGAAGCAGTTAAGGAGGGACCCAGACACATCAAAGGGGAAGATCCCAGCAAGCAAATAGATGGGTGGAATTGAATGATTGTTCTTTTCTGAAGTTTTAAAAATTATCTCTGAAGGTTGAAGCAAGAATCATAACACTCTCTGATGTAGTTCTAAATGTTTATGTAGGAAATACTTAAGACAGTTATAAACAGTTGAAATAAATGACAATAAAGTTAACGAGGTTTATCCTGGGCAGACCATGAATTACTTTCATAGAAAAATCTGTGTGTGACTGTTAATAGAAGCTTCATTCATAACCTCTAGGAACTGGAGACAAGCTAGAGGTCCTTGAGTGACTGAATGGCAATAAACTGTGTCACGCTGACACCTGAAATACACACAGGGGGTTAGACTGGGGAAAATAGCCAAACCCAAAGGATGCATGCTGGGTAACTGTGTGTATACAAGATTCACAAAATGCCACAATTGCATAAAAGGATTACAAAGGAGTGATTGCTAAGGAATCACAGGGACATGAGGTATATAGGATGAGATTGTGGTGATTAAAGGCAGGCGAGGGATCCCATGGTGATGGGAAAACCATATGGATGTCTATAGCCTGGCTGTGATTTTGTACAAAGGTTATTTGTTTGTTTGCTTATGTGTGTCTTCGTGAGTTTATGTCCACCACGTACACGCAGGTACATGGAGGCCACAAGAGGGTGTCAGAGCTCATGGAATCTGATCCTTTGGAACTGGAGTTACAGGTAGTTGTGAGGCGCCTGATGTGGGTGTTGGGAACCAAACTCAGTTCCTCCGGAAGAGGAGTAAACATCCCCAACCACTCCCTTGTTGTGGAATCTTAGCCTCCATCCTAAGATTCACAAAGTATTCCCTCTAAGAGAAATTGGCGAAGGCCATGCAGGATTCCCCTGGGGTATTTTCCACAGTTGTATATAAAATCCATCATTTTCTTCAATTAAGATGTTTCATTAGGCCTGGGAAGATGACTTAGAGGACAATGAACTTGCCAGGAAAGCATGGGGGTGGGATGGAACTTGGATCCTCAGAGCCCATGGTAGACATGACTACGGCCTGTAATTCCACTGCTGACAAGGCAGAGACAGAATCCCTGGGGCTCTATTGGCATGCTGTGGGCTCACTGAGAGAACTTGCCTCAATGGATAAGGTGGAAAGCAGTCAAGAAGGACTCGTGATATCAACCTCAGGCCTCCACGAGCCTTTATATCCATCTATGTATGTGAACACATATGCCTGCATGCCACATGCATGCACATTAAAAATGGTTCTAGCTTGTTCCAAGAGAACAGCCTCTTGTAGCAATCAGAGACCATACAATGCAGAGCTGTGTGCTCAGAAAATAATAACCCTGGGCTTGACAGCTCACACGTGAATAAATCCAACCACAATCAGTGACTAGAACAACTGACCACTAAACTGCTCTAATTGTTGGTGCTGATGAGGGGAGATGCATTAGTGTTTGAAGCAACTAAGATTTGAGGGTTTTTGTTACACGGCATTAGTTAACTAACTGTTGCAGAAATTAACAGGAAAGTATCAGCCGTAAGAACTAAAATGGACGAGAGTCTGGAGGTTTATTCCTTCATCCTTGGTCAGGGAACAGATTGTTTGTTGAAGCATATCTTTGTGTCTTAAGAGAGGTGTCAGGATTTAAACTTTGGATGTATGCACACTAGGCAAGCACTGTCTCTTTAGGCTATAATCTGAGCCTTCCTTTTGCTTTATTATTATTATTATTATTATTATTTTGAGACAGGTCCTCACTAAGTTGCTTACGCTGGCCTTGAATTTAATTTGCAGTCTGAGTAAGCCTTGAAGCTGAGATTCCTCTGATTCAAGTAGCATGTCTCCAGTGAAGTAGGAAAGTCAGAGAGTGGTGGGAGATGCCCTCTGACCAGTGGGCGTGGAAAGGAACATAAGGTCTAGCACCTGCTGTCCCACTGTGTTACATCGAAGTCCAATCATTTCTGTTTTAAATGCCTTCAAGGGCTCAGTGGATGTGTTCTACCAGAAGACCAGGCTCTAAGACGTTTGTCTACAATCATCCTCAGGTACCAACCAGGTTAGTGGTGCATCCTGGGATAGCTGGGGTTTGCTTTGTTGTTTCCCCGGGAGTGTAGTGCCTTCTGTATGATTGATTTTTAGAAACACTTTCAGAATTGAAGGCAAATCTGTCTGCTGTCCTTGTTTCCGTGCCGCTCGCCATCCACACGTGGGTGTTACTCCACTGTGGAGCACCTGCTGCATACTCAGCTGTGCTATGACTGCTGCAAAGGTGCTAACTCATCTACAATTCCAACACCAGCATATCGAGGAGACAGTACTTAATGTATTTTAAAAGTTGTCCTAGTTTTTACCATCAACTTGACAGCCTAGAATCACCTGAAAAAAAAATAAAATAAAACCAGTCTTGGTTGGGTAACTGTGTTTATCAGGTGGGTTCTGTGGACATGTCTGTATGGGATTGTTAATTGAAGTACGGGGACCCAGCCCATTGTGAGAGGCACCATTCTGAAGGCAGGTGGGTCTAGGCTGTAAGAAAGCTAGCTGAGCATGAGGATGAGTGAACCCGGAAGCAATCCATCAAGTAGCCTTCTTTTATGGTTCCTGACTCCAGGTTCCCACTCTGATTTTCCTCGGTGATGGACTGTGATGGGAGACTGTTAACCAAACCCTCTCCTTCCCAAGTTGCTTCTGGTGAGGATGTTCATCACAGGGACAGGAAGCAAGCTAGAACAATCGTCAAATAAAATCTTGTTTAAACAGACTCACCTATGCAATATATACCTAATTACCCACTTGTTATTCATAGCATTAAGTCTATATAAAGTGAGATGGTTAACAGGCATGACAGACTCAGCATATCCGTTATCAAACCTGACATCCTCATACAGTACTTGGTTTTCCACAGCATTGCTTGTTATTAGTAACGCTGTCTTTCCATTTGCTGGGAATAAGCATCTTGAAATCATCCCTGGCACCTCATGTCCCATCCCACCAGTAAATCCCGTTGATTACTTTTACTTAATTTGCTTGCTGCCATGACCAAGTGCTTTACAAAGCACATCTTATGGAGGGGAAGATTTGTCTTCTCTCACTGTTTGAAGGGGTAGCCTGTCATGGCATGGGAGATATGACAGTAGGAGCAGCTCGTGGCAGGATAATGAAGATGCTTGCTTCCATTTTGCTGGGCCGGGAAGCAGAAAGATTGGCCAGGAAGTGGATCTGTGTCGTAACATACAAGATTCTCCCTCCTCCCTAGGAACCCACTTCCTCCATCTGGACCTTGCCTCCCAAATGGTTCACATCTTCCCAAACTACAGCCATGAGCTGGGAGAGTTAAATGCTTGAGAACAGGAGCCTGTGAGGAACATTTTTCATCCAAGCCGTAAGCGTTACCTTCGGGCCTCATGCAGCATCTCCAGCAGGTCCTAACTAGCCACTCTTCTGCTGGTCACCACTCTGTGCTGCATCTAACACCTTGGCTTAGATCTCATCCAGTCAGGACTTGTCATTTCACTTTCTCCCTCACTCCAAGGTAATGACCAAGTCTTTACAGTGAGAGTCGGCAAAGCTGCCTAGTGTGACCCATGGTCACACCTTTTCTCTTCCCGATCACTAACTGTGCCCTCATCCCTGTAGATCTGCCAGACTCTGCTCTGACTTGTCCCCCACTGGTACCCTCATCTCTGCCAGCTCCTTGTTCAGCTCTCGCCTTCCTCTAAGAGTCACTCTGACAGGACCTGCCATGAGCCACTTCCTCGGCTCATGTTCCTTCATGGCTCCTCACCAGCGAAGGCTGTATTGTTTGTAGACTATATGATGAATATACAAATCCATGTGCAAACATGCTCACACAGACACGTGGGTCAGATTAACCGGAGGAAGCCCAATCCATGTCTTAGGTTCTCTCACTTTTATTTATATTTGTATCCCTTGTGCCTAGACAGTGTCTGGTATCTGGCAGGGACCAGATGCAGATTTGTGCATAAATTATTGAATGACATCAGCTAGAATTCAGTGTTGGAACTCAATGTTTGAATTCAGGGCTTACCCAACTGTTTAGATTTTCCAGTGTCTCTTTGTCTTGGTTTTGGCTATGGGCTTTATTAAAAATAGGAGCTAGATTAATCCCGTGAATGTAATTCTTAGGGAAAAAAATTCTTATTTTATTGTTTGACATTTTCATACACACATAGATTAAAAAGAAAAACATTTGTGTATGCTCTTTTGCCTGCATGTGTGTCTCTGCAACGTGTGTGTGTGTGTGTGTGTGTGTGTGTGTGTGTGTGGATAAAAGAGGACACCAGATTCCCTGGAACTGGAGTTACACATGCTTGTTACAGCTGCCATGTGGGTATGGGTCCTTTGAAAGAATAGCCAGTGCCTTGACCACTGGGCCATCCCTCCAGCCCCATAATACACGCTTTGATCAAATGCATCCCCAGCTCTCCTCTCTGACCCGTCCCTCATGTCCCTCATTTCTCTTTTGCAGTTCAATTCACATTCTACTTTTCCCACTCTGTACACCTGAGAACAGAAGGGAAAAAGAGCTGGAAAATGTACATAACCAAGTATTGCTTTCTTGAGACTGGTCTACTGTGCACAGGCCAGAGAATGGCTTCCTGCATTCAGCCAGAGTGAACTGAGAAGCTCGTGGTGGATTTCAACACCTTAGAAGCTCTTTGAAAATAATATACGAGTGTCATTATTAGCTTTACAGTGTTGTGGCACCGGGGACCCAGCCCAGGGTCTCACCTCTGCATAGTAGACAAGTGTGCTATGTTATTGCTTTGGATTACACTAAAGGGCTTTACACGTTTAACTACAGGACGCAGAGTTCTAAGTGAAGACTATGAAATGAAGAAGGCTGTAAAATAATGGCACATGAAAGGGGAGTTTTTGCGTGTCTGGAGGCTTCATTACATCCTTCTTGGCTTCTCCTTAAAGGCAGTAGGAATCCTGGGAAATGCCTTAAGCAGAACAAAGATGTGGTCATGTTAGTGCCTAAAGATTGCCCTGGTAGCAGATTAAAAAGGTTGGATTGAAAATAGAGAACTCTGAACTGCAGAAGCTGCTGGCTTGGGTTACAGGGTCAGACTCCTGCAGAGAAATCAATGCTTACCGTCTCGGCTTAGAGAGTAAAATGCACAGATGTAGTACATTGTGTTGGAGAGATCGTTTTATTTTTTAAAAAGAAATTGTATGTGTGTGTGTGATGTTTGTATGAGTGCATGCTAGAGGTCTATGTTATATGTCTTCCTGTATTGCTCTCTACCTTTTAAAGGTTTGTTTTATTTGTTTGTGTGTGTGTGTGTGTGTGTCAGAGAGAGTGTTTATAAGCTCGCATGAATAGCTGAATGAAACCTGTTTACTAGATCAATATACATAATATATGAGCACACAATGGGGGGGGGGTTAAAACAAGGATTTCATTTTTAGCCTTAATAGTTTTTTATACTTAACAGGTTGCTGATGGCATTTTCTGTGATCTCCCCATTATCGGACAGTATCATTTTAATGATGGGCTGTTTTCAGTTTGCAGGCAGGACATGATTGGAGCAATCACTGTGTGCATCATTTGTGTGCTGCGAATGGTTTCTTCAAAGAACCCTGTGCCTACATGTTTTCACCCTGTGCCCACATGATTGTTTGCTTCTTTAATTTTTTTCCCCTGTGGTGAGGCAGCCCTAGAAGTTTCATTTCTAAGTCAATGCACAGGCATCATTCTGCTTCTAGAATGGTTTTTTTAATTTACACCATTAGTCTGTGGTTGCCACTGCTAATTTATTGGCCATGGATGCTTTTTGAGCATTTCAAACTCTTTTAAAACACACTTTGTTTCATGATAAACTATCCTATTATTTTGCAGAGTTTTCTTTGCAGTGAATTTAAACTGATCCTTCATGTCTACAGTGAAGTTTTCTCCAAATTAACATTTTTCCCTTTAAGAAAACTTCTTACCCATGGTTAGAAGTCTTATTGTTTCTTCATTATTATTTTTTTTTTCATGAAGCACGCTATTCTGAACTAATTCACTATTCTGTGAAGTGAGGTTAATAGCCACCCCACTATCAACACAAATTAGATCTTGGGGAATACCAAAGTTTGTGAGCTTCAGCTACTGACTTCTGAGGGTCTTCATGGGGAACATGGGGGGGTAGCTGAGATAGCACACTTCAAAGACCCAGCCTTCTGCAGTTGTTCACAGGCCTGGAAACTTACCTGCCCTGCTCTCAGGCATGTTTCAAGCCAGTGCTATTTTGCTGTCATAGGAGAAATGTGCTGTTACTGGCCTGCAGGATGGAGAGGATCTATTGCCGGCCTCACACCTGTTTCCTGTGTCTCCTAGCTTGCACTCGTCTCTCTTGATTTCTAGATCATATGGGACAATGACATCCTCTATGGATGCTGGGGAGTCTTTGGACTTCAGCATTTTTACTGTCTCACAGGGATAGAAGAACTGACTCTGAGAGGGCAGAGTCAGACACAGGGAAGGACCCAGCAGGCATGGCTAGCCCAGGGGTTCAGCTGTTCAAGGAATCTGTGAGCCTGGATTCTAAGATTGTTGCCACCATGACTATGGAAACTAGTGAGGCTGAGTATTAGAGAGGCAAGAGAAGATATGGGAAGTGGAAAAGTTGCTTGTGGTACTTTTCCCACCATTAGCCAGAAGTCAACTTTGTTTGCTGTGCTCTGGAAAACAAACCGTTAACGTGGACATCAGGATTTCCCTAGGAAAGCTAAACCCCCAGCAATGCATAAAGCGGTGCAAGAGTCAAACTCTCAGTAAGGAGTGAGCATCTTGCTCATCAGCTCTAAAAGGAAACATCTAGTTGTAACTGTGTGTGCTTTCGTCTGGACCACTGCTTCCCCGCTGAGCTGACTTCTGGCTTGTTTCAGGTAGCTTCAGGACCCTGGGCTGGTGTCTAAGCTCACTACTGCTGTTGTTGCCCCCAAGTAGTGCACTGGTGACACTTTTCATGCCGCACAGAATTGCCAGTAGAGTTCAGTGAGGTGGTATATTCAGAGGGTCAGTTTTCTGCACTAGGAGGAGTTCAGAGGCTGTTAGCTTTTGGTATTCATATTCTGAATGAGGAACATACTTGATTTGTTTGGGGGAACTTTAAAAAAATTGGGGAAGGGTCAGAGAAAAAAAAAAGACCAATTCAGGACTACGAGGCTAAGGGTATAGCTTTAAAGTTAGGGTAATGCTCGGGAAGAGGAAGTTGATGTGAATGCAGGAAAGAAATGCTGGCAACATGGAAAACAACAGACACCTACTCTTTTCCCCTACATACAGTGTGTACTTTAGCCTTCTAGATCAAAAGAAATGATGAAAAAAAACCCAACACCATCCCAAAGTTAATGAGTGGTGCTCACATTCTGTAGGAGGGGCTTATGTTCAATGCCATCTACACTGAGTATTGGGAAGTCGTCAGGATGGACACTAGAGATTTGGTGGAAGGGATTTAAGGAGCTTCAGGCTAATATTTTAATATAAGTTTATCGAAGTAAGACTTTTGGCTTGTGGCAGAGGGAGAATAAATGGGATTCTTACACGAGGCATATCTGCCTCCTTGTTTCCCCCAAGCAGGGGTGTGTCAGGTAGGTTTTCTTTATGTTTTTCAAAGATGGCCCAGAGCTAAGACTTGAAGAGTTCCACCACAGAGAGATCAGTAAATCAAGGCTCACAACCGAGATCAGGCCCACTACAAGTCAGGGGCTGGAGTGGCGGCTCAGAGCTTGAGAGCACTTGCTGCTCTCCGAGAGGACCTGAGTTTGGTTGACAACATCCATCCTGTGCAGTTTACAAATGAGCTTCTCCAAATTAGGGGTTCTGAAGATTTCTGTAAAGGTTCATCTTCTTCAAATATGGGGTCTCAGATCAATGTCCAGCAGTTTGGATGGTCATTTTTGAGGTGTGACCAAGGCACTTAAGAGAATGTAAACAGAGCGGGTGATCTTGATCAGTCAAATCTTAATGTGTCTGTCATTTCCCAGAAGCCCGTGAACTGATAACAAAGCAGCCAGTGTACGAGCCTGTGAGTCATAGTCTTCATATTCTGTCCATATCATGGTGATTCCCACTCTCTCCACTTGGAGAAGTTTGGCAATGTCTGATGACAGTTTTAGTTGTTGGCTGGGGGGAGGGAGGATGCCACCATGACATTTAACAGATGGAAACCAGAGGTGCTAGGAAGCATCTTACATGGCACAGACTGCCCTGTTACTAAATATAAATAAATAAAACAAGTAATCTACACCCAACAAGCAGAGGCAGGAAGATTGTCCAGGAGTTTGAGGCCATCGAGGGCTATTTGGTAAGGACCCCTCAACCCAGCACATTGGCATTAGGTTATCTCAGCCTCCACATGAAATTTCTCTGATACCAAATTCTCTGCTAGTAATATATTTATCATTACCTACTAACTGATAACGGGCAGTGAATCCACCCAGGTGAATGTCAAATTCTCAGAACAGAGTGAGGGCAGCATTTGAAAATGAAAGTTCAACTTTTCAGTAGGACCCACACATCGCATCGTAGTTCATCTTCAGTGTGTGCCTCTGGAACTCAAGATGGCAAACTGAAAGGTTGTGTCAAGTAGCACGGCACGGCCCTTGTGGGAAATCTCCCATCCCAGAGTCTCAGCGCTACCGAAGAATTTTCTTTGTATAAAATTTATAATTGTGTTTTTTATTTATTTAGTGGTGGGGTATAGTTTACACCAAGGGGTCAGAGGAAACCTTTCAGGGCTCTGTTCTCTTCTTACCCCATGCTGATCCAAGAGATCAAAACTCGCAGCAAGGTCCTCCACTCCTTGAGCCATCTTGCCAGCAGCAACCCTTCTTGGAAAATTCGTGCTGTCAGTCCCAGGTGGAAAGAAAGCATTGCGCCGTCTGAGAGAACGTTACAAATAACTCAAGGCATTTGCCTGAAATTAAAAGGTAGGAGTGTGGGGTGTACGCTGGAGGGTGAATGTACAATGGCCTCATCACAGTTGGTGCTGATTAGCTGCCTTTGCCTCATCTCTAGGACTCTGTATAGTTAAGGGTTCTTATGAATGCGCCTGGGCCACACTTGGAGCCCCTGGTGGGTGATGGATGTAGATAGAACAGAGGAATGATCTGGAATGGATTCACCCTGTTGCCATTCTGTTCTGTTTAGTTGCAGACTGGGTGTTTGCAGGGTGAAATTCATCATCTACATCTGCTCTCTTATGCCACAGACAGACTATTCTCACTTCCTGAATAACAAATTCATCTTAACCCCTTTCATAGTTATTTTACAGCTAGGCTGCACTGACTTTCTTTCTTTCATTTTTTTTTTAAGATTTTACTAAAAACAAACAAACAAACAAACAAACAAACAAACTATGTGTATGTATGTGTCTCTGTGTTGGGTATATGCAAATGGTGCAATTCCTAAGGAGGCCAGAAGGGGCGATAAATACAGTGGAGCTGGCATTATAGGATGTTGCGAACCACCCAATGTGGATGCCGGGAACTGAACTTGGTTCTCTGCAAGAGCAGCAAGTGCTCTTAACCTCTGAGACGTTTCTCCAGCCCCCACACATGACTTATAGAACTTTGTTCATGTTGTTATATTGCTATAATATTGAACTTTTGTGCCTTGATGTTTAATAAAACAAAGAGAGAGGCACACAGTGAGAAACAAAAGCTCCCTAAACTTCATACAGATGGATCAAAGATGGCACTCATTAGACATGCTGCACAAAGAGGGATCTTTGGCTTGCATGCAACAGTCTTTGGAAGGGAGCCAGGCAAAACCTGGTCCAACTGAGAAGAAAATGAACAGATCTCCAAAAGTTAAAAATGCTCTCATTAAAAAAAAGTGGGTCTGAAAAGTGGAGACGTACTTAGGGAATTGAAAATATCCCTCTTACTGGAAGTATCTTTTCTTGCAGCGGGAGTATTTTTATTTTTATTTTTACATGCCCTCTAGAATGTTCAATTTCTGAGCCCATTTCAAAGACATGTGAAAAAAAAAAAACAAAAAAAAAACAGGTTTCCAATAATAGAAAGACAGTAAGAAACCTTTTCCACACGCTTGATTTGAACAAGCGAGTGACAGTCATTGCTGCTGAAATTACAGTCCTTGGGTACAATTTTATGGAGCCAATTGACTCATCTGCTCTTCAGACACACGCGGGATGTTGATAGGACTTTCTGCCAACAGTTCAGAATACTAATCTTTACCGGTGGCTCCCCACCCCAAGGAGAACTTTTGTGCACAAATCTCCCCCCTGTCGCTTTCACTTGTCTTCTTCTTATGGTTATTTAGTATTTTATTAGACTGTGATTTAATGGCCAGAAAGAGAGGGTGCAGAGGTGGAGGCAGAGGAGGACTGGAGAGGAGTGTAGATAACAGCTATTCGGTAGAGATCGAGCTATAAACATTCTTGATCATTTTGTAATCAAACGTTTTGTTTTGACGCAGGACCTCAGTACGTATTCCTGTTGGCCTGGAACTCCCTAAGTGGACCAGGCTGGAATTCACAGAGGTCTGCCTGCCTCTGCCTCCCCACGACTGGGATCAAATGTTTATGTTAGCGTGCCTAGCAGCATTCTACTTTTGAGGTAGTTGTGGATGTACATTCAGTCGTAGATTTATACCACACAAAGATCCTTTCCTATTGCCTAGTTTCCCGGGTAATAAACTCCTCCCCCAATACAGAAAAAAATATAAAGAAGCAGCTGACATTGATACAATCAAAATACAAAACGGTCCCTTACTACCAGAACCCCACGGAGCCCATGAGACCCCACCAACTTCCCTTCACCTCCTGTCCCTTCCCTCCAACAACCACTGCCGCTGCTCCCTAGCTCTATAGTTTTGTGTTGACAATGTGGGCGGCGATGTAGAAACAGCTGTCCGGTAGGATATTTGCCTAGCGTGCATGAGGTTTTGGGTTCCAGCTGAATGTGAAGTGTCAGTATGACTGTGTCTCTCTCCCTCTGTGTGTGTCTCTCTTTCCCTCCCTCCCTCTCTCTCTCTCTCTCTCTCTCTCTCTCTGTGGGTATTTATAATACATGTACATGTGTGTACTCGTGTGCATGTCTGAAGCCAGAGGATGAAGGTGGCTGCCCTGCCCTGTCTCTGCATTGTGCCCTCGAGGAAGCATCTTCTACAGAACTCGAAGTGGGGCAAGCCACCAGCAATCCTGCTGTCTTTACCCCCAACAGCACTGGGGTTACAGACACCATGATGCCACACCAAAAAGTTTACATGGATGCTGGGGATTCGAACTCAGACCCCCAGTCCTTGCACTAAAAGTGTGAACGTACTCTTGGCCAATGAGGCACCTCCCCAGCCTGCTTTGTTTTGTTATGGAGCCTCATTCTCTGGAGATTCAGCCAAGCTGTTACCCGTAGCAAGAGGCCATTCTTTTCCTAGTTAAGTAGTATTCCATGTGACTTAAAATCATCATTATATATAATAAAAATATTTTAAGAGCTTATAATTTTATTTGTAAATCTGCTTTCAGCTAGTTTTTGTATGGAGTGAGTGTTTTAATGCTTAGGTCAAGATCATTTGTTCTTTGCTCTCTTCCTCCCTCTCCTCTTCCTGTGCTTTTTCTCTCTCCTCTCTCACTCTCCCTGTGGATGTCCAATTGCCCTATACCATTTGTTGAAAGGTTGTTTTATTCTACTGAGTAGCTGTTTCAGTTTATTTCCATGTTCTTGTATCCCTTGGAAGATTAAAGCTACGCAAGATGAAAGCTGATAGAACTGACTTGCCTTTTATTAATTCTTCTGGGTACTTGAGGAATAAGAAAATTCTAAGTCTGGGAGGATGAGGGTGGCCCTGTCAGCCAAGCACTAGCTCTCCAAGGGTAATGACATCACTTCCCTTCCCAGCCTGTGGGAAAACTATGGTGTGACCATTTTCTAAACATCAGAGGTGTGTTGCTTAGGCAAATTCTTCACATCCTGTGCTCACATGTGTGCTTGTAATCACAGTGTCGGGGAGACAGAGGCAGGCAGACTCCAAGTTCATATCCAGTCTAGCATAAACTGTGAGTTTGGGGCCACATAGAAACTGTGTCTCAAAGAAAGTGTGTAACACCAGAGATTGCCCTCCAGCCTCCAGGTGCACACACACACTTGCATGTGCATCTGTACATACGTGTACACATTAAAAATAAATAACAAACACATTCTATTGATTTATGTAGCATATTAAATTTTATTAAGCAAATAAAACCCCCAAACCTATTCTTGTGAGCCCCAGAAAATATTATTAAACATTTCTTTGTCTTTTTATGCATTTTGATGTAATAACGATCACGACACTGAGGTTTTACTCTGTCACTGCTGTAACATGTTACAGACATTTTCCCTGACATTACAAGTTTTTTCTAATATTTGGTTCAAGTGAGCTACTGATGCTATCTGCTCCTAGACCGCACGTGCATTGCAAGCGTGGCACAATTTGCTATAAAACACCATGTCTCATGTCTATACTGATGAAGTTTCTAATGCAATGAGGATGCATTTTCTTATATATGTATACCATGAGTTACATGTGAGAGACATGTATCATGTGTCTTAATATGTACCACACTTGTGCGATACTGTGGCTGACTATTTCACGACAATTCCATACATGTAAAGAATGAATCTTGACCATATTTATCCCCATCCTCCACCCACCTTCACGTTCCCTCCTCATGTTTTGTAACCCTCTGAGACCAGTTAGCGCTGTAAGCTAGACTGTCAACAGGCCTTGCTGGCTCGATCTGGGGCAAGGCTCATGCAGGTGACGACAGCTGCTGTGAGCTCGTGAATGCAGCAGCCATGTCATGTCCAGAGGAGAGCACTCACAGCACTCCTCCCATCCTCCAGCTCCTACAGTCTTTCCACCCACCCCCTCTTCCAACATGTCCCTGAGCCCTATTGGGGCGGGACAAGTGATACAGATGTCTTAATTAGGTCTGAGAACTCAGCAGTCTCTTCGTCTTGGCACTGTGACCACTTAGGCCTGTTGCGCTGTTCTTCACGGCAGAGAAACCCAGATCTAGGAGTATAGCTATAAACTTTTAGGAACGCCTTGACAACTGACCGTTTAGGGAAACAGCAGGATAGGTTTCTTCTTAGAGGCCAGTATGCCTACCTTCATCTAGATGAGCAAAGTGGGCTAAATTACCCATGACAGGAGCATGATAACTTTGCCACTCCTTATTCCTGAAGACGGAATCGTTTCTAACTCTTGTCATTATGACTAAATAGTTAACATCTTACTATACATCCAGAGGCATCAGACATTCATTAGATTCTGTCTTCTGAGCCGAGCTTCAGAGAAGAGTGTGTTCACCTCCTTATCCCACCCGAAATGAGACAACTAATGGAGGTTAAGTCACTGTGGCAGGTGGATGGATGGTATATCCCAAGGTTTCAGACAGTAGTAAGCCCAACGTCTTTACCCATCTGCCAGGTACTACCGGATTTTTATTTCTGGAACTTTTCCCTGAAATATAATAGTGATCTATATCAAAACATGGAGAAATATCCCCTCACGTACACACCTGTTTTGATTCCAGTAATTGTCGTGTCTGAGGTGGTTGAACTGTTGATGCATTTCCTTCTAGATTTATCAACGATGCTGGTTAGTGTTCAAGAAAGCCTCAAGCAAGGGCCCAAAGAGGCTGGAGAAGTTCTCAGATGAGCGCGCTGCTTACTTCAGGTGTTACCACAAGGTAAGGGCCGGCCGGAGGCTGCAGCTCTCCAGGCCTTGGCTTGGAAGGAGGTCACTTGGACTTGCTGGGAAAACATATCCAAATGATTGACAAAGGTCCTGAGTGTGTGTGTGTGTGTGTGTGTGTGTGTGTGTGTATGTTGGAAACAAACATCATAATGGAATATATTTGCTTACTGATTGTTTAAAACATGGGTAATGTAAAACTGTTCCTCTGGTTTCTTGGTCTTTCAAAATGGTTTTTCTTTGCTCTTGAGACTTTCGTGCACACACCCAGTGAAACACAGTTACGGATGTTATTTGCTCTAATCGGTGGCATGGGCCTGGGAGAGAGGGGCCTGAAAATGAGGAGGACTAATGTGTCATGCAGCAGCCAGCTTTTTTCAGAGCATCAGACGGCTTATATCCTGAGGGTTAAGAAGAGTCGCATGAGGATCGTTTTCAATCACAAGGACACGCCTCGTGGATAAGAGCCGCTGAAGTAAACTCCCTCCCATGCACTGCACCGGGAGGGGCATGAAAGCACATTCCACGAACAATTCTGTGTTCTGAAGAAACTGAGGTCACGAGACTCTCGGCTTATTTTTTCGGAGTTTTCTCAAAAGCAATCAGAATTCTCACGCAATGCCATTCTTGGACTGCGTTCTGACAATACCCACCCCTATTTCCCTTGTCCAACTCCCCTCACATCATGCATAATGTGACTCCCCACCCCAATTTTACATCTTTTTTCCCCCTTCTAATCTACTAAGTCCATGAAATGGTGCCCATACGGGCATGGTGTGGGACTATCCACTGGGACACAGAAGGTTGGGTCTGGGTGTCACTGCCCTTTAGACTTTTGTGTAAAACTGGTAGAGACTCATCCGTATAGGAACCTGGCTTGGCTGGGGAACTGAAAAGGCTTATCTTATACAGATACTGTGGGAAAACAGTGGTGTGCCACAGAATCCTCATGTGCTCTCTAAAGCCAGACTCTCTAATCCTATCCTAAATGACTGGAACCCAGTCAGGTGCATCCAATGTGCTGGTTGCCTGCCAGTTTGTCCAGAAAACAATGCCAAAGGCATGACTTAATGCACTTTCTTGGGAGGCCTTCCCTTCCAAGGAAGCTTCAAACACCTAAAGCAGTATTTGCTTCATAATTTGGACAAATAATATAGATTTGATGTCTCTATTAAAAGTGTGGCTGTCCTCAGCTTGTCATGGGGACCTCTCTGCACTCCCCTCATCTCCAAGGTTCTTGTGACCTTTGTTGAAAGAATCCGAATGAGTCAGAGAATGTTGCAGAAGGCAGACATGGGTTATCACAGAGTGAGCCGCTCTGAAGGGGTAACGGTAGACAGTGGCAGGAGAGACCAGGCTGATCTACACTGTAGGCAGGATTTATACTATTCCTAAGGCCCCCAGAGGAGTCAGTGTTCCCTGAGGGAATGATTTTCTGTGCAGGGGGTTAGATTGGCAGGTGCATATGGACTAATTCTTAAGGGAGAGGACACAGTACACCTTTGCTTTTTGCTATAAAGCCTCTGCTAGACAGCACTCCTCTGAGCTTCTTCATTCTGAAGTCATGTCTGTACCCAGGGCAAGAGATAAGGCAAGCTCCCCTTCCATTGACCACGATAGGATGTCTGGTCAATTCCTGGTTTTTAAAGATGCTGACTAAGAGGAGGTATGGGTGTGTACCCTCACAGACCTTCAAATCTGTCAGTGTGATAACTAGAGATCTCTTCTTGTCACAGCCTCACGCAGCTCTCTCTTTCCAATTCCACAGATTTCTGTACCATTTGATCGTTGTATGTGGCTACCCATGCCCTTCTGTCCTTCCTTGTATGTATAAAGCTCCAAGGAGCTCCAGAAATACTTCATTCTTCACAAACCCCATCCTGGGTCTATCCCATACTGGGTATGGGAGAATGAAAGAGAGCAAGAGAAACAGGCTGTGTTTTGCCAGAAGACATGAGTGCATCTAACAGAAAGAAGAGAAGTAAGGTTGACTTTGTAGGGGCTTTCCCCAATCCAGTCCATCAGCTCATGGTAAAGCTTCTGTGTTTGAAGTGTGTGGGGGCTCCACATACTTCCCACAGCCCCTCCTGACACGTCTGGGGACCCAGTGGTTGGACTACCTATTGCCGGCTCACTGGAGTGTGCATGACATCACTTCCTTCAGCCAAATCCTTACGGTGGCCTGTGGGCATTTGAGTTCCTGTGGCCTGTGACGCCTCCTAGGTCAGGATCTCCTCTTACCCTGCTCTAGGGTCCTTGGCTCCTGGAGTCTTCACACATTTCTATGCTTGCGCTTTTCCCTTTTTCCTGGAAGTCTCTTATTCCTCCACACCCACGTGGCTCACTCTTTTAGTTCAGGGATTATTCAAATTCTTCTTGGGTAATACTTTCACTTAGCCTTTCCTTTAGAGTAAGTTCCCTCAAGGCTTCCCTTCTGCCCTCCGCTTTCTTAGTTTCCTTAGCAGGTAGACTGTGGATGCTCTCACTTGCTGTTCCCTGGGGTCTCCTTCCCCCACATTAAAACAAGGTCCACCATTAAAACAGGTTCTGGTGTAGGGTGAATAGGAAGAATAAGCTAACTGGGGTACAGCCCCTCTTTTTCCTGATTTAGGTACTTTTGTAAGGCAAAGGGGTACACACGCTCAAGTTCCCTGGGGTCTCCTTCCCCCACATTAAAACAATGACAGCAGGCTTTGTGTCTCTCTTAGTTATTGCTACCTAACATGGAACAGAAAACTCGGTGGTTTTTAAGTATTAAGGAAAAAAAATATCAAAAGGACCATCTGAAACCAGGAAAAGGATTTTTAATTTGTAAGACATTGGGTGGTCATGGTGATGGGACTGAAAGAAAATGCCAGGACTTGGAAGTTTTAGGACAGATTTAAAATCTTTGAACCTGCATGGGCTGAAAAGGGGCCCTTGGCAGAGGAAGGGGAGGCTGAGGACACACTCAGTTACCCTACTTCGGGATTCTACCTGCTGGCTTGTGATTTAATATGTAAATCTTTGGGGAATTTGGTAAGCTCGGTTCTCTTTCATCTGTAATCATCATTAAGCAAAGTTCAAAGCCCTAGCACTGAGGAGGAATTATCTCCATTAAGCCTGCAAGCCCTTGATGGGTTACTGTCGCCCATTCTCTCTCTTTACTCTTTCAAATCTGATGTGTTTAATATTAATCTCTTGGGGGCATATAAGTAATTCTGAGATGTGCATTTTTTATCTAAATGCTGTGTAATTTATGAATCTTGATAATATCATACCAAGGTTATGAGTAGCATGCTGTGACCAGATTTCACAATCTATTCCAGTATAAATAACGAGATTTCTAAAGGACACTGGGAAATGTGTACTGTGCTCTTTGATCAACACAGGCATGGTATGGAGTCTGAGGACACATCCCTTGGGTAAGAAATCCATAGTGTTTGGCAATGCATATCGTTGTTGAGAATACTGTCTTTAAGTAACAGTTTTGCATATCTGCATCTTGTTTTGAGTTTTAACAAAGAAGTTGGCTGCAAAGTTTTAAAACTTAGTGCATGCTTCACTGAGCACAGAGCTAAAGGTGTTAGCTCTCCTGGCAAAAATGGAAAATAAATATATAAATACAAGATGCACAAGGGAAAAAAAAAAAAACAGCTTCACTTTTTCACCTCCTTCCTAAAGGTCCTCTCCAGCACCCTGAGCTGCCAGAGAGGCCATGAAATTGATTAACTGTAATTGTGACAACCTGAGGACTCCGGTGACTTTAGATGTGGTCCCTGTCCTTCTTCTGAAATTCGAACTCCCTGTGTTCATTCAGGAAGGAAAGTGTCTGACCCTGCCAGGAGAAACAGGTTTTTTTTTTTCCACGCTTTACTTTGTGGGGAATGGAGCTGATCAGGGCACACTCTAAGGTAGGAGGGGCTGCTCCCCTGCTTGCTGAGAAGGCCTGGGTTCTATCCTGGTTTTGCCTCTGTGTCTGTTACTGTGCATCTCTTATGTAGTTGTTAAAGGTTCTCCATTCCCTCCCCTCCCCCTTACTCTCTTCTCTTCCTGTTCTCCTCTCCCTTTTACAGTTTCTGCTGCTCTCCCTTTCCTCTCCTTCTTTTCCTTCCCTCCTTCCTTTTTCTTTATCCCCTCCCCACCCTCTCTTTCCCTCTCTCTCTCTCTTTTCCACCCCCTCCCATGGTTATTTTCCTCTCCTCCTCTCCTTTTATTCCAAGCATCCCATCAAACAAATAAATTTGATTCTAACAAAGCCCCACCAGGAACATGCTGCTTTTATCCATGTCCTCATTCTCCAGTGTCCACTGGGCCCACCAGCGTGTCAACAGTAAACAGCAAGGAATGACTGTCCCACTGCAGCACACACACACACACGGGATTTTAAAGCCACAGCTTTCTCATTTGCATTCTGACTTTGGTCATTTTATCAAGCCCCTTTTGGTTTATTGTTCTGTCCCCATCCTGCATTAATGACTAGTGTTTACTGGAAACTACTCTTGTGTTTCCCAGGATCGACGTCACACTGTGTTCTTAGATTTTGATGAAATGAGACTCTATGTTCTTCACAGTGAGCTAATGGCCACTGCCCAAAAAAGGACTTTTTATTTCTCTGTAATCAACCTAATCCCACCCCCTCCCTCTCCTTTTTCCTCTCCCTCTCTCCTTCTCTTACTCTCTGTTCCTATGCCCTCTCATCTTCTGTGTATATATTTGGGTCAGAATTCTTTCCCTGGTAATGATTTGACTCATTATTTTTTACTTAGTTTTCCATTCTCTGAACACTTCCTCTTTTGATGTAGCCGGCTGTAAGACGTCTTTCTGAAATCTCAGGATATATCCTAGGCTTTCCTTTCAAAGCTGAGATATATGCTGGGTAGCTGTCCTCTGTTCACACATGAAATTATCCACCAGGTTGTATTCTGAAAGTGTCCTTTCGTGCACAAGAGCATGGCTGCACATCTCCATATATGGAATGATGCTTATGTGTAGATAAGTTCTCCAGTTGTAAGCCCATCCAGACCCACAGTTCTGGTGTAGGGTGAATAGGGAGAAGAAGCAAACTGGGGTACAGCCCCCCATTTTCCTGATTTAGGTACTTTTGTAAGGCAAAGGGGTACACACGCTCAAGTTCCCTGATGTGTGCTCAAAACAGAATTAACTTTCTTTCCACCTAAGCTTGATTCCACTCTGCGGTTTCCTGGCTTGTGGTTTGGCACCTAGATCCATGCAGCTATTCATAGCAGAGTCTAGGAAAGCATCCTGGATTCTCGCTCTTCTTTCTCTCCTCTGTGTCCAGCCTCTGGTCAAGATTGCAGTCTTCCCTCTGCACAGAACTTCTGCCTTTCCTGGTCTACGTAGCAAAAAGTGACCATTTCTCACAATCTCTGCCTTGTCCCCTCCTCCCCTGTGACTCTCCTGGACCCATCCTGAGTTAGTCTGCTGGTCCACTGCATGGAGGCCCTGACACACCGATGCTCGTGACTGATGCTCATGATGTTGTATTGGCAGAGGTTGCTCCCATCCTTCAGTCTTCACAGTTCGTAAAGTTATAATTTAGGATTTTTATAAAACAGCACATCTCCCTTCAGATAAATCTCAACAGTTCTGGAAAGTGTCATAAAACTAGGAAACAAAATCTGATGTCAGGCCCTAGTCTCTATCTCCATAAACATGACTAATAGGTTAATACATGCTTTTCAGATCATTTGCCCTGTGGAACATGTAGAACCACATTGTCATACATATGGAGATCACATCTCCAAAGGGAAATAGGGTGATTCACTGCACATTGTGTGTAAGGAGAATCTGAACCAAGGCTTCTTTCACGCTCTTGGTGGGTTGTGCGTAAGTTGTAGTGTCAATGCCTTTGACATTCAGAATATTCTGGTTTGTGACACAAGCAGTCCCTGATGATAGCATATGAGTATGCTTCCTTAATAAAAATGCTCCAGAGGATGGATTGCTCTCATCCATTGCAATTTCTTCCACAAACTGATGCACAGGAGTGTTTCTGATGTTTCATTGATAAGAATTTGATTCTCAGGAAGACCTTGTGTCTCCCTTGGTCCGAAAACCATGCTAACTCCTGCATTCTTTTCTAGAAAGCTTGTCTGGGATCAAACAGGCACAGCCAACTTAGGCAGCCCCTCTGCCTGCCAGAGTCCCTTCTACAAGCCTCAGATGCCACACGCTGTAGTGGAGGCACCTCCGTAAAAAGGAGGACCCAGGTCAAATGGATACATTCCCGTTGTTTTACTTCTACAAATAAAGAACACTCTTCAGTAGACAGTTCAAATTTGTCACTCCGACAGGCATGAGTTTGGTTTATTTTAAATGACCAAGGATACAGGGATATTTTTAGAAAGACAGAAACCCACTAATACAGGGGTTGGGCTGCGACTGTCTAGACTTGTTCTTTGTTCAGAAGTGTGGTAGAAAACACTCGCCCACAGCGCCTGTGTTCAGAGGCTCTAAGCAGTCGAGAGTGAAAACAGTGCTTTGGGCTCAGGACTTTGCATTCAGCTTCAGCAATCCTCAGTTTGCTGGTTCCTCTCTAACCACCATCTCTGCCTTTTAGCCATTCTTATTTTTATAGAAAAGTCAGTGTGAAAAAGTTAAAAGTTTTAGAATGCGTTATATAAAACTCTTTTGAAATTTTTAAATAGAAATGTTTATAAGAGTGCCCTAAAATCTGAAGCATCATAATTATGTGATAATAATAACTATAATTTAATTTAGTGGGTTACTTAGTAACACTTCAGGGCCTGTGGTGGGCTCAGAAAGGGACAGTTTTTATACTGTCTTCATTTTGAAGATGACCTACAAAAGTCGAAGGGGTTTATGCCTCTTCATTTTCAGTAGCATAATGGCCTTCATTTTTTCCCTAAGAATGAAGTAATTTGAGGCTTCTGCAGAGATTTTCAATTTGCATACACAAAGTGAATCGCTCACTTAATTCACTCAGTCCCACAAGGGAAAAAATAATTAGGATTCAGCCAACAAAGGCAAGGCAGAAAATTGCCTTTTAGGCAGTGGTCTCATTTTCACTTGGTAAACATAAATAAATCATGATCTATAAATTACCACAAGCAGAAAACAGGCGGCCTTGGAAGTCAGGTCCTCATTTGCCCGGATGTCTTCAGACAACAGCTCACCAGGGCAGGGCTGAATCTTTCCAGGCAGCGCCTACTAATCGCATGATTCCATCGCACACATTCCCTGTTCCTCAAGGGAATTTGCCTTTAAACCTCCAATTGAGTGACTCTCCCCTTGAAACTCTAGATGAAATTTCAACCGTTTCTTCATCTAGTTGCAAAATTATCCATTTGGAAAATTGAATTGTGTACTTCATGATTGTTCCCCAAGTTGTTATTGCAAAACCCTCTTAACAGCAAATTAAACTTTTAAAGTATGGCCACTTTGCTAATTGCTGCCTGTTAAACATTTATTTCAGCAAACACTATCACTTAGGAGACGAATAAGACATCTGGCATGTAGCTTTGAAAGAGACAAATTAATTTGCAGCCTATTTTTAGTAGTTTTAAGTTGGTGGGCATACTTAAGATTTATCAGAAATGGGAGGGCGTTTGCTATTTCTTTCTCTTCATGGGCCTGTGGTGATGTGTACAATAATAGTCTTTCCTGCCTTTCCCCTAGATCCGCTCTAACCAAGGGGAGAGATCAGCCACTCATTGGCCCATGGACTGTGGGGCTCTCCTGATCCCATTTTTTGTCCTCTTCTCTGATTCCCACCTGCCTAAGGTTAAGGCCACAATAAATGCCCAGCTACACACAGCTCCCACATGGTGCCCTTTACCTTAAGATTCCAGTGACACTGCAGGCCCATTGTACTGGGAACACCTGGCACACGTGGTAACCTTTGCAACACACACACACACACACACTCTACATACACACTCACATCACACACACACACACACACACACACACACACACACACACACACAGCTTTTCCTATGATGTCATAAACACCTTGGGGAAGAAATGGTTTATTTCAGCTTATAGCTCAGTTCGTGACTGAGCAAATTATTTTGCTTGGAAATTTATTTCTGTTTATTTTCCCCCTTAAGCCCCTGCCTGTCCTTGAAACCCACCACAGGGGTCCCCAGTCCTAACTGTAGAGTTGAGCCCTCTTTGCTCCTTTACTTACTTAGTGGTGTTGGGGGGCTAAGCAGAGTACCCTACTTGTCTGTATTTGAACTCCTGTCTCCGCTCTTTACCAGTTGTGGGGACAAGTTAAAACCCTCACGGTTCAACTTTCCTTTATGTTCAATATAAAAATTATGGAAAAGATTGAGGACTGTAGTTGATATGAAGTATAACTCGATCCTTGGCATGTCAACTCGGAACTAGATAAACGTTAGTCACAGGCATTGTTATGGCTTCATTACAGTATCTGTTACCCAGAGCTCTGCAGATTGCCCCAGACAAGGCTGAGAATGACCCTCTCACTCTGGAAGCTTTTGGATATTTTGGATTAGACTCCTTGTACCCTTTCCTTTCACTCACATGGGCTTGATATACATAATTCTTGGGAATCCTCCTGCCTGGTTTCCAGTCCAGTGTCCCCTGCCACTGGTTAGGAATAGACCAGGTTGGAGCACATTGTTGAGGTAGCTACCATTCCTCTTGTGTTCATGGAATCTGGTGGCAATGCCCACCCGAGGAGTCCTTAAGAATGTTGTACTCAGCCGGGCATGGTGGCACTCACCTTTAATCCCAGCACTTGGGAGGCAGAGACAGGCTGTGAGTTCAAGTCCAGCCTGGTCTACAAAGTGAGTCCAGGAGAGCCAAGACTACACAGAGAAGTCCTGTCTTGAAAAACGAAACAACACTCCCCACCCCCCAAAAAAGAGAATGTCGAAGCTCACGGTTCCTAACGCTGCTAACTCAGGGGAAAACTTGGTGTAAATGCCAGAGAGAAAGCGAAGTCAGGAAAGGGAACGGTCGCGGTTGGAGAAGAGGACCCAGCTTTTAAATAGAGCAGTCAGGGATGGTGCCGCTGGAGGGACCCTGCATGCCAGTAAAGGGAGCACGGGAGCTTGTCGGGGCATGGCTGGGAAGCGCTTCTGTGCGGAAGGTGAACAAAAGCAAAGAGAAGACGCTGGTTCCGCGGGTCATTAAATGTTCTGTGAACAAGACCAGCTCCGATGGGCTCTAAAGACAAGGTTATGTTTTTCAAACGATTCAGTCTAGCTTCATTCAGGTAGTACCAGCTTTCTTCAATACAGTGACCTCTGGGAAGGTTATAGGGACAATTTGGCTGGGTTTTAGAGAGGTATGTGAGAATGTTCTGGAAGTTCTAGGGACCGTCCACTACACAGTCTTCGGGCGTAGCTTTGTCGCTTCCAGCAGGGGAAGGAGAGCCATTTCTCTGAGAGGAATTTAGGGAGCGTGGGAGGAAAATCTGCTGTTGGGCTGTATCTTGAAATGAGTGAATCAGATTTTTTTTTCAGACTGATTTTCAGGCAGTACCTTCCAACACGATCAGACACTGGAGCCAGAAAGCATGCCACCCGACAAGGCAGCCTTCTGTTATTTCCTACACTGCTTCAGGAAAGGCGAGCTGGCCCGCCCACACCATCTGTCCAGAGTCTGTTGAAGGGGAGATGCTGTGATTCAGGGTGATAACTTCAGTGCCTGGCTCATGATGGAGTACAGGAATTACCAAAGGGTCGAGAGTCTGAGCATCGCCCATTTCAATCTCATCAGAAATGTAAGCTAAAGGGACCGTCCTCTCCACCTGTGCCCATTTCTTATCATGTCATAAACAGAACTCACGGCTGTGATCAGCTTGGGTTGTGCTTGCTGGGAATTCCACGAGGGCACGTGGTGGCTTGGAGTCCAGAGACATGATCCCCGTCCTCAGCGGGCTGTGTGTGTGTGTGTGTGTGTGTGTGTGTGTAACACCTGAGGGCATACCGGCAAAAGCCTGAGGAGGGTGCCCCTTTGTAGAGACGATTGCAAGGCTAAATGATGTGCATTTATGCCAGTATACACACAGGACAGTGAGACTTACTCACTTGATTAAAATTCCTTAGGCTCGCATGTTTTGAAATAAAAAAAGATAGATGGGCATGCAACAGCACTTACAAGGTGCATAGAAGCTGATGTGAATGATATCTATTTCTACCATCCATCTGACTACCTGTCATCTCTCTTCTATCATCTACCCATGTCTGCCTATCTATCTATCTATCTATCTATCTATCTATCTATCATCTACTGTCAATATATTGCTATCATCTATATACCTACATACATGACTTACCATCACTTATTAACTGTCTATCTGTAATCTACCGTTTATGTCATCTACTATCTCCCACAAGTCAACAAACACATCTATCAATTGCCTACTGTTTACTATCCATCTATCTACCTACCTATTTTCTACATATCTTTGTGTTTATCAATCGTCTTGTATCTACCTACCTACTTATCATCTATTAATCAACATATCTATGAATCATCTGTCATCAATTATTTATTATCTATCACCTACCATCTATCACCTGTCTATATATGTACACATCTGTCTATCATCTGTCATGTGTATGTACGTATGTGCGTACTTACGTATGTATGTATGATCTATCTATCTATCACCTACCTACTTACCTGTCCACCCACTGACCTATGTCCTGGAAACAAAGTGTAAGATTTTGTACACACTAAGCAAGTCGCTCTACCACTGAGCCACATCGCCAGTGCCTGTCCTATACTTAATAGTTGTAATGTCTGTTATAGAGAGGCATCGTGGGAAAAACAAAGAAGTCTACCATGTGGAGCATTCCACACGAAGTCTGACATGATCTTTTCTGAGGGCAGACATCATTTACTAAGTGTGGAAGACTCTCTGCAACTGAGAGGCCCAGAGATACAAGAGCAAATGCCCTTTCCAAGTTCTAACTGGGTCCTACACGGAGGAGATGTGTGTGGGCATCGACGCAGCTCAGAGAAACTTCAGGAAATTTCATACATGAGATATAAATTAGATAACAAGGAATTCTTGTCTTCTTTCTTAACTGCATAGATAACAGTTCAGTGATGCGAACCTTGTTATTCATAAGAAATTCTTATTGGAGCCGTGGAGATGATACATGTGATGACTGTAATTTACTTTCAAAAAATGTCAACCACAAATGAGTGTTTATGTGTGCAGGCTCTCAAGAGCTTGCACTACATCTGTATGTGGAGAAGGAAATGAAGCAAATAAAACTAATGTGGAGTGGGTTGTTAGTGCTGATTTGAGGTGGAGGATGCATGGCTGTGTTTGTCTTTCGGCATGTTTTGTTGAAAGTATTCAAAATAAATCTCTGCAAAAAAAAAAAAACACCCATAAATGCCAAAATCCCTTCAGAAATGAACAGAAGGCTGAAAACAAAGGCTTTTTTTTTCCCTCTGTATTGCTTCTAGCTTCAAGTGCTGGGATTAAAGGTGTGTGCCACCACCACTCGGCCTATTATTTATTATTATTATTATTATTATTATTATTATTATTATTTTGACTAAAGGATTTAAAGGAGATAGGAAGACTACAAGGGGATGGAAGTAGTTCCTGAAATAGCAGTATTCCTCATCATACAATTTTAATACATTTAACACATATAGTAAAGTGAATACATTTGTAAATATCAGCTCTGTGAGACTCACAACAGATCCAAAATACAGAGAACAAGTGTTGGTGAGCCACAGACAGGACGTCTAGATCATATCCTATATCCGCAAGGAGGGGAGCTGAAGGACTGTAGGGCCAGAGGCTGTTAAGGACAGGACACTGTACTTGAGAACTCAAAGCACCCGTAGTGGCTGCACAAGATCAGGCCAGTGAATGTCTAGCAGGAAAGGAGGTAGGGGTCGCTCATGAGGCTCTGCTTCTAGCTGAGGAGTTGTTGGCTGTTGATGGCTGCTGGGGGTGAAGATTAAGGTTTCTTTAGGGGAGTGGTTTCTGGTGCATTGACCATACTCGGGAGGGCAGCTCTAATGGGTCTCAGTGGATTATAGTCATGTTTTTTATAAAGGACATTAAATTGGGAAGCGTCATGAGGAAAGTCATAAGATGAATTGGAACAGGGAGAACGGAGGAGGGTGCATATGATAAAGGTATGTTGTAGACATGCCCGAAATTCTTAAAAGAATAAATAATGTTGGATGTAAAAAAAAAAAAAAAAAGTTGGTTCTGTGTTTAAGAAATAGTCACCAAAGCTTCTTAGGTATTTGGCCACATGCTTGACTTTTATCAATATGAGATGAAAGAACACAGAAGCCAAAAACAAACAAACAAACAAACAAACAAACCATGATGTGATTGTATTTACATGGAGGAATTTTTTTGTTTATTGCCTTTAAGAGATAAAACTAGCCAGTGGTGAGAGGGTCAGTGGCAAGTACTGGCCGTGGAGAGGAGAGAACGGCTGCAATTGATTATGTTTTTCCGCTGGTCGGGGTGCTGCCTACACAGGTGCACCCAGGCAATGCTTCACAGGACTGTAGCCTTGACCCTCTATTTTACCAGATGTGATTGGTCTATGGGCCCTGCGCTAGGCCTGACAGGAAGAAGATGATGTTGGTGGTGGCCTGAGCTTTAAAACCACGATGCCAAGTGTGTCCACATTAGAGGAAAATCCTTTGGGAGACTGAACTCCTTTGCAAACACTAAAGGCTCAAGTAGGGGAGGTAGATGTAGCTGATGAGACATTTGTTCTTAAACTGGTACTTTATTCTAACTTAGAAATGAAGATTTGGAAGCCTGCTTTCCTACCCCTGAGTGATGTGCTTCTATCGTTTTGTCACTGTGTTCACTGTTGGTGGCTGCTGGAAGTGGAGAGTGGCTTTTGTTTTAGCGATGGGATCGATTTAGCCTGACCGTGCTTCAGAGGACGGGCTCTGCACGTGCTGAGCCTCTGCAAGGGTTTGGCCTGCTCCCTTCTGCTGGGCTACATCCTCAGCTGAAGTGAAGCCTTTCGAAGACACAGCTTAGGGCCTGCCGATCATCATGCCGTCTCCAAAAGCGTTTGCATCTTCAGTTGTGTTTAACTGTTGACGTCTTCAGACATTCTGTTCATTCATCCGCTGTTTCAAAGCCAGAAGCTCCAGTCTGAGTAGAGACCTACCTCTCCCTGTGGAATGCTGCTTACATTACTTGGTGGGTTCTCAATACAAGGCTCTCTGTATTTTGTTTAGTAGTAAGGATGTTACCTCGCCCTGAGAATGGAGGGGTCCCCTGCAATTGTGTAGTGATCTGTGGTGTGGCTTCTCCTGGGAACTTGACATAAAACTGTCACTATTGAGATGAGCATTAGGGTGGGATTCATGTCTTCAATGGATTAGACCAGCTTTTCAGTACACTGAGTTGAGAAAATGGTATTAAATCACTCAACTTCTAAATCAGAACTGATAACCAAAGTTTTAATATAGCCCATGACTACTGTGTGTATTTGTGTTGGGAATCCAGCCTCTTGGATAGAAGAAGCAACATCATTGCAAAATATTGGCTTGATATTTGAGAATAAAATTCTGAAAAGTCTTGGCAGCCAGGCAATCAAATAGAGGCTGTATTAGCCACATCTGCTGTGGTGATAATTCCAAAGTCTTGGTGGCTTACCGCAACGCATGTTTATCTTTTGATTTGTGCCTGTCAGGGATCTGGTCAGGGATCTGGTTGGCTGTCGATAGAATGACAACAGTCGGATAGATTGACTCAGTCTTGATTTTGCAGCCTGCTGAGACCTAGGAAGGAGGAGGAGAAGATTTTTTTTTTTCTGGGGTTGGAGAGCTCAAACTCAAGAAGGAAGCTAGCTAGTTATATGTACAGGCGAGGGTCTTCTTGCAAGTGGCTTAGCTCACATGCTGTTGAGTAACACACATGGGGTGGCCAAGTCTAAAGCCATCAGGAAACAATTGGAAGGGCTCAGAAGGAGTGAACCATTATTGATAAATAACCCAATCTGTTGCTGAAGATAAAGTCTGATGTGAGCTGCCAAATGCGCCTTTGGTTTGGTTTAAATGCCTCCAAATGTTGGAGATAGAGAAAACTATTTATCACAAGCATGTCTTAGCCCTTTCTTCTCAAACTGCCACGTTCAGACAAGTACTTTAAGCACAAGAAAAGTTCCTGCAAAGACATCATTTTCTTTTGTCAACTGAATTTTCAAGGAGCCTCTGTGTTCTATGAATTCCAATTTTGTTCATAGTTGTTTACCCCCAGGTTATCCAAAATCAAATGAAATGAAAGCCTATGTTGGGCTTTTGAAAGTAAACATCCAACTTATAAGAAAAATCAAACTTTTTAAATGTCTCAATATTGATGTTTTCAGTACATCCTATAGATTGTTTTGGTCTTCCTCGATAGCTACAGACTTTGGCTCCATTTCAAGAAGAACATTTCTGGAGTTGATGACCTCAAATACGTTCTGGAAAAAGAAGAGAAAGTTAAGGCATCAAAGGAATGTCATTATTAAATCCAAAAAGCAACCAAGCAGGTGACACACACACACCACACACACCACCACCCCCCCCCTGCCCAAAGAAGCAGAAGTTACTTAAGGTTTCTCAGTTTGCCTACCTATTATTGTTTTAATGTGAAGAATATGTAGAATGCACCTATTTGTTTACATAACACTAAGCTCACAGTCTTCTGGTATTTTCTTCCACCGCCATCCCCCACCTCCACCCCCACCCCTGGTCTAGGCAATAATAAAAGCATTGTACCTGGATCCATTCCTATTAGTACCTTGCCCTCTGTAATTTGTCCTGTAGGCCACCCTTATCAGATGTTTCTGCTTGGGCCATGAAGTATGATGCACTTTATTGTCTCTCTCACATGGGAAATACAATTGTGAAACGGAACCCACAGCCGCAAAGACAGCAAGTCATCCCATTCTGGGTGGTGACCCCTAGGATACTTGAGGGGGAAGTGGATCATGGCGACATTTGGTTCACTCCTGCCTAGCAAATGAGAATTGCTTCGTGGTGTTCTTGTCTCCGTGGTCACGTTTCGGGCTGCTGACTCAGGAAGGTCAATGAAAACAAGTCAGTTTCATAACGGTAGCAGAAACAGATTGGGGATTTTTCCCTTAAAGTTTTATCATTGTGGGGGTTTGATTTTTGTATCACCTCTACGCTTATTTGCTTTAAGTTTTAAATCATCAAAGCTCTTTTGGTTTCAATAAATTCATTGTAAGAGAAAAAAATTGTTACTGCCATTAATTTAAAATCAGTATCACTTGCAATAAACTGAAATTAACATTAAAAAAAATACAACGAAGGGGCTAGAGACATGGATCAGAGATTAAGAGCACCAGTTGCTGTTAAGGAGGACCTGGGTTTGGTTCCCAGCACCCACATCACATGGCAGCTCACAACAGTTTGTATTTTCTAGTTCTGATATCCTTTTCTAGATTCTGTGGGAATCAAGCACATACGTGATGCACAGACATACATGCAAACTTAACACCTCTACAGATGAAATAAAATTAAATGTGAAAAAGTACACTTAAAAACATTATTTTCAGTTATGGCATTTTAACAGTTTTTTTTTGTAGCCCCCACTGTTGCTGCTTTAAATGTGTATGTGGCAAAATAGGCACAGGCATGCACACACATAAAATGGCATCTACCCTTTGAATAATTTCAGGGTGTTGGAGATCAAACCCAAGGACGCACATGTGTTATGCTTCCAACCTATCCTTAAAATGTGAAGGCAAATATTGTTAATCATGTGCAAATGATATTATTGTACTCCAGATCTCTATAATTATTCATTTTGTTCCCCTGGAAGTCTGCCCATTAAACAGCCACTTAATAATCCCCGCTCCCCTTGTTCCAACCAACCACTTTCTATTTGTGGCTGTTCTAGACTCCTCGCATGGCTAGAATCAGGTAATATTTGTGTGGCTGTGATGAGCTCATATAGGATAGTACTAAATGTTTATACTCATTTTGTCAGTGGTAAGATTTCCTCCTTGGTTCAGACTGCGTAGCACTGCAATCTATGTCTACACTACCCTTTCTTTACCCATTTCTCTGTTGAAAAACACGTTCTCATCTTTGCTGTTGTGCAGGACGGTGCCATGGGCGTAGAAACAGCAATGCTGCTTCCTGATCATTATGGTTTGAAGGTGAAATGTCCCCCACCCGTTTGTGAATTTGAAACCTGGGTCCCCAGCTGGCAGTGTGATTTGAGGGAGTTGGGTGGACCTTAAGGAAGAGGGCTCAACAGGATGTTGGTTATTTTGTGGCAGGTATTGAAGGCTTTAAGTTAGTTTTACCCTTCATGTCCAAAATCAACAATTCCGTCTTTAATTCCCTTGGATGGGTGCCCCAAAGTGGGTATTCTGAGACCTGGTAATTCAATTTTCAATGGATAAAGACATCTATGTCTTCTATATGTTCTCAAACCATTTTATATTGTTACCATAGAACCCATATTTACCAAAATATTTCAGCTTTCGTTTTTTTAATGACAGCCATTCTAATGAATGTGATGTCTCATTATTTCTTCAGTTAATTTGCGTTATTGTTATGATTAGTGATGTCGAGATTTATTTACTTGTTTTCCATTGAATTCTTTCTTCCGGAAAATACCTACTGAGACTTTTTGTGGCTTTCATTGTTGTCGTTGCTAAGTTGTAGACGTCCTTCATGTGTTAGATACTCATCCCTTGTCTGGGAGATAGTTCACAAGCATCTGCCCCATTAAAAGCATTCAGTATGGGAAGTCTGGGGTTGTTTCTGAACCTACAGATAAAACTCCCAGCTATTTACCATTGGGCATGTTGTTGCATATGGGCTTTTCATGTCTAATTCTCATTATGTTGAGATAATTTCTTTCCATTCTTAGATTGTTACTAATTTTCGCAAATGCTTTTACCATTTATTTATTGTGATCTTTTTTTTCTGTTTATGTTTCATATTAGATTGATTCACTTTCTTATGTTGAACCATCCTTGAATTCCAGGAATTAACGCTATCTCAGTAATGAATGTGTGAGATGTGATTTTTTTTTTACTGCCAAAGTTAGTTAGTTTACTAGCATTTTTTTTTTTTTTGAAAGTTTTACATCTATACCAATCAGATCATTGGCTATGTTTCTCTCCTTGTAATGCTTTTGTCTAGCTTGAGGATCAGGGTGATGCTGGTCTCATAAAATGCAATCTGACCATTCCTTCCTCTACAACTTTTTAAGGAATATGAACATTTGCTTCTTATTTAAATATTTAATAGAATTTACCAGTGTAATAATCTGGTCCTGGACTTTACTTGCTGAAAAACACTCTAAAATAATTATCAATGGTTGTATTTCTGCACTATTTATAAGTCTTTGGATTTTCTGCTTCTTTATAATTAATCTTTATAGTGTGTTTTCTGTTCAACTGTTCACTGGAATCCTAAAACCTCTTTCATTTCTGATTTTATTTATTTTGGGGGAACCACCAAGTTTTCTGTCACTTATACCGCCTTCTTTTTTTCTTTGTCTAAGATTCTTCAATTTTGTTAATGTTTTCCTAAAAATCGACTCTTAGTTTCATTGATTTTTAAATTGCTTTTCTACTTACTACTGAATTTATTTCTGCATAATTTTTATTGTTTCCATCTGCTTAGTCTGGGCTTAATTTTTCCATCTCCTTTTTCAGTTCTTTCTGGTAAAACGTTGGTTTGTTCAGTGATGTCTCTTTGTTTAATGTTGGAAGTGCTGCTGTCCCCTTCCCTCTTAGTCCTGACTTCACCATAGCACACAAGTATGGTGTGCTGGGTTCTCATTTTGACTATCTAAAAAGATATTTTTAAGTTTTCCTTCTGACCTCACTTTTAAACAATTATTTGTTTAAGGGCAGTATTCTATTTCTACCTGTTTGGATTTTTTTTCCCCCGTAAATTTTCTGTCACCTACACTGGCCTCAAACCCCTAGCCATCCTTCTGTTTCAGCTCCACAGTAGCTGGTACTAATCCTTAAGGCGTAGCCTGTTCCGGAGAATGTTCTGTTTGCCAGGAAGAAAACATATTCTCTTGCTGTTTGGTGGAAGCCTCTGTGTATATCTGTTAGCACCACTTTCCCTTCAGTGATGCGCAAACTCTCTGCTCCCTCATTAGTCTTCCGTCTTAGGCTCCAGCCATTACTAAAAGTGGGCACTCCCATTGTTGTCCCGAGGTTTATTTATATTCTATTGTGAGGTGGTGCCTGGATTTACAACTGAGATATGTTTTGGGGGAACTGATGCCTTATCATACAATATCTTTTCTTATGTTTTGTAACACTTTTTTTGAGTCGAAGTTCATTTCTTATGATGTAAGAAGAGCCAGCCTCCCTTCCTTGTGTGTATTCATGTTCATGGAAGGCATTTTTCAGTCTCAGGTTATCTGTGTCCTTGAGTCTGAAGTGGCTCTTTAATTTGGGCTTTATTTGTTCATTAAGCCATGCCATGTGCTTTTGATCAGGGGGTTTAATACATTTACATCTTAAGTAACTACCAACATGCAAGGCTTAATTGCCATTTTCTGTCTTCTGTCTGTTTTGTGACTCTTTCGTCCTGGCTATTGTTGTTGTTACAGCAGTCTTTCTTTGGTGGATCTCTTATGAGGAGTGTGTGTATGTGTGTGTTTGCATGCACACATGTTATTATGATAGAGGTTAAAGCATTTTAGATTCAATTTTCTTTTTTTTAACCTAATAACTTCAATTATAAAATCATGTAAATATTATATTCTTCAACTTCTGCTTTATAAAACTAATGTAAAATATGTTTTTATATTGTGTACACATGAATATACTTTATGGTTATAGTGTTCTCTGCTTTTTTGCTTCTATACGAGAATTAATAATTAATGCACCCTTACATTATTACAGCAGTATATATTTGTCTATCTACACCTTCATCAGCAAATTCCATACATTAATGTTTCTGTTTAGTCTTGTTTCAGTCGGAAGACCCCTTTAGCATTTCTTGCAAGGTAAGCAGCGGTGAACTCTTCAGCTTTCATTTAGGAAAGTCCTTATTTCTCCTTTATTTCTGAAGAACAGTTTTGCCAGATATAGAGCTGTTATTTATTCCTTTCATCTTGGGCTACATCATTCTATTCTTTTCTGATACCTGAGAAATCTTGTGATGATCTTTGGGAGGTCCAATTAATTCTTTCATTGATTTCAAATTTTGCTCTTTGCCTTTAGCTTTTGAGATTGTAATAGGGATTTAGCTACAAAGTGCTGCACTGTGGGTTTCTTTGTATGCATGTTAATTAGCATATGCTGGACTTACTTTCCTTCTCCACACACTGAAGAGGTTTGGGTCATTCTTTCTTAAGAGAAATTTTTAGTCCCTCTTTTTTGTTTTCTAGAACTTTCTTAATGTACATGTTGGTATAGGTGATGGTCTAATTGGATAAAGTCAAATGACCTGTGTTGAGATTAACTCTCCTATCTTCTCCATCAAGTTTGTGTTGAGCTTCTGCTCCAGTTTGGTCTCTGTGATTGTCCTAAAATACTGACTGAAGCATCCTGATTGTGGAAATGTTTATTGGGCTTAAGGGTTACACTTCACCATCAAGGGAAGACGAAGCAGGGACCTGGACGCAGGAGCTGAAGCAGACACCATGCAGGAGTTTTGCTTACTGGACTGCTCTCCATGGCTTGCTCATCTTGTTTCTTATACAATTCAGGAACATCTGTCCTAGGCGTGGCACGACTCACCGTGGCCTGGGCACCCCCGCATTAATCATTCATCAAGAAAATGCTCCAACAGACTCACGCACAGACCAATCAATGGCAACAATTTCTCAGTCAAGATTTTCTCTTCTGGGTGACTCCATTTTGGCTCATGTTGACAAACCATAATCAACAATCCTCACCGGTGAACTTCTCCACTCAACTATTATTTTCCAAAAATTCTAAAATTTCTATTTGTTCCTTTGTATTTTGTTGATTTTTTTGTTGTTCATGCCTTGTGTCCACCCCCAGTGCTTTGAACACATGTAAGGCATTACTTCTTAACAACTTAACATGTGATTCATATACCTCTGTTTCTTTAGCATCAATCCCTAGCAACATAGTGTGCACTTATGGCTGGGATCTGTTTCTTTGTATCTTCCATGCCTTGGAACTTTGTGCTGGGATCATCGCATTCGAGAAAACAACCACCTTCTCCCGACTTAAGGGCAGCCTTCAAACAGGAAAAGACCTTCAGGCAGCCAGGCTGGAAATCCTGAGGGTGTCTCAAACCTTCTCTGTGATACCCCCTCCTGTGAACTTGTACATGCACATTCTAGCTGAGAGGCACTTAAAACTTTCAGGAGCCTGTAACTGTTGGCACCTGTTCTTGTCTGACTGCCACGCTGAGGGTGCTTTGAAATGAGGCTTAGCTGCCCCATTCTCTTGTTTGTGGTCCCAGTGCCCTCTCAACTCTTAGGCTAGGCCCTGTTAGGGAGGTGAGCTGGCAGGATGTCAGCAGTCAGTCCCTCTTGTCTTTCTCATGAAAGTCTGAGCATCAAGTTATCCGCCTTGTTTCGTTCGGTCTTCCATCTTCCTGCTCAAGGGCAAGTGGGCTCTAGGATTTTTCTTCCAGTTGCCCTCTGCTGAGCTGGCAGAGGATGATGTCGTAGGGAAATATCTAGTAGTTTCCTGCAGCTGGGGTGGGCTCTGCGCTCTTCTGGGACCAGGGAGCATTTGCCTGGCTTCTTGATTTCTGGAAAATAGGTTGACTTGTACGTTATGGACCTGGTGTTTTGTGGGAGAAAGGACTTCACTACTGATATGCTTCACCCTCAACAGCAGCTTACAGTTCTGTCTCCTTAAGGAGTGGTTGCATGGTCGATGGGGAATCTTTGCTGCATGCAAATCAATTTTAGCAGCTTCAAGAAAAGAGAGTAACTTTTTCCCTCTGAGGAATATGGCATTTGCAGGTGACCTCATATTTTCTCTTACGCCTTGAGGCTCGTCTTGGATTTCCCTACCCAAACTTGGAGAGTCATGGAATAGTGAGAGAAAGTAGAATCAAAAGGCATGAGTGGAGACTGTACAAACACACACACATGCACACGCACACTTGCGCAGGCTTCTCTCTCTAAACTTGCATTATATCTCCTGTGGGAACAATGACACATCAATTTTATGAGGAGCATATCAGAAATGTGCGTTCATAGCCTTAGTAATTTGTAAAGCTTTGGCAGAGTTAAGATAGACTTCTGTTAGGAAAGATTGTCAGGACAAACATTATGTTTTCAGAGTCAGAAAGAAATGTGGGAAATAGAGTGGGAAAATAACCCCGCTTTTGGCTAGATATTAGGATGAGTCATGGTGCTGTGGGCAGAAGGTGACAGGAAGCTGTGACGGGGGAAAAGCTCTTCTTTCTGTGACTCCGGAGGGGAAATGTGATTTACCTGTGGTCATAGCCTACACACCCTGGGACTGGGTGTTCTGTGGGTGTTCCCCTTTATCCATAGTCTTTAGGTGCTGACGCTGGTCAGCCTAGAGAGGGAATTTGCTTAGTCTGCTGGGGACCACATTGTCTGGCCTGGCAACCTTCTTCTGAGGATCCATGTAATGGCGACTGATTATCTTTCCCCCTATTTCTCTGCTGTGATGAATCAGATTATTTTTCACTTCTCTCCGAAGTCCCTGATGAGAGTCTCATTCTTGGGTGTGTGCAGGAGAGAGGGGAAGGCATGAAGCACAGCTGTACTGATAGCTGATAACGAGGAAAGGAAATGCAGCAGCAAGAAATCGGGGTGCTGCTTCTCAAAGAAGTGAGCATAGATTGAGATGGCCATGATGGAAGTACCAGCGTGTGGGTGCAATTAGAAGGAACACAGCCAGTGCTGTATGGGCTGAAGTGGGGACTTTGCTCAGACATGGAGGGGAACAACTTAACTTCTGCAGTAGTTTTAAAAAGGTGCCAATCCTTGTTTATTAGACATCTAACTAGCACTGAATATCATTCTTACCTCAATCAAAATAAATTTAAACCTTAGGGGTAATGTAAAATAGTAAATGTCCCCATTCAAGACAGACTGATTTTTTTTTCTGTTTTTCACACTTGCTTTTATTGAATCATTGAGTTATTCCTGTTTCAGGAATAAATACATTAGTCTCTGCATGCATGTTTTCTCTTTCCTGTATGTGCATGTGCCGAGGAGAACTACAGCCAGGCCGTTTCACACTGTACATTTGTTTGTGTGTCGTATTTTTCTACTGCCTGCCAAAAGAAAGTTACAGAAGGAGTTTTGATCAAGTTGAAGAGAATAAAATGAAAAAAGGGTGAAGGATCTTGATCTCCTTCGAACTCTCTGCTTTGCACAGCCCCCGGAGAAACTGTGGTGCAGGTATAAGGTACATGCAGGGTTGGATTATTCTGGAATGGAAGGGAATGAAGGGCAGGAATCAGTGTTAAAGGCAGTGGACAGAGTCCTTGCTAAATAATTTGGTTCCTACCTCAGGGCCCTTGAAACCGGCTGTTTCCTAAGTCCCATCTGCTTGGTCTCAGCAGCACACAAGAATCGTTCCATCAGGTCTTTGGTCTCCTGTTTCAACAGTTTCTTCAAAACAGAGCTTCCTTAACCTGTTATAAAGAAAGGTAGCAGTTTCCTGAGCACAAACTATGCCCTTTCACTGGGCAGCAAGCTCAGCATATCTCACCCTTCTGTGCTGGCTAGTCACTTTATTTATGTAAAATTCAGTTTGGAAGGGTAGTAATGCTGCCTCCCACTTGACTGAGAATAAATGCTAGGATCTAAAAAAAAAAAAAAAAGAGTAAATGAATAGATAGACAGGAAACAAACCAAAGATCAGATAGTGTGGACTAGGGACGAGTACAAGGAAGCTGCTTGGGGAAGGACTATATTTCTGCTCCAACTAAACTGAGTGGTGCCAGCCTTGATACCGTTATATGTTGAAGGAATTAATCTGTCTAAAAACCACGATGCAAAGCCTATTCTACATAGATAGTCAATTCAACAGAGCACCCAATTACTATAAAAGTTCTTTTCCGCCACAAAAGAATTAAACCCACACCTTTTGAGACTCTTTTTTTTAAACTTTTTTATTTTTTATTAATTACACTTTATTCATTTTGTATTATTCCCTCATAAGCCCTTCCCTCCCCCTCCCGTTCCCACCCTCCCTCCCCTTTCTGCATGCATGCCCCTCCCCAAGTCCACTGATAGGGGAGGTTCTCCTCTCCTTTCTGATCTTAGTCTATCAGTTCTCATCAGGAGTGGCTGCATTGTCCTCTTCTGTGGCCTGGTAAGGCTGCTCCCCTCTCAGGAGGAGGTGATCAAAGAGCAGGCCAATCAGATTATGTCAGAGGCAGTCCCTCTTCCCATTACTAGGTAATCCACTTGGACACTGAACTGCCATGGGCTACATCTGTGAAGGGCCTCTGAAAGCCAGAAGAAGAAAACAGGAAACAAACTAGGAACCTACCACAGAGGGCCTCTGAAAGCCTCTGCCCTGCAGACTATTAAAGCAGATGCTGAGCCTGATGGCCAACTGTTGGGCAGAGTGAATGGAATTTTATGTAAGAAGTGGGAAATAGTAAGAGCTGGAGAGGACAGGAACTCCACAAGGAGAGCAACAGAACAAGAAAATTTGAACCTTCTGAGACTCTTAAAGGACCACGGTGTGGTTTGAATGTGAAATGGCCCCCATAGGCTCATGTGTTTGACACTCAGTCCCCAGTCCGTGGTGGAGTTTGGGGAGGTGACAGAGCGTTGAGAAGATGGGTCCTCACTGGAGGAAGTTCGTCACTGGGGGGGGGGGGGGCGGGCTTTGAGGTTTGACAGACTGGCCACACTTCCTGTTCTTTCTCTGATTCTGGGCTGCCAGAGCAGTGTTGTGGGTTGGCCTCTTTCTCTTTCCACCATGCGTTCCCTGCCATGGTGGACAGTAAAACTCCTGGAACTGTGAGTCAAAATAAGGCCGTCCTTCCTTACATGGCTCCTGCCAGGGTGCTTTATCACAACAGAAAGGAAACTACTAAAGCCTGCAGAGAAAATTGAAGGATAGGTGAGTGAGTCACGTCACTAGCACAAGCTCTGTTGCTCATCCTCTTTGAGGTCACTTAATCCATCTTTGACAGTCACCTTTGCTGTTTAGGCACAGGTCTGGAGCCCACCCCCACCCCCCACCCTTTCAAATAACAGTTCTATCAAATAAGACTCTGCAACCTTATCAAAAACGCAGCCTGGCTACAAAAACCTGATTTGTCCCATGCAAATAGTTTGTTTGTAAAATAAATAAATAAGTAAATAAATAAAAAAGCACAGCATTTTATCCATTCTGTCCCAGTGTTGTCGTTTATAGAATAAAACGAGAAAAGAAAAAAAAAAGCACATTTTGAAAGTGTCATGTGACACAGTGGTATCCGTGGAGAGTGTTTATGCTCTTTAGCATGTGCGTTGAGCAAGGGTCTGTCTAGACTGCAACGCCTTTGAACTCGAGACGTGTAAATGTGTGGGTGGGGCTGGATGGGGGAGTGTGCACACGCTCAGTGCAGAGCTCTGAGCTTGGCATACGCCTCTGTTTTGGGAACCAGTCATCCTTTGTCACGTGCAGTCCTGACCCTGCCTGCCCTGTGAACAGTCACTCTCCTCCCTGGAGCAGCGAGCGGGGGTGTCGCTTTGCTTATTACCAAAACCAATTTCCAGAATGGGTAATTGTGTTCTGACTCATGCAATTCTCCTGCATTTCCTGGCTGTTTCCCATGACTTATGTCTTCCTCTTGGCCCCTTAATGGATATGTAATGAAGCAACATATTTCAAAGTCATGGCTGCATTTCAGACTTCCTTTAAGTAATGTCTCAGTGGAGGGCCAGCCTAAAGCCTGGCGCATGCATGCCCTACCTGTGTCCCAAAGGCAAGATGCTGTGTTAAAAAGACTAACGCCTTCAAGCAGAAGGTGACTTCTGGGGCTGCAAGCTTTTAAGTGTCAGTGTTTCAGAGGAGGTGAAAGTGTCCATCTGCTTTGCTTCACAAATGACTTCTGCTGGTCTTAGCCATGAACTTGGTGGTATGAGTTTAACCTTCTTCAGCCTCAGTTCCCACCTCTGAAAAAATCCTGATAGTACTAACATACATCTCCAGGACTTTGATGAAGACCAAACAGGCATACTATCTGGAAATGCTAAGCCCAGGATGGAGCTCACAAGGAGGTTCAGTATGTGCTGCCCGGAGGTCTGATCATTTTTCTTTGATGCCATCCATCAGGAAGTCATTGCCAGATGACTCAAGTCTCCCTAGGAGCTGGCAAGATAGTGATTATAACAACAGGAAATCAGGCAGAGCTTCAGGTCCCATGTATGGCAGCTTAGGAAAGGGAATGACTGCCCCCACAAGGTCAGGGGCAGTCGCCCCAGGGAAGCAGACTTCCACGATAAGTTTGTAGGTGAGTCTAGTCTTTTGCTCACAAGGTCCATGGATTGAGTGACTTCCCAGGAGAGGACAAGATCTGCATAAAGCCCTTGCTATAGGCAGTGAGGGAATGAAGAAATTGCAAGGGAAGAAACTGCAGACAAATGGATACACAAGCACACAGAGAGTGTGGGAGCAGATGCAGTGCTGGCTACCTCAGCCACCCAGAACCTCACTGGGTCCATTAGGTGTAGCACAGCCAGAAGGGGTGTGCTGGTCTGGAGGGCTTGTCAGGGAGCAGCCTCAGGTTCTAAACATCTGGGATGAGGAAACTGCAGTTGCTGTTCTTTGCACACACTGGTCACTCCTTCACAGAATGATCATACTGGGACCCCTGAGAACTGTGACAACAAATCTCTTGAGCCTGGCCCCTGTGGGGGAACCAACTTTGCAAATGCCCCATGAGTCTGAGGCCTTGCAATCCTGGACATGGTTGTGCCCAAGTCAACAGTGTACATTTGCTGGAGCGTTCTCTTGGGTCTTGCTCAACTCCCTACAGACAAGCTCTGCGTTAGACCCTGGGAATCAATAATGAAACTTATGTAAGTACAGTGCCTGCCATGAGGAGCCAACAGTCCTTAGCAGGACAAGAACTAAACCAGTCACCTAGAGAGCCAGCGGAGGGTCGAGAAAGAAGTCACAGAAGGTATGCATTGTCTGTCTTGGGAAAGCTTGGATACTGGAGTGGAGTTCCCGTAGTAGGAAATCACTGAGTAACTGAAATCTAATTTAGTGTGACTGGAGTGCAGTAGGTAGAGAGGAAGGGAGGCTCTAAGCCTGGGAAGCCACATGGCTTATTCTTGCACAGAGTGGAGTCCAGTTTGTCAAGTCCATGGAAAACTTGGGGACATGGTAGAAGCATGCTGGAGAGTTGGCTGTGGAGGGGACACAGAGGGTCGAGGTGGTCATTTGGACACAAGGATTTGGATTTTCATGCCAAGTGTAACTGGAAATCTTGGAGGTGTTAAGTTTCGTGCATTAAAAAAAAATGCCTGAATCAGGCCTCCAGGTTTCAAAGATCACACGCTGTTTGCACAGCGAATTCCTGGGGTTTAAAGTAGAAGTAGGGAGACAAATAAATAATTATAAGGAGGTGGCAGTGGCTTAGGTTGGGTCCCGGCACCAAAATAAACACACAAAACAAACCAACGGTTGTGTGTGGTAAGTGCCAAGGGGGTTGTTGCAGGCTGGGGATAAGCCATGTCCTGTAGAGTCCCTGGAGATGCTGGCGTGGAAAGCCTCTGTGGGGCACTCCGTGGCATTTCACGCTGATCAATTTGCATTTATACTATAAGAAGGGCCACTGGAGGTTAAGAAGCCGGGAAATGAAATGATCAGATTAATGTGCCCATGGAGGGTGTTTATTTCTCTTCCCGGGTTATTTCCTAAGGCAGGCATTTATTGAATTTAGGGTAATAGATGAGAGAGGTGGTCCAGCATCACTGCAGGCCAAGATTGATGGGAGGTCTATTCCTTTGTATAACAGTTAAAGGGGGTGTTAAGGGGAGTTTAAGCTTGCCACTGTGAAAGGCTTATTTATCTTGTAAATAAATACTTACCAGAAAGCCACATACGCCTTCCTCCTGGCAGCCCCCTTCCACTATGACAGGATCTCACCCTAGCAGAACCTCCATGGTGGATACACCATGAGTTAACATCCTTTGTCTCAGGGGAGGGATTTTATAAGTGTCGGTGGATAAGATTCTGTATGTGTTGGGGGGAAGGCACAGAGTGGATAGCGGGGCATCTTTGCTACTGTGTTCTGTGCAGTGTTCTCCTATCCTAAAACCGAGACCCATAAGCACAAAGGAACTCAAAGTAAGTCAGAGAGAGTGAGAGCAAGTGTGTGATGGGGTCTCTGAGCTGTGATGTATGGCTTGACTGTTGATCATGGGGGCAGTTTTTGAGATTTTTGACCCTTCACCTCTGATGTGATAATTCCACGATTGGACTGGATCACCTTTGCTTTGCTCCCATCCTCCTAGTTCATGCTTCGCCTTCACAGCTGCAGATGTGTCCTGTGGGGCTGGGCTCACAGGTGATGAGCTCTCTGCTCTCAGGTGGGTGGGAAGTGTTTGTGCAGAGCGTGTGACCAGACATCCAAATCTTGATTTTTTTTTTTTCAGGTAACAGAACTCAACAATGTGAAAAATGTAGCCCGATTGCCAAAGAGCACCAAGAAACATGCTATAGGGATTTATTTCAATGACGACACTTCGAAGACCTTTGCTTGTGAATCAGGTTTGTCTGAGGCAAGTGGGGGAGGGGTCTTTGGCCTTTCGTCTTTGAGCACCTGGCATAGAGGATAATATACCTTTGTGGGCGTTTTGTTTCGTTTGGTTGCTGTCTCCACAGATCTTGAGGCAGATGAGTGGTGCAAAGTTCTCCAGATGGAGTGTGTGGGGACCAGAATCAATGACATCAGCCTCGGAGAGCCTGATTTACTGGCTACCGGGGTGGAGCGGGAGCAGAGTGGTATGTATGCAACGTTTTCACCTTTTATCTCTCTCATAAGCGGTTTTTCTCCCTTATGATAAAGCACAAGTCATCATCACTATGTACACTGTGAGTTATAAAAATGTATGAAGTAAGTTATAATAGCAATCAATGTTAATAATGCAGGGAATGTTTTCCTCAAAAGTTTCGTAATGTATAATAAAAAAGTATCCACACTAATGGCTTTTGTCAGAAATTTTGAGGACTACGCAGTGTACCAGCTGAATAGAAGACGCCTTATGAATATTCAATTGCCATGTTTGCACAGGCGCCCCAGCCCATCGGTGTTAGGACTTCCCCCATTTTATAGATGGGCTAAACACCTCGATCCAAATGTACATTAGTGCTTGAATTCAGACTGTGATGGTGAAGCTCCATTTACAATGTACAGGCTTTAAACTGTGATGATTTTCACCTTGCCTTTTCACTTAAAATATGTTTGAACACTTTCCAATGTTTTTAAACAGAATTTAACTCCCCCCTCCAACAATATTTCATCAAGTTTAAACCCACTTAAAAATCTGTGATAAAAATATTCAACCCTTGAGCCAACTCGGCTCAACACAGCATCTAGGAATAAATCTTTTAAAATAATAATGACCAAAATATTCATGAACATTTTAGCAAAAATCAATGTTGATTCATAGTACAAGCCTGGAATAATAGCTTCATCTTCAAATAGCTGAGCCCAGTGGCTAGGGAGATTGGACTGCACAGTTCTGCTTCCGGGCCTGACTTGATCTATGAGCCCATCTCAGAGTGGAAAGGGCTCTGGGTTACCTGGATTGATGGCAGACACGACCGAGGTGAAATTGCACTGGTACTCTCAGTGCGCAGTCTAGTTGTTAGTTAAATCTGTTTCCCCCTCCCAACCACGGCTGTGTCTTCATGACACATGGACAGCCTTTGCTCACGCTGGATGCACTGTACCTGCCACAGTCTGTTGCCGCACAGCTGTGTGGATCAAGACCCGGAAGTGCTGGCTCTTACTGAGGAGGCTGGAGATGCAGAGGGGTGAAATCATTTGCCAAGGCCATTCACCCCACCCCAGATCGGCTCTCATTCAGTCAGTCAGTGTAATGCTGGACAGAGGGGAGATGGCCAGGGCCCTGGGGACACAGTCCTGGCATGGAAAGCGTGGGAGAGCTTGGTTGCTGTCACTCTCTGGAGTGGCTGGTTCAGCGTTTAGCTTTCACACATTTGTATCTGTGGAGTCGTAGAAACTCAGTGCTGAAATGCAAATTAAGAACCATGCCTAAGGTTTCCTTTTTGTCTGCCAATGTTGAGTGCTTGGGTTTTCTCTTATTGTAGGCTTTTACAAAACTCTACTATTTCTTTGAAAGTACTTCATAATCTTATTTTGTAGGCATTCAAATAAGGGCAATTAAAATGGTTTCTCACCAAGAGTGTGCTAGGCAAGCACTCTATCACAGACCTCTCTTTCCGCAACCCCGCTAATTTATCTTAAAGCAAATCAATTTGCCTCTAAGAAAATTCATTAACAATGATCTCTTTTACCTCTTACTTACGGAAAACAGTTTTGTATCCATGGGTCCAGAAATCTCAAGGGACATAACTGTTTCATGATAGTTTCTAGAAAGCACTCAACATTTGGTTATTGATATTTTAAATTAAATTTAAAAAACTTATATAGCAGGTACCTGATCCTATTCATGGAAAAAAAAAATCTTGCTATAACTACTTACTAAGTTCAAATAAAATATGGAGATTTTTGATGGTTGTTCTTATGAAACAGCTAATTGAGAACATAACTAATATAAAATTGTTAGTACCACACTCTTTCCAGATGTCCAGGATCTAATATAGGATGAGCACACAGAGTTGTGCTTGCAAATGCCATTGTATTTCTACGCTTATTTCACTTAGAGATTTTTGATTCTGTAACTTTTTATGTCAATGGATTTTCTAAATAGTAATAATAAAAGCAGTGTAACTGTGTTCAGGTGAGATCTTCTTTACAGTCACCAGCTAGTTTTCATAATCCTGGTGACATTTTCAACAGTTGCCCCTGGAAGCAAAGGGCTGGCTCTTTGCAGAGTTGGCTAAAGAAAGTCCTTTGTTCAAACTTTTTAAAGTATATGCCTTGGCATCTTCACAATTGCTGGTCCGTTAATTACATGCTGTTGCCGTGGGGTGTGGCTTATGTAATTTGGGGTACAGCTTGATTCAGCTGATTATAGAATCATAAGCTGATCAGGACTCTTAGGACCACAAATCACAAACACATCCTTTTGCACCTGTGCCTTTTGTGAATACAGACCTGTAGGTGTAATTAATGAGTGAGCTGCAGGGGGTAAAATTGCTTTTAGTAGTTTCATTGCTCTGGTCTTTTACTGGCATATTTTTTATGATGCAAATGAAAAAAAGCCTGAAAAAGCTCTCTGTTCATGTAAATAGTCTTTAGTGTGTTGACACCCGGAGTGTATCATTATGCTATGTAATAACACCTGCGTTTAAAAATGTATTTTTCTGGGATAGTTCATTTGTAACTTTCACCTTGCTGAATGTTCTGCCGAACAAACCCTAGCATGTACATAGTTTTGAAAGCTTCTGTGTTCCTGTGATGTTTTTTGCTCTTTTGTTTCTGGAAATTGTGAACTGACCCTCTGTTTTTCTCCCAGAGAGATTCAATGTGTATTTGATGCCATCTCCTAACTTAGATGTACATGGCGAATGTGCCTTGCAGATTACATATGAGTACATCTGTCTTTGGGACATCCAGAATCCCAGAGTCAAACTCATCTCTTGGCCGCTAAGCGCCCTGCGGCGGTATGGACGTGACACCACGTGGTTCACTTTTGAGGCGGGGAGGTGAGTTCACGGGTTCTCACACACCCTTCCCCAGTGTCTGCTGACCCCCGTCCACTTCAGATCACTTTGGAAAATTCAGAAACCGTGGCCTTCTGGAAAGATTATAGCAGTGCTCGGGCACCAGCGGTTGTGGAATAAAATTTTATTTCTTCTTTGTAGTGGATCTGGGAAGAATGGGAGTTAAGCTTCTACAGCTACCTGTACGCTGGGACTACATAACCTGGATTCGGTCATAACAGTGTTATTAAGAATAAATAAAGGCACAAGGAAGAACAGCTGGGAGAGAGCCTAGAAAGTAGTAGGCGCTTGAATCAGCCAGAAGTGAAAAGCAAAGGCATCCATGTATGTTATGACTTAGAGTCTAGGAGTGGAGATGGCTGCAGGCATAGCTTCATTCAGGGCTCAGTTGACAGAACAGTTTTATTGGCGAGCTTTGCTTCTTCTAGCTTGTCTATTTCCTGGATGTTTTGGTGACTTCTGGGAGCTTTGGAGTTCTCCCAAGCACAAGCCAATGGGAGACAGACGGGTAACTACGATATGTTGATCGTTATATTCAATAGGAGACTCCGGATCTGTTCTGAGCACTTTGCACAAAGCTCATAGGATGAGCACAGGGTGGGAGATGTCTCTCAAAGCATGGGGGTGGGAGGGCTTGTTGCTTTTGAAAGGAGAGAGATGCGAGGTTTTAAAACCAGTAGCATTCCTTGTTCCCAGGAGAAAGGTCCAAGGGGGGTTATTTTGTTTATGGGTGTGTCTCTGGTAGCATGTGTATGTGTATGTGTATTTGATGTGTATATCTGTGTATGTGATGTGTATATGTATGTATATATGATGTGTATGTGAATACGAATGTATATGATGTAGCTGAATATGTGTTTATCTGTGGTAGTATGTGTATGTGATGTTCATATGCATATATATGTGATGTGTAAGTGATTGCATGTGTGTGTGTGTCGGTGGTAGTATGTATAGGTACATGTATACATGTATGTAATGTGTGTGTGTGTGTATGTGAGAGTGGGTACCCTCAGAGGGCAGAAGAAGGCATCTGGTCCCCTGGAGCTGGTTGTGAACTACCGGATGTGGGTACAATGAAGTAAACTCCAGTCTTCTGAAAGAGCAGCACGCGTTCTTCACCTCTGCATCATCTCTGCTGCTCCTATATCATATCTAATCTTGTCAGCCTATCATCCCTTAAGGAAGGCCCGTATCAGGAAACCATTTGCTATTCCTCCTGATCTGTGTGCTACTGTATTAACACCCTGAGCTTGAATTTCGTTTTGGGACCCTTGCTTGCTTTTTTTCTTTTGGAGTCTGGGCACATGTAACCCGAAACATCTACCTTTTGGTGGTAGCTGTGGGGGCGGGGCAGAACCTCCTAGCACCTTCTCCCCTTCATCGCTGGGATAGGAAGACTCACCTCTATTGCCAGCTTTTTTCCTTGAAGAAATTCGGAGATGAAGCATAAAACTTGTAATAAACTGTATACAAAGAGTTGTCCCAGCAATACAAAGTAACGACTAACTTATTTTGGAGACCTGAGGATATATTGCATCTTTTGTCTGAGGTGTCTGTCTTTAGTCTGGCGTCTTGTGTGCTTCAGGGTCCTGACATCTCACTTGCTGGGACCAACCTGTCAGAGGCTGGAGATTTCCATGGGAAGATCCCACTGGCGGGAGTTATTCTGGAAGCAGCCCTACTCCCACTTGCCCTTTCCAGAAATGCTTTGTTTGGAGAAGGGTGGCAGGTGTTCGGCGCGCTTCCTCTTAGGTTTTGAGTTGGCTGCTGGGTTCACATGCTTCAGTGTCAGGCTCTGCCTCACCTCAGAATGATTTAAATTAATACCCTGGATTTTGCCCCTGCAGGAGTGAGAGAGGCTCAGGAGACATTTGTCAGAATGTGGTAAATAATTTCTACACATGAATGCCTTTCTCTGCTGACCAGAGCGGGGGAGTCTTGCTTTCTGTGCCTTTGACATCATTTCAAATGAAATTTTAGGTACGCCAAGAAAGGTGGAAACTTGAATTCCGCGCACAGAAATTTCTGAAAATGGTTTTTGCTTGGAACATGAGGTTATCTGAACAGACTTGGAAAATGAGTAGTAGCTTTTCACATAGTTCACACTAACTGCAGGCTAACTGGTAAGGCGACATTGTTCTGGGGAAGTTGGACTCTCTTCTAATGGAAGAGGCTATAAGTAAAACAAAAGTTGTGCTGATATCTCTTAGATATTCATGACTTGTGTTCTTGGTTCCAGGCCATTGAACACTCTCTGAGAGTTTTATGGGTGATTCATTTCTTATTAGCAAGGAAGAAGAAGTAAGAGACAGGGTATTCTCTTTTCTCACTATGTTGAGTCGAGGAATTCGGACAGGGTGCTGGGTCACACGCAGTCTTGCTCAGGAGAAATGAAATCCTCTTCTTTCTCCAGAAAGGGAAAACTATAGTTTTCTGTTGTGATAAGGTGCTCTGACCAAAAGTAGTTCCCAGGACTGCCCTTACTTCTGATCCCAGGGTGAGTTCAGGCCAAGGTCTGGCTTCTCATCTTTCCCTAGACACGTTCCATCCCCATCATCTCCCATCATACTCACATCCATGATGTTGTTCTGGATGTGGCCCCAGCTTTCCTTTGAGATAAAGATGTGATCTGAGACATCCTCAAAGAGCAGCCAAGGTAAAAACCAGTGGGTAAAGAGAAAGGAGGAAGGAGGAAGGGGATCACAAGATACCAGCATGCCTGCCTCTGTTGCCCTTCTTGTTCTTTCATGCATGAACCAACCGCTGAGGAAGTTTTCCTCTTGTGCTTTCTAAAGAGCTGACCAGCCTGCACTGCTGTGCTGTTATGTAAAGCCATTAGTCTGTTTGATGTATTTTTTTTTTTTTTACTGCCTTGGGCCCTTCCCCCATTATACTGTTTTGCCAAGGCCTGTAGTAACATTTTAATGTGTTGAGAGGTGCTTATGAAATAGCTCTAAGCCAATCAGTCAGACAAAGCAAGTAGGAAGGGAAGGCTTGTGGGCCAGCATTAGAAAAGGCTGAACGGAATTCTGTGAGAAGGCTAGGTTTTGTCTGTTTCCCACTCTGTGGGCCATTCAGGACAACCAAAGGGCACCAATCCCTTAGCAAACAGAAGAAAATTCCAACATTCTAACCGGAGTCCATGTGTCTGCTTTACTGAAGAGTTCTTTCAGGAAAGAGTGTCAAGAAAGAATGCTTGAGGCTCTAGCCATTTTGATTTCCTTTGTTCCTTTGTTTTTGATTACAGCACTTAAGAGATTTGAATGATGTCACTGAGGAAAGGATATGCATGATGTTTTTCAAGAAGAGACACTGGAGGGGACTGGAGATCTAGCTCAGGTGGTAGAAGGCTTGCCTGCTATGCACAAAGCCTTGGCTTTGATCCCAAGCACTGCTGAAACCGAGTGTTGTGCCTCCCACCTGTAGACCCAGCACTCAGGAGGTGGAGGCAGGTAGATCAGCAGTTTAACTGCCTCGAGTTGGAGGACAGCCCGGGACGATGACTCTCTAACTCAAACAAGGAGAGACATTGTCCAAAAGGGTGATTTTTCTTTTAAAGAGTTGTTCTTGCCAGTTGATGAGTCATAATGTAGAGGAAGCACTGTAATGTAAGCATCAAATGCTATGACAGGGTGCTCGCAGCCATCCTGCAGGTGCTTCTGAGTTGATGGATACCTTTATGCCCTCAAGGGACAGGGAAGTCGTTTTAAGTAAGTAAATGAGAAATGTCCTATGAGAAATAGCTGGTGACTTAGAGCCCTTAAAGAGTCAACTAAGGTTAATTCTTTCTCTTAATAATGAAAATTCTTATGTTTGTGGAAAAAAATGTGGAAAAATCACATCTTTGAACATCTCCCCCTGGTCAGGGTGAGGGTGGGGTGGGGTGGGCAGCCTTACCAGGCTGCAGAGGAGGAGGATGCAGCCAGTCCTGATGAGACCTGAAAGGCTAGAGTCAGATAAAAGGGAAGGAGAACCTCCCCTATCAGTGGACTAGGGGAGGGGCATGGAAGGAGGAGGAGGGAGGGAATGAGGGAGAGGGCTACAGTTGGGATACAAAGTAAATAAATTGTAATAAATAAGAAAATTAAAAATCACAAAGCCTTGAAGAGCTTTGTGTAAGGTAGTGGAATACGGTGGCTTACATGCAAAAGAAGCAAGAGCAGAGTTTGCAATGGTGTAAGATGTCTTCATGAAACAAACCTAACTGAAGAAGGCCTTGAATCTTAGCTTTGGTGTGTGATTGTACAACTTATTTAGGACTTTCTGCATACAACTTAATAAACAAAATTCCATAATCAGCTTCATGAGCTGATTGAAACCAAGCTGTCTTTTTCTCCCTTCTCGCATCTCTCTTTGTCTTCCTCATAAATCCATAGTCAGTAAATTTAAGCAATATTTGCCATTATTTGGTGTCCCCCCCAACATGGCTGTGGTTATTGGGATAACTGTGAAAATCAGACTGGAATATGTCATTTTTTATGGCATTAATTGTGTTTACTAGACAAGATTAGAAGACAACAGTGGCTTGAGCTGGACACGTCCTTGGCTTCTTTACTATGCTCTACAGTTTCCCAGACACGAACAAAACTTAAGCAGCAAATAAGGTAGTGTGTATGCTGTCAGCAAGAGGTTCTGAAGTGGGAAGAGGGGGCCCTGGATGGTTAGAACAAATGAATACAACCTCTTACCGTGATTGAATAGATCCACACTAGAACTCTGCAGTGTGGCTGCATATGATTTCATTCAAATTCTCTAAAGTATTGATAGTGGCAGCTAGAGAGATGGCTTAGCACTTAGGAGCACTGGCTGCTCTTACGGAGGACTGAAGTTTGACTATTAGCAGCCACACGATAGTTCACAACAGTCTGTAACTCCACTTCCAGGGGATCTGGTGACCCATTCTGACCTCCACAGGCAGCAGGCATGCATGTGGTGCACAGACACACAAGCAAACAAAACACCCACGCACACAAAGTAAATATTCTTACATTAAAAATATTCATAGTAATTAAAATATATTTGCATATGTATACACTAAAATAGTTGTAATTAAAAGAATTCATTTTGTTCTTGCCCAACCATGTCTGGCTAACTCCCTTTATCAGTTTGTTTCTGGATTTTTGTGGTCTGGGGCAGACATGACCATCTTGTCAATGTTTGACGTCAGTTCCTAAAACCCATATACATTGTCTTCCATGAATAATTTCCCGTGTGCCCCCACATTAATTTAGCAGAGCCCTGTCCCTGAAGGAGGAATGATGGGTTGTATTTAATTCAGTCTGCTGGCAGGAAGCTGGACCAACATTAGATCTGGGGTTTTGGAAATGAAAGAATCCTTAAGGCTGTTGTCTGTGTGGGGAGTAAGACTAGCATGGAAGAGAGAGAGAACCCCATTTCACCCTGAAGCTTATAGCTCATGTGGTGATTTTCTGCTGAGGGATTACTCCTCAAGTAGGAGGAGGCATTAATACCACTGGGTCCCCTTTGGGGGAAAAAGGTGAAATATAGCATTTTACTGAGAACAGAGACTCAGTACTTATCTTCTACTTCAATTTATGATTCAAAAAATAAAGAGCAATAAAAGCACCAATCAGTACACATCAGCCAGGGATGCTGAATCCTTGCCCACTATTACAATAATTAATTGGACATTGACCGTTTTTGGTCTAGTTAATTTTATTTAGCAAATGTGAGCATGAGCTCTGATCACATTAAGAATAAATGGACTCAAGCTCTCGGTACATTGCCAGGTGTGGTGGCATTCCTGTAATCTCAGCACTCAAGGGCCAAACACAGAGTGCTGTTGCAGGTTCAAGGTAAACTTGGTCTACCCCGAGTTCTAGGCCAGCAAGGGTTACATAGTGAGACCCCATGCCAAAAACAAACAAGCAAAATCTCAGCATGTCTATCCCCTGGGAGCTGGGTTTTCAGAAGGTTCTTGGTTTTTGTCTTTACAGGATGTGTGAGACTGGTGAAGGACTATTTATCTTTCAAACACGGGACGGTGAAGCCATCTACCAGAAGGTCCACTCTGCTGCCTTGGCCATAGCTGAGCAGCATGAGCGCTTGTTGCAGAGCGTGAAAAATTCAATGGTATGTTTGGAATGTCTTCTGTCCCGCATAAGCCACTGTAGAGTGTGGTCTGGGAACGTACACTTTACATACACAGTTGGTTTGTGTCTTTACTTAACATTGTAGGACGTGGAATGATGCTATCCTTAGAACTCCCAGTGTGACCAAATGGCAAACCATCCATACATGTCTCCATCTACTTGACCTTTAATGATTACTCATGAGTATCTGTATTTGTTGTGTATGGTCTGGAGGATGACCGCTGAACAGCTGTGCTTTCAATTTCAAATGAGAGGGATTTTTAAGCACATAGCAAGCAAATGTTAAAAGAAAACTAACATGAAGGAGCAGGTAGAGAGAAGCAGCAGATAGGTGGCAAAATGTCGTGGAAGGTGCTCGCAACGTCAGCAGAGAAGGCTGGGGTGCTGGGGTAGCCTGACTGAGAACAAGCAAACATGACATCATCAAATTGAGGCTTATAACATGCAGCAAACATCACTTGAGAGATCGCATTCGAGATACCCAGCTGTGATTTTTTTTTTTTTCTCAATGGGTACCCTTCTGGTTTCCTTTCTGTTCCTACCTCAGGCATTTTTATACCTTGGGATAAACAGTAGTGATGTCTTTTGGGAACGGCTTGCCTTCTCACTGTTCTCAAGGATGTAACATACCCTTAGTTCCTTGCTGTTTCTCTCTCCCCATAAGAAAATCAGGGGGCCTCTGGACAGGGTGTTTTAGAGGACACTTTGAGATAAACATGCCTGGGTCAGAAGAGGAGGGGGCTTGTCGGTAAGATTAAACAGCGGTGACAGTTCGGCAAAGTAATTTACATCACAACATAAACATTGACATGAGTGTGCCTCAAGCTCTCTAGGCTCAGCTGTGTTCCTTGCCTGCCTCTGCATGTGTACGCATGTCTCCATCACATGTTATGATTTCCAGTGTCAACAGATGTGCCTAAAAATAGAAATGATAGAAGGCTGAGGGAAACTGAGGAGAAACATTCCAGGCTCAAATGAAGGATTTGAGTCTGGGTATGATAGCATGCAGTGAGTAACTGAGGGGAATGGTTTGCAATTCAACTACAAGTGCTTTCTGAGCTGAAGAAAGCCCGAGACAGCACACATAGCAGTTCCCCTGCTACTGCATGACGATGCCATGACATGATCGTCCACATGTGTGTTTGGAACACCACTCTTTGCATTGCACACTTCTAGGGACTCTGACTTGAGTATTCTTCAGTATCTTGTAGAAGGAGAAGAAAGATTTCTAGAAATCTTTAAAGTTTTTATTGATGTATTTGTCTGGTTTGGTTTTTCTCAGATGGGGTTTCTTTACAAAACCCTGCCTGTCCTGGTACTCACTGTGTAGACCAGGCTGGCCTCGAATTCACGGAGATCGACCGACCTCTGCCTTCCAAGTGCTTGGATTAAAGGCGTGCGCCACCAAGTCTGGATCTTTAATTTTTATTTTTAAATCGTGTATGGTGTGTGCGTGCGTGCGCGTGCACATACGCACGTGTAGGTACAAGCATGTGAGCTCAGGAGGTGCCCATGGATGCCAGGAGAAGAAATCAGATACCCCGGAGCTGGGGTTTTAGATAAGTGTGCACAGACCAACACAGGCGCTGGATGAGAGGAACTGAGTTCCAGTCCTCTGCAAGAGCAAACACCCTCTTAACTGCTGAGCCATTTCTCCGGACTCAAATATCAAGAACTCTTAAAAGGAAACACAAAGGATAAAAATGCCATAGAGACAATAAAAACAAAGAGGGCTATAAGTTTGGCGTTATAAGCTTTGGGGAATTTGATAACCATTTGAAACTGTGTATGTAACTTTTGTTTTGGGGGCAGGCTTTGAGGAACCAGAGCTCATGGCTGACAGAGAGGAGAGCACCAGGGTTGAGTTGCATATTCTGGTTCAAGAGTTGGCTGTGTGGTCATAGGTGCATTTTAAAGGTGGTTGGGGTTGGGGCTGTGCAAGCTGTGAAGCCTGGTGGGAATTAAAAGGGCAGGTGAGTCACCTTGTGTGGGAGATGGTTTGCCAGACATTTGACTAAACCTTATTCTGCTGTAGCCATGAGGATGTTTCTGGATGAGATCGTATTTTATTTGGTAATCTGAGGAAACAAGTTTGCTTTCTGGGGCATTAGAGAATTCCACTCCACTGGTTGGAGGCCTGGACAGCTCAGATGTGGGATGAATTCACTCTCTTTGCTTGAAGGTCTTGAGCTGGGACATTGGCCTTTTGCTGTCTTCAAACTCAGACTTGAAGTGACACCATCAGTGGTCATGGATCTCAGGCCTTCATGGTGCAGCTTGACACCCCCACCTTCATAATTACACAAATCACTGTCATACTCTTTCTCTCCCATTTTCTCTCACCCTCCCCTTCTCTTTCTTTCTCTGTCTCTCCTTCCCATCCCTGATTAATTTAACCTGCGTGGAGAAGACACCGATAATTCAGACTCGGGCCATCACTGTCACTGTGCTCGTGATTGCCGCCTTGCAGCCAGACCTAGTTCCAACACCAGCACTGCACCGCAGAGTACAGCAAAGCTCTAGATCCTTCTAAGCGCCAGTTTTCTACTTCACAGAATAAGGAAAGTAACAACGAGTTAGGTTTACACAAGATCAGCTCATAACACATTCAACACAGCCCCCTGCTGAGCAGACCCATCGGTTCAGGCTGATCTCAACAACAGTTACGTCTTGCATCATTCATCTTTTTTGCCTGTCGTCTGTCTGTGTTTAAGTAGAGACAACCTAAAGATAGCTCTGTGAAGAAGACTGATGGTTTAGAACGCAGACATCTGTGGGGAGCTATGATAAGAGCCATGTTCACCACAAAATCCACCCATGATTGAAGCGCTTCAGACAAGGGAGGTTGACAAGAGACAGCGAGTCCTCTTGCTCCTGCCGCACAGAAAGATACCCATAGCCAACTTTTGATTGTGGCGCTTCTGGAGTTTTAACTGGCTGGCATGTAACAAGTAGAATTGTTTTGAACACGTGACTTGCAGTAAGCTCTTCGTAAGCGAATAGCCTTGAGTGTTGGTCCTCTCTGTCCACCTTGCTTGAGGCTAGGGTTTCTTGTTTGTGGATGCACGCCTAAGAATAAGTGACCTGGAAGCTTCTGGGTAGTCTCCTGTCTCCGCCTGCCTGTCCCTGTAAGAACACTGGGATGACAAACTTACTTACATGGCTTTACAGGTAGCCTGGGGATTCAGACTGAAGTCCTCATGTATTTTATGTAATAAGTGCTGGCTGAACTGTCTCCCTAACCCACAGCTATCTCTTTGAGAAAGCTTTGTACAGCATCCATGTCCTCATAAAGGAAGGATTTGTTGTGTGGTTATGTAGTACCACACTATATGGATAGCACATTAATTTTTGTAGCTATGTTTATGGAGCTAGACACGTGACTCCACAGTTAAGAATGCTGGCTGCTCTTCCCGAGCACCTGGGTTCAATTCCCAGCACCTGCATAGTGGTCATGATTATCTGTAACTCCAGTTCCAGGGGATTTGATATCCTCTTCTGGCCTCTGTGGGCACCAGGTATGCAAGTGGTGCCCAGATACACATGCAGACAAAAACCCCATGTGCATGAAATGAAGTAAGAAAATTTAAAACCCTGGTTCAGTACAGTGCTCCGTCTGTACGTACTGGCAGCTGCTTAGCGTCAGCTCTTAAATACCGAGTCAAGGGCTCTGAGTACTTTGAAAGATTTATTTTTTTCCCCCCAACGAGCCCCCCAAGCCTTTCTTTAAGCATATCTGTACTCAAAGTATATTTGTTTGTCCTTATACCTACCAATTCTATCTCAGGCAGGAAAGATAGCCCAGAAGGATAAATGACAGAGAGAGACAGATAGCGCAACAAGTCCTTTCAAGCCTAACCGGGGAGTGTGCGGCTGCTCCTGACTTGGCTGTTTTTCCCATTAGATGCTTGTCAGATCCTAAGGAAGTTTCAGTGAGATTACCTTATTCGAAAAGCCTTAATTAGCATAAATTGGTTCTGGAAAGGCGGGCTGGGGTGTATGTGTGCATGTTTTCCCATTTTCGCTCTCCTCATTATTTCCACTAAAATTAATCAGGGATATGAGTAATTCATTCAGATCATCCCTCTGAAAATTTAACTAGAAAATAATGTCATTTGCCCTTAATTTGCTGTGTGCCTCGTGAGCTCCAGGAGGCGCGTGCTGTTTCAAGGCAAGCACATCCTGTTTCAGATGAGATGAGCATCCACATGGGATATGAGTGGCATTGCAGTTAAGCTGGGGATTGTGGAAAGCCAAACACTAGTATATTTTAATCAGAACCCGATTAGGGGAGCAAAGATACTCCATGAGACAGTGGAACGGAGAGAGACCGCACCTGTCCCGGGGTTAGTGTTTTGGTTTTCTGTGCCTGAGCTTGGAGTCACCGAGGGCCAACTCCTAGCAACGACCTTTTCCCTCCTGCTGGTCTGCTTCTGAAGTAGCCAGCGTCGGAACTGGCAGAGGTAGTGACAGTTACCTCTAACCTTAGCCTCTTTTTTTCAGGAAGCCCCAACCCACTGTTCTTCATTGCTGCTGTAAAGCCCCGGTAACTGCATTCACTGAGTGAGTCTACACCATGGGGCTAGTGGGATCCCACTCCAGTTGGAGGCTATAGCCTTGAGTGGAGTGTCTAGATCATCTCAGTGACCGCTAATCTCAGAGATCGTCAGGATGAGTCCGTGGCTTGGATGGTAGTAACAAGTGTTATGGTAGGCTGATTTGAGACTCTCCAGTGATACCCATGTTTTAATTCCCCAAATTGGTAAATATTGCCTTAGAGGGGACAGGGCTGCTCAGGTGATGGCCAAGTGAAGGACCTTGAGATAGGAAGAGTGGTTAGATTTTCAAAATGGGTCCAAAGTCATCTCAAAAACCCGATAGGAGAAAGAGAGTCAGACACCGGGTAGGAGGTGACAGTGAGAGCAGAAGAGGGCAACGAGACTCAAGATGGTGCTGGCAGCTAGGGCATGACTAAGGGTGTAGCAGCGTTCTGACAGCTGGAGAAAGCATGGATACGGAGTCTGCCCCCCAAAGCTTAAAGAAAAACCTGTCATGAAAAGATCTCCAATTTCACCTGGAGAACCTAACTGCAGTCATAGGCTTCCTGAACAGAAATTGCTTTAAGGTATCAACTTCTGGCAGTTGGTTACCACATCCCCAGAAAACAGACACCTATGACATCATTCAGAATAGAAGGCTGGTGTGTTGTTTGTCTATTCTGTAACCCGCAGCCATTCTAGAGAATTTTCTGTATTTTCTAACCTTCTTTGTGACCCTTGATTGAAGGCCCAGGGTCAGCAGTTTAGAAGTGCTGGGTTTAAGCTGCCTCACGGTGACTCAGCATTATGCTCTTACATCAGTACCTCTCTCAACCTTCATCGGGGGAGCTTCTTCTTGTAATAGGTGGCGATAGCCACGGAGACCCACAACTGTCCAGGTGAAGAGAATAGGAGCCCATGGAGTGCTCAGCAACAAATGGGGCATCTCTATAGTACCTGCTCCTCCCAAGACTTGGGAATCATTGTGGAAGAGGTTCATTAGGTTGTGAGAGCTAGAGGAAGTTATGACTCAAAGGGAACGAGGCTCTCAGGCAACAACAGGGCAGTTGTGAAAGCCTACCCCAGACCTGTGTAAGCACAAGCTAGACCAAATTCCAGCAGAGAGAGGGGAGGTAGACACAAAGTCCTTCTCCTAGCTAAGGAATTATTGGCAATTGCTAGAAGTTGGGACAGGTGGAGTTGGTATTGTTGTTGTTATTACTGCTATTACTGTTTTAAAGGGTGTGACTTCCTGTGTCAACCATGCCCCAGTAGATGGCTCCACAGTGAAGAGTAAATGGGTAGCATAGACCTGATGTATTTTTAAAGGTAAGGACACAAAATTGGGTAGGCAGAGAAAGGAGAGTGTTTCTGGGGGGAGTTAGGATGCAGAGTAAATATGATAAAAACACATTCTACAAAATTCTCGAAGAATTAATAAGAAGTACTAGGGTTCAGAGGTGGAAAAGGGGGGCTGGTGAGATGGCTCAGCGGTTAACTACATGTGCTGCCCTTGTAGAGGTGGAACGGGCTTCTGAGGTATGCCCCCTCGTGCTGTGTAGTTCTGTGGCAAACCTCTAGACACGTTTGCTTTCTGCGCAGGAGTTTAGGGAACCGTGGTTCTAAAAATTCTAAACGAATGGCCAACATGTAAAAACTAAAAGGTTTCACCCAAAACTTTGCTTTCTGTGTTATGAGGAGCAGTGAAAAGGTCAGGCCACAGGGAACAGACAGCTCGACCTGGGAACACTGGAAATGCCCACTCAAGCCTGCCCTCTGCACACAGACTTGGACCTTCTGTCCTCTGAAGTGGCCCCTGCTTTTGGTTGTCACACTCAGTCAGGAGAATCCCTGCCTGTGCTGTGGTCAGGTGCTCTTTAAGATGGATTAGTAAATGAGTAGTTTTCCATTGCTGCATGATAAGACAGCAATGTTCAGGGGCCATAAGGCAACAAATGTTTATCTGTTCATTGGCAATGCACGCACACACACACACAATCTCAGCTTGAGGGGGTCTGGACTTTGGGCCTATCTTGGCTGGATCCCTCTGCCTCAGTTTCTCCTCAAACTGCTATATGTTGTCAGTTGTGGCAACGGTCTCATTTGCAGGTAAGTTTGGGGAAGGAGCGACTCCCACAGTCATGGTTATTGGGGGATGTTGTTTCCTGCTGTACAGTTCGGAGCCTCAGTTGCTTACTAGTGAGGCAACGCCCCGCTCTTTACCACATGGGTCTCTATGATACAGCCACTTTGTTCAACAAATTCAGCAGTAGAGTCTTCTTGCAATCCCACTGGGGACAATTATGGAAATACCACCCCATTTTCCTGACCTAGTCTATTCCAGATTCCACCCCCTTCCCACAGTCATGGAGAGACTGACCACCCATGAGGGTATGGACACCAGGAGCAGGAGACAGCAGGACTACCTCAGCATCTGCCTCCTACACCACTCTATTTAATGCTTTAATCCTACTTTCTTTGTATGGTTCTCGCTCTGTTTACTAGTAACTCCACTCATTTGGCAACGACCTGCTTGATGCTCTGCTCATTAGTAATATCTTCACTGCCATTTATCCAGCCTCCTGCAACAAGCCAGAGACTGTACCTGGCTTTGCTCTAAGTGCCTTGGTAATACGACTCATCCATTCATTCTTCTCAATCACGTCTTCATTCGTAAGTGCTAACCGAGGACCTACTATGTTGTGCTGTGTCACACGGATTATGATGTTCATTAGTGAGTCTTAAGGTCCCTTGGGCCTTACACTGAAACAGACTGCTACTTTCATGGTTTTGACCTGGAAGAAACAAGTCACCACCTCCTGCTTGTACAGATGAGGAAAGTGGTGTTCAAACCAACCAGATCATTTGCCTGCAGCAACGAGGGCTTGATGTTATTGGAGCCAGGAATTCTGGGAAGTCTGGTTCTAACTCTGCTATGCTTCTTTACACTGGCTTGAAGTATTAAAGCTCCATCTGGTTGGTGTTTTCACCTCTGACTCATCTCCCTCAATATCAGAGCACCTCCCCCAAACAACTGCTACGTATGTGGGGGAGGGGAGGAGGTCCCTTCGGCAGCCAGCTATTTTTGCCACCTCTGAGATCTGCGTCTATGATAAAGTCTAATTTTAGGAGGAGGCGAGGCAGCCTGTGGGCGCTCCTCATTCCATAAGGAGACCTATCATCCTGTCATTCCAGGATTTACTTCAAGGCGTGTGTCCAGGGTGGAAATGGCCTGCCACTTAGCAGAGCTTTTTAGGGACCAGAGAGCGGGCTCAGTTGAGAGTGACATTAGGCCCTGTGGTGGTTTCTCCCACGTAAGCTGAATCCTGATGTTCCACAGGCTTGAGACCGAAATTGGAAATGCCTTTTCCACACACCTTTTGTTGTAGTTGTTTAAGGGATTGATTTATGGCCAAACGGGATTTTTTTTTTTTTTTTTCAAAAAACATCTTAAGTGAACTTATAGAATTCAAGTGATACCTTCCATTACTCTTGAAACCAAGTCAATTTACATTCAGTATATTGTAAGTGCATTCTGATACACATACTATACATACATATACACATGTGCTTATAGGGAGGGGCAATAGGGCTTTAAAAACTCATGCAGTCAGCTTGGATGTCGTTTCAGACTCCGCAGTAGGTGCTGAGGGGCAAGGTTTATATACACCTCTCTCATACTCCCCACTGTCCTCTCCTTGCCTTCTCCTCTCCAGACCAGATTTTCTTCTTCTATTTATGGATTCTGGTTAACTGTGTTAACGTTAACATACTGCTTAGAGCAATTAACGCCTTTTTTTTCTTCTCCCAAATTAAAATCTTTTTATATCCCGACATACTAATTATACAGAAAAACTGTATAGAATTTTTGCCAACTACCTGCAAAGCAGTGTGATAGATAATGTCTTAAAGAGAACATACCCTAAAACTAAAAAGAAAAAAAAATCTTCGGTGTCTATGTCTGGGAGTGGTGGTTCGTGTGTGTAATTCAATAGTAGGGAGGCTGATGAAAGAGGGTCATGAGTTGGAGGTCAGCCTGGCGCCACCTAGTGAGTTCAAAACCAGCCCCAGCTACACAGTGAGACTTTGTTTCACCATATAGAAATGCTTCAAATCTTCAAACAAGTTTGAAATTTAGAAAAGGAGCTTGGATTTGCAACATTGAAAGTGCGGAAGGCAGCTGGTCCTGAGCTGCATGAGAAAGCTACCCAAGCATGAACACGGAAGCGGGCCAGCAGGTGGTGGTCGTCTGTGATTTCTGCCTTGATTTCCCTCAGTGATGTACTGTGACCCCGGACATAGAAGCCAAATAAGTCCTTTCCTTTCCTTAAATTGTTTTAGATCAGGGTATTTTATCACAGAAACAGAAAGCAACGGAAATACCATTCATAAAAGAGTAAAAGGGAAATTGTGCTCTCAGTTGTACTCAGGGGGATATGGTACTCTGCCACAGGTCAAGGTCATCTTCCTAGAGCAGAGTATGCTGAGTTTTAGGAGGAACAAATGTTAGCTACGTGGCTGACTGCTGGTGGACTAATGGTGACACTCATTGAGAATTTACTGTGTGTGAGGAACTGTTCCAGGAATTAGGTATCTATTAACATTTGATCTTCAGCATGCCCACAAATAGGGCAGTTTCATCCACTGTTAGGCCTAGGGGTTTGAACTGTGGACACACATCTAGAAAGGGATCGAACTGTGATCCCTTAACTGAGTGGCCATGGTCTCCAGCATATACTTGAGGCCCTGTTTCATTCATACTCAGCTAAAGTTAAAACAAACAAACAACAACAGAAAACCCAACTCAAGATATGTTATGTTTGTTTTTTAATGTCTTTTATATTTGGGATTCCTTAAACCCTCTCCCTTTCAACCTCCTCCCCAACCCTAGGAAGGAGAGAGAAGATTATTGGGGAGAGGGGACGCAGACCCCTTTACTTCTCCTGGCTAGTTAGGGTTGATGGGTTTTTTAGGGCTATACCAATCTCCATCAACAGCAAGCAGCAGCAAGCAGCCACCTCCAAGCCACTGTGTTGGAACTTTTCTCTTCATCTGTCTGCTCCAAGTCGCCACACCGTCCATCTCTGGTTCCTCCAAACTGCCACATGCCCCACACTTTCTTTCTCCGGGCTTTCATATTTATATCAATCAGAGTCCTAGACCACGCCCTCTCTGTGCTGCATGAGGCATGAGGCAGGCTGTTGCCAGCTGGCAAAGACCATGCCCTGCAGGAGGCATTTATCAGCTGTGGACAAACTGAAGCCCAAACTAAAATCATTCACTTGAGATTAAAAGAAAAGCATATTTACATAATATAACTGAGCTTTTAAAGAAACCAAAACTTCCATTACAAAGACACAAGTTCAACATGATTTCCTTGGAAATTAATAGTAGATGGTGGAATTACCCCATGTTTAAAAATAAACATTTGAGGGGCTGCAGTGGTAGGTAAGAATGCTGACTTCTCTTGGAGAGGACATGGGTTCAGTTCCCAGAACCCACATGGTACCTTACAAACTTTAGTTCCTCACAACTCCAGTTCCAGGGGATGTGATGTCCTTTTTTGGCCTCCATGGAAACCATACTCACTTGGTACACATACACACATGCAAACACTCATACACATAAAATAAAATAAAAACCAATGAATCTTTAAAAAAGCAAACATTTAAGACAGAGCACTCTGTTAATTCAGATATGGTAGATGCTGATGGGACTTGGGTTTTGTTTTTTGTTTGTTTGGTTGAGTGATTGATTTTTTTTTTTTTTTTAGATTTCCTTAAGTTTTCTTTCTTTTTTTATTTTTTATTTTATTTTTTTATCAGTTACATTTTATTAACTCTGTATCCCAGCCGTGTCCCGATCCCTCATTCCCTCCCAGTCCCTCCCTCCCTCCCTCATCTCCACCGTGCCCCTTTCCAAGTCCACTGATGGGGGGGACCTCCTCCCCATTCATCTGATCCTGTTTTATCAGGTATCTTCAGGACTGGCTGCAAAGCCCTCCTCTGTGGCCTAACAGGACTGCTCCTCCCTTCGGGGGTGGGGAGACCAAAGAGCCAGTCATCCAGTTCCTGTTAGAAATAGTCCCTGTTCCCCTCACTTTGGGATTTTTTTTTTTTTTTTTTTGAGACAGGGTTTCTCTTTGTAGCTTAGGCTGTCCTGGAACTTGCTCTGTAGACCAGGCTGGCCTCAAACTCATAGATATCCACCTGTCTCTGCCGCCCAAGCTATGGGATTCAAGGTATGTGCCAGCCAGCATCTGGCAAAACTCAGAGTCCTTGCTTAAATTTGCTGTGACTCTTGGATATGAAGCCCACCTTGTGCGAATACCTCCTCTTCAGCCTCATGACATCATAAGGATTTGGACCACACATAGTGATATGCTTTGACTGGATGTTCCCTTGCTCCACAGCTGGAAGTGCCTGTCAGCAAATTCTTGTTCGGCTCAGGACTATGGTTCTCTAGCAAAACAAACACCGACTGTTCCCAACAGACCATAGCTCTGTCTGTAGACTGGAAACTGACTCTCAGCACTTGAGGAAGTGGCTTTGTCAATGGATGCTATCTTGGAGGCCTCAGGATAAGACAGCCACAAAGCTTGTCCTCAGCCCTTGTTCTTTTAGTTTGGTCAGCTGAGAGCAGAGGCCTCTGGGTGCATTGAGTAGACCACTTAGACAATGGTCAGTAATAGGGCTTTTCTAATGTCAGTCATGGTCAAGTTCAAGATGGGACTGGTGGTGAGGACACAATGAAGGTTAATGGAATCAACTCCTTGCAGCTCCTAATTTATTGTGAGACATCAATGATAAATATTGCTTTGCAAACCTGTCTAAAGGACCAGATAGTAAATATTTCAGGTTTTGAGAGTCGTGAGTTGTCTCTCTCGTTGCTGTCCGTCTGTCTAGTCCCTCCTTCTCCTTTTTCCCTTATTCTAAATTAAATTAATTCATGTATTGTGTTTGGGGAATGCACTTGCCATGGCATTCCTGTGGAGGCCAAGTTTCTGAAGTTGGTTTTTTTCTTTTGCCACATGGATCCCAGGGTCATCAGGTTTGGTGGCAAATACCTTTACCTACTGAGCCATCTGGTTGCCCCCTTTTAACAAACATGTCAAATCTATTCTTAGGATACTGGAGTTTCTCTTGCAGGCAATAGATTCCTGATCTGACCCCAACTCTGAACCTTCATTCTTGAGCATTAAATACAAATGTTGTTATTTAATAAATCCTCCCTCTCTGACCCTGATAAGAATTTACCAAAGGCAAAAGCAAACAACTCAAATACCTATTAGTTAAATCCAAGCCTGTGAAGGAATTAATCAGAATCTATCATTGTATAAACACCATCATTTTAGGGACATCATTCAGAAGTGGTCCTAGCTTATGGATACCCCCAGTTGGAAAAGGCTTTTTCTTGCATACCTTTGAGCTCTGACTGGCAGTTGATTGCCAGAACACCGTGGGCAGGGCTTTTGGAGTTAGAGCTATGATGGTTGTCATCAGATATTAAGGTTTCAACATTCTGGGGTGATCCAGTTCAGGGCATCTGCCGAACTGGAAATCGGCTACTTAATGGGTTTCTAGCCAAGTATTTACCAATCTGTCCAAGCATGAAATGCAGGTTCTGCTCCACTATGTAGCCATCCTGGAAGGTGAAATGTTATCTTCTGCTTCAGTACAGGAAGCAAGGAAACATTGATGGATGTTTTAAGCGACAGACCAGGGACCCTGTTATGACTGCTGAAGATCATGCAGAGGTCCTGCTAGCTGGTATATACAAGACCGTTTGTGTTTGGTTTGCCAGGTAGTGGCTCAGATAATTTTTTATTAGAATTGTTTCTAGTGTTTAGACTGGAGAAATCCACAAGAAACAGAGATTACTACATTTTTACAGAGTAAGAACATCTTATGGATACCGAGCCTGTCTGAGATATGGCAACAGTATCTTTAAATGTCATTGAAATGATGAATGATCTTCAGCTTTTCACTATTCTTATTTATTTATTGTTGTTTCAATAACCTGGATCTTTTGCTCACATAAGCAACACAAATGACCTTGTTTAGGGGAACAATTTGTATATTTTTTCTTTGTGTTTTGTTTTTTTCAGCATGTTTTTTCTCTTGATATCTTTTTGCATTGAAGATTGTGGTTATTAAACTACTATCACAGAGTTGTTCTTCTGGGGAGTGCCAGAATACATCTGAGAGTTTGTGCTAGAAAACAAAGGCAGAGTGTGTGGGTTTGTGGGTGTGCACAAACACACACCTGTGCGGGCATGGCTGAACAGTAGTTTGATCACTGACTACACTCCTCTTTGGGAAAGACAACAAGGCTTTTGTGTCTTTCAACCCACGACAGGATACTAATAAGCTTCTAAAGGCTCTGTTCAGTCTGACCAAAATGATGATCACAGAAATTGTATCATAAGTGGGAATACTTTTGAGAGTTGACTCTGTCAAGAAACGGGTCGGAATGGTGGTGGAAGGATCGTTCAATGGTTATAAGCACTTGTTCTTTCAGAGGACTTGAGTTCAATTCCCAGAATGCACATGGTGGTTCTCAGCCATCTATACTCTAGGTCCAGGGGGTTCTGTGCCCTCATCTAACCTCCATAGGCACCAGGGACACATGTGGCATACAGACATGCATGCACGCAAAACACATATAAAAGAAATAAATGGGGCTGGAGAGATGGCTCAGAGATTAAGAGCACTGGCTGCTCTTCCTCTTCCAGAGCTCCTGATTCAATTCCCAGCAGCCACATATGGCTCACAAGCATCTATAATGAGATATGGTGCCCTCTTCTGGCGTGCAAGTGTACATGCAGGCAGAATACTGTATACGTAATAAATAATAAATCTTAAAGAAAAGAAATAAATGTTAACATTACATTTAAGAAGGAGGGAGCTACGCTGAGGAGATAGACCAGCTGGACATACCACATAAGCATGAGGACTACACTTCAGATGGCCAGAACCCATGAAAAAACTGGATAGGCTGCCTGTGATGGCCTGCCTGTGATCCCAGTGCACAGGAGACAGAGGAGAGGGTCCTCAGAACACTGGCTAACTAGACTAGCCAGATTGTCAAGCTCCAAGTTTTCTGAAAGACTGTACTCGGTGTGTGCACATGCTTTCACATGCGAGTGCACATACCTATACATTTGCCCACACACGTGAGGACATGCATGCACATATGCACAAAGCAGAATACGGTCAGGTAGTGATTAGGCTCAAAATGCAAATGAGGGGCCTTGGTGAAAAGGTTTGAGGATTTTCAAGATGGCAGCATGTGAGCATGGGATCCAGCCTGGAGCCCTATGCTTTGTGTGTACACAAAGTCAGCCCCCACTGAAAGGGCTCCCTATACAGTAAAATTTATAGAAAGAGGATCCAGCCAGCCAAACAGGATCATGCGGTTACTCTAAACTATGGATTCTCTTTGAGAGCTTGTCATTTTTATTAGGGATCAGTTCTTAATAACTGGAGTCAATGTTGGTTGCCACCTCTTGTGATTCAAAGTGCAGCTAGTAGAGAGAGCGACCCAGAACATTGCTACCATCCTACAATGCACTAGACTGAGAAGAGCCTGGTCCCAGCTGCCCAGGGTTGGCACCAAGGTTGAGAAAGATTAAGTTCTCCTAAAGATGACTTCTCCTCCAAGGGGCTCAGACACTGATGGGCCAGTGAATCTGAAACTGAGTGCCATTTCTACCCTATATGATTGGCTTTTCTAACTTCATATGTGGATAGTCGTAAGGGTGTCTGCTGGGCGCGGTTGTGCCGGTCACATGACCTGGTATGTATAACACACTGGTAGGAGATTTCACAAACGTGCTCTGCCTGGTGGGAGCTGGCCCAGAAAACAGCTACTCTGCTTGAAGCTCTGGGGGAGTGGGACAGAAACAGGCAATGCAGGGAGTTTGGCGGACGGGCTGTATGATCAATGGAGGTGGCGCACTGTCAAAGAGCAGAATCAAGAGGTCTTGTCTGTGGGGCAGAGGCGGGATGAGCTCCTAAGAAGGACTCCACAAATACGCACACATACACCTGCTCTGCATAGCAAAATCTAAGCAAGTAACAAACACTGGCAGTGTGTCCATCTGCTGCAGGAAACCCTGCTGCCGGCCTGGCACTCCGCCCCGAATTTAGTCTCAGAGTAGAGATATAAAAATGAGTTACCTCTTCTTTGCTGGTATGTGTTTGGATGTCTGCATCTGCTGAGTTGGATCCCGGGAATCGAAAGGGTCAATCCAATTGTGTACATGCATGCTGAGGCAGGGGCCATACCTGGATGTAATTCGTCAGGAGCTAGCCATCTTATGGTTTCTGAGATCGTCTCATCATTGGCTCGCTGATTAGCTGAGCGGACTGGCTGGCAAGCGCTACAGATACGCCTATCTCTGTCTCCCCAGCACTAGGATTTTTGCTTTATGCATTACTTTTTAAGGTTTTAAAGTGCGCATGTGTGTTCTTGTATGTGTGTGTGTGCATACAGGTGCTCCTTGAAGGCTAGAGGAGGGCATTGGGTCCCTGGAACACTGAGTTCTAGGCAGCTGCGAGCCACCGGACATAGGTGCTGAGAACCAAACTTTGGTCCTCTCCAAGGGCAGTACCTGCTTTTAACCACCGAGCCATACTTCCAGCCAGCATTAACTTTAGAAGCCGCCCTTTGAAAAAGTGGCTGGTGCACAAACCCACAAACCTCTGATTGTCAGGACTAAGGCCATATTTGTCTGTAATAAACTCTGTGTAGACACAAGGCTCATAGCTTTGCTGGATGGACACAATACTACATTAGAAACAGAAAATAAAACAAGAACAAAAAACAACAAAAAATGCCCAACGGCAAATTCACTCCCCTCCTCCCAATGCCCATACCAGGGTCAGGTACCAAGCAGGTCTGTTTTAAAAGGCATGGGATGCCCGCTGCCTAATGATGTCTCCTACCAAGTGCAGGTGGGAAGTTTTTTCCATAAGAAGGCTCCTGAAACGAAGGGAGCAATGGCTTTGTTTTACGCGTGTGGCTGAGGACTCATATGGCTCTGAATAAATTGATGTGAATCACTTTCATTTCCCATGAAAATAACCATTGGAGTGCATCTGGTGCATGGCAGAGAGCTACACTTGGCAAATTGGCCCCAAATGGTTGATTTCACAAGCAGTCTGCTCGTCAAAGCTGTAAGCCACAATGGAGGCTTTGTCTCAGCCAGCTTCCGGCTCACCAAGTCATGTTCATGTGTCCTTTGCGTGGCTTTTTCTTAGCATGAAAGAAATCAGCCTTCCTTCCTTCCTTCCTTCCTTCCTTCCTTCCTTCCTTCCTTCCTTCCTTCCTTCCTTCCTTCCTTCCTTTCTTCCCTCCCTCCTTCCTTCCTTCCTTCTCTCTCTCTCTTTCCTTCCCCTATTTCTTTTTCCCTTTTCTTCTTTTTATTTATTTATTTTTTGAACATGTATGTATACTTTCATGGACATATGCACTCACATGTCTGGGTAGAATGTTTGTGAGTACATGTGTGGAGGCCAGATATCAACCTTGAATATCATTCCTTAGGTGCTGTTTACCTTGGCTATTTCTGTTACGGTTTTGTTTGAGACAGGGTTTGTGACTGGAGCTCCTCATGCAGATGATAGAATATTTCTACTCAGACTCTTTGAAGCATTCACATTTGGTCAGTTCATTCATCAAGCATTCAGCATCCACTTTCTTTGTATTAAGTGCCTACTGTGTGCCTGGAATCCTGGAAGGCACCAGGTTTAAAAGCCTGCTCAAGAGACCTTTGCTCTGAGGAAGGAGAATGCTGCTCAGAAGAGAACATGCTCTCCTCTGTAGAGAAAGCAGTGCCATTGTGAAAAGAGAGCGTAGCATGGCCAAAAGGTGGGCTTGTAACTACCTCTCAGACACAGAGGAACAGAGCAATGGCCTTTTATTCAAAGTGAAGCTGCCAGCCTTGGTGCAGTGCCACCTGGAGTACAGAAATGCACGCAGTGGGTTGATGAATGAGCTGTAGAACTGAGAGTGCAGACTCCAGGCATAGAGATGGGGGCTGGAGGGAGGGAGCCAGGAGCAGAACACTGAGCTGGTCGGCTTGGTTGGACAGGGTGCTAATTAGAGCCAGAGAAGGCGGTTCCAGCTGGCTCTCTGCTGTGAGTCTGCATGCTTTCTCTTTCTCCATTTCCACCACTATTCTTGGAGCTAGGAACCGGTTTTTAAACCTCATTTAGTTTATTTTTACATAAACACATGCATGTAAAATTTAACTAAGTGTAAAATTATGATCATATACATGCTTAATTCTGCACTTTTTTCCCTTCTCATTCTTTGTGTGGATCGAATTTCCCACACTCTTTCTTTATCAGAAACCCCTAAAACTTGTTAAGGAACTCATGTGCAGCCAGGCTTGGTGGCACAGGACTGTAGTCTTATCTCCTTGGGAGACAGGAGGATTATGCTTTCAAGGACTGGATGAGTTAGAGGGAGTTCAAGTCTGATGAGGGTGATATGCTAAGATTCTGACACAAAATTAAAGACCAAAAGACCTGGGGGTGTAGTTCAGTAGGAGAACAGGTGCACAGGTTGTGTGGGACCCCAGGGCCAACCCCAGTCCACATGAAGGAAAGGAAGCAAGGAAAGAACCCATATGTACCCTTGTTTTCATACAACCCCACACTGTACAGAAATCCCAATCGACATATACACACACATACATAGATAACAAGGAATGGGTTTATAGGGGTCATTGTCAGCTTTAAAAAAACACCATCATGTGACATTAATGAAAGTTTGCTGCAGATTTTCTCACTTAACAAGGAATAGCCAGTGGAAAATAGCATATAAATAGAGTTCAAATTCAGGTGTCTGCCCTGTGTCATATTTATAAATAAAGTTTTATTGCAGGATGGGTATGCTCCCATTCATTTATATCCCATTGCATCTATTTTACACAGAAACAGCAGAGATGTGTAGCTCTGGCTTGGGACTGTTTGTCTGTGTGGCCTATTTGTCAATATTAGTGTCTAAAGTGATTTTCCAGGGTCTGGAGAGAGAACACATTTATTAATCGTATCAATGGGAATATTGAATTACTTTCTGTATTGATTAATGCCTTCAACATATTTCTGCATATAAATTTGTATCTAATGTTATGTTTATGGGTGTGGTGCTATCTATCTACTGGTGGCCACATCCTTAAAAAAAATGGCTTCTGTTCCCCCAGTAGCCATCAACTCCTAACAGTTTTTCAGTTGGGGTTGGAGCCATAAGAGCACAAGATAATGTCCATGCTGGAGTGCTGATTGGCTTAATCTTGAGCAGGCATCCGTGGCTGCTGTCAGTCCATGAGTGCAATGGCCATATTCAGAAGACACGGGTTCACGAGTGCAATGGCCATGCCATGTCCACAAGTCAGCATTCTATGGCACTTTCTGATATACCAGCTCTTACATTCTCTCCACGCCCTCTTCCACAGTGTTTCCTGGACCTCGGGGAGGTTGGTAGAGTTGTCCCATTTACGGAAGGACACTCACCAATTACCTGTCGTTGGCACTTTGACCAGTTATGAGTCTCTGTGTTGACTGCTGCAAAAAGAAGCAAAAAGAAGCGTCTGTGACCAAAGTTCAGAATAGCACCGATCTATGGGTATAAATACAATTATTTCAAAAGCTGTTTGACAATATCTACATCTAACAACATAAACATTTTGCCTGGTGTTCGAGACAGGCTTTTGCTAGCAAACTCTGCATGCCTTTGAACCTGAGGTCCTGCCTCAGCTTCCTGAGGGCAGGGAGTACAAGCGTGTGCCCACCACAAGCGACACCTCGCCTCTTCCTGGTGATACCAGCTCCATTTCCCAGAGGAGGAGGCTGAGGCCCCAGTGCCTATGACTCTTAAGGGACACAGAGCCTTGGCTTTGCTGTCAGTCACCTGTAAGGAGGGAGCACTTTGGGGGAGACTTCTCCAAGTTCAGCAGATAAAGACTGTGAATGCCTGTGTGTGGGAGTGTGGTAGACCATCGGAGCTGTGAGGCTGAGGGCCAGGAAGACGCTGTGGCTCTCAGCTGTGTGACCAGGGTTGGTGAGCAGCAGGTCCCTGGGTCCTGTTCACCGTGTTTCAGCAGGTGAGGGGAGGGCATTGCTGGGCACAGCTTCCTGTGTCTCTCGGAAGGTGCCTTTATGATAGCATTGGAATCTCCATTTCTAGAGGTCCCCGGTGCAGGAAGCACCTGTTGAGAAGTGGGCTTCTCACAGTGAGTGGGAGTGAGTCCAAGGACGTGGATCCTTGGTCCAGAATAACAGGAGGAAGATGGAGTGTGCCCTTAAGAACAGTGACGGTCTCAAACACAGAACGGAATGGGAGCTACGTGCTTTAATACACTTTACAGGTACAAAAAAAATCCACGGTAAGGCAAGGCTATGACAGCATCGAACAGGGAGCAAAGTGTCAACTTGGGCACAATTTCCTACTTGGCTAAATGTAGTGACGTGTGCCGCCTTTACCAGCATTCCGGCCATGGATATTTCTGGTGTTTTGAGTGCTTAGGAAATCAAGAGCTTGTTGGGAGTTCTCTCATTGGAAAGCAGTGGATCCTGATAATTCCTCTTCTGTTTAATTTTGGCCAGCAGAGGAAGGAGAAAGTGCCCAAGAGCTGGTCTCAGTGCCATGCCTCTTACTATCCACTGACCCCCCTCTCAGCCACCATGTGGTTGCCCCACAAAGATCACAGGAAAATTGCTCAGCAATGTCTGTGTCTCCTGGGTTCCAGAGAACCGGTTGCTGTCACTTAGCCTAGTGATTAGCATTTTAAGTAGTTTGTATTGCTTGACTGAACCTGCCTCTTCAAGGGGAAAGAGCCTGGAAGAATGAAGCCAGGGTATTTATCTCAATCCATAACGCCAGACCAAACTCTACAAGATGTATTAGTGAGAAGCTACGACAGGCATTAGTGAGAACCCGCCGGGGTGTTTGACAAACCTCGGAAATGTAGATGTGTCAGGCGCTGCGGACTCCATGAGCACACGCTTGGTTTTCAATGCCTTCGGAAGAAAACCCCTTGTGTAAGACTCATGTTCTTGTTCAAGGTGGGCCATTTGACCATTTGGTCTGGACTCTGTAGAAGCGAACCTGAAATTTAAGATCTGGTTCAAAACCCATTTCCCCATCACAAGATAAGTGAGCACTCCTTTCAGCTTAGAGACTTGAGATTGCACTGGGATGCAGCGAGAGTCCTTTTTCACTTCTGGCTTTCTTTGCTAGTGTCCTTTGGAGGGGAGTGGAGGGCTGGGACAAAGAGATGGGATGAGTGGGAACTTGTCACCACACCATGCTACGTGGAATACAAAGGCATTTTGTCCCTTTAAGTGTTTTCGGGGAGCATGACTACCCCCCCTCTTCCTGTTTCTGGGAGGGAGAAATACCCATCCAGCCCTCAGTGTGTTATTCAGAGTTGCCAAGTCCTTTCAGCCAATGAACAGGGTGGTATGCAAATAGGCGAGGGGTAGGATTTGATATGGGATGCATTCATTTCAAAATGAACATGGCATAAAATATAAATAGTGCCAAAGAAATTGTTCTTTCAGTTACTCCTTGGATCTCTCCCATACTCCCACACACCCCTTGACCTTATTTTTCTTTCTTTCTCTTTCTTTCTTTCTTTCTCTTTCTTTCTTTCTTTCTTTCTTTCTTTCTTTCTTCCTTCCTTCTTTCTTCTTTTATAAATAGACATAAGAATTTATGGCATCTCAGATTAGTGTAAGAAATAACTTTTTATTAAATGCTATTGAAAAAATATATTTATCAAATTACATTGTTTTGATATTATATATAGTCTTGTACAGATAAGGCTAGATCACACTGAGAAAAACTATCAAAGGATGTAAAATTTAAATTCAAAATACAAAAGTAGGTGAATGCAAGCAGAAAAAAAACTGGTTGTTTATAACCTTGGAATAAAGAAAGTTTTCTAATGTGACTGAATTTCCCAGGAATCATAAAAAAATGAACAATTTATACTGCATAAAAATTTATCTTCTGTAAAGAAAAAAAAGGCACAAAAGTCAGAAGATGACTCACAAAAGAGGGGAAATACATGCAAGCCTCCTCTTTTTTTCACTTTTTAGAATTTTATTTATATTTTTATAAATTATAGTTTATTCACTTTGCAGTCCTGCTGTGGCCCCTACCTCATCCCCTCCCAATCCCATGCTTCCTCCTTCATCTCCTTCCATGCCTCTCCCCGACCTTATGTTTCTTTTTTATTATTAATTTTTATTTTTTATATTAATCAGACCTTATGTTCCTAATAAATTGATTCATCCCACAAATATGAGAATGTCCCCATACCTACAGGAGTACATTCCAAGATTCCATGATCCCTGAGAGATGTCTGACACCATTGCTACTGACTAACCACACACACACACACACACACACACACACACACACACGCACACATGCATATTCTTTTAGGGGAAGATCGTAGTTATGGACACATATTCAGAAAGTATGGACTGTGGCTAGATAGTATTTAAATTCATACTAGTGACAAACTCATTCAGAGCCTACATAGAAAATTGCTACTCTTTGCCTTTAAATTCATTTTCTATACTTTCCCAAAGACTCATCTTTTTTTTTTTTCTTGGTGATTATAGTTTAGTCTGTTGCACAATAGCCTGAAGGTGAGGGCTCTTTAAGAACGAAAACGAAATCACCGCCTCATGGCTGCCGTGATAGGGCAGCGACATTTAAAAGTAATTTTTGAATCAGTTGAAAACCATCTTATTGTGCAAGTTAAAATTAAATTTTGAAGCCCATTTGAAAACTGGTCCCTGCAGCAGCCACCTCTATATCAGCTCTCCGAATGAAAAACTGGGGTCAGCAAGGAAAAGGGTGTCAGGAAGCAGAGTGGGTCACCTTAAGGCGCAGTGTCTCGTCTGCCAAATAAAACACGGCCAGAAAACAAGCAGCACAAGTCACTGTGCAAGGAAGGCGTGGGCTGCGACAACACGGAACACAACAGGTTCAAAGGTGTCAGGACAGCCTGTGCTGGAGAACATGGAGAGGGGGATGTCGTAACTGTACCCATTCATCCTCCAGTTTGTACTGCAGCAATACGACGCGTGCACATTTTATCTTATTTTTAATCGTATGGGTGGGTGTGCACAGCCACTTGCAGGTGCCTTGGGGGGCCAGAAGAAGGTGTTGGAACCCCTGGAGCTAGAGTAACAGGTGGTTGTGGGTGCTCAACGGTGGGTTTTGGGAATGGAACTTGAGTCCTTGGCAAGAACAGTAGGCACTCCTTTTTTTTTTTTCACTCTTTTGAGATTTTATTCATTTTTTGTTTTATATGTATATGAGTGTTTGCCTGGGTATACATCTGTACACTGTGTGTGCTCAGGGCCCAGAGAGGCCAGATGAGGAAGTTACATCCCCTGGGACTCGAGTCAGAAAATTGTGAGTCGCCATGTGGGTGCTTGGGAATCGAACCCAGATCCTCTGGGAGATCAGCCAGTGCTCTTAACCACTGAGCCATCTCTGAAGCCCATACATATGCATCTTTTTAAAACAGGTAGACAAGAAATACACCAGCATGTTCACAGGCTTTATCTGTCTCTCTTTGTCGTTTGCTTGGAGCTGATTTAAGATCTACCTTAAGATATGCTCCTGTACTTCCTAAGCACAACAGAAATATATCAATTGTGTGAGAGAGCACAATATATTACAAGTCTGGGAACAGGTCATAAATATCACAAATATTGGAATACTTTCCCCTTCTTGCTGCCAGACAAAATATTTTCAGATCCTGTACAAAGCCTTCTTGGGGTAGGAATAGAATCGAGCATGCTGCGATTTCTTTAATTTATTCCTGTTTCTCTCATTGTTCTGTGAGTGCACAGAAAGCTTCAAAAAGGTTTTATTCTATCTCTTCTGTTTACTTACTTAGCATGTGCCTGTCTGTTGCTGTGATTAAATACTGACCAAAAGCAATTTGGAGTTAGAAAGGGTTTATTTGGCTACAGGTTATAATTCACCATTGAGGGAAACTCAAGGCAAGAGCCTGGAGGCAGTAACTGAGATAGAGGCCGTGAAGGAGTGTGGTTTATTTGTTTGCTCGTGGCTCATGGTCAGCTACCTTTCTATACATCCCAGGCTACCTGCCGGGGATTGTGCCTCCCATAGTAGGCTGGGCCCTCCTATATCAATCGGCAATCTGAAAAGGCTCTCCAGGCTAATTTGATGGATGCCATTCCTCAACTGAAGGTCCCTCTCCCTGGAAGTGTCAATTTGACAACAAGACTAACCAGAGCATGGGAAATGGTGTTAGGAAGAAATTTAATTGTGTCACAGATAGACAAACAGATAGAAGCTGGAGAAGCCAATGGCCAGGACAGGGGATGCCAAGAGACAGCTAAGGGTGGAGTAAAAGGAGAAAGTGCAGTAGCTGAGAGTTATTCTTTTCTCCCTCCTTCTCCCTCTCCTCTCCCTCTCCCTCTCCCCTCTCTTTGTCTCTCTGTCTTTCTCTCAGACTGTTGTCTCCTCTGACTCAACTTTGCTACAGTTTATGCTGAAAACATCCTGGAAATTTGTTGTAAACACACACATTCACACATTAACAGACATACATACAATGTGTATATACACACACATACACACAAGTACACATGCATTTACACACACACACAACTGAGAATGTTATCAGGATTGCATAGGCTTGGCTGGGGATGCAGCTCAGCTGGTAGAGTACCTGCTGAGCATGAGGGAAGCGATGGTCTTGATCTCCAACACCATATGAACCAGGTGTGGTAGCACATACCTGTAGTCTCAGCACTTAGGGGGCAGAGGCAAGAGGAGCAGAAGTTCAAGGTCATCCTTGACAATATAGTGAATTGGAGGCCAGCATCAGCTACATAAGACCCTATCTTAAAGAAGGGAAGGAGGAAGGGAGAAAGGGAGGAGTGACGAAAGAAAGAGAGAGGAGAGAAAAAAGAAGGAAAAGAATTACATAAGCTTCAGAGGTCTCTTAGGTAGAAAACACACACAGGTGCAGGTATGGCTCCTGACTCATTTGACTCCACTGTCCAACTGCATCCTGAGCCATCCTTTCAGGGCTGGGTTGAATGGATGAACAATGACAATATTGCTTGCACATGGTCATTGCCTGAGTCCTCCTTGGGTTATTTCTGATCGCAACCAGGGGTAAGTCAGTCAGCCCAAGAAGGATGATTTCAGGACCCTGAGTCTGGTGATCTGCCAGGTGATAATTCACATTTGCTTCTGACCAGGGTCACAGCATGACCCGGGACTGACTACATCGGGCAAGAATTCTACCCAGCCACGCTGTTCTATTTCTCCAAACAGCTCTGCTGCAGAAGCAAATGTCTGCAGGAGAGCAACATGAGGCAGGATTACAGCCAAAGCCCCTGCCGCTGTGCACTCCTGGGCCCAGATTCACAAAAGGCACAGGGAACACATTCCTGTCAGTCAGATGAAGGATCCAAAAATGCTGGCAGGTAGAGAGTGGGGTGGATGGGAGGAGTCAGCTGCTGTTACTTTCCAGGTCCTGTGTGTGCCTCATAGCCTGGTCATTAAAATGTTTTCTTTCTCAAGAGGGTTAGTAGGGTTTTCTTACTAGAGGAAGGGACCCCGACAATGTTGCCTTCACTGCAAGTGCTGAATGACTCCTCAAGGATCTGCTAAGGCACCGCCACTCACCTCACTTGCTCTGACCAGTGACCATTCAGGTCTCCAGAGAAAGTTGCAAACAGCTAAGCATAGTTATTAATGCAGCCCAGTAAACATCTATAAACTTTATGGGACTTTATTTCTGCTACTTTTTGAGGGGTTACCTCAACTGTGCCATTCTCAAGCATGAATTTCGCAAACGACAATGTCATGTTATGATATCCGACGGTTAGAATGTGCCCAGGCTCTAACTTTCCCTGACATCATTTGACTGGGAAGAGAGACACTAACCCGCGGTCTCACGCTGTTCAGGTAACTTGTATCTTAGGTACGACAAGCTAATTTTACAGCTTTGGTGACAACTTCCCTGAGATAGAAGCATCCATTATCATCTTGGTTTATAGAGGACAGGCACACATCTCTTTGAGTTATGTAGTTAGTGTTTTATATTTAGAACCACGAGGCTGTAATTAATTCCAGAACAGCCTTCTTATCTCTTAGGAAAACCCTAGGAGATCAGGCGTTTCTGCTTTTCACTTCTCCTGAGAATTTCATGTAAGTGGAAGTATACGAATCTGATGTTATTTATGGAGGCGCCTTTCACCAAGTGCAATTATTTCAGGTTCAAAGATGTGATCACATGCATCCGATTTGCTATTAGTTATTTTTTACTACAATATGACTTTTTTAAAAAGGTTCATTTATTTTGTTTTCATTTTGCCTACTTACATGTACAAGTACCGTGGTCATACAGTACCATGGGGACCAGAAGAGGGTGCTGTGTCCCCTGGAACTAGAGTTACGGATAGTTGTGGGCTGCCATGTGGGTGCTGGGAACTAGACTCGGGTCCTCTACAAAAACAGCCAGTGCTCTTGACTGCTGTGTCATCTTCCCTGTCTCTCCCGATAATTTTGATATTTTGTTTATGGTTCATTGACTGCCCTTTGCAACCCGGGGAATAGACATGGAAGAACAAACTACTCTTTCTGGTAACATGGTGCTTTCAGTATATCTGAAACCCCAGCCACGTACAGGTTCAGTGCATGTATTTCATGTATTGAGTATTTCATGGCACTGCGCAGCATCTGGACTCTCTCAGTCTGGGTTAGAAAGAGCCATGGGTGCATCCTGATGGCGTAAAGAGAAGGCGGGATATGGGAGTGCAAGGAATTTGTGGTCTGCAGTAGGCGGAAGACCACTTGACAGGCGCTAGCAAAATGATGAAACGATTCGAATGAGAACAGAACTCTGAGGTGAGTTAGACCTACCTAGCTCTTTGGAGGGAAACGGAGAGGTGTCATCTCTGGGGCAGATTTCAGGAGGGCCTGTGGGTATCAGGATGCTGGAAGTGGGGAGGACCCTCAGGCTTGGGAGCAGAAGTGCGATGGCATCCAGTCATGGTTGGAAGTGGCTGAACTGAGAGGTGAAGGCAGCGGCGAGGCACAAGACTAGAGTGTAAGAGATAGGACACCTTTTTTCGAGCAGCTGCCCCTTTTGCTGGGCAACACTCTGCTCCTCAGCTGGTTAATTTGAGAGACTAGATCGTCCAGCGTGCATGCTTCATGCGGACACAGAGACAGCACGGAAGGCGGTTTCCTTCTCGCTATGGTTCCATGTGCAGTAGAGCCACGTGTGTGTTAGGAGGGATGGGACATGAGTGCATGGGTCAGGCAGGATGTTCGGTTTGTCTCTCTTCCCACAGAGAGAGCTCGGGTGCACTGGGTAAGTTGGAGGAAAGTCCATTATGGTGTTGAGGCTGGGAAGCTCTGCACAAGAAGGGAAGTCAAAGGTGATCCAGACAAAGCCCTCTACAGCTGCCTCAGACAGTAGCTCTTGGTAAACTGGGGGTGAGCAAGGTGCCGTGGCTATCCTGGAGAGGGATGTGGCCATGCCACACAGTCTTGCTGTTGTAGCCACACACCTACCAGTGCCCACGTTTTGAAAATGTCACTTCTTCCATCCTTCTTACACGGACCTCTTCATACCAGCTGTGGTGGCTAATAGACTGTAGGATCACCTGGGAGATGGGTCTCTGGTCATGTCAATGGAGGATTACCTTTATTGTATTGAGGTGGGAAGGCTTCCCCTCTGTGCGAGGCACCCTTTCCTGCAGCAACGATCCTGGAGAGTATTAAAAGGAGAGCAAGAGTGGAGCTGCAGCAGAGTTCACCCCTCCATTTCCTGACTGTGGATTTGACATAACCAGCCGCTTGCACACTGTTGGCATGTACCTTCCACTATGAGCTAAAATAAACTATTTCTCCCTTAAGCTGTGCTCCTCAGGGCATTTGTGTCACTGCACAGAAGCATTTCCAACCAGAATGATATTCTCCATGTTCTGTAATTTCCTAGAAGCCAGGCCCAGCCTTCATGGACTGCCCAAGCTGGACCACAGTGTACCAGTGACGGCACACGAGCCTATGGCTGTCACTGACCTTCCCCTAACCTGAAGCTTCCACACTTCGGTGAATGGAGATCTCCCAGGAATGCCACTCTCCCATTGCAGCAGGATTCCCCAGGGTTTTGCAAAGCTGGAGGAGGTTCTTATTTTCCAATGTGCAAGTATTAGATAGATGGTTGAACAGCCACGTGGTGCGGAAGTGTGGAAAGTGTTTCATAAAGGAGAAAGGTCCAGTTTGCTCCAGCTACCCAAATGCAAATGCTCTGACATGGCTGCTAATTGACATTCCTGTGAGTCGTGCCCACGAGCACTGATCCTGCAGCTCTGTGACCAACTGCCAGAAGCATGGAGGAGCACCAATCCCTCCCCACCAATCCCTCTCCACCAATCCCTCCCCACCAACCCCTCCCCACAATCCCTCCCCACCAATCCCTCCCCACCAACCCCTCCCCACAATCCCTCCCCACCAATCCCTCCCCACCAATCCCTCCCCACCAACCCCTCCCCACAATCCCTCCCCACCAATCCATCACCAAGCGGCTCAGGGACAGCGACTTGGTGATGTGCACCATTCAGTTGTTTTCACATTGTCCAGCGACACAGTCCTTTCTTGTCACTTCTCTCCAAGGGCAGTGTTTAAAAACTGGTCCTTTCATAGAATTGGATATTCTTTCAAAGGGCTGAGGGAGGGATAAGAAGCCAGGCTCTGTGCTGTTCTCCACAAAACATGACACCAGTGCCATTTCATTATTGTTACTAAATAAATAAGCTTTCTAAAAATACCTCCAGATAGTGCCAGGCCATCGAAACGTATTTGCAGTAATGTAACAAATAATTAGAAATGACTGCTATTTCCCAAGGGTTTCTTTTATATTAAAATTTTATTATATTAAATATAATCTTATATTAAGAAAATCAAATCACGGGGGTGCCCACACTAATCTTTCTCCTTCCTCCAGCTCTCACATTACATGCAAAAGAGGTCAGATGTCACCAATCACCAGTCAACACTTGATTTTCTTTCTTGGGAACTTTTCTTGAGGGCAGAAAAGGCTACAGACGCTTCCTCCAGGCTCAGCCCTGGCAATCCTTCCCACCTTCCAGCTCCAGAGTCCATTTTTATGGACTACCGTCTCATGAAACCCCATGCTTTTTTCTGATGTCATGTGGGGACATATTTTGGTAACGATGCAGTTATGACAGGGAGCAGAAATTCAATCCGGAAACAGTGAAGCAGCGCATATGAATTAAATTATCTTTGAGTGATTGCTTATTATCTTTTTTGTAAGTTGAGTCACATCAGCTACAATGAGTTTTGGTCTCCAGGATATGATGCTTAATATCATTTGGTCTTATTGAGGGAATGTGCCTGCATTATGTTTGAAACTACCCAGTCTGAAGGAATATGTACAGGAAGTTCCTTTCTTTAAAAGAAAAAAATTTAAATGGGCTTTGCAGATCACCATCATTATCACCACTGTCAGCCTTGTCACCCCATCATAAGCAACATCACCATCACTACCACCGTCGTCATCGTGACCACCATCTTCTCGATCACCATCATTATGACTACCACTATCACTTTTACTGTCACCATCCTCACTACAATTGTTATCACCATCACCACTATCGCCATCACCACAACCACCACCACCATCAACATCGTCACCATCACCAGCACCATAGTCATCATTGTCATCAACCCCATCCCCATCATCATCACCTCCATCCCTATCATCATCATCATCATCATCATCATCATCATCATCATCCCCATCATCACCTCCACTTCTTTCCCTATGCTTAGTTTTTCCTAGGCAAGGGCAAACATGCATCCTCTCATCAAATTCTCATGCAGCTCTGCAGGGCAGGAACTTAATGCCGCTGACAGCTATGGTCTGCTGCTCTTCCTTCTTGATACAACATACACACCTGTTTCCTTTCCTGTTACTTACTTCTTCTGTTTCCAGGGAAAACTGTTTGCTTTTGTGTCTCTTGGTCTATCCTTTTGTGTCTATCAGCAACTAACTGCAGTAGGCCTTGACTGAGGGATACTTAGGCAACTTCCAGTTTTTTTACTGATCACAAAGCATGTACTGATAAACATCCTACACAAATCCGTGTCTTGGGCAATATTTTCTCTCTCTCGATCTTTAAAGAGCTATAATGGCTTCCTCAGTGCTCAAGCACTGATGGTATCAAGTTAGAAAGCAGTAACTTGCTGGGTGTGGTGACTTACACCTTTAATCCCAGCACTCAGGAGGCAGAGGCAGGTGGGTCTTTGTGAGTTGGAGCCCAGCTAGGGCTACACAGAAAAACCCTATCTCAACATCCCCCCACTCCATGCCCAAAAAGAAAATAGTGCCTGTACCCTGGTATGAGAAGCTGTATTGTGTATACTTGAGACCAGTGCTCAGACAGGACAGTGTGCAAGAACAGCTTCCCCTCAACAACCCATCTCGTACATGGGGTCCTAGCTGCTTTTCTCTGGCATGTCTTTCCTGTGTGGTAGGTCCCCTGCTGTGGCAGAGCAGGCCTCTGATCTTCTCAAGACCTTGGATGCTTGTGTTGGCCCCTTTGCTCCCTCAGTGCCTAGAACAGTGGACAGCTGAGCGAAGGCACCTTGGTGGAGCAGACAGATTGCTTTTGTTTTCTGACACTGGCGACAGGTCCAACTCAACCAGCTGGGCTTGGCCTGGGTCTCAGCGGGGCTTGTCTAGCTCTAGCCATCACTCTCTTTTCCTGGTTGCCTCGCTCTCATTGGCCTCTGTTCACCATCACATCCTTTCTTTGTTCTTCCAAGAAGGTCTCTGCTTCCTTTTCTCCCTCCATGAAAAGATGCCTTCCTTAAGCACTGATTTCTTGCATACCTACTAGACTCAGGATAAAACAACTAACATAATTGCCACACATCCTCAGCTCAGCTCTATTGATGGCATATTTAATAGAAGTGCAGATGACTACATTATTTTGGCCTGGCGTGGGTGACCCACTTAACCCCAGAATGGGTGGTAAGGTCACGTGCCAAGGGCTAGAGGGGTTGAGCTGAGGGGCAGTGTGGCCCCCAAAGGGTAGTTGGGTTTGCCAATAGGATGAAGCATGGAGCTGAAAAGCAGGCAAAGCCAGAGACCGCCCACTACCGAAAGTGGATCCTTAGCGTGCGGACAGCTGGTTCTGTGGTTCGGACACTCCTGCCCTCATGTGTCCCACTCTCCCCTCCGGCAGGTCTCTGTGAGGCTCTGCCTGGCTGACTCACCTCTCTCTCTCCTCTCTGATTCCAGCTCCAGATGAAGATGAGTGAGCGGGCCGCCTCGCTGAGCACCGTGGTGCCCCTGCCCCGCAGCGCCTACTGGCAGCACATCACAAGGCAGCATAGCACAGGGCAGCTGTACCATCTGCAAGGTAAGCAGAGCACACTGCCTGCCTGCATGGGGGCCTGAGCCCGGCTGCTCACACCAGGGGCTGGTTAAGCTGCCGTGTGCCACTGTGACACCTCCCAAGTTGATACTCGATGGAGTATCTCCATCGAGGCCTCATGACCCTGGATACTTCACCTTTCTGGATTCCGGGTCCTCAAAGGTTTGCTTCTATCAATGGCATTCTCAGGGAATTTGTTTAAAATGTAGATTCTTGGGCCTTTAGCCACAGCAGTCCTGGGTCTTGATGTACCACGAAGTAACCCAGCAACTCGTCTTTTTAAGGGACACCTGTGTGAAGTTTGGCCGAAGGCTAGCATCCTGGTTCTAGAAACAGTCCTCTGGGCTCAAGATTAATGGGTCAGCATTACTAGGGAACTGCTAGATATGCAAATTTTTGAAACTTTCTCCGGGCATTCTAAAATAGAAGGGGGCAGGGCTCCTCCAGCCTTCAGTGCTTGCACAAGACCCCAGGAGCTTTTTCTGAACACTCTTGGGAGGAACCACTGTTGTGGGGCATCCTTGATGCAGGATTTGGATGGCGAGCACAGCACCTACACTGGAAAAGAGTTTGCCCAAGACTGAACTCGCTGAACTATGATTGTAGCATCCCAGCTCCATTTCTGTTGCTGTAACAAATACCCTGAGCATGAGCAACACAGGGGAGAGTTTATGGAAGCTTACAGATCCAGGCAGTAGTTCAAGGCAGGAAGTCCAGCAGCAGGTCACATAACACCCACATCCCAAAAGCAGAGAGAAGACTCAGTGGAACCCAGGGATGTGGCTCAGTTGGTAGACTGAGGCATGGTCTCAAGCTGCCTGCCTGCTGACTCAGCAAGCTTGCTTCACTTTTATACAGTCCAGGACACAAAGTAAGAAACAGTGTCACCCACAGTGGGCTGGGTCAGTTAACAGTTAGGACAATTCCCTGCAGACATGCCCACAAGCCAACCTAGACAGATAATTCTTCAACTGAGAGTCTCTTTTTGGGTGATTCTAAATAGTGACAGGCTAACATTTTAAGCTAAGCACCACATGTAGGGATGGATGGATGGATAGATGGATGGATGGATGGATGGATGGATGGATGGATGAACAGATGGATGGATGAACGGATGGATGGGTGATGGTTAGATGGATGGATGGATGGATGGTTGGTTGGTTGGTTGGATGGATGGATGGATGGCTGGCTGGCTGGCTGGATGGATGGATAGTCACAGAAAAAGGTATCCTTTGTCATCATTATCAGCTCTGTGCTCTAGCCACATCAGCTGCCCTTCAGCCCTTCTTGCTGGCATCCCTCCCTCCCCTAGCACGTGGGTTTTTTTTTTCTGGACTATAGTACTGTTCCCACAATTCTACCTTGTTCCTCCTCACTTTCCAGGTCTCTCCTGAGTGTCCCTGGATCTCCAGGGACTATTTTACTGTTGCTGGTACACAAACCTGGTTAGTGGCATGCCTGAGATGGAGGAGCCAATCTCCTCAATTGGAACCAGATCACAGTTTGAATTTCATTGTTTTGTCACATGACCACTTTGATAGACACAGCTACCCTTCTGGGAAGCAATAATATCCAGGAGGGCAGGCGTGTCACAGCTGGTTCTCTCCTGTTGCCTTCTGTGTCTTGCACAGGGTCACTATCATTTAATGAAAGGTGGGATGTGAGAAAGCCCCAAGTCTTCTTTCTTCCTGAGATAGGGTCTCATGTAGTCCAGGCTGGACCTTGAGTTTCTCCTGCTTTTGTCTCCGTATTCTGGTTGCTGGGACTGTGGCGCTGTGTCTGGGGGACGGAACCGAGGGCTTTGTGCATGCTAGGCAAGCAGTCAACCAACCGAACCACCTCCCCAGCCCCACTGAGCCGTCGTGACCCCATGTCCTCCAAGCTGCGTTCATCAGCAGTGACTGTGTGTGTGTAGATGTTGGGGAAAAAAATGGATCTTGAATGTCTGGATCAAGAACCAAGGGAAGGGCAAACTCTGCTCAAATTACCTATGTCAATGGAGTTCAAGCTGAGGTTTTCTGATATCTCTAAGTGATTTATCTGAAAATCACACAGACCTCTAAAGGAGCATTTAGCAAACCAGTTTGAAAAAAAAAAAATCTCACTGTCCCACTGTCCCAAATTTAGGCTTAGAATGCCACCTACTGGTAAACCTGGAAATAGAGTTTTATTATAACATCTGGCTCTGACTCTGACTTAGGATGCTTTCATGAAGCTGTACTCAATTCATGGTCTCTGTTCCTCCCGTGATTCCAGTTTTCATTTAGAAAACCTCTTCTATGGTGAGAATTAGAAACCAACATGCAAAGGCCCTTTATCATAAAATCTGGGGGAAACCCATGAAAAATAAAGTCAACAAAATTTTGTGGGCCCACATAGCCAGAGGACTCAGCAATGCAGCAGATGACATGATTAAAAGGAAGATGTCGCGATGTAGGCAATGGAAAAACAAAAACAAGAACCCTCACAGTGTAAAAACTGGCAGAGAGCTCACTGTTGCACCCTGCAAAGATAGTTCTGTGGTCAGGCCAGTTCAGCTGGAAAAGTGCATCTCAGGCAGGAAATTAAAGCATGGTGTGTGTGTGTGTGTGTGGTGTGTGTGTGTGTGTGTGCATGTGTGTGTGTGTATGTATGTGTGTGTATGTATGTCTGCCATTAGGTAGTGTTTTCATCCTCCTGGAGAAGACTGCCACAGCTGGAGCTGGCAAGAGCAGTCCATCCTCATTCTCATCCTCTCTGTTGCAAAGATTTATGGACTAGAGACATGGTGATCATGGGACTCATGCATGGAGCAATAGGCAAGACACCCATGTTCTGAGTCCCTGGCAGTTTCATCAGATGGTCCTTCGCTCTGAGAGGAGACCCTAGCCCCAGCATGAGTCAAAGGACCACATGCTAAGATGAGGATGTTGTCATAGGCTTGAGACCAGCCCTTGCAGGTTCATATGCATTCTTGGGAGGATAGACCCTCGGAGCCAGTGGCTAGGCTGGGGCGTTTGTGTTGTTTTCTGAATACTTGTGTTAACCCTCCTACAGGCGTTGCTTGCACAGCAGTTAAGAGAGATGCTACAGGCTAGGCCCCGAGGCTTGGGGAAAGATGACAAGCCAGACTTCCAATTCATGTCTGCAGGACCATGGGTGACATGAAGTGGGTGGGTGGGCGGGGGGACAGCACAGAACTGGTAGGACCTTTGTCAAGGTCACATGCAGTAAGAGCTACATCTGAGAGTTGACTGAAGCCACCTCTAGTCAGCCATGCTGTGGTGGGCCAGAGCATACCTGGGCCCAGGTGTGTGGACTCCAGGCTGGTACTAGCTTTCCATCATCCAACATGGACAGCAAGTGGACATGGACAGTAAGCAAACAGAGGACATAAAAATCTCTCCAGTCTATTTCCTGTCTGTAAGCCAAACCCAGCTTTTAGGCCTTGCTGAAGGATTTGGTTCAGCAACTGGATTTTACTTAGCCCTGTGTGGTTGGCGTCAGTCAGTTTTCATGGAAGCTTCCAGAGTTTAAGGAGCTGCTGACAAGAGCCTCACACTTGACTCAAGATGTGGGTTTTTCCTGAATATCCTGTCTAGGCTGTCTGCTCCCTGCAGGAAATTATTATCAAACTATAATGAAGACATATATATACTATATACTGGCTAATTCTAGCACCACCCATAGACAGTATGTTTCTATGTTGCAGTGTGGGCATCAGAAAGAGACTAGAACACTTGTTCAAATTTCCTGGGTGTTGAGAAGTAATTCCTGGACACCTGGGAATGTTTAACATCATTACCACTGTGAGCCAGAGATTTGCTCTGAGTTCAGATTTGAGGCTTGTAAGTGTCCAAGCCTTTGTTTCTCACATGAGTGTGTGTGTGTGTGTGTTTGTGTGTGTGTGTGTGTGTGTGTGTGTGTGTGTGAGAGAGAGAGAGAGAGAGAGAGAGAGAGGGAGAAAGAGATGCAATGATGACATGGGTGTGTGTGTGTGTGTTAGTGCATGTATATGTGCCTGTGTGTGACATGCATTGATGGCATGCATGTGAAGAAGTCAGAGGACAACTCTTGGGATTTGTTCCCTCCTTCCACCGTATGGATGCTGAGGACTGACCTCAGATTCCCAGGCTTAGAGGCAGGAACCCACAGAGCCATTTCACTGGCCCCAAGGCCTTGGTTCTCTTTGCATCTGGTTTAGTTTGGGGCCGGGATAACTCTGCATACTTACAGCTCACAAAGCCCATTGCAATTCCCTTAATCCCCAGCAGGACTGGGTGGGAAAATGAAGCAAAATTTTCCCTTTCATCTTGGAGAAGTGGGTGATGAGCTCTGTCTGTCATTGCCTGTCTTTCCACTCAGGTACAGGATCAGAGAGGATGGAGGCTGAGGCCTAAGTGCTCAGTCAGTGCTGTTTTGACACTGGAAAGCAAAGTTAGACGAAGGCCTTGGGGCCACACAGCCTCACGGGCACCAAGAACCCATCACTCAGCAGTTAAGCACAACGTAGGTTTGAAAGTGTGGGTGGAACATCTAGGCTTCCTTAGCCCCCCATCCCTGTCTGCCTTGTGATCCCGCTCTGTGTACCCACTGAGAACTGGCTTAGCCATGTAAAATTCCTGCTTGTGCCACTCCAAGCCAGCAGGTGGCAGTAAAGCATTTTGGCTTTATAAAATCAAGGAACTACGGCTGTCAAGCTGGAGAAACTGGTTTCTCCCAGCCCCTTTCTACCCCATCCCTGTGTTTCTCAATACAGTTTCACAGGAATGCCCTCACTCACCCGTTGCGTGTCCACTGTGGCTGCTACTGCGCTGTTGTGTCTGGTTAGATTTATTCTCTGGCCCTGTATGGAGGAACCATGCCAATCCCTGTGTCAACTCCCATGGTGGGGTGCGGGGGAAGGTGATTCCTGACTCTTCACTTGGTTAGAAATAGAGAAAGCTGAACAATATCTTTTATTTAACAATGACATGAGGAAAGAAAGCATGATTCTGAGTCAGGTTTGCAAAGAGTGTCTATACCAAAAGTCAGTCTCGTTTTGTGTTTTTCTCCCATTTCCTGTGAGTACTATGGCTGGGGGAGGTACTACAGATGAAAATTCTAAAAGTTTCACAGCTGCTAACAGATCGACCAGGGCTGGATGCAAAGGCCAGATGCAAATGACACGTTAATTATGCACACCCTAGTAGTGATGCATATTTGCATATCTCTGTGAGTGACCTTAGGAATACAGTCTCCCGGTCATGAACATGCTCCCTCTTTCTGGTCAACTAAATCAATTGTATTAGGAGCCAGTTTGATCATGGGTTTTCCCGAGAGAGAGATAACGGTTTGTTCTTTCTAATTCTCTTTTGGAAAAGATGTCACCAGCCCTCTGAAGCTTCATCGAACAGAGACTTTTCCCACCTACCGGTCTGAGCACTGACAGCAACTGCCAAGAGCCTAGCACATTTGTGCTGTGTCAGCCACAGACCCACATGCCGGAGGACACAGAGGGACAGCCAGGGAGAGTGCAGAATGAAGAAGAGCAGCTTGGCGCCCTGCTAATGCGTGTGGCCATGGGAAACGCTTCGATACAACATATGTATATATATATTTTTTCCCTTTTTTCTTTTCTTTTTTTTTTTTTAAGATACAGCCCCTAGCCTCATGGAAGCACGTGGGATAATATTGGCCCACCCCGTTTTTACAGCTGGACAGGAGGAGTCAGTGTCGTGACTACAGACTGATTTTCTACTGCTGGCAAGCCCTCGGTGCGCTTCTCTGTCTGTCCTTTCGTGGATTTGTGTGATTTTCCTTGTGTTTCAGTTGTATGACGGTCGGTATGGACAATAAAACGCCTCTTCATTACTTGTTATTTCTTTACACACTGTTCCTCGGTGACTAGTGCTGCGGTTCTGGTTCACTTATGAACTCACATTTGGTTGTATTCCCAATGAGTTACAGCAACGTTTTCACCCGCCCTTCTTAGCGAAGACCCCTCTCAAAGGACCCTTCAATATCACTTACAAGGCAACAGCCATTCATACCCCTCATCCTTCAAAAGCCTCTGTTTTTAGTAGACGACTCATATAAGGTGTTTTAAAATGAGCAACCATTAACACCCAGAGGGCCCTTGGGTTCTGGTGACAGTTTTCTCTATGTCCTTAATGTCACTGGGGGGTGGATACACTGGAAACAAGAGTTCTGCACTGTTTCTGGTGAAAGTCCAGCTAAATTTGACCTTCAGGTTTTTATAATGGAATTGGGCTTGAACACCACGTGGGACTGTATGTTGTACAGTGTCCATTGTATATCTTTTAATTTTTATTTTATTTTATTTATTTATTTTTCCAGACAGGGTTTCTCTGTATAGCCTTGTCTGATCAGCTGGCCTCAGACTCACAGTGCTCTGCCTCCCAAGTGCTGGGATTACAGGCATATGCCACTGTGCCCGACTCCATTGTATATCTTGAATCCAAATTGACGTTGATGGCCTGTGTGTTCCTTTGCTGAGTCTGGAGCTACAATGCCGGGCCCTAGAGCTGAGCCTGTCACACAGCTGTCACTGCTGATCGATTCGTGTCAGGTGGACAGATGAAAACAGAAGTGCAGATTCAAACCCTTGGAATGGGATTCTTTCTATACGGGAGAATTTGCCTTGAATGCTTACTTCTGCACACCAGGTCCCTCTGTAATTGTTATTTTCATGGAAACAAAAATCTAACTAGAGTTTCAGGGAGAAAATATTGTAGAGGCCCTCACAAGGGCCTTCAAAACCCTATTGTTGTTTGAGCTTTTCTAGAAGGGCTCAATAGCCACCAATTATAACCCTACATTTCTGGCTTTGCTAAAAACCCAAGTCTGCTGAGCTAAACCCACAGCTTGTGAGAGAGCTGAGATCCCAAGGACACTAGTGGTCAGGACTTTTCTCAGGGGTGAGAGATTTCAGGAGAGAGAACTGAATTCAGCTAACAACTAATGAATGGCTTAGGTCCACATAAGGGGCTTGTTGCTCTTGGTGCTCATAGCGTGCCCAGAATACATCTGCACTTTCTGGGTTCTCTGCAGCTCCCCCCTCCCAGTTCTTTGCTCTTCCTTCTCCCAGATGTATTAATTTTCATCTCTTGAAAATGTGGTTTGCCATGTACATTTTAGTGCCTCTCTCACGGCTCATTTTCTTTCTGGCTATACCTGGCTTCTCTTTTCTCTTCCTTTGCTTTTCAGACGGTTTCATAAGTGATTCTCCCAGATTCCCTCGGCCTTGGCAGACAATGAGGAGATTAAGTTGAGGAGCAGATAAAGGAAAGGGAATGAAAGAAATAATTATAATTTTAATGAAGTCGAAATTGCCAAAGCAAGTCTCAAGCTAATGATGTGCAGAGAAGTGTTACTGAATGTAGTTAGCTGCTAGCGAGGTCTCTTTGGAGATCTTGAGGGAAAGAACCGTTGATAAGAAAGCGACTTCGGTTAGCCACACTGGCCCCGACTCCCACTGTAAATATTTTAGTTACTCTGTGTCATTTCCTTTCTCCGGCAGCTCTGTGAAGTAAGGTTAGCTAGCATTCCTACTTTTCCGACAGGCAGTGTCAAGCAGTGCTTGTAAACAACCACTACAACCCATGAACATGTGCCCACCAGATGGGAGGGTCAGAAGAGGACTCAGGCCACCCAATTCCCATGCCTGGACACTAAGCTCCCAAGACAGCCTGCGGGCAGAGACATCTTCCTAATCTCCCAGAAAGGATTAGAATGTAGGTATCTGGAGTTTGTGCATTAGGTGTTCTGCGTTGCCTTCCTGCTTGAAAGCAGGCATAGACGGACAGGTAAGGCTGTTCTAATAAAGCTTTATTCATAAGCACAAAGGGGCAGGCTACTTATCTATGTTGTAGCCGCCAACCTCTGCACCCTCTCTGGATAACAAGGGCCCCATTTTCAGCCCATGCCACAAGACACTTAGCACTCTGCTACTAGCCCTTCGGCCATTGGAATGTTGATTTGAAGTCAGTTTTGGTCTTGTAAATTTTTTCTCCCCAGGGTGAATGGACACGTGCAGATGGGGGCAGTGGGCAACACTACTCAGACATAATTAAAACTCTCAACTAAACGAGGGGATACTTCACTGACTCAGTTGGTGTTTCAGTTGTATTTGAGGGGGAACTAAAGGGTGAGCTGTGTGTTTTCCTTTGCAGGCTCGGCCCATGGTTGCAAAGATTTTTTTTTTTTTTAATCCGCTTGAAAGCAGGAACACACAGAAATATCCAAGTACCACAGGGAATGACTTTCATTTCTGGAGTTCGTCTGTTAATTTAGACTCGCCCAGGGGTGTGCCAGGTTACACGTCACTAAACACAGTGTGCCTAAATCCAGAAGCCTAAATCACGGGCTCAAAGTGTTCAAGCCAATTGCTTAGGAAACAGGAAGAAAAATAGACACTTGTATGGAGGGATATTCTGCTGGGAAACAATATTTTACTTTTGAGAGAGGAGACACTGTGTGTGTGTGTGTGTGTGAAAGGGAGAGAGAGATGATGATGATGATGATGATTCATAGACCCACATGTTTGGGCCAGAACATGGTATCTGCTGTCTTCTTCCACCACTATGGCTTTGCTGCCTTGAGACACAGTTTGCCACTACCAGAATCTCATGGAACCCAGTTTGTCTGACCCCCAGGCTTGGGTGCAGGCACACATAGCCACACCTTGCTTTTTATATGTGTGGTAGGGATTCAAACTCAGGGCTTCCTGTTTGCAGAGACCATGCACTTCTACTCACTGGATCATTGCCCCAGCCCCAAGGTTCCAATTCCTCTATTGCTAAAATACAAACATGCCTGTGTAGACTTTCACTAAGTCATCGGAATTACTTTTCCCTTTCCTTTGAGGTGGTGGGTTCTGTACTCTGAATTTGGGGTGGAGGTATGACATCGTACACTGACTCATTGCAATGCAAGCTCCTTGAACGCATAGACTCTGATTTGGCCCAGCTGGCACAGGACTGCTGGTGACCACTTAGCTGAATCTGTGAGAAAGCACCCTGTTATCATTCACACTGTCACTGACTGTTGGTAAGACATTCCTTCTCATGGGTGGTGGTGGAGCCCAGACACTTTGAATAGCCACCTCCAGATAATCTCAATGCACTTGGTTAATGATATCAAATCCCATGCTAAAAAAGCCGGAGAGGTCTGAGATGGAGAGGGCCCATCAGCTTCAGATTAAACAGCACTGGAGGCAACTGGCAAGACTTTGTCGTTCAAGCTGCTCGTGGGGGATCAGCTGAGGACTCAAGGGGGAGCCCTGAGAATTCCAGCACCCAGGTGCGGAGATATCTGTACAGGCAGAGAAGGTGTGTTGTGACTGCAGCTCTTCAAGTGTCGCCTCCGTGGCATTTCCAGTACCTCTGCTGTGTTTGCTTTGTTGCTATAACAACTAACAAGGAGACTCGGTTTGACTTTCTTTGTTGCTCCGAGATGCCTTGAGAGCAAAGCCGCCTGCACTGCTCTTTTCTGACGGAGAAGGCCCAGGAGAAGCTCTGACAGAAAGCACAGCCCAGCTGGGCAAGGCAGGACTGGGAAGGAGGTGAGAATCCAGCTGCTGCTAATGAAGGCCTTGAGCCACCCATCAACCATCCAAATCTGCTTCCCCTCCTCTCCCCCACCCCTCCCGAACACAGCGGCAGAGCTTTCTTTGTCTTTGGCTCTTGGTGGTGCTGCCTTCCTTCCTTTCCCAAAGCAGATGTGGCTCATATCCACAAATACTACAGGCGGGTATTTTTGATCCACATTTTGCTAAGCCTTCCCTGCTCCTACTTGCAGGTGTATACTGTTTTTATATTTGCATGCTCACATTGGAAACCCTAAAGGGCTGAGGACTTTGTTTCATTCATCATCTGGTTGGTTAGTTAGTTATTTTCTCGGTACTTACTCTTTAGTCCGGGCAAGAGCATGAATGGAACATGATGGAGGTTGTGAGCTCCAAGCTCAAATGCCAGGAGCATAAGAGGGTCAAAAGAAGACTGGATCTTGGAAGAGATTTCCAGGGGCCAAGGAGAGTTAAGACATACTGTATTACCAGCACACAGGTGGCTTGGCAAATAACCTCTAGCAGATACCCATCGGCATATATGGGCAGTCTACAGACAGGTTCAATCACACATCCAGACCATCACTGAGGGTGCACCATAGGTAGTTGTACAGGCATAACACACCCACACGCGTGCACACACAGAGGCTGATCCCCTGACCTTAAAGTCATATTTGTATAGAATCACACAAATCTGCATTCTGCCAAAATAGCTACCTAACAGATTTCATCACAGTTTACTTGGGGGGAGGGGGGGTTTCCTGGACGGTCAGTCCCAGACACTGGGTGCCAGTCATGTTTTGTCTGAACTCAGACCTGACACCCATATCAGCCCCATGTTGTCTAAACATAAACTTGTCCCTCTGGCCTTGTGTACTCAACAGAGGTCTCTATAGGGAAGATCTGCAAACTCTGGTAATAGGCCGGCCAGCACTCCACTTTTCTAAATAAAGTTTTATTGACACAGAGTCATGCTTGTTGATTTAGACACTGTGCATGGAAAGTTGCAGAAGAATTTCTCTGTACTCTAGATGGGTTCCCCACAGTCTTACTTTAATGATAAGGTGTTCAAGAGCCAGCGGGTCACCCAGGTTTTAGACTGCTGCAAAACATCATTGGTATTATTTAAGAAATTAAAGTCTGCTCAGGAGTCAAATGGTCAGCCTCTTCTTGAGCAGGCCTGTGCTGCTCACTGCAGAGGCCCTAGTTCTTTCCTGTGCCTGGAAAATTCTTGTCTTGGCCTATTCCTTCAAAAGTGGTTAGTGGTCTGTTAAGAAGATGCTCCCGACCGACATGGCTTGATGATGTGTGAGGGTACAATACTGGCATGCATACCTTGGTGGTAACCAACACCTCTCCAATCCTGCTTAAGACCCATTCCACAGGAAGAAAACCATTCCTGGTTCCAGAAACCTAGGGCTGGCGAAGTCATGGATCTTGAAGGGGATTCTACAGCCATTGCTCTTCTATAACAGCATCATCTAAATTTTTGATCTTATACCCAACAGATAAGTATACTCCCTACCTCTCATTATAGAAACTTTTCTTTGCAACAGAAAACTACAACCAATCAAAATGCAGAATTGTGGAGCTCGGTCACAATGTGTGTATCTACAAAACACTCCTGCACCTTAAGACTCAGGGCACATTGCTGGAGAGGGAGGCATAAAGATGCTAAGAGGCAGAGTATCGTATCGGGAAGTTTGCTGTGAGACTGTGTCTCCTGGTAATGTCAGAACCACACTATAAAGTTTCACCAACATCATTGACTAAACATGAGCTGAACAAAGACCACAATAGGCATGCCAAAGTAAACAGGGCAAGTCCACCAGGCCCCATCCTAGGCAAAGAACCACGGGTAACTAAGAAATACCAAGAATAGGAGAGATAGTCTTCCCTGGGAAAGAGCAAAACAATTGGTTATTCAATACCAAATGGTCATCCCTCAAAGCATACATATAAGTAACACACAGACTGAACAGGTTGTATTTATGTATTTAGGAATGTATATGTGTAAATGTATGTAACAACAATCAATGAAAAAAGATGCCGCCAATTTGAAAGAGAGCAAGGAGAAGTATGTGGTAGGGTTTGGAGGGAGAAATGATGTAACTGCATTATCTCAAAAATAAAAGAAATTAAAAAGAATATAACCTAACTGATTTAACTGGCAAGGAACCGGACGTCAGATCAAACACAGAGGTGGCTAATGAAAGGCAATAGCAGACTACAGGTAGCTCAGGACACGGATGCTTCTGCATCTACAATGCTCCACAATCCCTCGGCTTCAATCAGCCTGGAGAATCTCCAACTCCGCATTTCCAGGCAACTGCAGAGCCCAAGTTTACCTTAAGCCCAGTCTGTGCTGGGTCTCAGGATTCCTGAACCTGGTGTAGACTGTCTCCTTAAAGGTAAAGCAGGTTTTTGGTTGTGAGCCTAGTCTTTAATGGCTGAGTCACGGCTCCAGGTCTGCTCTTCCAAAGGATCCACATGGCCGCTCACAACTGTCTGTAACCCCAATTCCAAGGGATCTGACACCATCACACTAAAGTACATAAAGCAGAATTAACCAGCAACAAAAAAGATAAAGCATGGAGCAAAGGGGCTGCATTTATTTCATTTTCTCAATCATTTCCTTGCTCTTGCGTGAGCTTCCCACCTGCAACTCATGTTCAGTCTTTAACCCTTTCTGACCAACCAGTTATTCATTAACCTCAGCTGAAAGAAACCAGGCAGCTCCTAGGCCAGCTGAAGTGATTACAGAGTGCTCAATAAAGCATTTGTTTTCTTCATCACTCGGCTTCTTTGAGAGTTGTAGGAAGCAGAGAAAGGAAGAGGGGCATTTGGTTATCAAAGGGAGCCAGCTCCCACATTTACTTTCCTTTAGCTGTCATGCAAATTTCCAGCCTGAGGACTCAGGACACTTTGAAGATAAGAATCACGGACGCTCCCACGGGAGACTTCAAACGGGGCGTCTGATTCTGTGATTTACGTGCAGAAAGAAGAAAAGAGCAGCGAACAATAGCAGAAACCTCGCTGGCCATCAGGCTTGAAAGCTAGCGTCTAATTCTGATTCTCTTGCCAGGAGGAAATACAGGTTAGGAGCCAGCAGGTCAGACGGACCGGGTGGAATTTCCCGGATGCATTCCAGATGTCCCATAAGGCTTCTTGTGTGTGTGTGTGTTCGAGCTTTTGGTGTACGCTGAGTCAAACTAAGGTAGGATAGAAATGGACACGGAAAAGGATTCTACGGTCTGGCTGAAGCCTCCCTTGCTGGCTGACCATCAACATTTCCCGCACAATTGACGATGTCTGTTTTCTCCCTTCACGGTTGCAAACTCTTTCACTCCCTGCACCGCCCCCTTCAATAATTCCCTCGTGCTTCAATTCTGTGTTTAAACAGTCTTTAATAAACATGGCTCCCCTGAGAGCCAGCCTGCGCTCCCAGGTTGGTGTGCTGCTTTCCCTTAGAGTATTTCTGTTTTTAATAAACGCAGACTCCACTTCCTACTGGCTCATCCCGAATTTTTTTTTTTTTTTCCGCATCAAAGCCAAGGATCTGGTTTTAGCTGGCCTGATAGGTACCTAAAAGGTTAAGGGACTTCCTCCAGCTGTTGTTACAGATGTGCCTCCCCCCATCCCCCCATCCCCACCCCCACCCCACGGCTGCTGCTTTGTGGGCTTGGAGCTTCACAGTGCATAAACAATGCAAGACCTGAACACAGGATGCTCAGCTCTAGTTGCAGCTCACCTAAGCCAATGTGCCCGTGTTGTTGTAGCTTTTACTACTTAGAGATCTCCGAGAGCAGGTGTCTTTGACCTCAGGCACAGTACCCAGAGGCTGCAGTGTAAGTTACCTTACATTTCCAGACACCTGCTAATTGTCCTCAGCCAGCCTGCGCAGAAGGGGCATTCATAGGGAACTCGCTGCACTTCCGTCCTTCTGCCCATACTGTGTGGGAGAGGTTTGCCCGGGCAGGTAGGGAAGATTCTAGCACTGAATTTCAGTTGAGGTTCTCTTGGGGTAAGCAAGCTGTGAAGGAATTAGGAGAGGCGCCAGAATGTCAGAGGCAACTGAAAACTTTCAAATGCTAACATTTCAGAGTCCTTGACCCACTCTCACTGCTTGGCACAAAAGTAAGCCAAAAGAGCAGCAGAGGCTTTACACTGAGCAGCAAGCTAAAGGGTAAATGGAGGACAGTCCACAAGCCATTCCGTCCTGAGCTGGGGCTAACGAAAGATAAAAGGTGAGCCTGGGGTCATAAATCTGGCTAGCTCTCTCCTGTCTCAAACATCCATCCTGAGTTTGGGGCTACACAAAACAATGTTTAGCTGACCCTAGATTAAAATGAATGATAGCAGTAGTAATAAAATGTGGTTGATTATTTCTTGTTCATGGTTGCCTTGACCAAGGTTTACATCATGTTGGGCAGAACACGTTTCACGCAAACTCTTCAGTGGACCACGACTGGAGGCCCTTGTTTTTGTTTTGTGTTCCTCTTCCAGGGTCCTCACCTTGATTCTTCAAGGTGTAACTTTCTGATTCTGATTAAAATCTCCTCCTTTACTCCTCCTCTGGGAAGACACATGAGGGAAGAGCTCCCAACTTTAGGCTGCCTCCCCCAGGGATCCAGGTGATTGTCCAGTTAATGTGTGGGAAGCTCACAGCTGTTCAGAAAAGAGGGGTAGCTGGGGATCTGAGGCTAGTCCAGAGAGAGGACTCCACAGACACCTGGGGAGATCGTGACTGTCCAGTTAGGAAAATTATTCACTTGGAACTGTGGGTCCTCGGTTCCTTGAATTTTCATGTCTTTTACTTTTGTGTTTCTGTTTACATACGGGAACTCGGGATATCTGGAATTTCCCAGTTTTAAAGTATTGGGAATGGATGTAAAGAAAATCTTGTGCAGTTGTAATTTTTTGGAGAGCGAAGGGCAAGAAAAACTATGTCTGGGGGCAAAGTTATCAGGAGGCCCTGCATTCAAGCTGCTCAGGTTAAACTGAGTTGCTTTGATTATATAGATTGTTCATTGTTCATTAATGTTATTCTGAGCGGGTGGGGGAGGTGATATGGCACCCAAGGCTTCCTTGACTCCCGAGGTTGGAGGATGGGAGGCTCTTTCTTCAATTTCTTTTGCTCTTTCCATCAATTCATTTTTTTTTCTTTTGCTCTCCCCTACTTTCACTAATCTACTCTGAGACTTTAAAATGCTGGTGCCTGAATTCATCTTCTTTAGCTGACAGCGTGGGAAGTTTTATCATAGGCCTGACAGCCCAGTAAATGCCTTTGTCCGGATTTTATGAATAAATGGAGGGATAAGATGAAACTCGACTATAGCTATCTGGAAGCACAGAACATTCCACAACCTTGGTCTCTTTGTGAAGGTCTCTCCAGTCAGTTTTTGCTTTTTTCTTATTCATCACCCTGCATACAGAAACCCAAGCTAATATGAAATTGCTTTTGTGCTGTAACATTATTTGATATGTAATCTCTAATATCTGTCAAAACCTGCAAGATGTACTCAGGTGGTAGAGGCGGATTGCATCCAACACTTACCCAATGACAAACAACTGTTGATGACAGGTGCCTGAGAGAGAGAGAGGGAGGGAGAGAGGGAATGAGGGAAGAAGGGAGGGGGAGAGAGAGAGAGAAAGGTCATTTTCCTGAAGGTCCATACTGTGGACCATGGACTATGGGTCAACTATGGCCCACACAGTCACAGGCTCTGGGGCATGCAGTCAGTGACAATGAATCATTCAGTCACAGGGTTTGGGCCATCTGGTTAGAGGTGTATGACTGAGTCCTACCTTCTGCGACTCATTATCACATAACTCTAATAAGGAATGAAGCATTTGTGCCTCAGTTTTCCCTTCTTTAAAATCCCCAAAGCCAAATCTGTGACTTCGTGGTTGGGAGCACCACATGATATAAATCTCTGGTCTGAGCCTTTCACATATTAGGTTTTAGGAAAGCTTGTCCATTCTGGAGCAGTAGGTATAAAGAAATGCCTTCTCTTCTGCCCTGGGGTTCATGGCAGAGGTTCATGTGGTGGAAGAACACGTTAGCAAGAGAAAAGCAGACACATTCATTTACCCAGAAATATGTGCAAAAGAAGTGAAGAAGACCCCAAAGACTCAGGTAGACTTGTGTATTTTATGGCAGTCATACAGAAGGGTAGAGGAATGCAGCAGTATCTACCCAAGGGTGATAAAGTGGTCGGGGAGGGACGTATCACAAGGCCTGTTTGTCCAGCTTCCTCCTGGTGTCCATGTATGGTCTCTGGGAGTGTAGCACAGGAAGGGATTGGGTGCGGAGGGAGGATGAAGGTCAGAGAGCAGCCCTGTTGTCTTGTTGCTCTGATAGCATACCCGAGAGAAGCAGCCTAGGAAGGAAAGTTCACTCTGGCTCGCAGTTCTCAGGTACGGACCATCGCGGTAGGAGAGCCATAGTGGCAGGAGCGAGAGGCAGCTGCTCACAGCTCGCCCACTCACCGTCCAGGCACAGCTGAATGCCAGTGCTCAGCTCAGAGCCCCAGCCCATAGAATGGTACCCAGTACATTTAGGGTACATCTGCCTATTTCAACGACCCCAATATAAAATAGTTGCTCACAGACGCGCCCGGGTTTCCTTATAAACCCCATCAGGTTGACCCTCAAGAAGGACTGCCCATCACAGTGACCTTCCCTTTTTAGCTATTCACTGAGACACCAAAGATGCCAGACTGTGGGGTATTTTGAGGTCATGAACAGTCAACATTATTCAAGAGGCAAGGGTTCTTAGATTGTCCATCTAAGTGTTCTGCAACATGAAATGTGAATGCTAGGAGATTCCAAACCAAGCAGAATAAACATTGACCTAATCCCCATATGCCTTAACTTCTAAATAATCAGCTTCAATTGGCATAATTTCCATACTTTTCTATGGGTGTTTTTGTGTGACTTGGCATATGTGCATCATTTTATCATGTCTACAACAAAGATACCAGGATCTAGAACATCTCATGTTCTAGAACTCAAGAAATTCCCTCTTGATTCTTGATCAGCAACTCCTTCTACCCTCTGTCCTGTGAAAATCATTTACTAGCTTTTTTGCCCTTATAGTTTTTTTCTTTTTCACAATAAGATATGCAGTGATTTTTAAACTGTGGGTAAAATGAAATTATTGGATTATGATAATCACTTTGTTTGTTATAATGAAGTAAGACAGAAAATACCAAAGCAAACCACACTTAATGAGGATGAATATGCTTTCTGGCATTTTGATCCTAGGTGAGTGTTTATGTTTCTGGAAGTGTTCTGTATTTCTTATCATATGTCATACTTTTTGGAAAGTACCACAACGTTCCTAATGATCCCATTAAGGGCATCAATTGATTTTCTTATTTCTGTGACCATGTACCTGAAAAGAAGCAACATAAGGGGGAAAGAAAAGATTTGGCTCATAATTTCAGAGGGATGTACTCTAGGGGTAAAGCATTTCAGCAGATGGCTCTACAGTGGTGCAAGAGATACCTAGGACTCCTTACCTTATCATGATCTAGGAAGCAGAGACTGAGCAGGAAACAGGGCCAGATTGTCACACCTCAAGTCGGCCCTCCTTCTACAGCAATCTACTGCCTCTATTCTCCTGAAGGTTCAATAGCATCCCCAAACAGCCCACCTGCTGAGAGCCTCATGTTCAGGCACAGGAACCTGTAGGAAACATCTCATCTTCACACACTAAGTCTAGAAGAGTCTTGAACATGAGCTTAAACAGTTGGTAAGACTGGGGGAGAGAAATGGTAGGGATAAGCATAACTCAACAACCGCCCTCCCCCCCTTCAATTAACTTGTTGATAATATTAGGCACTTAGCCTCAGCCCTACATGGGGTGCTGCAATTCACAGGAGGCTGAAAGCTGCAGGCAGGATGTGAAGGTACCCAAATAATGTGGCTAAGAGAGTGGGCTTTGGCATCATACTCAGATTCTTGTCCTCACCCAATTACTTAAGGTGCCTTGACCTTAACCTGGACTCCTGACCTCTCTGGTGTCTAAGTTCCCACTCCAAGCAGTGCTGACCATGATTCCAACTTCAGAATCTCAGTGAAGCCAGGGTTCCTCCACTCAGTCAGGTCTGGTGGATTGGACTGGTTTGTCTCTGCCATGGCAGAGTGGTAGGTGTAGGATATTAATAGACTCTTGTCCTTTTGCCTTCTGGATGACAGTGGCATCCTTTCCTCCCATTGGGACAACCAGAAGAATCTCCAGTCACTGTCAGATGGCCTGTGTGTGGGGCCGTGGGGGGGGGGCACGCATAAAATAAAAATGTCCCTGCTCATAAATGACACCCTCCTCCCTCAGCTGTACAATGATCTATGCATACTGGTGACACAGTCCATTGAGGGAAGGGGTGGGCAGCATCAGTCCAGGCAGCAGAAGGGCCTCAGTGTGCAGGGTCCTGCATCCTCTGAGATGGGTGAGGTGAGGAAGCAGACTCGAATCTTAGAAGCTCATGTCTCACAGCCGGACTACCTGGTGCTGCCTCTGGGCTTCGCTCCTTCTAACTTGGTGTGCTGCAGTGAGTTGTGCAAACAGTCTGGCCCTGTTTGCTCATTTAGAAAACAAGAATAGCAGCCATCCCTCTCTTTCAGAGTTTTTGTGAAGATGGTGGTATAACACACATAGAGTGCTGAAGACAGTGCCCGGAGCAGTTATCACTTTAGGGAGTGTGAGTCTTGGTTCACAAGGATACTGATTAAAATAGACCGTGAGCCAATGCTCTGTGAGTATAAGCCTGGCTGTGACCAGCCCACTTGTATCTCTCAGTATGGCATGGAAAATCCCATAAAAGCACTCAGTCTTAGGCCAGGTGCTACCCCTGGTTACACGCCACAGAATCTAACAGAGTGGTGACTGTCTATTTGGTTTGAGTTTGCTAGTGACATAGTCCATAGATGGCATGTGATAAACATTGGCACTTGGAGCATTTGTGTAGTGTATATGTGTGTGTGTGTGTGTGTGTGTGTGTGTATGTGTGTGTGTGTGTGCATGAGCTGTGCATATGGGAGCAGGGAACAACTTTGGGTATTGCCCTTAGGTGTTGTCTACTTTATTTTGAGACAAGGCCTCTCACTGTTCTTGGAATTCAGCAAGTGGGCTGGTCAGCTAGTTAGGGAGCCCGAGGATCCTCCTGGCTTAAGCACCCAACATGCCCAGCTGGTTTTTGTTTTATTTATTTATTTATTTATGAACATGGATTTAGATGTTCTAACTGTTTCTCAGGCTTAAAAGTCAAACGCTTCATAGACCAAAATATCTCTCCAGCCCCCGGCAACTCCCTCACCAACAGTATTTCTCAGCAGTAAGAGTTCGAGCCAACCTGATTCACACTGTGAGAAGCAGCTGTGATCTGGGCTTCAGGTCACCAGCCCCGCCTGGCACGGAGAGCCTGCTTGGCACCGGGTAGAACCTTCAGAGAGCTTTCTGTAGAGAGACAAAATACCTAAGGCCGTGCTTGGCCAGCAGATAAGATTTAGCCCGGCCCAAGGAGATGTGCGCCACATACCCTTTTAGTTGACCTAGAAAACAACCTCAGAGTCTCGTGCGTGATTTGTATAAATAAACAGAGCCTGCAGAAGTAGGCGCTATGGATAGAGGTCATGATTTCATGGCCGCGTTCCAGTTATCCCAGCAGTCCCAGAGGACAGAATGGCCCAAATGATCTCAACTGGCTACCCTGAATTTCGTAGTCTTCTGCTAGGCTGAGAATTACCTTAACTTAAGTAGTACTATGGTAGTTTCATTCCTATGTTGGGACCAAAGTCTTTGAGAACTTATGGTTGTTGAGGCAGACAATGATGGTTTACATTAACTTCATTTTCTCCTTAGAATTCTTCTTAGAAATAACCCCAGGTTTGTTTTCGAAAAGCAATGATGACATTTGAAGATAGTTTGCTAGATTCTCTGAAGTGCGGTGGGTGCAGTAATATGGTGAAAGATGTGTGCAGAAGTCCTTACAGGATGCTCCTCTGTAAAACACACCTCTAGAAGCAAAGATGTCTATCTTTCATCTTGCTCAGTCTCCTTCATCTTCCTTAGCACGCAGATAGATGTCTGAAAGTGGTAAAGTGTTTCGCTTTCCCCAGGCACAAAGGTGCTTGGTAAAGATGCTGGAGAGAAGTCAGAAGGATCTTGAGTCCCTGTGAATAGCTATGACAACTTGTGTGTGACTCTGCTGTTAAGGTGGAAGTCTGGCATTTCTGGCACTCTGAGCTCCATATCTTATGACAGACTCCCTTTCTCAGCTGGGTTTTCTGTCTGTCTGATCTGGGAACCCCAGATCCTCTAAGGAGTGTCACATAGCTCTCAGGGGGATTACAGGCCCAACCCTTTTCTGATAAGAAAACCATTCATGGGCACTTGGGGATTCCTGGAAGCACCCACCTTACACTAATGAGAGGTCTCGGTGTCTTGGCTTTCAACCAATGACCTTTAATGGTACCTGGAGCTCTTCCCCCACCCACAGGGTAGTTAAGTACTGCTTTTCCCCTCTTATGATTGGGCTGTGCTGTTACATGTAAATAGAGTATCCCTGGTACCTCTAGCCCCAGAAAATCAAACACATTCACCCTCAAAACCCCTCCTACTGCCCAAAATCTACAAGTCCCTGTTTCACACAAAATAAATGGGCCGGCATCATCTATTTCACCATGACCGGCTGAGACTCATCATTTATTCTAGGGAAGTATGGGCTCCCCTCCTCTTTGAGGAATTCATCACTGGACTCCCAGAGCTTGACTAGTGGTCAGGCAACCATGTGCTGCTGGCCGCTGTAAGCTGCAGCTATTCCCTGGCTTTGTCAGCACAGATCGCTGCTGCCATCTTTCTAATGCCACTGGGCCCGCCACAGTGCCCAGCTGCGGGAGGCTGAATGTTCCTGAAGCAGCTGTTTTGTCTGCCAGAACAAAACCAGCCTCCTATCTCTGCCTCTTTCAGTTTCAGAGCTCCGAGCAAGCCTTCGTTGCTGGCTGCTCAGAAAGCAGCCACTGACTTGCCCAAGTCAGGTCTGGCCCTCGTTGCCACCCAGCTTGGCTTTCAGAGCCCTGAGCTCCTTTGATCCTGTGCTTCACCCCTTTTCACCTAGAGCATGCACTTCCATTTTCATGTTTGATGGGCCAACCTTCCTGGGAGAGTACCCGACAAAGCCTAGGCTCCCGCTAAATACAGAACAACAAATGTGTATGCTATGTATGAACCTGTATATAAAAAAAATCCTCTTGCTCTTAGGAGATGGTTGTGTAAGCATGAAGAACAATGTTGAGATCCTAGAACCCATGTAATTGTTGGGTAGGTGTGAGGGCCCACCTATAATTCTAGCATCAGAAGACAGAGAAGGGGCTCCTCAAAGCAAGCTGTAGCCAGTATCAGCATGCTGTCATTTGGACTGAGAGATCCTGCCTCATTGACTAAGGTGGAAGACCAATTGAGAATGATTTCAGCATCAACCTTGGACCTCCAATATATGTAAACACCCATACACATACACATATTGTATACCCTACACACACACACACACACACACATACACACATATACACACACACACACACACACACTAAAATTAAAAAAGAAAAATTATCTTTGATTAGATTCCTATAAATTTTCCATAGTACATACAACCAAGAATATCTTAATTACTTTTCTTTGCTGTGCTAAGATACCATCATGAAGGCAACTAAAAAAAAAAAAGTTTATTGGGCTTACAGTTTCAGGGGGTGAGTCCATAACCATCATGGTGGGGACTATGGAAGCAGGCAGGCAAACATGGTGCTGCAGCCGAAGCTGAGAGTTTATATCTGAGTTATAAGCACACCTCAGGAAGAAAGCAAGAGAACTGGGGATAGCATGAGCTTTGGAAACATCAAAACCCACCCCTCAGTGACACACCTCCTGTAAAAAGGCTTATAATTTTTATGAAATAGCTCCACCAGCTAGGGAACAAGCATTCAAATATATGAGCCTATGGAGGCCATTCTCATGTTTATTTATTTGTTTTTAATTTTTAAAAATTTGTTTGTTTGGAGGAGGGAGCCCAGAGTCTCACTGTGTAGTTGATAATGGCCTTGAACTTCTGACCCTCCTGTCTCCATCTCCCCAGTGCTAGAATTACAGGTATATGTGACTATGCCCAGTTTATACAGTACTGGGAATTGAGCCCAGACTTCATGCACTCTAGGCAAACACTCTACCAACTGAGCTACATCCTCAGTCACTGTCTTAGTTAAAGTTCTACTGCTGTAATGAGACTCTGTGAGAAGCATTCCCTTGGGGCTGTCCTATAGGTTCAGAGGTTTAGTCCATTATCATCATGGGGGAGTCATGGCAGCAAGTGGGCAGACATGGTGCTGGAGAAGAAGCCAAGAGTTCTAAATCTGGATCCACAGGCAGCAGGAAGAGAGTGGGCCACTGGGCCAGGCTTGAGCTTCTGAAACCTCAAAGCCCACCCCCAGTGACATACTTCTTCCAACAAGGCCATGTTACTCCAACAAACACAACTACTCCAAGAAAGCCAGTGTCCTAATCCTTTCAAACAATACCACTCCCTAGGGCCATTATCATTCAAACCACTACACTACTGGGCGTTTCTTTCAGTTGTGTTTAGCAAACATGAGCATGACAATCTTGCAGACATATGAACTTGCCATCACAGCCTCTCAGTGTGTAGGCTTCCTGTTGACGTGATTTTACATGATAATCCAGGACTCTTTTCATTGACACACAGCAGGGTCTCACTGTGGGTTAAGGGCCAATATATTGGCAATATATATGTATTGTGAGAAGAACAAATACAACTTGGATTATATTTCTCACACTAATGCAAACACACAATAAATAACAATTTCATGCCTTTTTATCTAGGAAAGGGCCTGGGAAGCACAACTTTTACAAGCTGTGAAGGTCATTTTGCAGCCCATGTCTTTTCATCTCAAAAGAATTTTTTCTTACTTCTTGCTCATTTTTCTCTCCACAGTTTCCTGTCTGTGGATAAAAGGATACATTCAAAAGGATTTGTGTGTGTGTGTGTGTGTGTGTGTATGTACAGAGAGAAAGAGACAGAGACAGAGAGACAAAGAGACAGAAAGAATGTAGATTCAAAAGCTTTTAGCATCTCACAGAACTGGGTTTGAACTCCCATATGACTTTAGGCAAGCCCTATGATTTCTCTTGGCATCAACTTTATGCCATTGATTGATTGATCAATTAATGTATTACTCAAACAACACTTTGAACGCCCTCTGTGGAGGCACCTTCTTAAAGAGGCAGCACTCTCAGGATTACAGGCGTATACCTATGAACTTGCGGGGCCCAACATGTGGCACACACTTGCTACCTAGGAAATGTTGTTTTTATTATCTTCCCTTCAGCTGTGGGCTCCCAGGCTCCCGCACAACACTGTTCCTGCTCTTCTTGCTGGACAGAACACTGGAATTATGAAAGCAGCTTTCTTGCAGAATCCAGTCCTCTATCCTCTGCAAAAAGCAATCCCTTCTACCTGAATTTAATTAAGACCCAGGGCTCCTTCTCTCTGCCATTACAGCGCTATCTTGGCCTCCCTCTTCTAATGATTTTGTTCTGTATAACTGTTTGTAAAACTCATTCTCCAAACAGGACAAGCAGAGCGCTTGGCACTTCTATTAATTCAAAGACCCATTTAACCAGCTCTCATCGCAAGAACCATCAGAATTTCGGGCTGGCTTTATTTATTTATTTTTTGTTGTGAGGGATTTTTTTTTTCCCTCAGTCTCACGGTAACTCCTTTATATGTTCCTGTGTGAAGAAAGCAATTGGTTATTAGAAAAATGTGTATTTACTCATTATATTATACTGTGCCACATCAGAGCACATGGGGATTTTGTAGTTTGTTATAGAAGTGTTAAATATAATTTATATGTAAATATCCTATGCAAAGGGTTCCTTGTATTTTTTTCTACTTCATGCAGAAAAGGCCCACAGAGCGAACTGAGACAGGTAGAATGATAGATCCCATGGTGACGAGAAACCACATGTATGCAAAGTTGCCAGAGGGATGAAGAAAAGATTTCCCTTGGATCAATGTATTTAGATTCTGCATAAGAAATATGAGGGTTTCTCTCCTAGAGGAGACGGAGACATATGGCCCATCCCCTCTGGTGTCAAAGAAGCCCATTTCCAACCTGTTTCTCCATGTCTGGGACTGAAGTTACAGAGGCACTGCAAGGAATGAGTGATGGTCGGGGGAGTTTGTAAGCAGAGACATTTATGAAAGAAAGGAGATCAGTGTTGCTGGGAAGGTGTGGATTTGTTGGAAAGAGTACACAGAGAAGAATGTGTAGTCCTGCAAGCTGGAGACTGAGAGGGGGCAATTCACAGAGCATCCAGCTTGTCCCCAACCAGTGAGTGAACCAGGAGGATCTTCTGCCCTGACCCGTGAAAGCGTCACACATGGGCTAGTGTGGTTGCCCCCTTTCTGGTTTTTGCATGCGGTGTTGGACAATGCATCCGCTGTGTGCACCATCCTTGAGATGAAATTCAGAGGGTGCATGCGATGATTCCCTCATCCGCTGTTGCTTCCACTTTAGCTGGTCTGTCCGACAGGGATGATGCCTGTGTGCCAGCAGAGATTGCCTTCATCTCAGTATCCCTGGCAGGTACCATCATCAATCACAACACTTTCCTGGCAACATCAGATAAAGTCTGATGTTCTTGTCATGGTGCTCATTAAGTCCTGCAGATCTGCCTCTTGGACATCTTCTGTCCTTACTCTGTCTTTTGCATCCTCACCTCCTACTCTCTCCCTTGGCCTTCTCACTTCTCCTATGTCCAGTCTTTTCCCTTTCTTACTGCTCTGGTGGGCTTTCTATCTCTGCCTGAGTCCTCTTCTGTTTCTAATTCACACCATTGGCATGCTCATATGAATTCTAACCTGGCGTTCTACTTAAAAAAAAAAAATCGTTTACTACTCTTGTAGAGGACCAGAGTTCTGTTCCTAGCACCCACACTGGGTGGCTCACAACTGCTCCTAACTCCAGCTTTAGGGGAGTTGGCCCCCCACAAGTTCCCACACTCAAGCGGACATAACCATGTGTAGACACATACAATCAATTACAAATAAAGTAAGTCTTAAGAAAACGTGCTGTACCCCAATCGTCTTCTGACCCATGAGTTTCTGATCCCATGCCCTTCCCATGTGGCACTGATCCCTTCTAGCATATTAAAAGTTTAGTTCAGTTTAACAACTTTGGCTTATCGTGGTTCTCTTTTCTATTATATATGGTTCATGAGGGCAAAGATCCTTGTTTTACTTTCTGACCTTTCTTAAGCACCCACGGCAGGCAGTATCCTGTGTTCGGAAGGTGTTTAGTAAATATTTAAACTGAACAGACAGAAAGCAGTGCATAGAAGTTTAGGCTTGTGTGTGTGTAAATATGTGTATGTATTTACATAGATACACCCATGCAGGTCTGTGAGTAGTATATATATGTGTTCATGCACGCAACGGCCACCAAAGGACCATCTTAACCAAATAGCTTCAATAATAAGTGTAAATATCAGGATCATGAGATTTAGGGTAAATTAAATTTGTTTTGATGAATATCAGTCTATTTTGCCTGGGCTGTGTACAGAATAAACAAATAGATAGGTAACCTCTAAGAATACTTAAAAATAGCAAATTTACAAATTCTGAAATTAAAAATTCTGAAAAGTTTACTTGAACTTGGATTGAAATAGGGAGCAGAACCGGCTTTCTTGAGACAGTTAAATGCATATTTGCTAGGAGTCTCCGTGATGAAATCAGTTCGGTCAGCTCTGTGGGGCTCTGAGGTCTGGGGACTTCTCGGCATGGAGGAGGCAGTCTCGATAGCAACATTGAGTCTTCAGTGCGCATGCTCTCCGGTAGGAACCCCTGGAAGTATCTGACCAAGCTATGTTAGCCTGCGTCTGCCTCTCTTTCAGCTGAAACCACACATTTTATCTTCTGTAGAATTATATTAAATTCTATTCTTGTGCCACCGTTTATATGACTTCTGTCTGCTTTAATTTTCTTGCTTAAAAATTCTGACAAGAACATCATTAAAAAGGCAGAAATGGGGCTGGGGAGAAGGCTCAGCTGTGAAGAGTGCTTGCTGCTCGGTGCAGAGGACCCCAAGTCAGTTCCCAGCACCCACACAGGGACTCAAAAACCACAGTTCCAGAGAACCCAGAGCCCTCTGGCCTTCGAGAGCGCCTGCATTATGGAGTATGCACAAAGTCATGCAGGCTCACACACACAAAAGTAAAAAAAAATCTTTTATAAAGAGTCAAAAATGTATGAAAATTAATAAGCATGAAACAAAAGGTGTTTGTACCCAGTAGACATATCTCCATTTTAATATTTTGTAATTTTGTTTGAAATATCATTCAATAATTGAATACAATTTTGTGTAAGATATCATTGGATAATTTCTTTAAAAGATAAAAATGATAGAATTTTTTTAGGTTATTGAAAATTCTAAAATCCACACATTTATTCATTTCTCATATTTTATTATGCGGGTTTTGCACGAAGCAGTCTTTGTTCTGTATTGCAATGTTTAGGTGTTTTTCCAAATGTCTCCTGGTACGAACGGTGTTTCAGTGAGAATCTGTGGATACATACTTTCTGTTGTTAATCGTGGAAGGGACGTCCCTGAGTCAAGGTCCATATCACTGTGATTATTCAAAAACATTGTTCAATAAGTCTGTTCTCTTTCAGCTGATTTTCACTATGCCTATTTTCACTATGCCTGTTTCCTTACTCTGAACAAATATTACCACGAAGAAAACTAGCTCTCCTTTTTCCTAAAGGGGTGAATCTTGAAATCCTACCTGTAGGTACTAGAATGTATAGTCCAATCATTGCCCGTTTATGTAGCATGCTGCATTCCTGGTGGGGACGGGACCGTTGCTTATGTGCCGAGGAACTGCTCTTTCAACTACAGCAAACTCCTTTCTTTTTAAAATAATTTATTAGACTTTGAGTTAACTTCCTAACTTTGTGGGTTAGAGGTCAACTGTGTTACTAGGCAACAATGACCAGAGCAAAACTCACCACCCAGCCAAGCTAGGTATGGGGCTGGGAGCAGCGTGGATGAACCACAGTTGTGTGATAGAAGGCACCATCTTAGGGTGTTTCTGTGTACGAGGTCGTTGACCATGAGGCGTGTTCCTTGAGCGGAACTTGAACTCCTATTAAAGAGAAGTACCTCCCCCCCGCCACGCCTCCCCACCCTTGGCTCTTTCTGAGAAGACCAGGTTGTGCAGGGGCTATCAATTGATCCCCTCAAAGATGACCTCAGTAGTGCTACATTGTGACAGTTATCAAATATCCAGGGTTAAGTCTGTTACTCAAGCAACAGAGCTCAATGAGCTTAGTTTTCTTCCTCGTTTAACAGGAGCCATAATGGTGTGCATTGGTGGGGCATGAGGGGGGAGGGGAAGACAAGCAAAAAACCAGCCGCAGGCCCCAGTTGACAGTGTGAGTTGTTCCTTCACAGAACAACACTATTAAGAGGATTAACCTGGAGAGACGGTGCTGCAGGTGTTGTTGGTAGAGTTCTTGCCTGGCTCTGGGTTCAACCTCCAGCATCATATAACCAGGTATTATGGCTCATGCCCATCATTCAGCACTTAGGAGCTACAGGAGGCAGAAGGATCAGAAGTTCAAGGTCACCCTCAACTACATAGACACTTTGAGGCCAATGTCCACCATATACTAGATGGACCCTTGTGTGAGAAAGAAGAAAGAAAAGAAAAAAGAAACAAATAAGTCTTGGTTTCTGAGAGATCTCAGTCCATAAAGATTTTGCCTTATAAGCAAGAAGACCTGAGATTGATCCCCACAACTCACATATAAAAACTGGGTGGAATGGTGCTTGCCTATAATCTTAGCCCTGGGGAGGTGGACAGGTGGGTTTCTGGGCTCCCTAGGCCAGTAGTCTAGCCTGCTTGATAAGCTCTAGGCCACTGAGAGACCCTGTCTCCAAGAGAAGACGGGTGCCGATGGCACCTAGGAAACAGCACTGAAGGTTGTCCTAGGGCCTCCACAGGCAGCCAGGCATTCCTGTCAGTGTGCCCAACCCACACGCCCTCACTCACGAACACAGAGAGACACAGAAGACCAGCCTGGCAGGTCAGTGAGGACTGTGCAGTCATCCTGCCCTCAAAGGACTCTGTCCGGCAGACGCTTTACTGTCGCCCATATGAAATTGGTTTTCTTGTGTTAGAAATTATTATTTTTTTCCTCACAGAAAGAAATATCAGAATTACTTTTAGGAAACTGCAAACTATAATTTGCATATAAAAGAGGACAATCCAGTAAAAAATTGATTTTTAAGAATTTGGAATAATATGAATATGATGATGCTATAGTTTGCAATACTTTGCAAAAAACTTCTAAAAGTTGATATTTTTGAGGTTTTAAAAAAGTGTTGCTTAAAATTTTATACAAGTATTCATTGCATTTTGAGCATGTATGCTCATACCCTCATATGCTTGGTTTTGTTTTGTTTTTATATTTTCCCCTTGCTTGTTAGTCTTCTTTGTTCCCTAAGTGATTTCATGTCTTCTTTTATATCTATAGGCACACACGAATCTAGCCACTCAGGACGCCAGCAAACAATCAATGAGACCTCATAAAATTAAAATGCTTCTGCTTCTGCACAGTAGAGAAAGCAAAGTGACAAGGCAGCAGACAGGATCTTTGCTAGCTATACGCCTGACAGTGGATTTGTATGTAGACTACACAAAGAACTCAAAAAATTAAACAACGCAAAAATCTTGCAGCCAAGTCAGTCAGTGGCCCAACGAACTGAACAGACAGTTCTCAAAAAGACGAAGCACACTTGGTTTGTGCTCAATATGAAATCCTTGATTACTCTTAGACAGGCAAGTGCATCCTTTGATTTTTCAGCGGAGGACTGGCAACGATGGTGCTTGTTTTAGTTTCAAAGATTTGCCTGGCATGTTGCATGCATTTTCTAGACATCCCAAATAGGCAGCATTTTAGGAGCACCAGTCAGACACAGGGAAAAGAACAGAAGGAGAGGCATGGAGAGGAAGAGTTGGAGGGAGCACCCATCAATAATACAACATTGCAGGCAAAGCAACTCTCAACCTTCATTGTAATTTAGTGGAGTAAGTACCAAGTGTATGCCCATGTTATTGACAGGAGACCAGAGAGGCAATAATACACATTCCCCAGCTCTTCTGGGCTGGTAAGAATTGGCCTCACTTACTCTCTGGAATAGAGAATTTGGGGGAGTCTCCAAGTGCATCCACCCCATCTCCCACGGGTCTTTATGGACCTCCTTTTCTCTACAGGGTCATTTTCTTGAACTGAATGGAAAGGGGTGCTTCCCAAGGGCTGGAGAGTCCACCAAGCTAATGGTAAGCCTCCTGTGCTTGGGGTTCTAAGAAAGCCTGCAAGGGCATCAGCAGGAGAGGATGCAGTTGTTTCATTTCTCCGAGGCTCTGAATAGTGAATGGTAATGCAAGCTTGCTCCAGGCTTGAGTCTTCCCATGATGCTTTTGGGCTGTCTTTGACTTCCTCAAGGCCAGACCAATCAGTAGCAATGCACGCTAGTGACGGTCTCTATGGGCACCGTTCTTGTAGCTGTAAGTGCTATCTTGACTGCTATTAGACTTTTTATGAAAATGCTTGTTCTTGCTTTTGGAGCAGAGAGAGATTCCTTTGAAGTGTTTGGCAACTGCTACCAAGTTAGTCTGTTCCAGGGAAGTCCCATGCCTGGCACGTTTTTCTGCAGTGAACGGTATCTTCCAGGTCATTGAAATGAATGTTTTCAGCTCTTAACTTCACCCGGCCATGGCTGCATCATTCTTCATGTTTTCATTCAAAGTTCTTCCCTTGATTCCCAAGACTGCCTTAGGGTCCATTTGCCATGGACCCCGAAAGTCCCATGTCTATATCTTTTTACTGTTCCCATCGGGCTGAAATCTTGTCTGCATTATTAATCCCCGAACTCTCTGAATTTTCGAGAACATCTGAAGAACAGGTAGCAAAAGGTTTTTAAAAATTCTCTCTTTGGAAGAATTTAGCCGTGCACACAAAACTTGAGCAGACATATAAGATCAAAGGCACCGTGAAGCTAATCATGCAGGCGACATGGAGCTTATCACATAAAAGTTCCTGTCAGTGTTTCAGTCCATCAGGTACCTTAATCTCCACTATGAGACCTTGCCTGGGGTAATTCAGATGGCACTTGGATGTCTCCTGCATTTGCCATCTCTCATATCAAACGCCCTTAGAGGCGACTTAACATTTTGTAAGATGACCTAATAGACGGTGTAGCTGCATGGTATAGATAGATAATGGTAGATGGGTAGATGTATGAAGTTGATGGATGGGTGGATAGACAGATGGATGGGGGAATGAATGGATGGGTGGGTAGACGCATCCGTGGGTGGATGTATGAGCAGATCTCCAGGAAGGTAGATGGGTATATAGATGGTTGGATGTATCCGTGGATGCTAGGATGGATGTATATGTAGACAGACTTGTGAAAAGATTGGTGGGTGGTCAGCTGGCTGGCAGAATAGATGGGTAGATTCAGTAGCTGGGTATGTCCTATTGGAGAAATTCCCTGTACCAGGCCCTAGGGGGGAAATGGTGGGAAAAAAACTAAACTGCTCTCTAAGAGCTATGTTCCAGGAGAAAAGGGTGGCATTTAAATAAATAGGCATTTAATACAATGGCAGGGGTGATTACTGCGACAGCCCCAGCCCAGCTGAGTAGACAGGCTGGAAAAGATGAGAGGGGGAGAAACGACTTTAAATAGACTAGGTGAAAAGGACTTTGCTGAGAACTGAATAAAATAAAGGAGGGAGCCTTGTGAATGCTGTAAGGAACAGGATTTTAATGAAGAAACAGAGCAGGGGCTCTGGGGTAGGAGGGCAAGGGTGAGGCTTCCTGGGAACGTGACAACAGGGGAAGATCAAGTCCAACTGCTGGAAGTTCTGAAGTCACATGAGGAGTTAACTATCCTTCCAGGCTTCTAGAGAAGGATTCTAGAAGGGGGCAAGGTGCTGTGTGGTAAAGAGGTCCCCCTGTGCTGTGGAGAGAGGTGTCCAAAGGAGCATGGAAGTACAGAAGTCAGTGAGAGGCGACTCGCTACCGAGGAAGAGGTGGTGGATGCCTGGACACATTCATCTTCTGCTCTGCCTGGATGGTTCTGGATGCTCCCTGATGGAAAGCCATCCTTGACCTCAGAAGATGGATGTGTTTCCGGTCCGACACTGGCTCTCTGTTGATGCGACTGTGTGATAAGCCCCATTCTGAGAAGACAGTGGGTTTCCAGAAGCTTCTCAGACAGAAATTTCGTGTGAATCTTAGTCTTGAACTCAAAGCAGATCTGTTATTGCATTTCTAGCTCCCCTTCCAGATAAATTCAACTCTTCTCTGGCTCCATGTGGCTGAATTGGTAGAGCAACCTACCTCAGCCCCTAACAGGCTCCTCTGTCATTTGGCTAGTACTGAAGTCCTGTAGTTCTTGGGCTCCAGCACTGAGGAGCCATTCCTTGTCATGACCGAGAATCATCTGATTCTGTGGAAGTTTTAGGCTATGAAAAATTTCAACAATCCTGGAGATGCCCTTTTTCTTAGATACAGAGTGGATTGTTACCACTCCACCCCCTTCCCTTCTCCCTACAGAAGGTGGTATAGTTTTAAGTCAAAGGAGTTTAACCTTTAATTAGTTCCTGTAATTTGCTTTGATTAAAAAAATAACTCTAGAAAGTTAATCTCTGACTCTAAAAGTCAAAACAGAATTTGGTTCTATTCCAACCAATCAGCGTTCTGCTCCTACCATTCTAGCCAGGCAGTGGGTGGATAAGGGAATGGGTTTGTGAATTTGACTCATTGGGCTCAGAGCTCTTCAGTGTACATTGAGCTGATCAGGACATTGACCTGAGGGCCACCTTCACACTCCTTCCTAGCAAAGTTATCCTGAGCAGAGCTGGGGTGCAGCGTAGGGTGCAAGAGAGATAAGGACTGCTGTGTGGCCACCCCTGTTTTTCACGTGGCTGGATGTTATGCTGTGTATGAGACTCACATAAAAATGGGATGTTGTGTTCCTTTGCTGCCCCAGTGATCTTCTGATGAGGTGAGCAGGACACAGTATTAAATAACTGGCAAAAAGAAGTTCAGGTGTTCCTGGAGGCCACATTCAGGGAAGACTAGAATTGTGGAAAAACCAAGGGTTTGCAAGAGACTCAGTCTCCCGGGAGTCAGCTATATATTAGGGACTCAAAAAGGTCAGCAAGTAATTTGAAATCTGAGCTCCTTCCATTATCTATAGTCCTCTGGCTGTCCGCAGCTGACCTCTGAGGTCAAGGTTAGATTTAAAAGTTCCCTCTCCTGTTGTTTCAGAAAGCGCACTAAAGACAGTGCCCATCAGGTGGCGGTGTTTTCATTTAGAAAACAGTAGTGGGAACTCAAAAACTTTGCTAAAGGATGTTGGCTGGGTTCTCTGATCTCTGCCTAAGCTTGGCTTTATAGCCAATAAAGGGAAAGGGGCTTACACAGTTTTCCTCTTTTAAATTTATCCTATGATACTATCTACAGTTCCTGCCATGCCGAACCCGTAATATCCATTTCTGCTACAGTTGCAATGCAAACTATACACATACAAGAGCATCTGTATTATTCTAGGCGTCCTCCCTAGGCAGAGCCGTAGAGAAAGAGCAACAATAGAAGCACGTGTGACTAGATATCCAGAGAACTACATCAAGACAGAGGGAAGAAAAACAACACTCTCTATTTGCTTCCCTCAGCTTCCCAGGATACCTGGAGTTAGAGCTGCTCCTGCCGCCTTGTATGTAAGAAATACAGCATGGAGCCATTTTTTAAAACATTATTTTTCCAGACTGTTCATCAGGAGGTGCCTAGCCCATGAGCACACACCTAGAGGAGAATGGCTTCACCACAAGAATTGCAGCCAGGAATAGACACCAGGTGGAGATGGGCTTGAGGAAGGCAAGGGCAAAGGGCTACAGCCCAGAGGCAGATTTTATTTTTATTTATTTTTAGTTTATTGTCTTTGGTGTGTGTGTGTGTGTGTGTGTGCGTGTGTGTGTGCGTGTGTATGTTTATGTGAATGTACGTGTGGACCATATTCTTGTGGAGGTCAGAGGAAAAACCTATGCTGTTGTTCTTTAGGCTCTGGCCATCTTAGTTTTTGAGATAGGGTCCCTCACTCACCGAGAACTGGCTGCCAAAGGGCCCCCAGAGGTCTTCCTGTTCCCGTCTCCCCAGAGGCAGGATTGCAGGGATGGACCTCAGTACCCAGATATTTTCTTTTTTAAACCCAAATTCTGAGGATCAAATTCAGGTTCTCATGCGTGCATGGCAGGCATTTTATGTAATAAGTCACTTCACCTCACCGGCAGGCTTTAAAGCATTCCGTTTCTTTGGCCCCATATTTGGTTCCCTTGTACCGATTTCCTCAACTCTGAAATGACAGTGGGGAACGTATTCAGATCATTAGGAGAACCTTGTCATCCCCAGCTGCACACTCACAGTGGCCCGTGCTTTTAAAAATGATCGTTTCCTTTTCCCTTTCTTCCCCTTTTCCTCAGCTCGCTCAAGCACTGCTCTGGTCCCTTCGAGAAGGCAACGTAATGAGCCCGCGTCCTCCTCCCCACTCTGCTTCTCACAGAGACTCACAGCACTGTCCTTGTGTGTGTCAGTTTCTTGTCTCATCCTGACCTCTTCCTGCACATAGGAATCAGAGGGAGTTTGTGGTGAGCAGGGAGGAGAGCACACACCTGGGAGCCCCGGGAACGGCCACAGAAGGTGACAGGTAAATGCTGCTCTCAAGATAAAGGCAGTCCAAATAGTCAATCAATGTTTCCCTGGGCACCCGAGACAAAGATAAAATCCTTACATTAACAGGATGGCAGTGACAGATGCAGGGTAGAACCAGTATGAACAGCTGTGCCGGCTGAGTGCTGTGTTGTGGGTGGAACAGGCGTGGTCCTCAGCATGTGTTGGCCTGTCTCCGTGGCTCATACTTGTTAGTGATCATGTCTCAGTGATGGGAGATGGCTGTCTTACTGTACAGGCATGAGGATCTGGGTTCAAATCCATGTAAAAGCTGGGTGCTGTGGCTTGTGCCTGTAACCTCAGCGCTGAAAGACCAGAAGCAAGAGAATCCATGGGGCTTTCTGGCCAGTGAAGCGCTGAAAGACCAGAAGCAAGAGAATCCATGGGGCTTTCTGGCCAGTGAGTCAGGATAAATTGGTGAGCTCCAGATTCAAGCCAGCCTCCCTCCCCTCTCCAAAATAAAGCACAGATCTTGCTCTGAGATCAGGTGGAGGATGTCTCTGTCTTCCTCCTACCCTTCCATCTTCTCCCAGTTTTCCATTGTGTGGGGATCAGGAAGATTATATAGGGCTTCACACACATAGTCAGGCTTAGTGCTTCATTTAAGTTAAGTGTGAACTTTCTGGGGTGGGGTGATCAGAAATATGATTATGACTTTTGTATTTGGAAAAAGCCCTTTCATAATAAGGCATGGTGGCACAGTTCTATCATCTGAGCACTTGGGAGGCAGAGGCAGGAAGATTACCACAATTCTGATGCCCATTTGAGTTGTAGAGCGAGTTTTAGGCCAGCTGAGGATAATGGTAAGCCTTCAATAGGGGACCATGATATATTTGTATGTCTTCAAGTAAAAATGTTATCTGTACACATGTAGATATATGTTAATGCACATTCATAAAGTTGCATAGTAGTTCTGTCCATAGGATTTAAGTCTGTATCTATTGAAAGTTGTGCTGCATATAAGCCCCTGTTCCTCAGTTCATTTCCCCCGGAAGTAGGTAGTTCATCAGAGAAGAAAACGGAAGCCCAGTGCCGTTTGGGGTTTTAACGCATCCCATCAGCTCCATGGGCTGTTTTGATAGAACGTGTAAGCTCCGCCTCTTATTTTCTATGTGGCAGGAGCACCAGAAAGATGTTTGAGACAGTTAAAGGAAGATGGGAACAGGAACACGAAGCCCTAGGAGGGGCAAGGGCTTATTAGATGGCAGGTTGCGAAGTTCTGCCGTGTCAGAATCCTAGGGAAAGCGGGACTCCACCAGAGCACAATGTTTCTTCACAGATACACACGGTCTCCCAAGGCAGCCTTCCGGGGCTTAGGCTTAGAAGAGTGAGAAGTATACGGAAGCTGTGCCTCAGTGAGAGAGCAGGGTGGTTTAGGTGGAGTGTGTGTGTGTGTACACATATCATTGCAGGTATGTGTATATTGTGTGTATGTGCGTGTTTTCTAAGTAGACTTATTTTTAAAAAATAGCTTTAATTGAAAACAGATTACTAAAGTTAATTTAGTGATAATGATAACACTAAATAAATAGTGATTTGTTTTTAAGCATTTTGGAGATCTGTTTTGACTGAGGAGCTGAGCAGACATCACTGGCCAAAAATACAGGCAATCTCAGCGTTCGTGATCTGAACGGGCCACCCACTGAAAATGGGCTGTCACTCTCTAGTGACATTGGCTTTATCTTAGCTGATTTTTTTTTTTGTTTTTGTTTACAGGTGTCAGTTAAACTCCAGGAGCTTTTTCTGTGAAATCTCTCAGTGAGGGGATGAAGCCATAGGTTCTCCAATGAGGTTCTCTTGGATTCAAGCTCTCTGCAAACCCAGCTTGCACAGAGGGGTACAGCAGGGTACCTATCTGTTATTTTCTTATTGGGATTTGAATCAACCCTGTCCAGGGCATCCACCAAGCAGGGCCTCTGTTGGGGGACTGTGTAATGAACCACTTTTCAGCCTTAATGGAAGGAAAAAAGAGGTGCTTTGAACAATGACTTCAGAGGCAACATCCATGGTCCTCATATTACATATTCTCATTCAATTGCCTGCTCCAATCTACTTTCCACATTGCAGTCATGGATGGTATTCCCCAAATGCTTAAACAGTAAAAGGTCCCTGTGGCTGTTCCCTCGAGCCTTCCTTGGTGCAGTCTGCATTCAGCCCCATGAGCATCTTCTCCTTGCTCACCTTTTCCACTAAACCACAGGCTTATTGCTTCTCAGCCCAGGGTACCCCTACTCGTGGCTCCTCCCCTTCCTGATGTCATCCGTGTAACTAAGTAACTAACTGAGACAATGTGGTCATTGCTCAGAGGCATGGTTCTTCACCAGAGAGCAGCGTGTATGTGGTTTCTTATTTTATGCTTTTAAAGAATTGTGGGCTTTCCATTCACAGAACTTGCTGCAACGATACAGTAAATGATAGGGCAGTTTGCTCTGAAGAATCTGTTTCCTTCCCAGCGCTTCCCTGAAGTGTGATCCACACACACTGTCAAACTCAGTCTTAGTGGTAAATCTATAGGCCTGTGCAGTTTTGCCAGAATTCTCACTTAGGTCATTTCCTTTATACTCAAGATCTTTTGGGTCTATTTGTGATCCGTACCTGTCCTCACCTCCAGCCAAACAAGCACTACGTGTTTGTCTTTCTCTCTGCATTTGCCTGTTGGGACATCTCACTTGGACTGAATCACTCCATAGATGGCCTTTTCTGCCTCTCCTCTTGCACTTGGCAGGCTGTTGTTTGCTTGTGCGTACATGTTTGTGATGTGTGCACATGTGTAGGTGTGTGTGCTCATGGGTTTGTGTATTGTGCATTTGTGGATGCCAGAGGCCAATGTCAGATGTCTTCCTTCAGTAGTATCCACTGAACAAGGTCTCTCATTGAATCTGGAATTTGTTAATCACGCTGGCTGGCCAGCAGCATCTATAGCTTCCCTTGTTTCTGTCTCCCCAGACTAGGATTACAAACACCTGCTTTTTTGGTGAGTTTTGGTGAGTCAAACTCAGGTCTTCATGCTTGCTTGGCAAGCACCTTACTGCCTGAGTGATCTCTTGAGCCCTTAGTACACTACTCTTGAGGGGCTCCTGTATTGTGGCAGGGGTTACTGGGCTGACCTCCATAGACATTGACTGGGGGATTTGTCCAGGACAGAATGTGGCATGCCTTCCAGGGGCCACAAGCTGATGACCCACCTGTCAATAGGCAAAACCTTTCTTTGCCGTGACCTACATATATTTTCCAGGGAAACAAAACAAAAGCAAGTTAATAGACAAACATAAAAGCTCTTATAAGTGTGGCCAGTGCTATAACTATAGGCAGCCAGGAGGAAAGCACAGGGTAGTAGAGAGGGCTTTGCTTAGTTGAGGGAGGTTGTGCCTGTAAGGTGCTTCCTGGGGATAAACAGAGGAATGTCTGCTTTTTCTTAAGATGCCTTTTTAATTGCATTTCTGTTGCTGTGACAAATACCCCGACAAAGAGCAACACAGGGAATGAAAGGTTTATTTGGTGCGCAATTCCAGGCTACAGGCCGGGGAGGAAGTCAAGACAGTAAATGAAAGTGTGACATCTACAGTCAAAAGAAGAGAGAGAATAAATGTATGCAGGCCTACTTGCTTATTTGCTTGTCTGTACTCAGCTAGCTCTCTCCTTGCTTATATAGTTCAGGACTCCCCCTTCCCAGGGAATGGTACCACCCACAGTGGGCTGGGTCTTCTTCCCACATAACAATCAAGACAACCCTCCTCAGACATGTCAACAGGCCAACCTGACCTAGATAACTCCTCAAATCTCTTGTTTCTTGTCAGTTTAGGTTATGTCACGTTGACATTAAGCAGCACAGGTGGCTAAACCACTGGGTGTTCCCCTTATGAACAGTCACAGCCCTGAAGAATCCTAATCCCGGCATGGACAACTCATGAGAATCTACGTGACAGAAATATAACCTGGGCTAGAATCTCACTTAAGTCATGCATTTGTATCCAATATTATCTCAGAGAAGAAAGAGCTTCATGAGGGATCCATGCAGGCTATGTAAGCCTCATGAATTCCATGAGCCTCTTCCACAGGGAAGGTTGATAGTCCCACTTTCATGAGGACCTTACTTGTGGTTGACCCAGTGGACATGGCTACATAATACTTAATAAATACTCATTTAGATGGACAATAATTACATGAATGCCACTGTAAGATGGTGCAAATAGTATCACCTGGCATCTAGCATGTTTGTGTCCTGGGTCAGCATTAATGTCCTTGGTGAGTTTTGGAGCTGAGACCCTGGAGAAAGAAATCCATCCAGGACTTGGAAAGAATGTGGCTGCCCATCTCAAGGCTGAAAAGAGGGAATGCTCAGCAAATCAAACAATTATGGAGTAGCTCTTTGGGTGTGCAAAAGGGAGAAGTCACATGGTGGTAATTTGTAGCTCAAGTCTGCTAATGTCTTGCTCTGGGGCTTTGGCATGCCACTTCACTAACAATAGTAATAATCATGATAGATATAGCCTATGAAATGACTTTGGTATGTCCCTAGTACTTTACATGAATTACTCATTTCCTCCTTATACGCAGTCCAGGATGTGGAGGTTTTTATATATAAACATGTATGTGTATACATGACAGTGATAATAAAAGTTTATTGTTATTCAAATCATCACAACTACATGCTATACATCGATGAAAGCACTCTGTGAATATTCATAGCCTTATTTTCATAGCAACCTGAGAAGGTCAGTAGTGTGATGGCTGCTATATTAGAAGATCCTTGAAGGCCAGAGTTCTTTGTAGTTGCTCTTCATTGTGACTCCTAGGCCAGCATGGCGTTTAATGGCTGTTAATTTTGTCTGAATCAACAACTTCCTGTTTGGCCTATGAGGAAAATGAGCCACACTCTGGTCCCTCATACCTTGCTCAAGGTCATATAATTATTCAGCCAAGATGTGAACCTATTCGGTTTGGATTGAGCCACTTAACCCTTTTACATGTTTGGTTTATGGAGTTCTTGCTTTCCTCTGTTGTAGCACTAAGCCCCATGATGATCTTGAGGATGTTTTCTGGTTCTGTGTCAGAACTTCCTTACAGCCAGTGTCATGAATCGCATGCCTACATTTGGGTGATGAGCTGGAGGCGATAAGTTGAAAGCTGAAGGGCTTAATTTGTAGACCAAGAAAAGACATTTGGGAAGAATCATCTAAGATGTCGTTGTGTGTTCTTTCTAGCTTGTAAGCATGGAATGGTTAGGAAAAGACAGTTCCCACCTCCACAGCCCACATACTGGATGGACCTGCAAATTGGCTGCCTGTATTATGGTTTGAATGTGCAGTGTTCCTTCCAGGCTTATATCTGAACACTTGGTCCCCAGCTGGTGATGGCCTTTGAGTAGGTATGGGGCCTTTAGGGGTAGAAGGCATGGCTGGCAGAAGTGGGTTACTGAGCCAGGCTTGAGGATTCTAACCATGGACAGCCAGAACGCTTGCTGACCCATCAAGATGAGAAGAAACTGTAGTGCCATGCCTGGCGTGTCATGGAACACCCTTCAGATGGCTTCCACTTCAAAGCAAAGGGATGTGCTTGCTCCCTGCATGCAACCTCTCTGGTTGTAGACAGCACTTGCTTAGACGGGCATCCTGCCTTTGCTGTGGAGTATGCTCATATCCTTGCAAACCTAGATCGTTTTCAACAATCTCATGCCAAAGCTGCATGGCATACTTGTTGGAATTTCATACACAAGTTTCCTTAATGCTGCCCTAGGTAGAATAACAGGAACCCAAGTTTGATGGCTGATGTCACCTAGTCTCAGACCACATTTTATTCTATTGCCCTGGTTTGTAATCTCTACAGCTCAAAGGATCTGGTTTACTTCATTCAATTATCTGTATTCTGAAGAAACTTCACTAAAGCCACCTTTGCTATCTAAAACTCTGACGGCAGTTATAGATACTTCGTAGTTATCTATCGCATTAATGACTGATGAATGGATGAAAAATACTCTTCTGTACTCTCCTTCCCCCAACTTCCACTCCTGTTCAACCCCAGCTAGGTTACCAATATTAGTAGATGGTATCTTATAAAAAAAAAAAAAAACCAGAGACTTTTTCATGTTCAGTATAAATAAATATTTTTCTCAACAAAAAAATGACCTACAGTAGTAGAATGTCTTTAAAAAGTAATTAATGGGGCAGGAGAGATGGCTTAGTGGTTAAGAGTCCTTGTGGCTCTTCCAGAGGACTGTAGTTTGGTTCCCAGCATCCGTGCCAGGTAACTTAACCGTCTACAACTCCAGCTCCAGAGGATCTGACACCCTTTTCTGGCCTCTGTGAGTCACATTCAGGAATAATCAAAAAATTAGTTCATCGCTATGGCCATTCCTCCTACTCAGTGTTAAGATACAATAATCCATATTATGAATGTACCATCATGTTGCTATGCCCTTAAATTATTTAAATTTTTTTCACTTTAAACTCTACTGCCACATATTTTCTGATTATGTATTAGCATATAGAATATGCATATGTAGAATATATGTATGTTCCTACTTCATTTTAATACTCCAGAGTCCCCAAATAGATTTGTGTTATTTTCTATCGTCGCATGACCACTTATTACAAATGTAGCCACTGAGACAAACATAAGTAGATGATTTCAGCATGTCTAGGAGCAAGGATGACTTGAGAAGCTGTAATCAAGGTACCTGATGGGATGTGCACTTTTACAAGGCTTTACTGGGCACCCATTCATTCTCAGCTCATTCATGTGAGTGCAGAACTTTCTTTTGTTTAGCTGTTAGCTTAAGGAATTGTACCTTCAGAGATCATCTCTATAGTTGTTGAAAACTAAGTAGGATTTCTGTCCATGTAGAATACCAGGAACCATGAGAACATCGCCTGCATGGGAACTTGGCTTTCGGTGCTTTATGGCAACTGCCTTTTACCACTGCTGGTCATGTTCTCCTGCTGAGGAAGTTAGAGGGGAGAATGCAATCTGAGTGGCTTTCCACGTGGTAAAGTTTTAAAAATTAAAAAGAAACCCCTGATCTTTCTCCTTTACCATAGTAGGAGAGCACCAGCATTAATTTGTTATCCCACATTGCTTATTAGTTACATGCACCAAGCAAGGACCACTGGATCTAGGCCTCCTACACAGATGTAGAAGATGAATAGTTTAGGGTTAATGTGGGTACCCTCGTTAGGGGACTGGGAGCTGACTCTAACATGAACTCTTGTTGCCAGCTTTTTGATCACTCTCCCCTGGTGAGCTGCCTCACCAGGTCTCTGGGGAAGAGGATGAGCTCTGTCCTGATGCAGCTTGATGAACTGGGGTGGGTGTGTGGGGCTCCCCTTTTCTGAGTAATCAGGAAGGAAGGATGAAGGAAGAAGGACGGGGGTGGGCCTGGGAGGAGAGAAGCAAGGGGGCCAAGATCAGGGTGTAAAGTGAATAAATAAATTAATTAAAAGTAAATAAATAAAAAGAAAAATAATTACATGGAATAAATGCTTCTGACTGGATCTGAGAACAGGTGATAGGCACTTGTAATGGCATTCAAAACCTGATAACAATTGAAAGTCATTTATTCGTATGGGCAGGTGGTGAAGCCAGTAAACAAACCAGAAATAGATTATCATGTCTGTCACTATATCTACCTATTCACCTATCTCTTATATATCTACAATCTATCCAGGGAATGATCCATTTATCTATTCAGATCCCATATCTATTATCTATACTTACCTATTACCTAAATTTTGCTATCAATAATCTTTATGTCTATTCATATATTACCTACTTACCCATTTGTATAACTATGTATCCATACATTTATCTATTATCGATCTGTCATACATCTATCATACATCTGTCATACATACCTGTTCTATTATGTCTATTCATCACTCTACTCTGATCCACTCATCCACACATTTATCTACCTAGTACCTATTTATCTTCAATCAATCAATCAATCAATCAATCAATCAATTTGTTTAATCATCTATCTATCTATCTATCTATCTATCTATCTATCTATCTATCATCTACTACCGATATAGTCATTTACTCATTTAAAGGAACACTGAGAAATTACAAGATAATACAGAACTTGGATACGTGATCTTTCAAATCTTGCTTCTTTGCCATCTATTAGAGGTCTAGCCATGCAGGGAAAGCTTTTGTATCTTTTGTGACTCAAACATGAAAAATCCAAGCCCTGATTCAAATAGAGTCGATTTTGGTTTCTGGGTCTTCCATGACCTTCATTCCCCTTGGTAAGTGACTGACTTTGAGCCTCAGCATCCTAATTCACAAAATTTACAGATGATTCTGTAAAAAATTCAACCTTCTGATTATAGGAATGAGAGAGTGAGTAAGTAACAAGTGTGTGAAATGGCTCCACGTGTGATAAGTGTGGAAAAGCAGACATGTCAGAAAAGGGTTGGGGTAGGCTAGAGAGAGTGGGAAGAGGGGCTTCTTCTGAGAGGAGCAGTGGCCCAGAACATAGCCTGCCGGGGGTGGGGGTTGGGATGAGACAAAGATTCCAAGTATGACATTTGTGCTCAGAACTATCTCCTGGTTTTTTGTGTCTTTCATAATCACTGTCTGTATTCTTTCAATAAATACCTGAGGCTAGCAGAACAGAATTAAAGACCAAGAACTATGACCATGAAAACCAAATCTCCAAGGGATGTTGAGATTCCATGACTAGGCAAGGTGATAGAAGATTAAAGCCCTCTGTGTCTGTAACACGCAGGCATGAACATGAGGGAATACACACATGCTTGTATGTTTGCAGGAGGGACAGTCATGATGCTATGTCTTTGTTTTCTTACACTTTGAGGAATTCGGAGCTCATTCTGAGGATCACTCCCTCACCACCTGAACCCCTCCAGAAACTTTCTGCTCCTTCTTCTCAGGGACATTCCCCTCCATCCTTCATTTTCCAAGTCATGCAGGCAGCACACACAATGAAAATTTCATTTAGAGCATGTTTGAGGCGGAGCAGGCAGGCCTTCTGCTTTTCCAGTTCACTTCTCTAATACATTATTTTATTTCCATGTTTACATAGTGAAGCAAAAATCAACCCCAAGTTGTCCCTTCTTCAGGACAGGTGACTGCACAATCCCAAGAGAAGACAGCTTAAATTTCATGATTCATTGCTTGATGTGGGACAGAGCACTTAATTATGGTTTAATTATTTCTGCAGATGAGGAGCCCATGGTGATGTGGCCAGTGGTGGGCAGCTGCAGCATCTGAGTTTCCTGCTGTCTTTTTTCTTTTGAGAATGAACTTGCTGGTAACCATCAGGTTGGCCCAGTGATAGCTTCCCAGGTCATAGCAACAGAGAACTTCATAGCCTTTAAAATTGCAAAGCTTTTCTTATCACTGCAAGTGTGTACTGCTCAGTGGGCATCAAAGCAAAAGAAAATGTGATCATCTGAGAAGGAGTGAGTCACAGCTTTGATTTGGTCCAGCTAACAGAGATGGCAACTCTCTGACTATTGGCTGTCCCTTTCCCTTACCCATGATGCCATGGGCTATGTCTTTATTTGCAACCTCAAGCTTATGGTGTTGTCCTCTATTTGAGTTCAATTGCAGCCTCTTTGCATTTTTACCGCAGAAGTGTTTTGGATTTTTAAGTCTATCATTTTCCCTCATATACAGCAAGAGTTAAGAACCATTTTCATAAAAAAAAAAAGAAAGAAAAAGAAAAAGAAAAAGAAACGGCAACATAAGAATGTTGTAGATGACTTTGGTACCCATCTGCCTTTGGCTAATAGGGTAACAAAGATAATAAGAGAGACGAGCTGAGGGATGGAGTGCCATTTTCAGAACCTGGGTTTCACTGATACCGACCATGTCAGCTTAGTCCTCATGAAGGCATAATGGGCCATCAGGAGAGAATGCGCTTCTGGGTGACAAAGTTCCAACATCTTTGTCAGTTGTTGCTGGAAATAAGATTCCCACAGCAGGAGTGAAGCTTGTCACTGTAATTTTTGTTATGAGAATACCATCAATTGGAGGCAGGGACGAAAGCTTCTAAATGAGTCCCAAAGATGGAGAGAAGACTGTTTAAGACCGGTAGGTTCAGGAAGATGTAAACCACAAGAGAACTGCAGGCAAAATGGCTCCGTCATCCTCCATACTCAGTACTTACGTCCCTGGCTAAGATGGATGCCATCCACTTGATGCCTTAGGGCCTGAGACTTGGTGCAGAAAGTGAATGTTTAGAGAGCAGTTACTGTGCATGGCTGGTGTGCATGTATGCATAGTAAAATGTTAATTTCCCATTACTTTCTTTCCATGAGCTCATATCCAACTTGACTTATGTTGGTTCTAATCTAGGCTTGCTCAAATAAGAAGTAAAAGTATAGAAACCATCACAGCTGTCCAGTCAGGGAGGCCAACTTCTGCAATCTTTGTTTACATGCCTATAACTCCTGGATCTTCCACTAGAATCTCAGTTGTAAAGAAAGAGACACCCAAGGGAGGCAGGGTTTAGCTCTGTATTCCCTTTGATACTTTTTCTTTGTTATGGAGATGGTCTGTTGTTGTAAAGATGCCCTCCACGTTGATTGGATGATCATTTAAAGCGGGTAGCTTGCTTGGCTGGCTCAGGACACACTGGAATGATTTGGGAATGACCTATTGTATTAGTTTGTTATTGCTGTTATAAAAACCAACAAGCCATGAAATTAATGATGTAAACAAAGCGTGGAATTTTGTCAAGTTCTAGAAGTCAAATCTGGAATCAATGCACTCACAGATTTGTTTTTCTGGATCTTTTATGGAGCACTCACAGTTCTTGTCTGTACTAAATCCTTGAGGCCACTGCATTTCCTGGCTTCCTCTCTTAAACATACGTTTCTTTTTCTCACCTTTAGTCTGCCTTGACTTGCCAGTGTACCCACGTGTGTTATCCTCAGATCACATCCGCAAAGACCCTTTCACCGTGCAATATGATCAATTCACACATGTTGGGGATTCATATATAGACGTATTTGGTGGCAGAGTAGATATAACCAGTCTGTTTTTTTCAGAATCTTACAAACAGTACGATGCGAGGAAGATGAGCCACTCTTCTCTGGGTATCTTCACTTCACAGATCATTTGGCTCACAAGTTCTGTGGAAGTTTCCAGAACTGTTCAAGGTTGTTCTAAATCCAAAAATAAGTCACAGTCATTTGGTTTACTTTACTCTATTTCATAATTTATAGACTTTACTCTCCCAGTTTCAAAGTCTTTCAACAAAGACGACTTTGAAAAATTATACTACAGCTGGAGATGGGTATCTGAGAATGCTGGGTACAAATGCTTGGGCCACTGACTTCTGTTCTGTAGGGATGCAGGGTTTGCTTGGTCCACCTTTTTTTATGTTTGAAAATTAGAAACAAAACCTTTGTTGAGTTCTTGTTTCCATTTCTTATCTGTCTGCCTCAAGAGGCTATAGCTGCTCTCATTGTTTCTGTGGCCTCTTGTTAAGTCATCTTTACAACTCCAAGAGCAGAGGAGGAGGAGCTGGAGAGTTTTGGATCAGGAGACCTGAGCTGTGCTTCTGGGTCATGATGCTGTCACCACAGGGCTAGCCTGACATTTCAGAAAAATGTTTTGGCCCTCTCTACACTCTATGCTATTACCTGGTAATAATGATAGCAATGGTGACCTGGCAGAATTACTTCAGTGAGGTTTAAGGGTTGAATGCAATGGTTCTGCCACAGAAAGGATTCTACAAAAATGTTTCCTCTCATCACTTTCACTGACAAATGCACTTAGTCCAGAATGCACACAGAAAGGGACTTGTTTCAATACTCCTTTGTCCCTTCTTTCCTCCCTTCTTTTCTTCCTTGTGCCTCCCCTCTTCTTCTTTCTCTTTCACTTTTTTCACTTCTTTCTCTTTCTTTTTTGTTTGTTTGTTTTTAGTCTTTTTAAGTCGGTCTGGAAATAGAAACAAAGCAAAACAAAACAACAAATGTGTTTGTACTGGCTAATTTCATGTAAACTTGACACAAGCTAGAGTCATCAGAAAGGAGGGAACCTCAACTGAGAAAAATGCCTCCATGAGATCAGTCTGTAAGCAAGCCTGTAAGGCATTTTCTTAATTAGTGATTAATGGGAGAGGTCCCAGCCCATTGTGAATGATTCCACTCCTGGGCTTGTGGTCCTGGGTTCTGTGAGAAAGCAGACTGAGTAAGCCATGATAAGCAAGCCAGTAAGCAGCACTCCTCCATGGCCTCTGCATTAGCTCCTGTCTTCAGGTTCCTGCCCTGTTTGGATTCCTGTCTTGACTCTTTTTGATGATGAAGAGTGATGTGGAAGTGTAAGCCAAATAGATCCTTTCCTCTCCAACTTGCTTTGGTCATGGCATTTCATCTTATCAGTAGAACCCTTGAGACAATGTCTTAGCTTTGGCTTCTTCTTCTTTTTTTAAAGATTTACACTTTTATTTTTGGCACCCTTGAATAAAGTATTCTACTATCTAACAATTTTGGATTAATTTCTGGAATCCTAAAAAAAATTAAAGTTTAACTGGGACTGGGACTCATGCATTTTCTAGTCTTTTATGCTACAAATGGCTTGGACAGCCTTTTTGTTTTTTTTTTTTTTTGTTTGTTTTTTTTTTTTTTAGCCTTGCCATAAGCTATACACACAGCTTCTAAACCTAAGAGAAAAGCTTTGTTTTCTTTTGGCTGCATCAAGGCCATTTGAAAGCATTTTGAAGATTCCCTTTCCCTCACTTATTTTTTTGCTGATGGTCCTCTTCCTCATGGATGGATGATAATAGTCAACGTTTCCCACTTGGAGTGAGCACCTCCCCTTTCAGACTTCTCTGCCCTACTTCCTCTATGTTTCTCCTCATCTGAAGAACTACATCTCAACATTTATTGAAAAGTGACTCAGGTGAGAATTGGTACCCTTTGCTCTAACGTATCTTTGTCTATTTCTCTGTGTGTCACCAACTCGTTAGCTGGGAAGTTGCCTGCCCTCATATATGCCTGCCCTGCATCCAACTATTGTACATCCCTCTCCAAACAATGGAATAAGTTTCTTCTCTCATTCAAACCATCAAATGTAGAAAGATTCTATTCAATTACTCTCCAGTTATGTCTGAGATAAGTAGCTGTGAGAGGCAGGGGTGCTCCTATGAGCTCCAGCAATGCTTTCGCACGGAGAAGGTATTTGTATGGTATTTAAAAAGGACTTTGCAGATGTAATTTGGAGGCTAAGGAGCTGACTTTAAGATAAAGAGGTTATTTTGGATTATCAGGGTGAATCCCATGATGTAACCACATCAGCCTTTAAAAGCAGAGCTTACTCCTGCCTGGAAGCAGAAGGAGAAATCAGATAGTTTGTGAGCAAGGCTGGTCAGAGGCACTTGCAATGGCTTGAAAATGAGGAGGGGCATGTCTCTGAGTTAAGGAATGAGGATAGCTTCTAGAAACTGAGATGGTCTTCTGGCCAATGGATAGCAAGGAAATAGGAATCTTAGCCATAGGACTACAATGGAAAGAGTTTCTTCAGCAATCTGAGTTGAAATTGGTAGATTCTCTAGTGAAACCTCCAGAAAAGAGCCCGGAGGGCTGATAACTTGGGTCTTATGCAGAGAACTCAGCTGGTCCCAGTGAGAATGTTGCCTTACAAGTCTATGGGATAATAAATATGTGTGGTTTTAAAACCATTGTGTTTGTGGTCATTTGCAGCAGTCACAGTGCAAAGGGGATAAGGCACTGCCGAGGGAACAAGGCAGGCAGGCATAAGTAATAGTTTAGCAATCCAGGACTCCACATTGCTAAGTCCATGGTGTCTCTAAGTATTGTGTAAAGAACAATGCCAGAATGTGTTTTCATTGACCTAGGTTGCTTCTTTTGGCTTTTTCCCACCTATTATTTTCTACAGTGCGAGCTTTTGGATGAAAACCGCCTAGGGTCCATCTTGGGATTATCACAGGAATTAAGGATTTCAAGGGGAGAATGAAGCTGAGCCATTTGCAGAAATAGGAAGTGATGGAAGGATGGACAGTGATAAGGGGATGTAGCAGCCAGCAGAAGGGCAACGAGGCTCAGCAGATGCAAGTGAGAGCCCTTTACAGTGGAAAGGGAAGCTTCAGATGTTGCCTCTAAAATCTGTGTTCCTTTTACCTTTAGATGGTTTTCTTCCCTTACCCCGAGCTCCCCATAGTCAGGCTGGACAGGGCATAAAGATATAAATTAGAATATAACACTAAAGGTGATTATCCTTTCCACTAGAGCAGATAATTGAAGACTAGCTGAAATAGATAGTGTACATTCTGTTTCCAAATATCAGACTGCGGTGGTTCACCGCACCGGATCAAGAGTGGCCCCTGAGACACAGTTCATTCCCCCTGTGTCTAGATGATTCTGCTTATTTGTATAAGTTTCCATATCAGAAAAGCCGTCTGGGTCCAGAAGGAAAATGGTAAACATTAACCGAATTATTTTGAATTTGTTTTTCTGAGTTGTCTTCCATTTTCACATTGCTCGCTTCCCTGGTATGGGTCTCCTGGCATCAGTGGGAGAATAAGCACGTGTAGCTTACATGATTTTTGCTGGAGCTTTGGGAAGAAGTGGCCACCACCGAGCAGTGATAATGCATCAGTAATTTGTGATGAGCCCCCAAATGGCAATGTGCTGCAGAGACGACTTCTGAAAGCTTCGCGATCACAGAATAATTTATAAATATGATCAATCATTTAATATTCCAATCGCTGAGGACGAGACACATAAAGACATTTGAGGGAAATTAAAATTCTTCCCTAGCTGTAACCAGTTATCAGTTGTCTGTGCCCGTGTTCAAGTGAGAGGCGCATCGGGGACTGTCTTTACAGATCAGCCAGCATAATTGGTTTTCTGCTTCTCTCTGCATCTTTGCAAATTTGCTGGAGCTTTCCCCCTATTTCCAGCCAACTTCTCTTTGCACCAAACTCGCTGTGCTCTGTCACTAGCTCATGGAGACAATACGAACTGACCGTTTGGTACTGGATAAACCAGTCAAAGGGCTCTTCCCTGGGGAAGACCGTTTCTCCCATTCTCAGCATTCCCCAGTTATGGATGGTTCTTCACCTATGGCTGAAGCTCTGTGAGCATCCCTCTTCCATGTTAGAATGTCCATGGGTGAATATGTGTATAGGTAACAGCAGTGAAAGAAATAAAGGCCAAGAATTTGAAAGAGAGCCAGGAGGGCTTGCATCCGAGGGGCTGGAGGGGTTGAAGGAAGGAAAGGGAGAGTTGATAATGTAATTTTATTATAATTTCAGAACAATTAAAAATTATAAAGAAAATGCTGAACACATCACCCATGCTCTGTTCACAAAGCTTTCTTGGGTGCTGCATTAGCTGTCCTGTGTTGGTTCCTCCTGATCCAAGGGACTCTTCAGTCTTCTCCAGATTGTTCAGATTTGTCCCTGTCCTGGGAGCACAGGCTGCCCCACACATTCGTTCCTCCGGAAGGGTAGCAGCAGGTGGTTTTAAATGCTAAGGCACCTTTCCAGTCCCTACAGTTTAGTTTTTAAATTGTAACCACCCACCCGTCACAGCATGAACAGGAATTTCCCCTCAGATTGCTACATTTCAGCAGAGCTAACTTAAGCAAAATGGGGATGTGATTCAGAAGCTTTGAAACTTCCGGTAGGTAACGCTGGTTCATTCCTAGAAGGAGAACACTAGGATGCGTTCTGTATCCTGAGATTTATCTTTCTGAGAGTGAGAATAAGCCGGGAGTGCTTCCCAGATTCCCACTCAACTCCTTCACAGTCAGCAAGTCCGAGATCACAGGCTAGCTGGCGTGGGGGGACACAGGTTACAGTATCAGCCATCTGCAAAGGGTCAAGCGAGGGTCGCTGTCACTCAAGAGTCATCCTTATACTTGCCTATACAAAATGCGAACGTGAGCGCGCACGAGGGTGTGTGTGCGGGTATGCACGCGCATATGTGTGTGGAGACCTGCGATCAACCTTCAGCATTGTTTCTGCGGTTCCAGACTTCTGTGCTTTGAGACAAAGTCTCTCTCACTGGCCCAGATCCTCCTGAGGAGGCTTGGCTATCCTGTCAGGATGCTTCAGTGATCTCCCTGTCATTGCCACATCAGCTCCCAGGTTATAAGTGTGTGCCACCACCACACTGGCAATATGGAAATGGAGAGATGGCCCAGTGGTTAAAAGCACTGGCTGTTCTTACTGTTAAGCTACCTGCACCTAGATGATGATTCACAACTCTCTCTAACTCTAGTTTGAAGGGATCAGATGCCCTCTTCAGACCTTCACAGGCATTGCATGCATGAAGTGCAGGGACGTCCACATAGAACAAAAATAAATTAATCTTAAAAAAAAAAAATCTCATAACCACCACAGCCACTTTAAGGAAGGATGAGTGATTTTTAACATATATGGACTATATCTAGACTTATAGGAAAGGACATGGCTAAAGCACGTGTCTAGATTTGTGATGTATTTGCCCATGTGACAAGAGCAGAGAAGCAGAAGATATATAAAGGCCCAATATAAAAGAAAGAAAAAAAAAAGCCCAGCCCTAAGGGAGTATGTTTAGAAAGACTGAGGGGTACAATGCCTTAATGCCTGTTACAAACCAGAAAGAGGGAGACTGCAGTATAAGGAATGAACTGTAAGGAAGGAGAGTATGAACTCAGGATATGGCTGCAGAGCTTTTCAAACTTCATCTCCGCCATCTTTAACCAGACTTCTCATCTTTAAGCTGGAAATATCACGCACACACTTTCAATGCCCATTGCTTCTTGCCAACCGTACACAAACTAGGGTCACCTATGGAGAGAAAATCTCAGCTGAGGAATTGCCTCCATCATCCTGGCTTGTGGCATGATTAGGGAATTGTGATTTATGACTGATGTGGAAAGGCTCAGGCCACTTTGGGCCGTGCCACCTCTGGGCAGGTGGGCCTGTGCCGTAAAAGGCAGCAGACTGCACAAGCCACATGGAGCAAGGCAGGATGTGACTTTCCTCCATGGCCTCTGTGTCAATCCTGTCTACAGGTTCTGCCCGGTTTAAGTTCCTGCCTTGGCTTTTCTTGATGATGCAGTGTGACCAGGACATGTCAGCCAACTAATTCTTTCCTGCCCCTCCTCCAAGTTGCTTCTGGTCAGTGATTTATTGCAGTAACAGAAACCTAACAAATGGGAAAATTACAAGATATGTCTGTAAAATTAAAATAGTGGGGCAGGGTGTGTGTGGGGGTGTGTGTGCAAGCTTTGTGTAATTTCCTGAGGTGTGGATGTTTTTGGCTTTGTGAGTTTTGTGTTTTCTCCTAAAATCCAGAGTCCATTGAATTATAGTTAATGGACTGATAACATCCTCTCTACTAAATACAGAATATGGAGATATGGTTAAGAAACTATCAGTTCACAACAGATGGTGCTGGCCGAGTGAAGGATCAGATCCAGAGACAAACTTGCAACAAATTTTGTTTAAAAAAAAAAAAAAGTAAGTTGTTATTTCTGGGAAACATAGATCACCAGAATGTTGGAGAACAATCAGTGGAAATATTGGAACACATTATTTAAAAAAGCAAGCACACTAAGAGTTGATTACTCTCAAGAGGGAGTTAACAAAAATAAATATCAAACTTTTTTTTAAAGTGGCAGATTCCATTATTAAAACAGATGGTTGACATGGGCATGGTTGGAGATTGCAATAAAATAGTTGGCAAAAACTATTCAGCCTATACTATTGAAACAAATGAGTTGGCTAAATAACATGCAATCATTATATTCAGGGTTGTGATTTCTTTGCTAATGGCCAGATACTAACAGTGGCTCTGTAGGAGGTAGGCTGTACTGGGTAAGTCCCGCACCTTGTGATGCCATTATTAACATGGATGCTTCTTGCAGCACTTTAAATGGCCTCTTGTTGACCATCCACTCAAATACTAAAGCCATATTCAAGATTTTCAGTGAATGAGTGTAGCAAGAGCTTCTAAAGGAGTCATGTTAAAAATGTCCCGGATTATGAAGTTATGGGTCCACCCCATAAAATAACAGTACAAAGTGGGCATGAAAGCAAAGATTCAGCTGCACTACACTAAAATAAACCCCTTTACTGACAAGTATGGATGACAAAATACAATATTCTGCTTTTGTTCCCTCTGTCTCTCTAGGTTTTAATTTGTGTGTATTTAATTGTTTTGTAAAAAGTAGTTTGGAGTTTGGCTAACCACAGACTCACAAGTAGCCATGAGTTTGCCATTTGTTTCCGAAGGAGTGCTGTGACTCCTTTTCCTTTCCTTGTTCTATCTACTCTTACTGCAGTTACAGACACTGCAGTGCGAAGGGAGACTGGTTTGTCAGTGGTCCCGGTATTTTCCTCATCCCAGTGACAACTTGGAGGCATTCTCAGTAGCCATTTTTTTTTTCTCTTGAGATCATGTCTTTGGGTAGTTTGGTTGTGTCAGACTTCCATAAATTGCTTGTCTGCTCCTAATGGGCCATCTGCAGTTCTGAGTGTTTAGTCAGGCCCTCCATCTGTATATTCAATTGCCCAAGACGACAATGTAGCAGGCAACAGGGCTTGACGGCACACACCCCACCAATGATGGTCAGAATATTAAGTAACTTGGGATCTTCTCCTGCAGTTCTTCATAACTCCCTGGCACGCTATGTAACCCGGCCTCTCTGGAGCCAAGGGCTTTGGTTTCCTTATGTTTGTTAATATGTCTGTCATTTCAGTGCCTGTCCTGCAGTACCAAGGGCATTGTGATCCTGACCTTACTACAACAAGAGTTTGTATCTTGATGGAAGACTCCTCCTGCCACCATGCTTTTTTTCTTGCTGACTCTCATCAACCCCAAAGTCTTTCTCAACAGAGATAATGATGTCAAAGAGAACAGATTTGTATAGTGCCTCAAATATCTTTGCTTTTAGGTACCCTGAGATATTTTTTCCAATCTTGTTTACACAGGTGCTTATCACAAGTTAAGTTTTTTCTTTCTTTCTTTTTTTTTTTATTTACTGATTGGCCACTTCATTATCTATACCTGGCAAGTCTTGAGAACTGGTTGGTATTTTAATATTATTGTTTTTCTGATAGTTATGGCCTCACTGGGTTAAACTTTAAGATATTTGCCAAACGTAGTCCCTCAGGATTTCCTCCTAAAGCTGTCATTCTAAAATTGGAAGGCTGTATCTATGGGGAAGGGCAGTCCTGGTGTCCAAGAACCATTACTTACAACATCAAGTTCTAGTGTAGCCTCTGTGCAATTCAATATGGAAGCCATGCACTTCTTATCTGCGGGCCTTCCAGCCATCACTGAATGAAGTCTCCAGCCGGCCTTCTCATTTTCCAGCAGGATCCTTCTCTGCACACTTGTTCTTTCTATGTGTTCCTTTATTCTCTCACTATTTAGCTATTTAATCTAAATAGAGACATTCCCTCCAGGAAGGAAGCTCTGAAACCCCAGAGCCGAAGAAACCATCCAATCAACCAAAGAACCAAACAACCACCTTACGGGGCTTTGGAAGTTTCTCAAACTTACATGATTAGCAAGACCTCTCCCAAGGGGGCTACAAGAAGTAATGATTATTGGCAAAGGGAGACTCTCTGGCTAGTCCAGATGCCTGCAAGTTGGGCAGAGAGCTCCAGCAATGCAGCTTTTGCGAGCTGTCACTCATGCTGCCGTTGGCTTTTTGGTGATACTGGCATCTTTGTGTCTTTTCCATCCTGCATTGGTAACCTCAACCGTAACCACATAGGATGCAAGCTAGCACTGGTTTACTAGGCTAGGCTTGAGCGGGTTGGTTTCTCTGGTCCCTCTTGATGCCATATGTAAGGTGAGTAGACATTTGTTCTTTTTTTTCCCCGGACCCACTTTTGTGCTTCCTTCCCCCCACAGCTACTTTGTGCCACACATCATTGAGGAGCACTCGTGGAAGCAGAGACACAACGCTATGTTTGTCTGCCAGATGTGTGCAGATGCCAGTGTATATAATACACAAGAAACGTTTAACAGCATTTTTAAATGATGTAGTATCATTGATTTGGGACACTTGATTCTATTCCAAAGAGGATATTCCCTCTTTATACAAGAGGCTAGAAGACCTTCCTGCCCTGCCCCACACCTCTGATTCTCTAGACACGCTGGTTGCTTGTGATATGTGCTGTGGGTCTATGTCTTCCCATGAGAACATGCCAGATGACAGGCCGTGTCATTAAGTTTAATCAAAGACAGCTCTGTCTACCACAACACTGTTAACCGTGGTTACACATAGTGACAAAATCACTCAGAGAAGGAGCCTGAATAAAACAAGCTGATGTTATTACCCAATCAAGCCTGGCTCCAAGAAACAACACAGGGACTCCCTACTCCTAAAGCAAAGGGGGCATTTGCCAGGGCTGCTCAAGCGAATTATTTCTCCTCTGGATGCTCTCTGTCCACTCGGCCTGATCAGATTTCGAGTCCATAGTGGTCATGCTCAGGGTGCTGCCCTCCTGAAGGCAAGAAGGCTCAGCCAGGGTTCAGAAGAGGGACCAGACAGTGGCACATATACCAGCCTCCCTCTGCTAATCAGGTCATCCGTACTTTCTATTTCCCAGCTGCTTGGAATGTCTTTGTTGGAAAGAAGTTCCTCACTGGGAGGAGTCTGGGCGAAGCTGAAAGTCATCCTTTACAATTTAGGCACGCAGTGGGAAAATTGATAATGTATTTTCTTTTTGACTCCTTCCAGCTGCCTGGAGCAAACATTCATCTTCCATTTCCTTTAATGGGATCTGACTTGTGACATCATGTTGGAAAGGCTGCAGTTTAAGAGCTGAGTTCTCTCTCTAGCATTCGCATACTATGCACGGGCTCCAGGACTCCATTCGTTTTATTCTACTGTTTAGGACTGCGGATGCCGGCTACCCAGGGGACTCCTTCTCTTAAGGCCTCATTGTGAGCAGGCCAAGGCACCTCCGCAAACAAGCACCCTATGTGGTGTTCCGTCTGGTGCTTGGCTGGCACAAGCGCGGCTTGTTCTCACGTTTGGGTCCAGCACTCGGATGCCAAAGGTATTTATCTTCATTAAGGTCTCCAGAACAATGGCGCAGGCCAGGTGCTCACAATCTGCGTATTCACTTGGCGGGAGGCTGCCCTCAAGTCGGAGTTTTCTGCAGTGGTGGTTTGAAAGTTTGAAGCCCCTTATGCAAAAATGTTGAGTGCGGGTGTGAACCTAAGCCATGCTAAGCCATGGGTAGAGGATTGGAACTTATGTGCTTCCCAGGGGGAGCTTTAGAAAGGCTGACCACGTAAAAGACAAACTATGACCATCTGAGGGTCTTGAGTAAAATGGGCTTCAGGGTGTGTTATGACCATGAGGCATGGATCTTAAAGTTTAGTGACTGAAACTTCCGGTCCTCACTAGAACGATGGGGATTAAGAAGTCAGGATGACGTGTGCGAGGAAATTAGCTAATAGTTGCAATTCTAACTTGTTTTAAGGTAGATATAGCATCAAGTTTTCACCCTCTCATTTCTAGAGGGGACATTGCCAATGCAAACCCTGAAGATGTCTTCACAATTCCACAATGCAGGCTACTCACCATACTGGGTTCATACTGGATGCTGCTTAGCACTGTGAAGTTCATTTTACAGTGCAGATCTCAGGTGGAGGTTCATGCTGGCCTCCGGATACCCACACTAACCCGGAATAGCCTCATCTCCTGCTGCTTTCCTCAATAGGACTGAGATATGATGCTTAGCATTCATGTATTGCACCAGCCAGACCTCTTGCTCACTTATCCTTGGTTCTCTCCCAGTAAGAGCAAATAGGCTACAGTATAGGTATATAGATAAGGTCCATCCAGAAGAAGAAAATCCTGCTTCATTTTTCATTGCAGGATTTCTGAAATCCATTTTGTATTCCTCTGTGTGTGTGTGTGTGTGTGTGTGTGTGTGTGTGTGTGTGTGCATGCGTGCGTGCATGTGTATGTTTGTAGGGGTGTGTGTGTGTGTGTGTGTGAGAGAGAGAGAGAGAGAGAGAGAGAGAGACAGAGACAGAGACAGAGACAGAGAGAGAAGAAGGGAGGATGGGGAAGAAACGTGAATATCAGATGGCTTTCTCAATCAGGCCACACGTTTTTTGGAGACACCCTCTCACTGAGTCTGGGAGCTCCGTGAGCCAGGCTGGCTGGCCAAGTGAGCCCCAGGAGTTCTGTGTGGGTTTACAAGATTACGGTGCTGAGCCTGGCTCCTTACATGGATGCTATGGAACCAGGTCTCCTGCGTGTGGAGTCAGCACTTTATTATCTCCCTCATCTTCACAGCCATGTAGTCATTCTTCACCTATTACTGGGACCTGTGAGATGTGGTGTGCTGCAACTGTCTGGATCCCTCAATCCAAGGAGCAGAAAGCAAGAGGAAGCATGTTCCAAACAGCAACCCACACTCTTGCTGAACACGGCATTTGGTCTTTATTTTGTATACGTAGCCTACTGAACTGCAGCCTCTTCATAGTGCTTCTCTGTTGTGAGAAAATGTGTTTCTTCTTTTTAAGACACACAGACTGTGGCTTAACTAACACAGCCTCCTTTGCTGATGTGCAGTCGAGTCTACTAATCTAGGGCTAAATGCCTGAAACATACATACACACACACACACACACACACACACACACACACACACACACAGTGTGTTGTCCTAACCTTGTGGACTCTGAATATTTTGTTTTTCCAGTAAAGACAACTGCTAAGTAATTAGTGCTTGGATTTTTTTCCTTCTTAGCATCATATCAGGAACTGGGGCTGGGACACTGCCTCAGTGATTTAGGAGCAGAGGAGCTAGGGTCAGCTCTTAGCACCCACATCAGGTCACCTGTAACTCCAGCTCCGGGGCATCTGAAACCCTCTTTTGGCCTCCGTAGGCCTCACATTCATGTATGCATACATGCATGCACACACGCACATAAACAAAAATAATGAAATGAATCTGTGAATAAAAAGATGTGGAGTCCATGAGAAAGAAGAGAAATTCAACTTACAACTCATCAGAGTTCAGACACTAAATGTCAGCAGAGTGTTCAGCCAGAATTGGAATACATGGTTTACCTTCCACCTCAAGGCTTGAAAACTGTTGTAGGGTCAAGCTAGTTAGTGTTCTGGCATAGAGGGGAAGACATTCTCAAGCCTCCACTCCTAACTGAGGAACTAAGGGAAGCTAACAGCTTTGAAAGGGTGGAGAGCCAGTTTTACTTAAGGGTCTGGCTCCTGTCGTATCCATCACACTCCAGCAGATGGTCCCACATTCAGAAGTGTATGGAGATCACACACGGGAGTCAATAGCTTGTTATATAATAATTTAGAAAAGGACGCAGTGTTGGAAGAGTTGTATCTGGGAGGAGTTTAGAAGGAGAAATAGGGGTGAATGTGATCAAAATACATTGTGTGAAATTCTCAAAGACTTAATAAAAAATGTATTTTAAAAGAAGAGGGATTCCTAATCAGCCTTTGTGCTGAAGTGGTATAGGTAATTTCTATCCATATTAATGCAGGGACTCAGAGGGCGCCAGCCTGTCCCGTTCTCTGTTCCAGTGGTGGCAGCTAAGCCTGTGAGCTCCATTTGTGAAGCATGGTTTGGTCAGAAAGAACAAATCAAATAGAGCTAACATCTGAAAACCCAATTCATGAATTTAAGCTCAGCAACACACTCAGTCGCACATTAAATGAAAAAAAAATTATATACAATGTGATTTGGAAAAAAGTTGCTGATTGATCCTTTGATTTCATGTTCCACAGTAGAAGATGCCTCTAGGATCTACTGGAACATGACTCGGTTAGAACACAGACCCTCTAGCTTCTTTCTCCCTATCCCAAAGTCAGGCCACACCCCACTACAGCGCCCTCTCTGTCTCTGTCTCTCTTGGTCTCTCTATCTGGGACAGAGGTGATGAAAATGTGCTGTGACTTTACAGCACCACAAAGAGTTCAGCTGTCTTATCCCAGATGTGAAAAGAAATCCCCTCAGCTCCCCTTCTCACCCTCCTCTAGAATTATAACTTTGCTTTTATTGGTGGCTTACCCCCTTTGTTACACCTGGCCTATGGTGCAGGCCAGGCTAAGTCACCTTTTCCACCTGTCCCCAGACTGTAAGAACCAGAGGCTTTTTGCCTTATGAAATTGAAGAGCCATCTCTCTCTCTCCCCTCTTTCTCCCTCTCTCTCTCTCTCTCTCTCTCTCTCTTTCTCTCCCCTCTTCTTTCTGTCTCAAAGCCACTGCTACTCAGGGCATTTATCCAGAATTCAAAGAAAATTCCAAATGTACACAGCATTGGCTTTTCTTTAAGATCCGGACACTCATAATAAGATTATGTTTTTCTCCACAACCTCTCTTAAAGATATTATCAGCTTTATTTCTAGGCTCAAAAAATTAAAGTAAAAGATTGAACCTCAAAGTCACAAAACTAGTTCCAAGCGAGTTTTACCAAATTCCTTCTGTTTAGCGCTTCTGTTCATCTGTACATTGCAAGGTGTACTATTCAAATGAGAACTGTAAACCTGGACCCAGAACTATAATTTTCTGGTTGTGATATCTTTGACTCAGTGAATGGTTGCCTTTCTTGTGCGGCTTCATGTATTATCCAAATTAGGATATACACCTGCAGCAGACACTATAATAATAATAATAATAACAATAAACCACCGCTCACAAAATAAATAATGCACAGTGCTTTTTAATACTTCTTCCATGACAAAGTGTCTTCCTTCAATTATTGGAGCTATTTTAGGCACTTGTATTTGTTCCTACAATTCTTATGGTCTCGCCCCATGCTCCTCTGAAAGACATTGTCAGGTATGCGTGATTTATTCCTGGTGTATGTGGGCACGATTATTGTGTTTCTGCAGACGTAAAACAGCATTACAACATGTGTCAGTCATAAGGAACGAGCTCGGAGGCTCTATATGTTCGCACCAGCTCAATAAATTCCAGGCAACAGATGGACTGGCCCCCTTGCTCCTTCTGCCACATATCACCAGTTCAATAAAGAGGCACAGATGGGTCTTCTTACCCCCATATCTGGAACCTTGGTATGGAGGCTCTGGACTTTGCTGATCTTTCTCTGGGAACTTCTATTGGCCCAAAGGACTATGGAAAGCTAAGTGTCAGATGAGACGCTCTTGCACAGATTTGACCATTATCCAGATGCTTTGAACAATTGGAAAACGACTGGGGTTTCTTTTCAGCACTCTGTACAGAGCAACTGTCAAATTCCATCCTCTCCATGCTCTTCATTTCTTACATGCTCGGCCTGTACAAGCCCAGGGCTCCAGGCAGGTCACGTGGATCAGCTTTGCTCTGGGAAGATAGTGAGCAAATATCAGAAAAGTGAAGCCAGCCATGCTTGGCAGTTTCCCAGTTCAACCGAGAGAAACAGAGATAGCGTGGTTCCTGTGTTAACAAAAGTGTTTAAGGGATTAGAAAGAAAAAAAAAAAGATCTTAAGTTACCACAGCCTATGGAATAAATTTTGTGTGTTCTTTTCTTTTATGTGTGTGTATGTGTGTGTGTGAGGGTGTACATTGTGTGGAGGGGCACATGTGAACATGTGTGTACATGTAGGCAGAGGCCAGAGGTCAACCTTGAGTGTCATTTCTTAGGCACTGCTGACTGTTTCTTTTGAGAGTGGTCTCTATCTGACCTGGTGCCTGGTGCTCTCCCACAGGGCTACCCAGCCAGTGAGTCCAGAGATCTGTCTGTTTCTACCATCCCAGATCAGGGATGCTGCCCCACTTAGCTTTTCGTGTAGGTGCTGGGGACTGAACTCGGTGCTTCATGTTTGCCCAGCAAGAGCTTTTGTGACTGAGAACCTCCCCAGCCCTGCATTTCTTCTAAATGGTGACTATTTGTCCTTTAATGATTCACTGGCATCAACAGAGAAGGCTGTGAAGGGAATTCTATTAATGAAACTCCGGTCCCATCAGTGTATAAACCAGGTAGTTTGGCATAGGGTGGACCGACAGTGACCGTGGAGATTATTCTAAATGTCCTCCTGTATTGCTGCAGGAAATGAAACACCCTCTAATAATTATCTCTGCATTCCACAGAAAGTGAGGCACAAAGAAGTGAAGAACACCCTGGGTTCCCATTAACCAGGAACAACGGAGATGAGGAAGAAACTGAAGTCATGTGACAAGAAGGCAGGAGGCACAAGGCTGAGGGGAGAATGTCAACCGGCACTCAGTTGAAGACGAGCCTGCTATCTAAGAGGGCTGGTAACAAAGACGGAACAATGTTCTGTGGCCACAAGACCACTCCCAGGACTCTGAACACTGAGTAACAACCATCTGAGTAACCACTGAGTAACAGCGTTCATGAGTTCTTCTCACTACCAAGAGCTCCTTCCCTTCCTTCCTCAGGCCCTCCCTCCTTTCTTCCCATCCTCCTTTCCCCTCTCTTTCCCTCTTTTCCTCTCTCCCTTTTGCCATCCTTCCTCTCCCTCTCTTCCCTTTCTTCCCTGCTTCTCTCAAGGAATGTGCTCTGTCTGAGACAACTTTGAGTAATTTTCCATGGACTCTCAGAAGCACCCAAAGGGCACAACAAGACGCTTCTACCCTGGCCATTTTTCAGAGGCTGGGATTTGAATTTCGGGTGCTCGGCCTGAGTGAGCAGAGGGAGGAGATCAAGCCTAGCTTTGTGGGCAGAGGGTGAGTTTGTGTGTGGCTTTGGCGATCTTTATCTCTCTCTCATCCCACATAAAGAAAGCCTAGACGAGTAGGATCACTGTGGGGAATATTGCCAACCAGTAGTGAAACGGAGGCTCTGATTCACACTCCAGGGGTTTTGCCCATGGGAGAATTTTCCATGCTAAATGGTATTCTTGTGAAAAAAAAAAAAAAAAAAAAGAAGTCCAAGGGCTTATACCTCCATATGCCATAGGGGTCACAGGATGGGATGTAGTATTTTTCTGTGGAACCCTAGAGCCTTTCAGAGTTGCTGGAGGGGACAGCGGAAACTTGCATTTTGTCTTAAAAACTAGTTTGAAAGCGGTAATGAAGAAAAATACACTCAAAGGTGTTTCAGTAAAGTCAAAACACTTTACCAAATACAAGGTTGTTAGCTTCCACAGGTGAGGCATCTCTTTATTCGAGAACACGGCTCAAGAGCCAGGTGCCCAGGCCCTATGTTGCTTCAGGCTCTTCCTGGCTGTGAGGCTCAGCAGGTGGTGTAATAACAGTACCTCACCCACACAGCTGTGCAAGAAGAGAAGGAACTTAACGAGGTGAAGCCCTTGGGGTGGTGTTTGGTACACAGGGCCCACACTGGAAATGGGGATCCTGACGATGACTGCTTTTGCAGCTGAGGTGCAGTGCTCAGAATGACCTTCTCCAGGCATCCACCCATTGGCACTTCTCGCAAATGCCTCACTGTTTATGTGTTGATGCTCTCTCTGTCTTAGTCCTTAACAAAATTAAACACGGGTAAATGTGCATCCCCACAGCCGTGCATGTTCCATCACAGAAACGGTCCTGTTGCATGAGTCTATTTTAATTGGATAATTGTCTACTGACCATTCCTTAACTTGCAGGAGCAGGTGATAATGGAATGTACAACACCATACTTGGATGATGCTATCGTGAGGGGGAGGTATGTATTATCACCTTTATAATGATAGCACAAAATATTATAACAGCATAGATGGCATTTATACTGTATTTTGGAAGGTTTCCTGTTTTTGAGTGGAAAATGTGTACATATTTTATATATCAAATATCTTATAAAACACCACATAGACTTTAAATATATTTGTATAAGTTAGTTACATACACACATATTCAGTATATGTATAAATGTACATGATATCTGTATGTACAACCTATACCATATTTTGGTATAAATATGTATATATATATATTAGATATATGTACATATAGAGTATCATATATTCATTTATGTGTAAAGCATTTAAAATAGAAATACAGAGAATAGCATTTGTCATCCTTATCTAAACTGTATGTCTGTGTTAGTGTTTGGGGCGGGGGACAGGTGAATGCGGGAGTAGGTGTCACAGCACAGCGCTGGGTGTCTTTCTTCAGATGTCCTCCATCTCTTTTTGAAATAGGGCCCTTCATTAGTCTGAGTAGTAGGCTAGGCTGAATGGCCAGTAATCCCAGAGATCTGCTTTTCTCTACCTCCCCAGTGCTGGGATTACAAATGCAAACACATGCAGGCTTTTTGTAATGGTTTTGGGGACTGGACTGAGCCTTCCCGTTTGCACTGTACCCACTGGACTATTTCCCCAGAGAAGCAAGACATTACAGGAATATTTACTTCTTAGTCAGTCATTCCTATCTGCCATGGTTTTTGGTCTTCAATAAAACTAATGCGGGGCTCCTATGTGTCTTTGAAAGCCACCATTTTAGTATTTTAACAGGTATATGGTACATGTGTCAATTTTAGTATCTTTAAAACGACTTGATTTGAATTATGTGTATCTTTATGTGGATATGTAAATGTGTGTGTAGATGCCCTCAGAGGCTAGAAGAGGACATCAGCTCCCAGAGCTGAAGGGTGGTTGTCAGCCATCTGATGAAGGTGCCAGGAACTGAACTCAGATCTTCTCTAAGAGCAGCAAACTTTCTTAACTCCTGACCCATCTCTCTGGCATCTCATTATAGGTTTATAAACATCATTTTCATATTTTCCTAATGATATTTTTTTGCAACCAAATTTTTCCTTAGTTTTTTTTTTTTTTTTTTTACATATGTCCATACTGAAAACAACGGTGTTTATTCACAGTCGCCACTCAGTGGGGCTGCTGTAGGAATTGTAGGAATACATTGCAGAGGATGCACTGTCCATCTCCCACTTGACACTTATGAAAGTTGCTCATCTTTCTTGCAAACAAAAGAGGCTCAGTGCTCCTGACTGAGCATGTGTCCTTACACACAGGCTAGAGTTTCCCTGAGCAGTGTGTAAGCCAGGAATGGAGGGGCTATACTTTCTTGTCTCGTTTCTAGATTGATTCTGAAGCCTCATTTGTTGGTCTTAATTTCTTGACTTTGAAGCAAATGCCGTTACTACCTATCTCTCATATTATTTAATGAACTGATTGCAGGAACACTCTTTGGAGCGGTGGGTTCCAACCTACAGATTGAGACTGCTTTGGGGTCACCTAAGACCATCTGCAGGTCAGATATTTACTTTACAATTCGTAACAGTAACATTGTTACACTCACGAAGTGACAATAAAATGATTTTATGGTTGGGGAAGTCACCACAACATGAGGACTGTATTGAAGGGTCACAGCATTACGGAGGTTGAGAACTAGTGCTCTAGAGTTTGCAATTAGAGTTGAAATATCATTGGCATTTGAATATGCTTTCTGTGTGCCCCAGGCTTTAACCAATAGCAATGGTCCTGTAAGCAGGAGGCAGGAATCATGCTCATCCTTTTCAGTGTGATTTCATGTTATTCATGTCTGATATAAATGTTCTATTTGTAGCTTAGACTACTCTCCGCCATACCTCAGATGCCAGCTTTCACAGAGCTCTACATGGACCCCTAATTGTGATATATCTTATAATCTTTTTCTAAGTATTATGATGAGCTTTCTCTTTGTTTATTATTTTTAATATTTCTTTAAAAATACTTAATATTCTTATAAATACTTAATATTAATTAATACTGAATATTCTCATTAAAATGCTTAATATTCTTCTTAAAAATACTTAAAAATTCTTAATATTTCTTTAAAAGGTCCCATTTTTGTTCATTTGTTGCACATGTATGTAAAACCTGCACATACGCAGAACAGAGAGGCCAGCATGGGAGATCTGCTCGCCTCTTCTACGAGGTGGTTCATGGAGATGGAACTCAAGTTGTTCAACTTGGCAGCAAGTCCCTTTATCCACTAGGCCAGTGGTCCTCGCCCTTCCTAATGCTGCCACCCTTTAATACAGTTCCTCATGCTGTGGTGACCCCCAACCACGACATTATTTAATCACTACTTTGTAACTGGAACTTTGCTACTCTTATAAATCATAATGTAAAGCTCTGACATGAAAGATATCTGATGTGCAACCCCCAAAGGGTTGAGAACCAAGGCACTAAGCCATCTTGTTGGCCCTAAACAACATCGTATGTTCAAAGACTTGCCACAGCAAAGCAACCATTCTATGGCCTGTGTGGAACTCTCTTTTGTTGATTTTTTTTTTGATGCAAACATAAACCATATTTGAATGAAAATAGAGTATAGCTGCTTTCTATTTCTATATAAATAGAAATACTGGGGAGGGGGTCCAGGAAGTCTGCAGAAAGTTTGGGTGTTTCTTAGGTGGAATTGTCCACTGGAGCTCTCTCTGTGCCTCATTTGGTTCGTGGGTTCTATCAACAGAAGGCAGCTCAGATGAAACAAGAGCGGGCAGATGAATGCAGAATGGCAGGCGGTGTATTACCATGTGCGGCTTGTGGGCAGGGCAGGGTGCAAATTGAAAGCGCGTGTGCGACTGTGCCCACCCCAAGAAATGAGCTGTTTTTAAAACAACCTGGGGAGAAAGGGAAAATAGCCAATTCAGGAAAGAGAAAGCAAACCTGCCTCAGAGTGGCAGTTTGAAAAGATGACAACGGGTTTAGTGTAGAAAAACGTCCTCCCACGAGCTGGACTGTTCGTGTTAATTAGGGATTGGGCTGCAGAGCAAAACAGCAAAATGCCGGAGTGCAGCTGACCCGTGACCTCACATCTGGCTTTCAGAATAGCAGCGCAGAATGTGGGTGAGACATGCATGGACACAGAGCAAAGCTTTTGTAGCACGAAAATTCCATGGTCACCCATAACACCTGAAGGTTACAGTCTCCAAAATTATGTATTTTCTCTATCTGGGAGCTGCACCCTAAGGCCAGTTTTTTAAGTACCGAATGGCAACCGGGGCCAAATACTAATCTACCCCCTTTCCATAGCAAAGTGGCTCTGGGTGTGGCCTTTTCATCCCGTGAGATGTGTGTTCACCTATCTGGAGGTTTTCTGATGGGTTGTGCTGGGTGGCATGTTGACATCAATAACTCTGGGAGGCATTTTCAACGGGCAGAGAAAGGCCACTCACTGCCACTTAATCTTTGGGATCCCTTGACCTTGCGAAGGCCTCCTGTAAAGACTGCAGGATTTGACGGGGATAAGAGTTTGTATGAAAAGATTTCCAAACAGAGAATTTTGGTCTTGCCCGTTTAGCTTGAGAAAAGGCATTTTGACTTACCGTGCCTTATGCGGGTTTCCATAGCAGGATCCATAGGAAAAAAAAAAAAAGAAAGAAAAAGAAAATTATGCGTATCAATTAAATAAATCACAAGCAAAGCAAATAAGTGGATTCAAATATATGAACAGCAGGCAATGGGAGAATATTTTCCTTTATTAAAAAGCCATCGTGAAATGGGTGTGGACTGCTTAAAGGGGCAGCTGGTAAGAAGGGCGCACGTGGGTGAGCAGTTCCTGCTCCGGGAACCTCCCAAGGAAGTTTGAATGAGAGAAGCATATACTATTCCTAATACAAGTTGGTGTGTGAGCTGCGAAGTCATACCTATGCCTCTCCTCTTGCAAGGAGTCTCTGGTGACCAAGTTGTACCTTATAACCCAGAGGCACAGAGTTCCATGGGGATTGGAGCCCCAGGACTCGTGACTAATCTGCATCCCCAATTACAACTGTTTCATTCATTTGACCTTGACCTTGAGTTGCACTGATGTGTTCTCCGAGATTCCACACCTCCTTGTCCTGTGATCGGTGACTCTCAATCCACCTACAGGGGGATATGACATGGAAGGCAATCACATTTCATTTCTCTTTACCGAGACAGCTCCATGGAGTACCTGGAGAACCTAGGTTTTTAAATAAATTATGAGATGTTGGATTTTTATGTATCATCCTGAATTATTATCCCAGGGAGCATTGAAATCCCTATTTTTATCACAGTTTTCAATCAAATTTTCAGCAGTTTTTGTTCCAAGTAATAGAGACTTAATGAGACTCGATGACGTTTTAGAAAATGTGTGTTCATGTTTCTTTTTTTTATTTTAATTTTTTCTTCACAATTTATTCATTAAATATTCCAGTTGAAGCTCCCTCCCTCAACTCCCCCCAGTCCCACCCTCCCAACCTCTTCCCTCCTGTCCCCTTTCCCTAGTCCACTGAAATGGGGAGTTCTCCACTATTGCCATCTGACCATAGCTTGTTAAGTCTCATCAGGACTGCCTGGGTCCTCTTCCTCCTCCGTGATCTGGCAAGGCTGCATCATCAGGAGCTAGTGATCAAAGAGCCGTCAGCTGAGTTCATGATAGAGGCAGCCCCTGCTCCCCTCACTCAGAGATCCATATAAGACTGAGCTGTCCATCGGCCACATCTGAGCAGGGGGTCTAGATCTTCTCCACGCATGGTCCTCCATTGGTGCATCAGTCTCTGCAGGACCCCCTGGGCTCAGATATTTTAGTTTTGTTGGTCTCCAATGGATACAGAAGTTGTGGTACATCCACACAATGGAATACTACTCAGCTATTAAAAATAAGAAAATCATGAAATTTGCAGGCAAATGGATAGAACTAGAAGCAATCATCCTGAGTGAGATAACCCAGAAATAGAAAAACAGTCATGGCCAATACTCACTTATTAGCGATATTAGCCATATAATATAGGATAGCCATCTACAGACCTAAAGAAGCTAAACAACGAGGACCCTAGGGAGGATCCTAAATCTCACTGAAAATGGCAAACAGGATAGACACCAGAAGCGGTGGAAGAGAGGACAGCGGATAGGAGCCTACTATAGAGGGTCCTCGGAAATGATTCACCCAATAGGGGATTGAAGCAGATGCAGATGCTGAGACTTATGGCCAATCTTTGTGCAGAGCACAGGGAGTCTTATGGAGGAAGAGGGGGGTAGGGATAGAGAGACATAGAGGGGACAGGTGCCTGTTTCTTTTGAGAGTGCATAGGGACATAAATGTGTGTGTTGTCTCTGAGTCTGTAGTTATTTGGGGCTCAGAGGGAGGGAATACACATAGATTACGGGGAACTAGAATGGGAAACAACGAATTCAGTGACTAAAATTATTTCTTCACTTCTCGTGAGTGAATGGGATCTCCACATGTTTCCATAGATGTAATTTCTTCTTTATCTTCAAAGCTCGGCCTTTACAGACTTTCCACACACACGGTGGGAAAACATCCATGCAGGCCTACGGGCTCTCTGTCACTTAGCTTTTCCATCCTCAAAGTATCCCGGGAGATACACAAACCGGTCACTGTTCACAGCACTCGTGCAGGCAGCAACTGCTCAAATGCCTGGGTGCTCTTGGAGCTGCGTTTGGCACGCAGGTTTGTGGCGGAGCTGCTCAGGCGATGTAGTGAATTGCTGAAACATCAGGACCTTCTCATAGACATTCCATTTGATCCGGTAGTCTTGCTTCTTGGTGCATAGCCACAGGCTACACAGCAGGGAGGCAGTGCGCTCCCATGGCGACGGCAGTGCTCCTCCCATTAGCCAAGGTTCAGGGATCAGTTTAACTGCCCACCAGTGGGTGAATGAACAAAGGAGATAGGTTGTGTCTATATACATAATGGAATAAAGTTTAGATAAAAAAAAAAAAAATCTCAGGGCTGGAAAGATGACTCAGCTGTTAAGAGCCCTGGCTGCTCTTGCAGAAGACCTGACTTTGGTTCCCAGCACCCACAAGCGCCTGTGGCTCCAGCAACAAGGGCTCTGGTGCTCCCTTCCAGCATGGCTGAAACTAGAAGACATTATGTTAAATATGAGAAACCAAGAAGGACACCAATCACGTAATACCAACTGTAGGTGGAATCTGAATAAGTAGAAACCACAGAAAATGTAGGATCATTGTTACCGGAGGCCACGGGTGGGATGACTGACCGAACGGTGAACCCTTCAGCTGGGAAGGAGTGGTGAGTTCAGAGACAGTGGATACATCATGCTGTTTACAGGAATAGTATTCGAAAATTGATAAGACTGGACTTTATAACAAACCTAGTTAGTTTGATGACCCTTCTACAATACACATGTCAGAACATCGTTATATACCTTAAATAAAATAAATCTTGTCCATTATAAAAGTGAAAAATAAATTTTAAAAACTTCCTCCAAGCAGACACAAGAAAATAAGTGGACTTGCCAATCTATCCAAAGTCTTTTTGTCTTGGAAACCCAAGTGAATCTCTTGATTCATCAACAACGGAGGCAGCTGTCTGCCTCCTCAGTGACCTTGGGGGCGAGGTGGCATGGGCTTTTGTTAGCTCATCCAAAGGCTTTTGGAGAAGAGCCTCTGAGGGGTACCCTGGTGCAGGCTGCATGTGGGGAGAATGAGGCAGGGGAAACAGAAACAGTGCTCAAGTCTATGGTTCCCTGCAACTTCTGGTAATAGACATTGCCTTGCAAAGATTTTGTTTGACGGCGGCTCAAATGTTCTGTTTAGACTTATCTCCTGTGGTTTCTAAATATTCAGAGTTTATTAAAAAAAAAAAAGAAGCTGCTGTCTGGAACTTTCTCCTGTATGAGAATGAAGGTGGTGGTGGCAAACGATGGTAGGAAAATATAATGAAAGGTATGAATTTTTCATTTAGCGCTTAGGTTTGCATCCCACCATGAAAGCTTACCAGCTGTAAGGATTAAGAGGCTTGTTCATCCCCTTCATCTTTCTGCACAGTAAGCTCCTAAAGCAAGGACACCGGTGAGGAGCCGTGGGAGTTTCGTCCCAAGCCACTGTTGGGATGAAGGGATGGTCCCGTGACAGTTCTTGTCATGCGCATTCTCAGCAGAGCTGTGTGTTCAGAGATTCGGTAAATTACAAGATTTCATAATTACGGGATTAACTATGCTTTGGGATTTTCTTGCATTAATTAATTGAAATAAAAATCAAGAGATTCAAGGGAGTCGACGTGACTTAGACACATCGGGCCAAGTCAAAGATGGAGAGTGATTACTGTCTCCTGGTGATTTGCGGAGCACATCAAGAGGTCCGGTGGAGCTTCAAGTGTGCCCCCCTCCACTGCCTGTTTGCTCAATTATGAGAGTCCCTCCTTTATCCCTCTCCACCCAATGTGATCATGAGAAATACAGCATGAACATTAAGTTAGCTAATAGTTCCACTGAGCAATAAGTATTCTCACTAACACTGATCAGGAGGAAGGTTGGGTGAAGGAGACAGAGTGCCAAATAGTAATGAGTTTGATTATGAATTGATTACAAAATGTAAATTGGTTATAAATCTGTCCAGACATATGTCTTCATCAGTATCTAGGGATGGTTTTGCTATTTTGGCAATATTTAGGTAGGGAAGATGGGATGTTTATTTTCTTTCTTGAGACAGGGTCTCTCTATGTAGCTTTGGCCAACCCTGGGACTCATTATGTAGACTGGCAAGGCTGGCCTGGCACTCACAGAGATCCACCTGCCTTTGCCTCTTGAGTGTTGAGATTAAAGATGTAGTATATCACATACCACTAAAGATGTGTTTATTTTCATTTTATGTGTGTAAGTGCTGTGCCTGTATAATTATCTGTGCACAGTGTGTGGAATGCTAGCATAACCCAGAAGAGGACACTGGGTTCCCTGGAACTAGAATTACAGAGAGATGCGGGTACTGGGAGCCAAACCCAGGTACTCTGGAAGAGCAGAAAATGCTTTTAGCACTGAGACATTTCTTCAGCCCCCAAGATGGGAATAGATTTTTAAGATGGCTTGAGCCTTTTCTACGGTGGCCATTTATATCAGAATTTATTCTCCCGAGGAGGTCCAAATCTTGCAAAGCAGCTATTAGAAAAGCAATAGATAACTCTAGGTAAAAATGAAGGCTGAATATGTTGGACCCTTTATACACAGAGAAGAGGCAATAAGCCCTGATACTGCCGTAGATTTGTAGATAAGATGAAATAGTCTTACTGAGTGTGTGGAGTGAATTCCACATTCTTTACATCTAGGACAATGAGGTTCACTGTGGTCCATGGATTCTTCAGAGTAACAGAAAGTGTTTGGGATTCAAGAGCTTCTGTCTGAATCTGCATGCATCCTGCCATTGTCTTCTGTTTTGACTTTTCCAGTTTCTTAAGAGAATTGTTGAGGGGAAATGTTCTGGTTTCTAGTCCTTGCTATAAGCAAGTGATGTATTCAACTGTGTGCTTCTTATGATCATCGTCATTGTCATTTCTTTTCTAAAAGATGTTTTCCTATGCGTGTGCATGTGTGTATCATGTGTGAGTGAGAACATACAGAGGTCAGAGGAGGGCTGTAAATTCTTTGAAGCTGGAAAGTTCCAGGTGATTGTGAGCCTTGCAACATGGGACCAGGACTCAAGTCCTCACAACTGAGTAGCCACTAAGCCATCTCTCCAGCCTCTGTGCCCAATCTTTCCTTTTTCTAAAAAATGGAAATTGGTTCCCATGATGTAGAAAATCCCCAGTCAGTTCAAAGAACTGGAGGTTTTGATTTTAAATATATATTTTTTCCATTTTGGGTTTTGTTTTAAAGTAAGTTCATTTTTCTGTGTTTTAAAGTAGTATAGGAATAAACTTTAAATTACTTCTGAAAAGTCAATAAATAAACCAAACCACTTACAGATGTCCACATTCTTGGCAGAATTAGATTCAAATATCAAGTTTTACTACTAACAAACACACAAGCAATTTCCGTAATGTTTTCGCTCATTTGATTTTAATGTTGAGAAGATAAACTTTCATAAGATAATGCTCAATACTGTGCTTGGTAAAATTTTGCTGAAAGGGCAAAGAAACAACCAACTTCTTGAATTATTTAATATTATTACTGTTTTCTGGCATGTGGCTGAACTTTTTAAATGATATTTGTGAAGAGATTAGACAAAGCATGATCATCTCCCAACACAGCAGATGTTTTTTTTTTACAACATATCTGTAAAGATCTCTTTTAAAGCAAGAAGTTCTGTTGGGATGGTTGGAATAAGAATGCCCCCCCAGAGGCTCATATATGTGACTGCATAGTCATTCAAAGAGTGGCACTACTTAGAAGGGTTAGTAGGTGTGGCCTTGTTGGAAGAAGAGTGTCACTAAGGGTGGACTTTGAAGTTTCAGCAGTCCAAGCCAGGCCCAATGGCTCCTTCTTCTCCTGAAGCCTGAGAAGCCAGAGGTACAACTCTCAGCTGCTTCTCCAGCATCGTGTCTGCCTGCATGCTGCTGGGCTTTCCACCACGCTGACGGTGGACTAAACCTCTGAGACTATGAGCAAGCCATGGGTACATTCTCACTTTTATAGGAGTTATAAAGAGTTTTGTAAGAGTTGCCTTGATCGTGGTGTCTCTTTACAGCAGTAGAACATGGGCTAAGCTGTATTCCTTCATGGCTAGCATGTGGCCTTATACCTGGTGGGTCCTCAGTGAATGCACTTAGCGTCGACTACTGTGGACTTGGATCTTACTGTTTTAGCCTATAGAAACAGCAGCATTACATTTAGACATGTAGATATGGTGAGATATGAGAGTTTGTACTGTTTAAAAGGATTGCTTTGTTCCACATGAGGGAGGCTGCTCCAAGGGATTGTGGGTGTTGTTCATATATTTTTTTAGGTTCGACCACTGCTTCTGCTGGCGTATTTTCCAAGACAGTATGATTTGATACTGGCCTTTTTGTTTTTTATTTGTTTGTTTGTTTTTGTGGCAGGGTTTTTCTGTATAGCCTTGGCTGTCCTGGAACTGATTTGCGGACCAGGCTGGCCTTGAACTCACAGTGATCCACCTGCTTCTGCCTCCCTGAGTGCTGGGATTAAAGACGTGCACCACCGCACCCAGCTTTGATACTGATCATTTCTCCTAGTTTCATTTCTGCTGCTGTGAGAGAAATACCCTGACAAAACAAACAAACAAACAAAACAAAAACAAAACAACAACAACAACAACAACAAAAACAGCTTATGAGAGAAAGGATTTATTTTTGCTCATAGTTCCAGGCTCAGTGCTCAGTGTCTCTCTTCCTGTTGCCTGTGGATTAAGATGTAGAAGTCTCAGCTATTTTTCTAGCACCCAGTCTGCCTGTGTTCCACCATGCTCCCTGCCATGACAATAGACTAAACCTTTGAAACTGTAAGCAAGCCCAGTGAAAGTCCTTCTTTTAGAAGAGTTACCCTGGTCATTGTGTCAGCAATGTTGGCTTTCTTTTACAGAGTCCCTGGACTAATAATTCAGAGACTAGAGGAGAAACCAATATTTGAAGAAAAATTAAACATTAAAGATTACAAGAAACGTTGCCAAGGAATATCTGAGATGTCAAATGAAAATGTAACAGAAGTCTAAATTCTCGTAGGAACGCCAAAGACAATGTCCAAGTCGACTGAATTGTCATTTCGCTGCACGGGGGTGGGGGGGGTACTGCAAATCACCCAGGTGAAACGCTGCTAAAGAGAAATAAAAACCGAGAAAGTCCAACATAAATCAGGTTTAGGGCTAGGGGGAACTTGATGTGTTAGGAAATGAGAAAGTTGAAGGACAGAGCCTCGGGGGCAGTGTGAGAGCTGAAGGATGGGGGTGGGTAGGCATGAGTCAGAACTTGATCTGACACACAGGTCAAGTGCATTTCAAATCTTCTAAGAGTAATGAGAAAATGGTGTGGGTTTTTTTTTCCCCCTCAACAAAGGTGTGGCATTGTCTTGTTGTATTTTGTCTTTAAGATACCCCTGCTAATGAAGAATGGCAGGAGAGCAGGCTGAATGTCATCATTGCCTGAGGCCACTGAAGTTCAGAGAGCCTGGCATTTCTGTAGCCTGGTTAGGATCAAGTAATCACTGAGAGACAGCTCTCTTCATTCTCTCTTCATCACTGCTTTCCCTAGCCGTGGCTCCTCTGACAGGAGGAAGTCAGTTACAGACCCTCATCTGACCTTAGCTGTCTTCTTCCCGTCTTCCTTCACCAGACCAGAGAGGATGCTGTGCTTCCCTGTATTTAAGGAAGTGAGGTCTGAGAGGAGTAACAAACAAATGCTTGTTTTGGCTTATGGGGCAGGTATGATGACAGGTGTATAAACGTCAGGGTCTACCTTCCTGTAGTCCACTTTTTCCAGCGAAGTGCTTACTCCTTACGGTTCTACAGTCTAGCGACACAGGGCCATGCAGTGGTGACCAAGTGTTCAAACACATGAGCCCATGGGGGTCAATTTTACATCTAAGCCACAATACTCTGATCCTAATAACTAATGAGGCCCATAGTAGAGGCTCGATATTTATCTGTGGAGCAATATGAACTCACAGAGACTGAAGAAGCAAGCACAGGGCCTATAGGGGTCTGTACCAGGCTGGTCTTCTGTGAATATATTATAGCTTTTAGCTTAGTATTTTTATGGGACTCCAGAGTGTGAGGATGAGTAGGTCTCTGACTCTTGTGCCTGCTCTTGGTACTCCGTTTCCTCCTGTTGAGTTGCTGTGTCTAATTTTGACTTGATACTTTTTTTGTTTCATCTTATTATATTTCATTTCGTCATGTTTGGTTATTATCTCTTAGATGCCTGTTCTTTTCAAATGAGACAGAAAGGGAGTAGGTCAAGAAGGGAGGGGAGGTGAAGAGGAACTGGAAGGAGTAAAGGGAGGGAAACTAAAATGAAGACAGATTGTATGAGAGAAGACTCTATTTTCATTAAAAAAAATATAGCTCTCTAGGCTCAAGCAGCATAAAAGGATTGTGTTCATCCCTCATCTCTCTCTCTCTCTCTTTGTATTTTGGTTGAGTGCTGGATCCCTCTTAGTCAGTCTTTGTCCCTGTGGGCCAGCTTCAGCTTATCTACGCTACAATCCTACCAAGCTTTCCCCAAAAGTCACAGCCAAAGACCCCAAATTGCTTTCGTGTGACTCACCTATTTTTGCGACTGCCAGCCTATCAGAAATGGAGGTTTCTGATTGGCCAGGACTGGGTCATGACTAATGGATGGAAGTTGCTGTTTGGTCAGAGCCGGGTCATGTGATTTATTCTTGTCATCCTCTCAGCTGCCAAAGCTGGAAGAGGGCTGCCCTGAACACATGCCATAGAGGGACAGAAAAACCATCATTTAAAGGACCCTCACTTTTCAAGAGCGCAAGAAGAGTAGCCAACCTACCAGATGCTTCCTGGAAGACTCTAGGAGCAAATGGCTTATTTTCCTGGTCCGTGGTGGTGGTGCCGTAATTGGCGACCCTTCCACCTTGCTGTGAAATAGAAATGCTTTCCACCACTCTTCATACGTAAGTACATTCTACTCTCTTAATGAATTTTATTTCATTGAAATTTGATCATCGTTTGTTTATTGCAGAAAGAAGACTGGATGTGGTTTTGTAGTTCTTCAGCTTAATGTGGGAATTTCGTCTGGTGAGTCACTGAAATAAAGCAAGACAAATAGCAGGAGTAATTAGTGGAAGAGCAAATACCAAATACAGTCTTACTCCGGAGCCTTCCATGTACCGCCCTGACCTTTTAGTCAGTCCAGTTAGAAATTGCAGTGAAAATCAAGATGTCACCACTAAACAGACATTGGAATGGAAATGACCTTTATCTTGAGTATATAAATTAAAGTAGAAAACAAAATTAAGTAGCTTGAGAAGGGCAACACCAGCCCTCCACCTGAGGGTCACACGCTCTTATAGGCCTGGTCTTTGCTGTGTCTTCCAAACCCCTCAGCTCTAGCTCTGAGCCAGAGGCTCCATAGATTTAACTTCAGCCCATCTGATGGCTCTAGAAAATGCCCAAGGACCCAGGCACTGGGCATGCTAGATTCGATCTCAGCCCCCTTTCTTATTGTGTCTTTCGGCAAAGGGCTCGTGTTTCTGAATCTGTTTCCAATGTAAAGTTAGGATATTTATGGTTCTTCCTTTGCAGTAAAGTTTTAAATGCTCTGTAGGATAATGCACTTTATTAATGCCTAGCATAGGATCTGGCTTATGGTAAATTCTGGGAACTTACCATCACCTGTCTGTAATTCAGAATTTTGTAAATGTCTCTCCGAATCACAAAGTCAGTAAACTGTTGTGAAGTATAAAAACACCTCACTGAAACAGGAAATGTCTTCCTTGCTTTTAGGTCCCATGGGAAGAGGATGAGCAGAAACCAGGAATACCAAGAGGCCTACACTCAAAGGCTAGAGAGAGGCCAGAAGCGCCAACCAGCTCCATTCGCACCACGAGTAAACACACAGCCTCAGCATATCCAAGTGAGCTCCTTGCTAACATATGGTACATAAGCTACCTAGAGGGGGAAGGGCAAACGTGACAAATGAATGCTTTTTTTCCCGTCAATTTCCCCCATACAGATTCCAATGCAAAACAATAATAAGCATAACTGCCGCTTATCTGTGCCGATGAATGCCAGCCTATAGCTCCTGTGCTCTAACTGATACATGTTCAGGGGATACATTATTTAAAGTAGCACACCTGTTTCTCGTTCACCTAACTCACCTAATTACGGTTTGTGGAAGCTCACCCTGAAGCCTATGTGAATTTCCTCAGTGTACCCCTGTCAGCTCTGGAGGAAATGAGCCCAGAGAACCATCGGCAGAAGGAGCACAGCAGACTGGGCTAATGGAAAAAAATACACGCCAGCATCTAATTGTGTATGGGTAGTTTAGCCTGACTGAAAGTGGCAAACTCTATGCTCTTTTGCCAGAATACTCAAGCATTTGACTAAATGTTGCTTTGTTTTGCCAGGAAAAAAAAAAAAAAGAAGAAGAAGAAGAATTGTAATCAGTAAAATCTCTAGGGGATACCACATCCCACCAAGACCTGTTTATTGCCGAAAGAAGGAAAGAGGTGGCACTTGTCAGTAGTAAATTATCTTTGTTTTATCTGAAAAAAAAAATCCTAGGGTGTTGAGATAAAAGATAAGGCAATTGAACAACTTCTCTGTGCTTTGTGACAGGAGGTTTCTGTGTTTTTATAAATAAGCATGCTTGCTGGTTAGCACTTAGCTTTGAATCCTGGAAGCACTGACTTTAAGTAGAAATTTTTTTGTTCTCAGAGTACTTCTGTTTTCCCAGTAGTTTCCATACTATATTTCTGTGTGATAAACTTCTTTTCTTCTCTTCGTCTCTCATTGGCCAGTATTGTCTGATGTTCCTTGATTTGACTCCAAATTTTTAACTAACGTTATTCTGTGGTGGCAATGTTGTCTTGGGGTTAGTCTGTGGGTAGGTGGCCTTGGCTAATGTCCCTGAGTATGTCTCTATGTTGCTTTGTTTCTTTATCTCTCTCTCTCTCTCTCTCTACACACACACACACACACACACTGACACACACACACACACACGTATATGTATATGTATGCAAAATCTTTAACTGTTTATGTAGCTGCATTTACAGACCTGGTATATATGTACACGCATATACACAAGTGTGTGTGTGTTTAGGTAGTCTGATACTATCAGATCTTTTGTGTAAATATCTTGTTGCCGCTGTGTGTCATTCTTCATGTATGTTTCTGTAGAATCAATATGTACTCCCATGCTTATAGGTATGTGATAGGAGAAGAGGGAGGAAGGACCATCTCCACACAGAAAAGCTCATCAATTTGCCTGTGTCTTTGCAGCCTCACTTTCTCATGGCGCTGGAGTTAGAGTGCATGCTACCTCTGCAGGCTGAATTTTGTAAAAGGTGCCAGTTGTGGCTTTTATCAAGATAAGCGGCATTATCTTGGAGCTAACCTAGAACAAGATCTAGAAGCCGATAATGAAGATTTTGTTTTCTTCTAGTGCCTTCTAAGTTTTATCAAGGTGTTTGGTTTCAGTAGGCATTTTCTACTTTTTTTTTTTAAATAAAATTCACAGTTACATGCATTTATGGAGGTTGTGCCTGTGTGGACTGTAGAAAGATTAAATCAAGCTAATTAGCATACCTAAGTATTCACCCACTTACTGCTTTTTGGTTTCATTCTCAAACTCTTTCTGTCTCTCATTAATCTTCATTTCCATCATTGAGGGCTGAGCTCAGATGGCTTCCTGAGCAGCAATATATCTAAACAAGAGAGTGAAATAGACAGGAAGAGAAAGAGACAGGAGAGGGAATGGGCAGAAGAGGCGACTTTGTTTCTAGTTGGATACCATGTCTATTGGTGCCAATGCTGGGCTCTAGGTTTGTTTGTGATAGTTTAGAATTAAAATGCAAACTGTCATTAAGAAATAAATGAGTGAATTTATCAAAACCTGTGGAGTCAATAAAAGGACATGTTTTCTTGTTCTTTATAACCTGCTGCTCTCATGAATCAGGAGCAGCCCCCCTCCCCCCACCCCCACCACTGCTGGCTTTTGATAAACAATACTCTGGAGACAGATGCTCTCTCTCCTTACATCAGAGAACCAGTGCACATCTCAATGCCACGGCTGCACTTATGCTCCCTGCCTCTTCTCCATGCCATCACAGTCTGGACATCCATTTAAGTCATATCCACGTGTTTTGTCCATGCAGTCTTCCTTCATCATACAGATTGAAATGTTTGCATCGTATTTTTTTCAGACATTTTCAACCAGTAAACCTTCTACTTTCCATATTTTCTTGTTCCTTTGTGTGTATGTTTTCTTCTTTAGGCCACTATATCCTAAGGACAATCCTGTGGCCAGTGCACCGCTCTGCAGAGACCTACACCTGGCCCAGGGCATAGAAGTCCAGTTAAAGGATGGGATGAGTAGCCACTGATCACAGCAATGTGTCATATTTGGGGAAAGCATTTATGCAGGCAACTGAGAAGATCTTTGATTCATTTGAATGGAGAGACTTCACCATTTTTCAGCAACTGACTTTCAGCTTTGGTAACCTTCAAGTTTCTGGCATCCAAAATCAGCAAATAAATAAAAGAACACCAAGTTCCCATAGATGCAAGAGTCAAGAAGGTAAACATGATTGTTGTTTCATGATGGTTTTCTCCTCCCCCTAAAGGTAATTTCTTTTAAAAATCTCTCTCTCTCCCACTCTCACTCCTCCTTTCCCTTTCCCTTCCTTTTCCTCTTCCTCTTCCTCTTCCTCTCCCTCTGTCTCTGTCTTTCTCTGTCTCTCTCTGTGTGTTCACACCACATGGGATCTCCTGGAACTGGAGTTACAGGCAGTTGTGAGCTGCTATGTACGTGCTAAGAACTGAACATGTTTACAAAAGCAGCCAAGTGCTCCTAACCACTGAGCCATCTCTGTAGCCAGCCCCAAGAGTTATTTGCTTACAGTGAACCAGTCTTCCCTGAATGTGAGCATGGCCTGTGCTCCCTGGAGTGGATGGAGCTATTGGAAGAAAATGAAGGATGCAGCTAGCTCAGTCTGGACTGGCTCTTGCTTTTTTTTTTTTTTTTTTTTTTTTTTTTTTTTTTTTTTTGGGCTTACTTAATATTCCAGGTCTTGAAGTCCTTTGTGCAAAAGTTAAGTGAGTCCTGTTGTTAATGAGCCTGCAGAGGTGAAGGCTGGGAACTGGGGCTGGAGTGTCCCTCATCTGCGGACACTTGCTCTTGCTCATAGCCTTTCACTTAGTTTCCTCTGTGCTAAAACCTCTCCTCAGCTACTTTTATCCGTTTTCCTCTCTGTCAGAAGATGACTCCCCAAACCCCCGAGGGTGTCGTCGCACTTCTGGGTGTTCATTATCCATCCGTGCCCTCAGCAGCGGATATTTATTTTCTGCAGACCTCAGTCTGCAAGCAAAACAATAAACTCTGAGGCTTGTTATGCGGCAGAACAATCTAAACTATTTCTCTCTCACAGGCAGTTCGGAGACCTCGGCGTTTGTATCACCCCCACCCCCACCCCGCACGCCATTCCCCTAGGCTTTCTGTTTCTCAAAAGTGAAGACACCAGTGACCATTTCTCATGCTGCACCCCTTCCAAACTCAAGCGAGAAATGGTCAAAGCAAAACCACATATGAGTGAGTGAGATTTGTGGCTGTGGCTGATTTTTTTTTTTTTCAATGCAGTTTATTCAGGAACATTGAACAATCCTCGGACCCCGGGGAAAGCCAGCCCACAGCTTAAATAGCCTCTGGGTAGCCAACCCAGGCGTGCCACGGGGGCAATGCAGATAGGTCCACATACATGGAAGCAAGCCAGATCCTCGGCCTTAGCCAAATGTGGAGTTGTTCGTGACAGAGAGCACTCACCATCGGGAAGGTGGAAGGCGGAAACCAGCTCCATCTTTAAGGCATAGCATTCCGCAGCTCTCTACAGTTCCCCCTTTTTGTTTTAGACGCATCAGGCAAGAGTAGAGGTCTGATCTCTGATATTAGAAATAAATTGGGACTTTGTACAGATGTTCATTTAGGTGTCATCCACCCAAAGAGCATCGGACCCGTCCGATACCTTTTTCTCAGAGGCGGGACCTGGGGCATCAACCCGCATGCAATCAGACATGCTCTTCTCTGGGTCCAAAGCGGCTGACCCTGAGTGCAGTGCTTAGCCTCGCATCCTGAGCGTATCATTTTAGCTTTTTATGGTATCCAACCATGCTTGGGGAGAATGTCCTGCTTCAATGGCTGTAAAGGCCTGAATGATCATGGCTGCATCACACTGTTGTGAGACTCTAATCTTGCATATATACCACAGGCAAACCAAGGAGACCAACACCAGAAGGCCTGCTAACTCTCCCATGCCCGCCCATTCCTTCAGATGATTCATGGCTGCAGCAATCCATGTTGATAATCCTCTGGCTAGTCCTGCGTCCACTCCGGTAGAATTTACTGTGACAATGGCCACTCTCAGCTGCTCCATCGTAGTATCGGGCTGTGGCTGATTTTGATCCAAGGATGCTTATAGGAAGTAATGGTTGGAGCGCCAGAAAACCGGCAAATTACTAAAATTTGTCATCTTTGAAAGTCCCCCTGCTTTTCTCATAAAGGAATGGGGTCAAGTTATTTGAATCCAAGTGGGATCATCTCAGAGACTTGATCACACAAGTTGCCTTTCATCCACGAATATTCTAAAACAGGAATCTCTACCAACTATTTTTACTGTTGAGTCACCATTGTTCTGCATAACTAATCAATGGAGTAACCCCTTAATTCTAAAGGCATCTTTTATGTTTTTAATATTCATATAGCAAAATGTAAGGAGAAACAAAAGACCAGACAAAAGAGGCACACGAACATGCAGAAACTCAGTGGCGAACTCATCTGTTTTTCTTTGCATTAATTGCTCAAAATATTCCCCTCATGCTTTATTCAATACAAGTTTTTTATTTGTTGATAATATTTACTATACATGCTTGACAGTTACAGTAAAATGCTCTCCGAGAATGAAGAAATAATGTCAATAATTTCCCTCGGAATGTGGGTCTGTTTGTCACTTGTGATTATTTTCAGGTGCATGAGACATAAAATCTACTACAGAGGATTAAGCAAATGGACATCAATTTCCCCCCCATTCTGAGAGGGCTGAGGAAGGAACTCAAGAGAGATGGCAGTGTCACAGTTCTATCCCGGATCTAGACTGTAAGGCGGGCGCCTAGGCAGAGCTCCACCGTGCTCTTCCTAGCATATGACTTTTATCCACAGCTGCAGAACAGCAATGTGGTTATCTTAGCACCGACGACTGTAATTTCATTCTGGGCTGAAAGAAGAGCAAAGGGCAAGGCAGGTGTGAGCCTAGTCTATTCCTTTAAAATTTTAAATCCACTCATTAATCATTTAAGGGAAAGGGGATCTTAATAGGAAGCTGCATGCAGTAGAGTGTTGTGTAGATTTCACAGAGGAGGAATTAGTCATAGGTTTAGCTCTCTTTGTGGGGAAAATTCAGGAGATGTGCCACCTTCCTGGGTGAAGTTGAACAGAGGTACCTGTCATATGTTTTTAATCCAAGAAAAGAGAAGAATAGTAAAGGTGGTTTTGTGAGGTATCTGAGAAGTTTTTCAGGCTCTTCCCAGAAGAGAGGGAAGGAGGGAGAGAGATAGAGAGACAGAGGGAGATAGGAACCAAGACAAGCTCTAGGTGGGGGAGGTGAGGGTAAGGGTTGAAGAAGGCAAGAAGGACTTTACAGTATGCTCTAAAGTAATTTTGCCTCAGTTCCCCAAGCTCTAAGATGAGGACCCTGCTAATCCAGCTTCCTGAGAGAGCTGTGGTAAACCAGTTCACAGTTGTGGACTGTGTTTTCTCAAACACTTCCAAGTAGCAGAACTGTCTCTTTACGGGCAGACTCCATGGAGCCTTGGGTTCACAGACATCTCAGCACGTCTTTTTATCAGATCTGCTGTGTCACCGTCAGTAGAGCTGGTGGCCCAGCCTTTCTTTGCCATTAGAGTTACTGAATCAACAAACACATCCTAGCTGAGGCTAGGTCAGTGGTTTGGTCAGCTCTACTTGCCGGTTGCATGTTTGTGTAAAATTCTATTTCGAGGCAGCCTGTTAAAAGACCCAGTGCCTGGGCTGAGTAGCTCCAGCCACAAACGCCCTCTGATTATGACTTGCTTTCTAATGGAGCCCGATTTTACATGACTAAGGGCACACACTCTTAGACCGCGGGTCATGCTTTGCTTGACAGTGGATTGTGTTTCTCCGGGAGTAATAAGCCATCACTCTCTTTCTGATGTTGGTCTTTTGGGAATTTTAACTAGTGCTGTTTCCACTGTGGAGCTTCATTATCTTGAGGAACACGGAGAGCAGGTATCTCCGTGTCTGGAGGCAATCTGTGGACAGCCTCTTAGGTGACTTCCCTGAAGCTATTTTAACTTTCTGTGTCTTCAGCTCATTTCAGCCGATTTATAAATTAGGCAATTAGCTTCCTTGGGATGAGGTGCTTAGAGTCTAAGTCCAGCTTCACTATTTATTAGTTCTATAACTCAGGCACACTGTTTGAACTCTGTTTCCCAAGGAATAGTTTATAATGGGATCTCTGCAGTAGGCCTATGCTCAGGATTAAGTAAGATACCCCAGTGAGCCATCTCTCCAGGCCCTAGATATCTAAATGCTTTGTGTAAAACTCACAATAGAAGTTTGAACATAGGAAGAGTTTGAAATCCCCCTCATGGGCTGATTTGCAGTTCCTTTGGCTTACCCTCCTTAATCTTCTGTTCATTTTCTTTTCAGTAGAAAATGTGCCTTGAACTTTGAATCTGGATCCTTTCCTGGGCTAGCTCTGTGCAGTTAGTGCCTGTTTTGGGATGAGGGGCAGTGGTGAGCTCTAGACCTAAGCTAACCTCAAAGCCACATGCAAAGACCAAAGATTCATGATGCTACCCTGTGCTGCAGTTCCCAGCCAGCCCTAAGGTTGCACATGAGGACCAAAACTGATGCTGTCTTGAGCTTAGCTACTCACCCAGGACACTAGGATTTAAAGTGAATAAATTAATTAAACAAAACAAAACAAAACACCTAGAAGGAAATTCCAGTCATTTTGCCTATACAGTAGCTTTCTTAGGCTTTGGGTGTTCTAGAGGTGTCACATGCTCTACCTGAAACACCTTTCTCTTTTCAGTCTGCTTTCTTACTAGAGTTGGTGTAGAGGTAAGAGAACTGTGAAATGTTCCTGTGCCTCAGACACTATAAATTTAAATGAATTCACACGTCTTCTTTCCTCCTAATTTAAGTGACTTAGAGAGATTTCATATCTGTGTTAAAATGCCATTTACCTTTCTCACATATTTTCTTAGCAAAATCCATTATTGATTTTGTACGAAGCTATGTATATTAGAAAATCAGATTTTCGCTGTTGTTTGTTATTCTATTTCAAACATCAAGCACTCATTTTTCCATGCTCTCATTGAGTAACAAATAACACAAAAAGGGTATTTTGCCCACGGACTGTTTACTTAACATGCAGGGAAAGCATACTTAGAAAATTAAAGCAAAAATGGTCTGCAGATAAGTAAAGCAAGAGGCAGATTTTAACATTGTGGCTGCTTCCTGGCCTTTTGTTTCCACTGTGTTTCTGCAGATTCGGAGGAAATATTTTGCTTGTACACGCAGATGTGAGCAGCGTCCTGTACTTTAAACTCACTGAAAATGCACTTTGACTTAGATTTATGTTGAGACTTCTGGTCCGAGTGTGGTGGATCCAAGGGCACCTCTGCACCAAACCGAAAACCCAGGATCCGGGTTTGGGGAGGGTTGGCTGAAGAGGCTGCAGCCACTAGAAGGGGCTAGACTTCCTCACCTCTTCCTTCCTACCTTCCCTTCTTTCACTCTTCCCTTCTCTCCTTCTCTCTTCCATCCATCCTTCCTACTCTCCTTTCTATCTTTTGTCGATTTGTCTGCCCTTCTTCTTTCCTTGCTTCTTCCTCCTTTCCCCTCTCTCCTCCTCTCTCCTCCCTTCCTTCCTTCCTTCCTTCCTTCCTTCCTCTCTTTCCTTCTTTCTTTCTTTCTTTCTTTCTTTCTTTCTTTCTTTCTTTCTTTCTTTCTTTCTTTCTTTCTTTCTTTCTTTCTTTCTTTCTTTCTAATTTGAACAGGTTAAGCTGACTTCAAGCTCCCTGTTTAACCAAAGATGACCTTGAAGCTGTGGTCCTCCTGCTCCTGCCTTCCCAGAGCCACCACACCCATCTCCTTGCAGATTAACTAAAAACAATCATAACCTGACACTACACTGACTTGAAAAGCAGACACCCAAATCTCTTATTTATGATGCTCAGGAACAAAGAGTTATGAACATAGTAGTTTTATTTTTCATAAAGTTAGCAGAATCAATGTTGTGACTAATGGAAGCCCACCTGATTGATTTAAATAGGAGTTTTCCTGCATCCCTGAACTGCGGAATAGTAAGATGAGTAACTGTTACCTGCATGTATATACAGTTATGATTGGACAATTAAACCTGGTGTAAATTTAGGCATTTAAGTTTGGAGTTTTTGTTTGTTTGTTTGTTTGTTTTTGTGTGTGTCTATGTTTAAGGAAGCTACACCCTGACTTCCATTGTGATGACACCAGCTATGTTTCCATCAGGGTGTAAAGGGTTTTCTCTGTTATATGCACACTACCATTTGTTGTGACTTAAGAAACGACAATGATGATGATTACTATTACTATCATTATTTTATGTGTATGTGTGTTTTACCTGCGTGTACTGTTCACCATGCTTGGTGCCCTCAGAGGTCAGAAGAAGGAGCTGGATCCTTGGGACCTAAAGTTACAGATGGCTGTGAGCTGCCATGTGGATGCTGGGAATGTTGCTGGGCTCTTGTGGAAAAGCAGCCTCTTAATCTCTGAACAGTTTCTAGCCCTTCATTTGCTTTTTGATGATAGCTATATAGGTGTGTATACATATAGGAATTATATCAACACTCCACATATGAGCATAATATAACCTATTTCTCCTCTATTCTCTCCTGTCCTACCCCGGCCTTCTAGACCATTGCACCTGCTCTCAAATTCCTTCTTTTTCTGTGCTTCCTCACCTGTACAGATATGTATATTTTGTGTGTGAGAGGAAATAATGTAATATTTGCCTTTCTGTTCTTGAATTATTTTTGTTTAAGGTGATAATTCCCATATCCATCTACTTTTTGGCAAATAAAATGTTTTTTCTTACATTGTATATGTGTGTATATATATATATAATTTTATTTAGTGTTCTATTGATGGACATCTATGTTGGTTCAATATCTTGACTAATGCGAGTAAATCATAAATCAATACGCATATGCAAATGTGGTAGGCTGCAGTATGCTGACTTAGGTCCCTCCAGGTTTGTGACATGAAAACAGAGGGGAGGGGGCAGAGGGACCAGTGAAGAGAAGAAGAGGAAGAGGAGGCTTGAATGTGAACCAAGTACAGTGATTTGCATATATGAAAAATAGTAACTTAATAAAAATGGTGTAAATCAAAGTATGCCAATAGAAAGATTATTATTGTGTATTCAAATCCAAGTTTTCCCCTTTTGGTGTCAGAGAATGCATTATGAAATTAATATTGTTTGTAAGAGACTTAGCTTTTTAATGGGGGATGATATGATTGCTAAGGTCTGGACTGTAAAGAGCCAGCCTGCTCTTCCATTGACCAGCTAGGACTTTGTGAGAAAGCAACTGATTCTCTTTATGGTTCAATTGCTCCCTCTGCTAGTGAGGTCAATAGCTGTACTTAACCCTCTCCTACCCATACAGGGTTACTGCATGGATAGATGGTTCATAACGTGATGTATCAGGCCATCCTAAGCAAGTTATGGGAACTGAACACACCAGGCACGTGGAGTCTTATGCACTGGTTGACTGTGTGAGGGATGACCAGGGTTAATATTTCACAGGGACCTCGTCCTAACAATAATTACCAATGACAGGCAATAGACAGAACATAGGAATTCATATCAAATTAGATGTTTATGGCTGGAGGAGCGGGCCAGTAGTAGAACACTTATGTTTGAGGCCCTGTTTAAACCACAGAGAGGACCAGGCAAACAGGAAGAAAAAGCAGGAGGGAGGATGGAAGGAAGGATGACGAGAGGGAGGAAGAAAGAAAGATGTTTAAAGACACACCTATGTCAATACCATTTTGCATCTCCAGGCCTATAGCTAGACTTTTGGCTACTTTACTGTGTTCTTTTTCCTACCTCCCTACACCACCCCTATCCCTTCCAACCCCCCAACACTAGGTAGGAGAAAAAGAAGATTAGAGGGGAAGGAGGGCATAGACACCATTAGACTACCTCCTGCTGGTTGGGGACATTGAATTCATTGGGGGAGAGTTTGATCTTTGTAGTCAGGATATCGCCAACCAGAGGCCAGTAGTCCAGCAAACTGCAACAACCAGCCACACCAGCAGAAGCAGCATCAGGCACCCTGCTTTTCGGTCTGTATACCTGCTGAAGAGTCTCCAGAATCCCAAACGTAAACTATCCACAGCTGGCAAAATTACTCCCATCCCCACCACCCCACCAGAGTATGAGACAAATCATAATCAGCTGGTGTGGTCAATCTGAAGCAGCCCCATATCCCACACCTGGGTTTGAAACAAAAAACATACACATAACATTTTTAAAGAAAGTGATTTTTTTTTTTTTTTTTTTTTTTTACTATACAGGTCAGCAAAACTTCAGAGACCATTCTCAAATACTACTCTGATAATTGAGATTTTATAACGTGGTGCTCAGTGTAACAAATAAGAATGATTTATTTGTAGCCATTTGTAAAGGAAGACGCTTCATCACACCAGATAACACGCAGATCAGCTCACTCCTCCTTATATTTGTAATGCCAAATGTTCTTTATTAAATGAAAATATTTCGCCAGACATTTTAGCGTATAAATTATTGATCATTTCATTTTAGTAGTTCCCTAGTGGAAGATCTCCCCTGTTCATTGGTAGGCAGGTCCTAACTTCCCCTTTTCTGGACAAAACCATATGTAAGTTGTCGGTTGTCCTCTCAATGTCAGTGCCCTATGACCTTTGCATAAAGGGAACATTGGTTTAATCCCCTGTGTTGTAAGTTCTGAGCACAGATGGCCTGCCTTGATTGTGCCTTCCCTCTTGATTCATGAAGGCTCTTTAAAAGCAAAGTGTCTCTTATTGCTAATTTCCAAAATGTTTCTTAAGCACCAACTTTCCAGTGCTTAGTTTCCCTCCTTTGTTTCTGAAAGTTTTAGAAAGTTTGTTAATCACTTGAGATAAAAAACTAAATAATTTGTCTCCCCTGAGACTCTTATGAGTTAATCTGAAATCCTCAGGCTTTTGTCCAGGTCTTCATTTGTGACAGGTGTTTTCCATTTCAAGTTTAAAGCGTGTACTCTCTAGAGCAGCAATGACCGTAACCTTGGGAGGAGTAACTGAAATTATCTTGATGGAGAAAGGAAGCTTGCTTTGCTTCCTATGAATCTGATTTCAAAAAGATGACTTAGTAAGCACTACAAATCCCTGGTGTGGGAAGGTTCTGGCTTCAGTTAGAAAGCTTTAGAGGATTCCCATTGCGGCAAAATCTGTCTTCACGCCAATTGCTTGGTATTATCCCAAATAGTCATCTTTAACACCATTCCTGATGGCGAGCCAAAGAAGACAGACTTTAACTGGGCTCAACCTCTAGTCAGTGTGATCATAAATCAGCCACGGATGTGTGCCTACAGATAACAATACCCTGTTCTTTACAATGAGGCATGAAACAGACACTCTGGTAGCCCTTGTATGTGTGTGTATAAGCATGTCTGGGCTGTTTACCTTGTGTGTGTATTGTTGTCCTTGTGTGTGTGTGAACACTGTATAGCTTGTATGTGTGTGTGTGTGTGCGCACCATTGACCATGTGTGAGCACTGTTTACCTCGAGTGTGTGTGTATGTGCTGTTTACCTCCTCCCTTAGTTGCTTTTCTATTGCTGTGATAAAATACCATGAACAAGGCAACTTATAAAAAAAAAAAGCATGTGATTGAGCTTATGGTTTCTGAGGGTTAAGTCCATGATGGTGAAGCAAAGGCATAGTCGAGAGCTCACATCTGGATTCACAAGCAGGAGGCAGAGAGCACTGGGGACAGTGTGAGTCTTTCGAAACTTCTAAGCCACCCCTCAGTGACACACCTCACCAATAAGGCTGCAGCTCCAAATCTTTCCCAAATAGTTCTACCAACTGAGGACCAAGCATTTAAACTTATGAGCCTATAGAGGCCATTTTTATTCACATCACCCACATCTCCTCTACACACACACACACACACACACACACACACACACACACAGACACACACACACACACACACACACACCATTAAAAACATAGGAATTCCATGAAAGAACTGTTACACTTTAAATTATACAAAGAAAGTAAGAAAAGAGAGACAGAATCTCAGAACAATTTGGAAAAAAATATTTCTAAATCAAATGTCTAAGTAGTTTATAATGGGAATCAGCAAGAATAAAAAGGTAACCAGGTTCCCAGATAAAAGATAGGAACAGTCATCTTCTCAAAGAAATATGTGAGCAGAGTGGGGAAATGGGAAAAACATGTCAGCGAGCCTTTTGGGTGGCTCAGTGGGTAAGGACACTTCCTGCAAAGATTGAGGATCTGAGTTCAGTCCTTGGGACCTGCATGGAAGAAAGATAGCACAGAAGGAGTTCTGCATTCTGACCTACACACACACACACACACACACACACACACACACAAAACCTGTAAACAGAATCTCTCTCTCCCACACAGGAACGAAATAAAAATGTAAAAACAAAAAACAAAAACCCAATGCATGTCATAACCAAAACACTAACCCTCTAGAGTACCTGTTTGTACCCTCAGAAATAGCTGACATTGTCCAACTGAGCTGGATGGACATTTGAATGGAGTGTTGGCTTCTGGCCTTCAGAATCATAAAACAGAAATCTTTATTGCTTAAGATTCCTGTTTTATGGTACCCTGTTGGGTAGTCCTTAGGAGATTATGACAACATCTCATTAAAAATGATGTTGCTTTAGGTAAAACCCACAATTCTCAGAGGATGCTACCACAACATCCTTATGTCTGGCATAAAATTTAATTTAATTCACATTGTCTTTTTTTTTCTTACAATTTTGAAATTATTTCTGGATCACAGAAGAACCTTAGAAGATTCCCATTTGGGGAACATGAATTCAACACGCTTGACCTTGCTTACGGCACTTGTTACAATGCCAACCTTTGTGCTTTGCATATGAACAAACACGAGGAACCTCCCAGTGGTGGGGAGAACAGTCCATCGGTCACACGGGGGGGGGGGGACAACGAATGACAAGGTAGAGATTTTCCTATGTTTTCTGTGAAAGCTGAGATAGAAACTGGTAAACAGCTCCCGCTGGGACAACTGGACAATCATGCAAACAAATTTATGAGTAGGCATGGACTTTACATCTTTCTCTCAAATTCATTTTAAAACTCAGTTATACACTTACATTTAAATTGCAAAGACTAAAATTTCTGAAAGGCATGTAAAAAAAAATGTATGTGGTCTTGAGCCTGGTGATGAATTTTCAGAGACAGGGTTGAAAGCAGAATTTATGTAAGAAAGACTTGATGGATGGGTTTAATTAAAACGAAATGCTTCTGCTCTGTGAAAGTCACTTGTAAAGGGAAGCAAAGAGGAGCCATGGGCTGAAGATTGTGCTTACAAGACACATGCCTGATGGCAGATGGCAGACTTGCATCCTTAATATGCAAAGAACTCTGAGACCTCAACAATAAGCAAACGCTTGTGTGTGATTTCACCTTGCTTCTCTTGCTAGCTTATCAACTATTCTCTTACCTGCATTTTTAGTGCTTGCCCTAGAGTTTGAAGCTCAATTAAATGCAGCGTCTTCAGCAATCTGCCATTTCTAAAGGTCCTGTCCTCCGTTTTTCAGTGCAGGCTGCTCTTCCCTCCCAACTTCTGTGGTTACTCATACGAATGAGTGTAAGCACCTACAGAGGACAGAAGAAACTGTCAGGTTCTTTTGAAATTATCCCACAGTTTAGAATTATTTATTTATCACACACACACACACTTTGTCTAGTTTTACTTATATTTAGGCAGTATTTTTAAGCTGACTGATATCTTCCCTAACCTAGATCTAGTTAATATATGAATTCATCAAAGACATCCTTAATATGTTATATTACCTTTTTTTTGGGGGGGCAGTATCACATACAGTGCACATTGGCTTCATAATTCCTCTGCAAGAAAGGCTGGTCTTGAACTCCCTACCTTGCCACTTTCATATCCCTAGATGGCAGGCTCTGGCTTAATGTTATTGTTATTTAAAGTCTTTAATAATTTTTTTTTTAATTCTTCCTTGAGATTGCTGCGTCTCGGTCCATGGAGCCCTACTTTCCACCAATGCTGAACGCTTCTTCCATGAGAGCCCTTAGCCTGTTAATCATGCTATTTTTAATTCTCTGTCCGATAGTTTAACATCTGTGTCATATTTGAGTATGGTTCTAATGCTCGCTTTGGTTTCCTTTGTTTATCCAGACAGCTGGTTTTATTTCCTTTTAATATGAATTTAGACTTCTTTTTTTAAAATAAGTAGCCAGGTTTGTTGTATTTGCTAATAACAGCCCTAGTCAATAGGTCCTTGGGGTAAGATTACTTTTATTAGTCTTCCTATGAGTTGGGCTGTGTTTAATTTTTAATGTATCTGTATGTACATCAGCCTTCAAATTCCCAGCATTTCCCTTGCCTTCAGCCTTTGGGAATCCATATGCAGTATTTCCTGGACAGATGCTCCCTGTGTTCTACTCCTGAAGTGTATGGGAAGGGAGGCTCCCATATCTTACAGTCTCTGATGCATCTGTGCTGTAACCTTCCCAAGTACTTTTTCAGTTTTCTACTCCCCTTTGAGAAAAGGGGTTGAAAGTATCTGTGGCAGGAGAGGGTGAAAATCCCTTCCCCATCGAGGCTTGAGGGGAAGGCTTTAGCTGTGTTTTACAGCAAATCTTTTCTTCTTTGGAGACATGAGTTCTGCCTCAGTTCCTCTCAACATGAGGAACTGTTGAGGTAACAGCCACCCAGTGCTAGGGTGCAGCTAAGATTGTGGCTCTTTGGTGTTTTCACCCTCGGATTAGCATAAGCTCAGCTACCAAAATGTGATCAAAATCACTCTCAAAGCCATCCACAAGGTTACGGCTTCAGCAACTTCAGCTCTAACACACAGAGCACAGTCATGGTGTTCTGGAGTCTTCTGCATTTGTAGTAGGAGGGTAGTGGTTTACCCTCTCTTTGAACTCACTCCTTGGGTGGATCTAGGAAGATCTGCTCATTGTCAGCTGGCATGGCATTCTTTCTGTGAGGATGGAAGTGGCTCTTTCCAAGATTTTTGTTTGTCAGTGGAGGCTCTTAACTGATTTTGCTAAGTGTGCTAGAAGCGTTCCTTGAAGGCAGACTTTTGAATACACGGCACAAGAACAACTGGTTATTCATGGTAAATAAAATATCTCAAATGAGGCCTCAGAACCCAGCACAAAACCCTCAGGTGGAATACGGGCTTTTAGAAGGATGTAAAGTAAAATCTTTAAACTCTGTTTAAAGAATGGAAAAAGCAATGGGTTGGACCTTTTCAAAATTAAAACTATTTTCTTCAAAATTAGCTGTTGAGATGAAAAGACAAGACCTCTAGAAAGCACTATTTGTAATGTAAATATTCAACCAACAGAAGAGCAGCATTAGGAAGAAATAAAGGTGCTTAAAGCTTATATTAATTACTGTTCTACTGCTGTGATAAAGTGCCACGATCAAGGAAACCTGCAGAAGGAAGGGTTTACTTGGGGCTTATGATCCCAGAGAGATAAGAGTTCACCATCCTCATGGTGGGGGCATGGCAGCCGGCAAGCAGGTGGGCCCTGGAACAGCTGAGAGCTCATATCACTTCCCATAAACAGGACTCAGAGAGGGCCTACACGGGATGGCTGGAGGCTTTTGAAACCTCAATCCATACCTCCTCCCACAAGGCCACACCTCCTAATCCTATGGCGAACATCTCATTTAAACCACCACACGGCTCAAAAATTAAAAAAAAAAATCACAGTTATAATAAGTGTATAAGCATAGAGACACTTCAATAAAGAGAATACACAGATCAAAAACAAGTACAAGAGTAAGTATGTGAAATTAGGCATCAGGAAATTCAAAATTAAATCACAAGTGGGAGTAATTTCTATGGAATTATGAAGAATGCAACAAGGGCAATCCTAAAAGCTTATGGCCTGTAGGATTCTGTCACAACAGAGGTGGACAGCAGGATAGCTGGTGGAGGATGAAGGGATGATGAATGCAGATGGGTGCAGATATTGGAGGGCAATAAGGAGCATGTTGTCATGGAAACAGCCTCTATCCTGACTGTATCAGTACCAGTCTCCAGGCTGGGATACCCACACCATTGTTTTGTGAGATAACACTGTAGGGGTAAACTGGGTCAAGCATGCCGGAGATACTTATGTAGTATTTATTTGCAGCTGCCTATTATCTTAAACTAGAAATCTTACTTTAGAAAGGATGTAAAAACAGAATGAAGATTTCCAATAAATTTGGATTCCACAAGTGTTAACATTTTGCTGTTATCTATCTATCTATCTATCTATCTATCTATCTATCTATCTATCTATCTATCTTTACTTACTTTATTTACTGTTTGTATGCATGTGTGTGAGCATGTACACAGTGGTGTGTGTGTGTGTGAAGGGTAGAGGACAAATTTAGGAGAGTCTGTTTTCTCCATCTGCTATGTGAATTCCAGGAACTAGGTTCAGGTTATCAGTCTTTGCTACAAGTGCTTTCCCTGCTGGGCCACCTCACCAGCCCTTCACCATCCTTCTGATTTGATTTTATCTACGTATATGTGTATAGTAGATAAACATCACACTTACGTTTTAACTTCCTCAAGTGTTTGAGAATTAATAGCAAACACAGTTCCACTTCACTTACAAATATTTCAGTGTATGGCTATGAAAGAAAGAAAGAAAGAAAGAAAGAAAGAAAGAAAGAAAGAAAGAAAGAAAGAAAAAAAAAAGTAACTAACCAACCAACCAAAAACTAAAACACAAGAATTTTCTCTAACATGCCTGGTCTGCAAGACATAAAAACCTGGAATTGACAACAGTGATGCCATTATCCAAGCCAGCGGTTCACAGTCTTCCTAATGCTGTGACCCTTTAATGCAGTTCCTCGTGTTGTTGTGACCCCAGCCATAAAATTATTTTCATTTCTACTTCATAACCGCAAATTTGCTACTGTTGTGAATAGTTATGTAAATATCTGTGTTTTCTGGTCTTAGATGACCCCTGTGAAAGGGTTGTTCAGCCCCCAAAGGGATCATGACCACAGCTTGAGAACTGCCAATCTAAGCCTTTCCAGCTGTTTTACTCTTATACTTTCCTAATTTATGCTACAATTCTGCTTTGCATTTTTTTTAACCATTTCTGTTAAACCTTCTTTTGTCTGGATGAGTTATCCAACCTGCTTTGCCTTTCATGGTCTAGCTATTTCCAGAGAGGCCAGGCTGAGGTAGCTCTGTGCACTAACTTGGGATTTGGTAGCAACTCAGTTACTTTAAATTATCGACTTGACCCACCCTAGCATCACCTGGAAAGGACATGTTGATAAGAGATCTTCAGATCAAGTTGGCCTGTAGGCATGTATGTCAGGTTTTTCCCTTGCCATAACTGATGTGGGAAGACCCAACTTGGTTTGGGGCTCTGGTCTCTACGAGGGCAGAGAAAGCTGGCAGAGGACCCTTTCACAGGGGTCATCTAAGACCAGAAAACACAGATATTTACATAACTATTCACAACAGTAGCAAATTTGCGGTTATGAAGTAGAAATGAAAATAATTTTATGGCTGGGGTCACAACACGAGGAACTGCATTAAAGGGTCACAGCATTAGGAAGACTGTGAACCGCTGGCTTGGATAATGGCATCACTGTTGTCAATTCCAGGTTTTATTCCAGAGTGCAGCCATTCTCTGCACTCTGGACCAGCTGTCCTGAACTCTGGCTGCTGAGACTTCTCAGTGTCCGACTGTCACCTGAAACTGTGAGCTGAAAGAAACACTTTCTCTCCTAACTTGCTTTTTGTTGGTATTTTAAGAGTAACATGACCCTCAGGATAGTTACAGGCTGTGCTCTTGTGGCAAGAATGGCACAGAAGTGAGGGTGAATCCTGTGTGGTGACTACTCTCAGAGGCTTTGCCCGCTGACTTAGCAAGTATCCACCAGGTACTCCACTGCAGTTGCTAGTTCCCCAGTGTCTTCATGTATTTTGTGGGACAGGGTTTCTCTGTGTAGACCTGGCTGTCCTGGAACTTGCTCTGTAGACCAGGCTGGCCTTAGATTGAGATCTGCCTGCTGCTGCCTCTTGAGTGCTGGGATCAAAGGCCTGAGCCACCATTGCCCCAGCTTTGGTGGGAAAATTCTTAGGCGGTTGTCTAGAAAGACTCGTTTAAAAGATGAACAATGATTTGTTAGTTCAGAATCCTGTTTTCTGATGCCGGGTTGTGCTTCAGGAGAGGAACTGCCCTCGGGAAGTGCCTAGACGTTGGTACCTGGAATTTCCTAGGAAAGAAAAGTCTCATCTGCACATAACGTTGACTAGTGGAAGCCTAGTGGAAGGGGGGATGGCGGAAGGCTGAGGCAGATCTGCAGGTGCAACGCTGTGCAGGGCTGTAGGATTCGTTAAGTGCGTTCATAGCAAACTCTAATTCTGGTTCAGTTGCAAGTAAAATGTGAGCACACACACCATGTGAAAACAGAATGAAATGTGAGAACAGGGTGGGAAACTAGACAAGGTAATCAGAATAAAAGACGTTCTCTGCGTAGAAAGGGGACTATTCTGGTAGAGGAGGTGGACCAGGGAGGGCAGTGGAATGTCTATGAGAACAGGACACAATAACACATAATATCACTTGTCATGTATGCTAACTAAAAAAAAAAAAATAAGCAGAAGGGCGGTAAGATGGAATGTGTGTTGTAGAAAAACCATTCAGATTGTGTGAAGAATAGATCAGAGGCAGGAAGAGTAGCTTGTATTTTACATCTGTCTTCATCCTTTTATTTTTGGTATATGATGTGATATAAAGCCTAATTCTTTTACTGTATAGATGATTGCTTTACTCGGTATCATATAATTTTAACAACTAGGCTATTCTGTTTTGACTTATATTGCAAAAGGACACATATAGATATTCCTTGAAAAATATATATTAACTGTGTACTATACTTCAGGGAGTGATTCAGAAGATAATAAAATGTACAAAATCCCCATCCCTGTGAGACATGAGGCATGATATTTAATTTTTTAAAAAAAGAACTCGTTTAACTGATATCAGTATTTTCAGATTTCCTCAAAGACTTTAATCAATGGATGCAGCTGTATTTGTCTATGCGTGATTTTTACAATTAGCTCATAACATTTAATCTATGTATGCAATTCTATGTCTATAGTTATGTTTTGTATGTTAAAACCCTATAACTTCACACTAAAGAAGAACAACTTTATTAAAAAACATAAAGTATATTATTTTAAACATCAAAACAACTTAACATTTTCCTTTTAAATTGCATGTTTTTATGGTTTCTCTTGTATTTAATGTAGTTCCTATCTTTTCTCGCATTCGTTGTTGTTGTTGTTTTGAGATAATGTCTCATATAGCCTGGCTGACCTTCAACTCATTATGTCACTGAAGATCACCTTGGATTTTTGTTGCTCTTATCCCCACCTTCCAAGTATTGGGGTTATAGGCATGCACCACCATATCCAGTTTACGGGATGGTAAGGATGGAGCCCACTCACCATCTGAGCTATAGCCCTAGCCCCTCTCCGCAGATTCTTAAATGTTCTTTTATAACAGTTTTGATTTCTCCATAATGTTTTCATAGACCAAGGCAGCCAATCCCAGTGTCCAACTCAAACAGAGTGATTCAAAGAAGGTGAGTCATTTATTAGTAAAGGGATTGCTTTTCTTTCCTTCTAGAATACGGGATGTTATCGCGTGCTCTTGCGAGGAATCTATAGAGAGAAATTTAGAAGAAATAAGAGGAATGATACGGAAGGAACTCTTTGTGGGGAACAGGGCCCTCATCATCCGTGAGTGTCCATGGTCATTGTCGGCTTGACAGAATCTAGAATAACCTCAGCTATGTGTTCTGGACATGCAGGTGGGGTTTCTCTCGATTGCACTAGTTAACGTGGGAAAGACATACTCACCCTGCACGTTTTGTGGGGACAATGTGCACATTCTGCGCAGGAGGCTCTGGAGAAGAAGAAACAGGCCCTCGTGGGATGTGCTGTCACAGTTCCTGTCTCACCAGTGGAGGTGGGGGGGGGCGGTGGTACTGAGCACTAGGGATGGTAGTGACCTTGGGGACCAGGCAGCCAGTACTCAAAGGTCTTGGTGTTCATTTCTGAGTTGCCTCTGCAAAGCCTGCCGCAAATCACATTCCCAGCACAGTGAAGGGGCAATCATTTGTCCCCACTGATGCTGGGAATTAGGTCCTGTAAACCAAAACTGAAAGTCATTGCTTAATGACAATTTATTGAGCACTTAACCCAGGTAGTTCATTTTGTCCTGTACCAAGGGATGACAGTGAGCTAGACCCTGTGCCTTTTTCACTGAAGCTTGGCGTGGTCTTCTGTTCAGGATTTATAAGGATGCTAAGTCCTTGCCTTCTGTCCTTTCCTGGCTCCTCTCTTCTTTTCCTTCCATCTCTTCCCCACATTTCTTTTCATCTTCTCTTCTCCTTTCTCTTTCTCTCTTCAGCCATCCACTCTTCTCTTTCCCTTCTCTCTTTTCCTTTCCCTTCTTCAGTAACTTATTTATTTAGTCAAAATGTTGATTTATGAAAAATTACATTTTTATCTAATTAAATTGTACTGCCCAAATAAATTTGTTCAAATTACAAGATGAGGTTACATTCTGCCAAAATCAAATCAAATGGAGATGAGCAAAAGCCCTGGTGTTCACTTCTATTAATCCGGCTTCTATGAAACGCCCATGCCTGAATGTTCTCGTTAGCACAGTCTGGAGTTGAGAGTGGATTTCCCTCTGCCCTTCTACAGTAAAAACGAGCAGTGGTGAGATGTGCTAGAAGCCCTTGGTGGACTGAAGAAAGAAGAAACAAATGCTGAGGAGACAAGATACAAGTATTTTTATAACGGGATTATTTTATTTTTATTTATGTTTATATGTTTGTGTGTTTTTGTGAGGTTTTCGTACATGAATGAAGGTGCCAACAGAGGCCAGAAGAGGACACTGGAGTTGCAGGGGCTGAGCTGCTTGAGTTGCGTGCTGGGACCCAAACTCTCATCCACAGGAAGAGCACCAAGTGCTCTTAACCACTGAGTCCCCTCTCCAGCCCCTCATTGTGTATTCCGAGTTAAATTTCTATAGAATGATAATCGCGCCCCCCATTTAACCAAGCTACATGATAATATCAGTGGCATTTCATACTGCAATGTCCCCTGTTTCCAAGTATCCTTGTTTACAAAATTAATAAGCCACAGACTTGGCTTGAAGACATGCTGGGGAGGTAATTTAATGATGTTTTTCCATGTAACACCTGTAGATTGTTTTCCCCACCATCCTGCTACAGAAAATATTTTATACAGCTCAGGTTGTGATTACGTGCCCAGCCAGGGACAGGTGGTGTTACATCAATTAAGATCTCCCCTGGATTATGGAGGGTACAGTCAATGCACCTTGGCAGGGCAGGTGAATCAATTTTCTACCTCAGTGGACCAAGGCACAAGGAAATACTTCTCATATAAATGAAGCACATGGCCGATGGTCACCTCAGCCAGGCTTCCTTCCCATTCCTCCTTAAAATATCTGCATTTTATAGTCTTTCCGACTTCAGTACATTATTTTGCTTGTTTTCGCTCATCCGAATCCATCTATTAATAAACCTGATTATTCAAGTAGTGGTTAATACCCAACAGGTGATGTTGTAGGCTTCATGTTTCTTGTTTTCAGTAGCCACAGCCCAGAATCTTGACTTTGAGGCAGCAGGCAGAGATGGCAGCAAGCAGCAAGAAAGAAGTGATGTCATATGTCACACGAAAAGCTGGCTGCCTTCCCTCCAGCTTGCCTGTGACCTCAGCTATGTATGTATTGTAACTTCCGTCCTCAAGAGTGAATCAGATGATCAAGACACCAAGTGGCATTGAGTAAAACTCAAGTCTCCTCCAAGACACAGGGAGTAGATGGCACTCACAGCAGAGTATAATCTCAGAACACAGCCAGACAGCAATCTTTCTTGAACCATCACCAGGTAATTCAAGGTACCCAGTGTTAGCAGGGTTAACTCAACTTTCTAAAAAGAAAAAAAAAAAATAGCACGAAGAAGTCAAATCTCTGTCAAGAGGCAGTAGTGAATGGTGGGCACCAAAGAAGAATGGGCTGGGCTGGAGGGTGAGTGAGCTGCAGGATTGGAATGGCTTCCTTTGCATCACTCATGATTTTATCCTTGGAAGGTTGGACGTTACTTGTTTTCTCTAGGGGGTTGGTAGCCTTTTCTAGAAAATGGATGTGACAGAGCTGCAGTTTTTTGCACTATTGTTTTTGCAGCACCAGCAAAAACAATACAGTAAAAACGAGATTTTTTTTAAGATCAGAAGGAAGGAGAGGAGGACCTGGGGAGGGGCATGCGTGAAGAAGGGGGAGAGAGGTGGGATTAGGAGGGGAGGAGGGGAGGGTTTATGGGGGGGGACAAAGTGAATAAAGTGTAACTAATAGAAGTTAAAAAAATTAAAGAGATTGTAGTGAATAGCAGGTCACTGTGGCCCACAGGCCAGAAAGAATCAAGTGTGAGGAGAAGAGTGCGTAAATCAGTGAGTACTACCAGCTCTAGAACATTCCCACTCAAAAGAACCTTGGTGGTGGCTGTAGAAGTATCTACCTACAGGCCACGCTGGATGCAATTCCTGATGGATCATGAAAACAGGAAGTCATTTTACATAACGTCAGTGCAGCTTCAAGCTCCTCTAATTTAGAGGGAAATGACGCTCTAAAGGACCTAGATCCTTTGTGACTCTAGCTTTGTCACCTCTGACAAACCATCTCATTTCGCCTATAGTAACACAATGCCTGCAGTAGCTCCTGGGCACACATCATTCTCCAGGAACAGGAAAAAGTTCTTATCCTTTCCTTGCATTTTTTTTTCTCTATTTAAAGCTAAGAAAAGTTTTGAAGAAATTCAGGCATTGGGCTTCTACCACATCTCACTGAATAGAATTCAGTAGCAATCAAGGAAGCAGGATGGTAAAAATGGTAATTGGCTTAAACTAACCAGTACTTACACGGCTTTGTCATTTTCTTAGACTGAAGACAATGAGGACTGAAAAAACTGGAGCCCTGGTGTTAAGGAAACAAATATGCAGACATGGGGCTCTTCATGAGTGGATGTGGGTGTGTATCAAGAATGTATGTTGAAGTTGGCTAAAGGTGACAGTTTGAATTAAGAAACAACTGCTCTTAGAGTATATGTGTAAATTTAAAGGGATTCTCCTATGTTGTAGTATAAATAGTATAAAGGTATTTGGCTTTGTTATATTTATTATTATCCCTAAGATTAGTATGATGGTATTATTTAACCCGCTATCACAAATACTGAGACACAGACACCTGTTAGATCAGGTATAATGACTTAGGAAGGTTTACACAGAGAGCCAGAAATTAGCATCAGACCAACCTCCAAATACCCCTCCTAATAAAGGCAGTTGGTGTTCGACATAGGTTAAAACATGACCAAGGCATAGATCAGCATGGCTAAGCCTGAGCAACTTAACCTGCAGAGTAGGTATGCCAGTGTCCCCTCTCTACTTATTCTCTCATGAGATTTACATGTGCACTGATTGTTCCAGTGTCTGCCAAATGCCCCGTGCTCAATCTATGCTACTCTGTGGAAAGGGGGAGATGAGAATCATTACTATGCCTTGTCTTGAATCATCTCATAGTAATGACTAACTGGGTCAATCTCAATTTTAATCCAATAGGATGAGCAAAATATTGAAGGTAAATGTTTAAGAATGTTCTCAAGGCTCTAACCCACCTTGCCGACTCTTCTTTCACACAGAGCATACATCTATAGAGTTCACATCTTGGACACAGGGACACTTCTTCTCCATTTAAAGCCTCCAGAGTACTTTTTTCAAACTGCCAATATAAGCTCAACACAAACACCCTTGCCAGAATCAAGGTCGTTTTTTACTTTTATATGTACTATTTCTCCCTTGACAGTCTCATCTCCCAAATCAAGTGCCATGGGCGATTGTTTGTTTACGGTGTCCTATGTCTTCCTTTCTCGGGCAGTTCCAGCTCCAGAGAGAGATAATAAAGTATGTGACCGTGGTAGGTGGCTAAAGTTCTCTAAGAAGTCAGTTGTGAAGTTTAATTAAAGGTATTGGAGGACTTTTTTCTGGTTGATATTTGCTGAGGATAATAGGGAAATTTTATCTGAATGACTACTGAGTGTTAAAAAAAAAGTTAAATAAAGTAAAAAGGTCCATCTCCACAAGCAAGCACTCTCTAGGGACTGTGTGAGATGCTAAAAACAAAGGCCTGTTAGTGAGCAGAATCTCCCAGCTAGTCAAACTGGAGTGAGAAGAGCTACATGGTAGACCTGAGTGAGGGAAAGCTAAGAGAAGGTGAGCAGGCAGGTAAGAATTCTCCAGGGAGGAACCTGTTTTGATTAGAGAGTATTTCATGCACATCACAGAAGCCTTACTTAAACAAGACCAAGAGGAAAAATATACACTGGCTCTTGTGTACTTAATTGGATCAAAAGGTCCAGATGAAGCTGCTGTCTGGTCCACAGTCTCACTCTATTCCTCTTTGTTCTTTTTCCACATGATGCTTCATTCTCAGACTAGCTGTGAGAACTAATTTTGCTTATCAAGCTGACACAATGTGAATTACCTGGGAAAGGATTCTCAGTGAGGACGTGTCCAGATTATGTTGTGTTGTATACAGACATGCATTTTGCATGTGTGTAGAGAGTTATCATCCACTGTGAGCAGCACCATTCCCTAGGCAGAGGATAATGCACTGTATAGGATTGGAGAAAGAGCTGAGCGCTGGCATGCATGGATGAAGTCATTGCTCTCTGCTCTTGACTATGGATTTGATATGGCCAGTTCTCTCATATTCTTGCCTCTGTAATTTCTCTGCTATTATGGATTGTAACCTGTAACTGAGAGCTAAATAAAATTTCTCTTCTCTAAGTTACATTCTGTCCAGATATTTTGTCAGAGAAACTGGAAATGAACTAAGCTACTGACTTTGTCAAGACGGTGGCAGTGAACTGTTGGACTCTTCTATGCTTCCCAGGATCCTTTTGACAGTTGATGGACTATAAAGAGCAGGACTGGTTCTCTAGGTTGGTTAATCTGTGCTGCAGCTGCAAAACACTACAAATCCTGTAGTTATAACAGCATGCATTGATTTCTTGTGGTTCTGATAGCTGATGTGTCTAAGATCTCTATGTCAGCTCATTAGATCTCTTTGAAGCACCAAGAAATGAACCACTGAGCATTGAATTCATATCCAAGGAGGGAGCCATTTAAAGTGCATTGAGGCTTCTTCCTCACTTGGCAATGGGCAGGAGTGTGGATGAGCATCATGTTTACACAGGACTTTCATGGTGCTAACACTACTACAGTATCTCCACACTCATGAACTTGACTGCCTTCCAAAGGCACCACCCCAGAACATCACAGAACAGGAGACTGGGGCTTCAACACGTGACTCTGAAAAATGTGGATGGAGCGCAACTGTATAACATAGGCACATGTATTTGTATATACATACATGCCATACTTTGCTCAAATAGTGTCACAAAAATCTGAGGACCAGATTGCCTCTGGGTCTGAGGCCTGGGAAGATAGCATTAAGAAGGCAAAGGCTGATATATCAGCCATGTTCAAGATAAGGTCAATGTCCCATGGGAAGAGAGACCTGAAAGTGATGATGGCCAGATGTGCTTTTCTCTGTGGCCTGGCTGCTGCGGGCATAGACAGCATTGCTGGGACCCTGGTGGCTCAGGGACTCATTGACCTTTGAGGAGAAGGGTCTCTACAGTTTTGGGAGGACTCTGGTAAGTTTCTCAGAGAGCAGTGATGGAAGCCAGCCTTCCCTGTTCCCTTGAGAACTCCCGAGTCCCAAGGGATGGCCCATTGGGCATAGAATATACTCCCAAGGAGAAAGACCTCTAAGGTGACCCTGCCATCTCTTGGACCCTGGGCTGGAAACTGAGTTCTCTATGATGCAAAACAGGTAGCTACACACATAGAATTGTAGCACAGCACCCATTTAACATCCCACAGTTCTATAGCTCATGGCTCCCGGTGGGCACAATAACCCCCATGGGTGCTTAGCAGAAATACTCTCCTAAGACAAAAGACAGATTAATCTGTTCAGGTCAACAGTGTATATCTCATGCATATATGGGAGACTTTAAAAACGATCTATTTTCAAAGAGGTAGCTTTGAGTTCTAGTTTAAATGATGTCTTCATCAATAATGAGTACATTTAAGAAACATGACAGAATAAAATATTCAGACTTTGGGTCTCTGGTGAGAGCAGCTTCCAGGGAAGCAAGTAATAGCAGACAACAGATAGCTAGTGGAACTTGCTAAGGTAGAGTTTTTGCACTCTGCCTTCAGAGTAAGGTCCAAAATGTTCTCCTTTTCGTCTTTTCTCTCCTTGATACCCTACCCTTACTACTTTGTGACATTGTGCTTGCGAAGGGCTTACCTCATTAGTTCAGGCACACCTAGGGACCTGTCACTTGGTTGCCACCACCTATGCCATTTCTACAGTGTAACATCATCACACGGTAAAAGATACTGCCATCACCAAAGATTGTGGAGGGCACATTTACCAGGGAGCTTAGAGACCCCTAGGCACACACTAGACCTCTGCCCATCATATCTAGCAACAGAGACGATCATGTACAAAACCTAAAAGACAGACCCCATGTCTCGGTGGAACACAGGAGACCCTAAAACAATGGTTCTCAACCTGTGGGTTGTGACCCCTTCAGAGTTTGATCAACCCTTTCTCAGAAGTCTCCTAACAACATCAGAAAATACAGATATTTATATTATGCTTGTAGTAAAACTAAAGTTATGAAATAAAAACAAAAATGGTTTTGTGGTTGGAGGTCACCACAAACAGGAGGTGGTGTATTAAACAGGAGGAACTGTATTAAAGGGTTGCAGCATTAGGAGGGTTGAGAGCCATTGCCTTAAAAGGACAGACTCCATATTCAGTGGAACACATAGGAGGCAAAACAAAAGTTTCCCTTTGCTGTGTCTGTCCCTTCAATCTTACACACTTCTAAATGCCAGGGAAGCTGGGAAGGAGTCATATTTCACAGGCAAGCTGATTTTTCTTTTTATGCAAACCATTTTCTGCAGGCAAACTTACCTTCTTGAGGGCTCACTATATAATTTGAAGGACAATAAGTCAAATTCGTGTATGACATAATGCCACTTAAATGGCATCTATTATAAAGGGCTTCCAGGAGGAACATCATTCAGTAAGGTGATGACAAAAGCTCCATCCCATGAGTCCAGATGTGCCATTCTCCTTGCTCTGTAGCAGGCTCCTACATTGGTGTCAGTCTCTGGTAAGTCTTACATCTGGAAACATGCGATTTCCAGAGCCTTCAACTGTTCAAGCAAAGACCCTCCAGCCTCCTTCAGTCTCTCCTTCTTGCCATTACTTGGCAATTCATAACTCCATCCTGAGCTGCTCGTCAATTTAATCCTGCTTGGACTGTTGTACCCACACACATCAAATAAAACCCTGAAAGCTTACTTACATTTTTTTAAAGCATAACGCATATTTTAAACAGCTTTTATCAGGCTTTAGCCCTTTAGTCAGACACAGAGAAGGACAAATCAGCCAAGAGAATGCATGAAGCATGAAGTGGGGTGGGGAGGGGGTGTGGGAGAAAATGCCAGTAGCACTTAGCCAGGAAAGGAGAGGTTTTCCATATTTCTTGTGATGGGGGCATCTTCAACATACACACCACTGAAATGAACAAATGGAAAAAAGCAGAAATAGATAGAAGAGACACTTGCTAATTCTTGCCAGTGTTTGTAAAATCTTCCTGACACCCTTTGTTAGCGACTCACTCTTCTTCAATTGGTGAGCAGGGGTGGGTGGGTGATGGGTATTCTTGGTTGTTGACTGGACTACATCAGAAATGAACTACGGTCCAGAAATGGGGGGCACACCTGTGGGAGATTTTTTTTTTTGCTAGGTTTGAAGTGAATGAATGTGTGTCTGCAGACCTTTGAGGCAGGTAAAGACCATGGCTTTAGTCTGAGCCACACCTTCTGCTGGAAGCCTACATAAGGATAAGGGAGAAGGAATCTTTTGCTCTTTGCCTGCTTGCTCTCACCCTGCTAGCACATCCACTCCTTCACTGGCCTTAGAATCTACTTCTTTGGGATTCCAGTGTTTACTAAAGGCCAGTTGAGACATCCAGCCTTGAAGACCGATCTTAAGATCTTACAAGAGAGACAAAAAGTCATTAACTAGAAAGAAAAAAAGTAATTGTTGGTCTTGTAATCTAGATTTTTACGTTTTATTGTGTGTGGATGCATGTGCATGCCTAGTATCTGCAGAGGTAAGGAGAGGGCTCCAGATCTTTTTGAGCTAGAGTTGTGGACAGTTGTCTCTAGATGTTAGTGCTGGGACATGAACCCAGTGCTCGTATCCATTGAACCATCTCTCCAGCCCCTGGATTTTTAACCTAAATTATTCTTATTTTGGTGAGATTATCTGGGTCTTCTACATTCTTAAATTTTTCTATTCAAATGTTAAGTTTCTGTAAAACTTTTAAAACAAAACAGAGCAAAAATCCCTCACACAGTTCCCACAAACAAAAACATAATTTTCTTAAAGAGACTTCTTGAATATAAATGATTGTGCAAAATGTTTAACTTCCAATCTTTTTACTACTTGTTTTCCTTTCTTATCTTTCTAAACTCCATGAGACTTTATAAGGAAAGTTCCCTAGAGAGAAGGGATCAGAAGTTGAGATGTGAAGCATATGGACTGAGGTAATTAGTTTATGAATTTAGATGGCGTCTCAGAAGATTGCCTAGACTAACCATGAGCTCCTGGTCATCTCCTTCAGCCTCCTCAATGTTGGAATTACAGCCATGTGTCACCATGACTGTCCCCTTTCTCATCTATTTTCTGAAGGACTTTGTGTAAAATTGATATTGTCCTTTGAAATGTTTAATCACCAGTGAAGGTATTTGGTTGGGGAATTCTCTTTGCCAGAAAGTTTGTTGTTGCAAGTTTATGTTTGTTTGAAAGTTTTAAAAATTACTCAAAATTTTCTATTCCTCTGTTGTTTGTTTTGTCAATACTTATCCTTCCAAAGAATTTGACAATCATCAAATTTACTAAAGATATTTATGGCTTACCTTCTATATTTACTTCCTTGTTGGTCTCCTACACTGTGTTTTCAGATGCTGATTTCGGAGCCCTGAGATCTGGTTGCACCCAGAGGAGCACTTTCTCACTAACACCTGTCTTTGTTGTGTAAAGTTTGCTCTTCCTAATTTAAAATTGATTGGTTAATAAAAAGCTGAAGCCTGTGACTAGGCAGAAGAGAGTTAGGTGGAATTTTAGGTTCCTGGAGTTTGGGGTTGGAAGATCACAAGGCAGGGGGAGGACAGAAGGATTATAGGAAGGAGACAGACAGGTACAAGAAGAAGGAAGCGGGAAGCTGAATGGTGATAGGTTAGCATAGAGAGAAACAGAGAAACACATCACCTGGAGGAATTTACTCTGAGGCGGCGTTGGAGAGAAGCAGTCCAGATGAAAAACATGTGCAAGTGTTTACATTATTTTGGATGGGAAGTAGCCCAGATAGAAATGAGTAGCAGAAACGGTATGAGATGTGGGACTGAGAGATGTCGAGGTAGCTTGGGAGTTAGTATCTGCCCAGTTCAGTGATTGGCCATGCGAAAACTCTATCAGGTGTGTGTCTTTTGTTGATATGCTAGCAGGTTAATAATAACCACTGTAATAATTATAGACTATTAATAATAAACATTAATAGCCTTTATATTTTCTACAACACTGTGGGGAACTGTGTAGTGCTGGCATTTCTCTTACTGCGGGTAAAGATAGTTTTGTTTTATTTTGTTTTAGTCATTCTTCCCTGATCACTCTGTACAATGGTTGGTTTTATTACTTATTTCAAACAGTGGACATTTTACATCGCTAATTCCTGGGTTTTCACGTCATTGTTTCTTGTTCATAGAGTGTGCCCCATTGTCTGTCCTGTCCTTTGAGGATGGCTCTCTTCGTGACTTTCAGGATGTTTAGATGACTTAAAGACCTCACATTCCCATTTGCTGACAGGTGGTTGCTGGTCATGTGACCTGGGCTCATACTGTACTCTATTCTTAGAATTCTTGATGGGCTCTAAGAGGGAGCAGCCCATTCACCTGGTCCAATGAGACTCAAAAACCCCATTTTTTTTTCTGTAACAATTGCCAAGCATCATGGGAGCGGAGATAGTGAACTAGAGCGACTCCCAAGAGCCTCCACAGGGGCAGAGGTACATGAAAGCCAGAAAGAAGGACAGAGAAACCAAAGGACAGTTGGAGGGAAAGGCAGGCAAAAACATCTTACCATAGAAGTTCTTCAGAGGGTCTGAGATGGCTCAGCAGGTATAGGGGTTTGCAGCTAAGTCTTACAGGCCTGTGTTCAGTCCCAGACATCCACACAGTGGAAGGAGAGAATCCACTCAAGTTCTCCTTTGACCTCCACACGTGCAACTCCACCCAAATAATAAATAAGTGAGTGAATATGATGCTAAAAATCCCCTAGCTCACTTTTGGCGATATGACAATAACTTTACAGTCAGTTCTCTAAGTCAGCTAGGGTTGACGTCTTGTCATTGGCATGGGGGTGATGATGATGACAGCCGGTGCTTCTTTTCTTGCATTTGTTATGGAATTACTGGAAACTGCTCGAGGTACATGGAGGCACTTTCTTTCCTGCACTTTGCTCTTCCCCTCCAGGCAGAAGTACGTGTTACTTTAGCATCCCTCTAGTAAGGTGATTTCAGCCTTGCAGCATACAGCAGGCAGGAGTCGTTTTGCATGATTCCATTCCAAGGGAGCTTTTTTAAAACTTCATACTCAGTTCACCCCTTGCTGACACATTCTCACATTCACCAAGTTTAAGGAATTACTACAGCAGTCAGGGGCAAGACTTTTCAGATAAGATGGCAGGGGTCCCAGGCACCTTGAAGAAGCATCGTTAATGAGGCCCATGGATGAATAAAATATCATGTCTTCCATCACCTCACCCAGCCCCCATAGGATTGCTTGTACTTTGAACATGGTCATCATTCTTTAATGACAACTTGTTAACATTTAGATTACCATTTTGTGTTCTAGCAAGGTATCCTGCTGGCAGGTGACAAAGGGAACACCCATATTAAAGACAGCCAGTGGTCCTCCTGACTGGAATGCAGAACACATTTGAACTTGGTTTGGACCAATCACCTGGCAAAGCAAAAATTTCCTCTGCTACTCAGAGCCTGGGCTATTTCCTTCTAACAAAGCTGACTTAGTTTCCAGAATTTTAATGCTATTCTTAGCATGCAAGCTGGATCCCAAAGTAAAATAAAAGTTAAATAAAGTAATAGAGGATTGATGTCCAAAGTTGGCCATAGACTACCATCACTATCATCACCAGTACCTCCACCCCTACTACCACCACCACTACTATTTCACCACCACCACCATCACAAACACTACCATCATCACCACCACCTCCTTCACCCCCATCACCACTACTACCACCATCACCACTACTACCACCCACCATCACCACCACTGACACCATCATCGCCATCATCACTACTACCTCCCCTACCATCACCACCAAGGCCACCCCTGTTACCATGACATACCCTACCACTGGCACCACCACCATTACCATGATCATCATCATCATCATCAGCAGCAGCAGGAGCAACTTGTTACTTATACAGAACATCAGGCCTGAGCCCAGAGGTGCTGAACTAGAAGGTATACTGTAATACAACTGCTAGTTAATTTTCAGGCAATTAATGTCTCAACAAAGCCTGTACAGAACGTGTGTCCCCAAATTCAGCTGAGGATTACAGTCACCAAAGCTGCTCATCGAGAACCTATACACACCAGAGTTTGTTACATGTTCCTGAACCCTGAAGGTACTTTTTGTGGGGTGGATGAGTTTAGGAGGGTTTTGAGTACTTGAAGTCTTAATAAGCCTTTCTAGTAACTTGGATGCATATAGTTTGGAATTGCCTTAGAAAGACCGAGTGGTTGCTATGGGATACACAGGAATGTTTAGCGAGAGGAACAGAGAAATGGTAGAAATGGAAAGAATTTCTACTGTGATTTGAAACTGTTAATGCGCTTGTGTTTGAATGGATGTGTTTCATATATATGCATTTGTGTACATGCATATGTATTACACGTGTGTAGCGTGATGGCTAATTTTGGTTGTTAGCTTGACACACCTGGGAAGAGAAACCCTTAGCTGAGAAATTGTCCCCATCAGGTTGGTCGGTGGGTGTGTCAGTGAAACATTGTTTTGATTGCTAATTGATGAGGGTGGGCCTAGCCTACGTGGACAGACAGTGCTGTTTCTAGGCGTGTGAGCCTGGGTCTTAGAAGAAAGGAAGCTGAGCCTGCGCTGGGGCGGAGAGGAGGGTTATCAGCCAGTGAACTGCATTCCTCAGGCTCCCACTTCAAACTCTTGCCTTGAGCTCCTGCTGGGATGGACTGTAACACAGAAGATGAAATAAGCCCTTTCCTCTCCAAGTTGCTTTTGGTCCTGATGCTTCTTTTTGGTCACAACAACGGAAAGTCCCTTAGAACATATATGAATATAGGTAATAAAGGTATGTGTTCAGATATATGTGTACACAGCATATATACATACAGGCATGTTATTTATACTTGGCTGTTAGCCATCATGGGTAAGGATACAGCAGCAGCAATCAGTAACACTTGTTGAGAGCTACTGTGTGCCAAGTGTTATGTAAGCCCCTTTCTTAATTTATTTTCTTACCATGGCAATCAGGACTATTCTCCTTCAAAATGCTAATATACATGTGAATGTGTAGATGTATATAATTCTTACATGCCATGTATATGAACATGTTTCTCTTGATTGTAGTTAATTATGAAACTACAGAAAAAGGAGGTTTGGAATCTTATGAAGAAGTGGGAAATAGTAGGTTATGGAGAGGACAGGAACCCCACAAGGAGAGCAACAGAACTAGAAGATTTGAACACAGGGGTCTTCCCAGAGACCCATACTCCAACCAAGCACCAGGCATGGAGATAATCCAGAACCCCTGTGCAGATGTAATCCATGGCAATTTAGTGTCTAAGTGGGTTACACAGTAATGGGAAGAGGGACTGCCTCTGACACAATCTGATGGGCCTGTTCCTTGATCACCTCCCCTTGAGGGGAGAGCAGTCTTACCAGGCCACAGAAGATGACAATGCAGCCACTCCTGATGTGATCTGATAGACTAAGATCAGAAGAAAGGAGAAGAGGACCTCCCCTATCAGTGAACTTGGGGAGGGGCATGCATGAAGAAGGGGTTTGGAGGGTGGGACCCGGAGGGGAGGAGGGAGGGACTTATGGGGATACAAAGTGAGTAAAGTGTAAAAAATAATAATAAAAAAGAAACAACAACAACAACAACAACAAAAGAAGTGATTTTTGATTTAGGCACTAAATGTGGCTCATTTGCAATTCTTCTGTTTGGTATTGTAAAGATGGATTTCAGTTGCTTTGTAGAAGTGGAGGATCTTTTGGGCTGAAGCACTTTAATTTGTTCATATGCATGTGATGAAAAGAGCGATGTCCTCATCACAAGGCAGGCTGCAGAAGGCAGTGAGCCGAGCCTTAGCTCCTAGAACACATGGCTTTGTCCAGACTTCTGGGCTTCTTCAGGCTGGTAAAATTCATTCTCACTGGGTTTTGTCTGTTGTCACTGTCTGACACAATGAGGCTGCCAGATGCTGACTGCTACAATGAACAAAGTTTGATTCTGAGCAGTCAGTTCTTGGCTTCTTATTGCATTGAAGGAGGGAAAAGGGGAATCATTAGGAGAATAAATTGCTGGATTTGGGTTACACAATCAAACCTCCATACACACCAGGTTCACCTGGCTCTCTTGTTAGATGCAGATTCTGACTCGGAGATTCTGGAGTAAGATCCTTGGGCCCTAACAGATTCCCATAATGAGGGAGGCTATTGGTGCTGGTGCAGTGATTATTTGAACGACATTTGATGGAAAAAAAAAAGAGTCCTTAATTTACACCACAGCATCCATATTCCTAAGTTCATAGCTCAGGCAATTGCATTATTTGGTGCATTTTCACAGGACGCTCACTTTCCAACAGGTAGTAAGGAATCCAGGCACTAGGGCAAGTACCTGCAACCTCGTCATTTGCCTGCTAGGTTTGGTTGTCTAATAACCTCCTTAATTATGGCACTAGGATCCTTTCCCACAGGCTTGCAGAGGATGAAATGAGCTTATGCAAATGAACCACCCAAGATGCTGCCTGGCATGCAATAAGTGCTTAGGATATTATTCTTTCTGAGGACTTATGCTCGGACTCCCTCAAACTGTGTGAAGGCTCTTCAGGGCTGGCCTTGATGTTGGCAATATGATAACCAGCTGGGAATCAATGAGGGAGAGTAAATCAAGGTTCCCATGAATAATACATTAGGTTAATATTATGCAGTATAATGGGGAGCTGACTCCATATAATTTAAAGGGGCTGAGTGACATTTTGGAGTAAATTTTTGGTCATGAATCAAAAGCTGTAATCTCCAGTCTTCAGTTTTCCATCGAAGCTTTTTGAAATTCTACCCAGGTTCCCATAACTCACACCCCACTTCCTATAAAAAAGTAGGTATTGTGGAATTAACTCCTGTGGAAACTATTACAACACTTAATAATTCAATTCAACAAGTATTTATTGAATATCCACAGGCATTTTTCTAGTGGGGACATCAATAATTTAAGTTGTTGTCAGTATTCAAAGGACTTAGACGATGCCAGGAAAATGAGAGTTGCATTTCTTCATTTGTTTTACTCATTGATTTGTCACATACTTATAAAGTGCGGTGAAGAGGGGCCAAGAAGCCCTCTTCTTACTGGTTCTTAATATCAGCTAAGGGTAGTAGCAGATCTGTATCCTAGCACCTGATAGTCTGAGGCAGGAGGGTTGGAAGTTCCAGGCCAACCTGAGCTACATAGAAAGACCAGACTAAGAGAAAAACAGAAGGGGGAAAAAGGAAGAAAAGAATGAAAGAAGGAGGGAAAGAAGGAGTGATGGAAGGAAGGAAGGAAGAAAGGAAGGAAGGAAGGAGGGAAGGAAGAACTTAGTCTATTTCTTAGTCTCTTTGACAAGGGTTGACTAGTCAGTGCAAACATTACAATTAACAGCTAAGAGGAAATAGAGAAGCATTTAGGGAAATGGCAGATAGGATCTTCGAGTTCTAAGGATTCCATAAAGTTTATGGAAAAAGTATGTGTACATTTGAGAGGGCAGGAGCAGATGTTAAAATCCCCAAAGAAGGGCCTGGAGGAATCATCATTTGGATTCAGGACGGAAGTGGATAACAAACATTACTGAGGGGATGAAGTGATGGCTTAGTTGGTGAAATGTGTAACTCCGAGGACTCAGTTTGATCCCCAGCACCTGGACTTAGTAGGGTGTCAATAAAGAAAGAGAAAGACATGAAGTTGGGAGGGAACTTTGTTGGAGTGATATAGAGGGAGCTGAAATGGGCAGTGCTGTGTGTGTGTGTGTGTGTGTGTGTGTGCCTATGCACACACCATGGCTGGGGTGGAGGAGGTCAGAGGACAATTTACAGGAGTTGGTTCTCCCCTTCTAGGACTTGGATCCTGAAGACTGAATTCAGGTCATCGGGTTCGATGGCAGATGCCTTTACCTGCAGAACCACCACTCTGGCCCTTACTCAGGATCTTATATTTTGATTAAGAATAAAGGGCATCTGAAGAACAAACAGGTACACCTGCAGGAAAAGCAATTACATGTTACAATTAACACTGCAGTGTTAAGGTGTTTTCTTAGTTGAGGTTGCCTGAGGTGATGAGACGGGGAACATGGGAAAACAGTTCCGTGGAGATGTTCCCAGGAGGCACTGCTCAGGAACTCACACTAGTAAAGGTTTGGGATCTCACTGTTCCTGATGGTGTCTCCAACCTGTTCCTGTGTGGCTGTGGGGACTATGGGTGCTGCTAGATGCTGGCCTCTGTACTTTGCTAGTAAATCAATGGGGGAAGATAGAACTTTCTAGTTCCCTGCTTCAGTGACCAAGTGGTTTCAGAGCAAGGGGGATTTTGAGAAGACAGGATAGTCACCTGTACATGAACACTGGGAACTGGCAGGGGGAAAAGGGCCACAAATGCAGAGGCAAATTTTTTTCTTTTTCCACTCATTTAAAAAAGTTCACCCTTCCCCGGGTACCACATTTACACAGGAAGTTTGGACATCCCTGACTTTTCCTGGGTCTAAATTTTAGAATGCTGAAGTCTCGAGGAAGGAGGGGAGTCTTTGTTTTTAAGTGTGGACTGTCACCCTCACTGTAGGGGTCTAGTTACTGTCACTTGTCTATGCAGGGGGGATGGATGGAAAAGCCCTCCTTTTGTTCAACACTAGTGATCCTTCTGTGTCTCAGTAGCTCCTGAGCAGACACCATGCCTCCACTGTGTCTGTTCCAGAATGGTGTGTGAAATGCTCACAGGAAGATATTTAAGTCCCTGCCTTGACTCATTAGTCAGCCTGCCCTATTGTAACCGAATCTAGTGGACTGAGACAGTTATGTCTCATGATTCTGCAGTTTGGAAGGCTCAAATTCAGCTTGTAGAGCTGATGTCTACTTGGCCTGTTTTCTCCATCACATAGTTCTCTGTTTTGTGCCCTTATGTGGTGACAGGAATGAGGGAGATTCTGAAATGTTTTTTTTTGGGGGGGGCAGCTATGTCACATGTCTGTTCATTGGGACTCTGTTCTCATTACCTACTGATACCCAAAGGTTTTTACCTCTAACACCAGCCCCTTAGAGGTTAGTTAGTAAGAGTCATTCTGCCACTTGAATTGTTCAGTGTTACTCTGGGGTCCTCCGGCTTCTCTGGGACCTTATAAGATGAGGCAAGGGAAAGCTCTGCCTTTGGATGTTCTCTTAGTTACTTTTCTACTGCTATGAGCAGATTCCATAGCTGGGGAAACTTAGAAAAGAAAGTGTTTAATTGAGGCTTATAATATCAGAGGGTCAGAGTCCATGATGGAAGAGCAAAGGCACAATGTCAACAGCCAAGAGCTTGGATCTTGATCCAAAAGTTGGAGCCAGAAAGTCTTTTTAGCTTCATAACCCACCTCTAGTGGCACACTCCAAACCATACCCCTCCAACAAAGCCACACCTCTAACAGTTCCAAACAGTTCCACCACCTGGGGACCAAGTATTCAAACCTATTAGCCTATGCTGGTCATTCCCATTCAAACCACCATAGATACTTTAAGTCATCAGGAAGTTGAGATAATCTTCAAGAATCTACATTGCTTCCTCTGGGGCATAGCTTGTCTACCTCCCCTTAGAGGAAAAACTTCATAGTACCAAAGGATGGTGAAAACTGGTGATTTAAGATGGAGTGTTGATATGGTATTAATGATGAAACGAATTTTAGATTTTACTTCTAAAGATAGGATGTTCACAGTTCAAATAGCACAGTGTGTTCTATATTTTATGTTTTCTGATTATTATGGGAAAATAGCTTTCTCTTTTAGGGGATACTCCAGTGACTCTCTTAAAGCGTAGTGTTTGAAGTTACATGCTTTGAGTCAGGCAAATCAAGACCTAAGCTTGCTGTCTGAAGCCAGAGTCTGAAGCCTTTCCCCAACTCTCACAGAGTTACCTGTCCACCCCATGGACACACAGATTCTTACCACATGACAGGAAGGACTAACAGAGATGAAACCATCTGAAAGAGCATGTGGCATGCAGTGACCCTCCAAGGACTGGTATTTAGCACTGTTGTTTTTATTTATTCTTTTGCCATAGAAATTCCTGCAATAAGACATCATTCAGAGGATAAGGGTCTGTGTGTGCAGGTGCACTCACGTTTGCCTATGAGTGTGGAAGTCAGAGGACAACTCCAGGCATTGATCTTCAGTGTCCAAATACCATTCTTTTCCTTTTCCCCCCTCTTTCCTCTCCCTCCATCACTATTTTTCCTTCCTCCCTCTTATTGTCTTTTCTTCCTTTCTTCCTTTCTTCCTTTCTTCCTTCCTTCCTTCCTTCCTTCCTTCCTTCCTTCCTTCCTTCCTTCCTCCCTTCCTCCCTTCCTTCCTTCCTCCTCCCCTCTCTCCTTCTCTCCTTCCTTCCCTTCCCTCTTGCCACAGGCTCTTACTGGCCTGGAGCTTATGACATCTAGGCTGGCTTCCAATGTGCTTCCTGTCTCTACCTCCACAGCACTGCGGTTATAAAAACTTGCCATCACACCTAGCATTTTGTTGTTGTTATTTTTCCTTTTATTGAAAATAGTTTTTTCTTCATAAAATATATCCTGATTATGGTTTTCTGCCCCACTTCTCCCCCACCCCAGTTCCTCCGTACTTCCCCCCTCCCATCCAGATCCACTCTTTCATATCTCTCAACAGATTTCTAAGGGATAATGATAAAATAAAAGGTAATGAGATAAAATAAAAAACTATCACTCCAGAGTTGGACAAGACAAACACAAACAGAAGAAAAAGAGTTCAAGAGAAGACACAAGAATCAGAGACCCACTCATTCACACACTCAGGAGTCCCATGAAAACACTAAACTGGAAGTCATAGTATATACACAGAGGACCTGGTGCAGACCTGTACAGGCCCTATGCATGCTGTCACAGTCTCCATGAGTTCATATGAGCTTTGATCCTGTAAAATTATAAGGCCTTATTTCTTTGGTGTCTTCTAACCCCTCTGGTTCTTGCACTTTTTGCCTTCTCTTCCTGAAGGGTTCTCTGAGCCTTGAGAGGAGGGATTTGATGGTGCCATCACATTTAGAGATGAATCTTTCAAGGTCTCTCACTTTCTTCATAATGTCTGGCTTTGGGTCTCTGTGTTTGTTCCATGTGCTGCATGAGGAAGCTTCTCTGATGATAGCTGAGCAAGGGGCTAATCTATGAATACAACAGAATGTCATTAGGGATCATTTCACTGCTATGTTCTTTTAGTAGAATAGTAATATTGGGTTTTCCCATAGTAACCTAGGCTGTCTAGTCTCAGGTCCTTGACCAGCCAAGAAGTGTTGTGTATGGGCTCATTCTTGTGAAGTGGGCCCTAAGCCACCTCAGATCTTAGTTGTTACTCCCGCAAGCTTTATGCCGCCATTGCACTAACATATCAGGCAGGCAGGACACCATTGTAGACCAAAAGGTTTGTGGTTGGCTTGTTGTTTATGTTTCTCTTTTGAAAGCATGAAGAGTACCTTTCTGTACCAGAGATACTAGGACATAGGTATGAAGGCTCTGTGTAGGCACCAGCTCGACATCTCCATGTTCAGTGAGTTATACAAGTTGTGTCTTCAGCAATGGTTCCTTGCTGTTAGTTTTTTGGAGAGCAACCTGTAGTCTTAGCAAATGCCTGGGTTGTTTAGTGATTCCCAAGGGACCTCTTTGGCCAACAACTCAACTAGATGTAAACCAGTTCCAGTACTAGAAACTTTATTTCGTGACAAAAAATGGCCAATTGAGACTCTGTCTCACCCGTTATTTGATGATTTCATTTAGCTCCCCTTCATGTATGTCTATATTTTTGTGAAGTTTCTATTGTATTAGATTTCCGTCCTACACCTAAAATGACCCCCCCCAACTTTAGCTATTTCTCCATGTATTTCATCCTCCATCATCCTCTCCCTTCACCACTTGATCCTGCCATTTCAGCCCCATCAAGTGAATATATGCCATATTTGTCTTTCTGTGTCTGTGTCACCTCAATTTGATCATTTTTTTCTAGTTCCATCCGTTTGGCTGCAAATTTTATGATTTTATGTGTTTTTTAATGGCTGAGTGTTATACACTGTATAGATGTATCATCTTTTCTTTTTTATTCTTCTGTTGAGGGACATCTATGTTGGTTCCAATTTCTGACTATATTATGAATAGAGCAGCAATGAACATGACTGAGCAAGTATCTCTGTGGTAGATACTGTGGTTCTTTGGGTATATACCCAAGAGTGGTATATCTTGATATTGGGGTAGATAGATTCCCATCTTCCTGAGGAATTGCCTCACTGATTTTCACAGTGGCTGTACAAGTTTGCACAGCTACCAGCAACAGAAGCATGTTCTTCTTACTCTTCTTAGTGACAGAACCTGGTAGGAGACCCAGGCTGCCTCTCTCTGGCTGCCCGAGAACCCTCTGAACTCCACCTTTGCATCTGAACCACTGACACGTCTCTCACCGACATGAATATGTAGGTTGTGCTATGCACCATCAGCTCACACCTGTGAATTTCTGATGTCTAGTATAATCTTCAAACTGTGATCTTTTCCTAGGATCCGCCGAGGTTGTATACCTCATTGATTGACAATCATCAGACTGCAGATCTGGGCATTCGTTGTCAAGCTGCTCAAAGTCTGACAGCCTGACATCACTCACCCTGGGTTCATTTGTCATCTCTGATAAGTGAGGGGCAATGGGCTTGGGACATCTTGTCAGCACCCAGCCTGCCTGCAAGAGCCTTTTCTTCCATGGCCAGCTCAGACTCTCAGGAGTGCTCCTGGAGACAGAGACAAGCTGAGCTCTCTGCTCATTAGAATCCACTGGCAAAGCTGACGGTGGTTCCCAGTGAGTTAGTGACTGTTCCACGCCACACGTGGACTTCACAGGCTGCTGCATCTAAACCGGGAAAGCCTGGGATTTGGGTGGAAACATGCTCAGTGGGCAGAACAAAATAACAACCACTGTAGTGACAAGTTCTGCATTGATTTTGAGAACAAAAAAATTCAGAAAAATTTGAGATCATTAAAAACAAGCTAAAACTCTCTGCCAGGTCAGTTAATTTAAAAACTACCAAATAAAAATAAAATGCTTGACTATTTTATTTCTATCTGGTTATCTTTCTTCTTTCCTTCCTTGCCTGCTTCTCTGCATTTCTTCCTTTAGTCTTTCCTCCATTCCATTCTTCTTTTCTCCCTCTCTTCCTTCTTTTGTTTCCTCCCCCCTCTCTTCCCCCTTACTCTCTCCCTCCATTCTTTTTACCTTCTCTCTTCCTTGTTATTTCCTTCCCTCCTTCCCCCTCCATCCCTCCTTTCATCCCTCTCTGTCCTTAGTTTTCTTCTGCCCTCTCTCTCTTTCACACTTTCCCTCCTTCTCTCCCTCCCTCCCTCCTTCCTTCTGTTTCGATTTCAATAGGGTGTTTTTATGTAGCCCAGGCTGGATTAACTATGTCTACACATTGTGCTAGGAAAGCACATAATTGAGTTTTTGTCCCAGGGCTTAAGGAACCTGCTATTCTGGAAATCAGGGCCAAACCATTGTATCTGGAAGAATCTTCTAGGTACTTCTGATGCATATTATAGCCTCAGTCAGTGAGTGGAAGGATGTCTTGGTTGACTGCCCTCACTGCAGACTAGTTTGCTTTGCCCCATAAATGGATGGTTCTCAGATAAGCATCCCTTTAGGGAAGATCTATCTACAGAGTGTTCCGTTTCTGTTTCTGAGTAGCCTTTGCTATTCTATGCTTCACCCATGGAACTGATTGAATGTTGTTGGAAATACTTAGTCATATGCTTCAAGCTTGCATATTAACTATCATTTTTTTCTCACCAGATCAGATAGCTCAAGTGAAACCCTCATCTTACTTCAGATGTGAACAGATTGCATCTTGCATGCTTTCATCCACAACTCTGTTCGCTTTTCTGTATTTTCATCTTAATCCTTTGTAGTCCTTGGGACACTGGGCACAATTCAGCACATGTGGAAAGCACCCATCTTCGTGTGGCCTTATGGAGATTCTCTTTCACTGGACCAGAAAGCCTCACCTGTGTCCTTCTATGTAGCTCTGAATTGTCACTGTGCTTATGCAGTGATTTATGGAACTGAGGAAGACACCTTGATGCTTATGATTAAAAAGAATGAAATGTGTAATTAAAATTGCTCAAAATACAATTTTATGCATGAGCGCATTTTTGAAAAGTATGTGCAAATGTTGAATCTAATCATTGTAGTTTTAAAAATAAATATAATGAATGCTGAAATGCTATTGATTGTTACTTTTTAAAATTATGCCACCTGGGATTCTGACCCTGGAAGAATCTAAGTATTGTTTCTACTGACATTACGTTGTTTTAAGTTTGAAGAACACAAAAGACAGAGAGTCCTTTAGCAGAAAGTAAAGCTCACAATTAAAACATCACAATTAACTTTTTGAATTTGGCAGAATGCATGCTTTATTTTCCTTAAAGGAATACATTGAAATAAAAAAAGAAATATATATATATATATATATATATTTTAAACAATGAGTGTCTTGGGTGCAATTATAGAGATATGTAATCCATTTTACTTCAATAACTCCTGGTTTGCACACTTACCCCTTATTTACACTATAATTCACGTTGTAAACGAGCAAGCAGTGAGCGTGAGAAACGTTTTGAGAGGAGGAAGGAGCTGACTTTAATTACATGACAGGCCACCTTTTACTTATGAGAATAAAGTCAAAGATTTTTCTGAGAAACAAAATAGAAAATGGAAGAGAGTTGATGTTCCCTCAGGGAATTGCAAGAAATTAGTGTATTTAGCACACTTTCCAGCTATAAAATATGTCTGCATAACACATATCCGTAAAGACATCAGTAGTAATAAAAGTCATATATATATTCTTGTTCACTCTGTCCTGTCTATATATAATGTATAAATATATGTATATAAACATATATAATATTTCTAAGGTTACTTATTGTAAATTACATATTCATGTATGTGTTTGCTTATGGGTTGGTGCATGAGTGTTAGGGTGCTCACAGAGTCAGGAAGAGGACATTAGAAATCCTGGAACTAGAGTTATAAGTAGTTTCAGACTACTTGAAGTGTGTGCTAAAATAGAACAGGTCCTGTGGAAGAGCAGACAATATTCTTAACCACTGAGCCACCCCTCTAGCCCCATGTGCTGGCTAATTTTATGTCGATTGACACAAGCTTGAGTTATCAGGAGCAGAGGGAAACTCGGTTGAGGAAATGCTTCCACAAGACCCAGCTTTAGGGTGTTCTCTTAATTAGTGATGCATAGGGGAGGTCCCAGCCATTGTGGGTGGTGCCATTTCCAGGCTGGTGATCCTGGGTTCTAGAAGAAAGTAGGATGACTTGAAGTTTAAGTCTCTAAAGAAAGAAATTGAAGAAGATATCAGAAGATGGAAAGATCTCCCGAGCTCATGGATTGGTAGGATTAACAGTGAAAATGGCCATTCTGCCAAAAGCAATCTACAGATTCAATGCAATTCCCATCAAAATACCAACACAATTCTTTACAGACCTTGAAAGAAAAATTCCCAACTTCATACGGAAAAACAAAAAACCCAGAATTTTCAAAACTATCCTGTACAACAGATTGTCTGGAGGTATCTCCATCCCTGATCTCAAGCTGTACTATAGCAATAGTAATAAAAACTGCATGGTATTGGCATAGAAACAGAATGGTGGATCAATGGAACCAAATAGAAGACCAAGAAACAAACCCACACACCTATAGATACTTGATTTTTGAGAAAGAAGCCAAAACTATTCAATGGATAAAAGATAGCATCTTCAACAAATGGTGCTGGTCCAACTGGATGTCTTCATGCAGAAAAATGAAAATAGATCCATATTTATCACCCTGCACAAAACTAAAGTCCAAGTGGATCAAAGACCTCAACATAAAACCAGACATATTAAATCGGTTAGAAGAAAAAGTGGGGAAGAGCCTAAAACGCATTGACACAGGAGACAACTTCCTGAACAGAACACCATCAGCACAGCCTCTAAGAGCAACAATCAATAAATGGGACCTCATGAAACTGAAAAGCTTCTGTAAAGCAAAAGACACTGTTGTCAGAACAAAACGACAGACTGGGAAAGGATCTTCACCAACTGACAGAGGGCTGATATCCAGAATATATAAAGAACTAAAGAAGTTAAAAAGCAACAAATCAAGCAATCCAATTTAAAAAAATGGGGTATGGAGCTAAATAGAGAATTCTCTGTTGAGGAATATAGAATGGCAGAGAAACACTTAAAGAAATGTTCACCGTCCTTAGCCATCAGGGAAATGCAAATCAAAATGACCCTACGATTTCACCTTACACCCATCAGAATGGCTAAGATCAAAAACTCAAGTGACAACACATCCTGGAGAGGTTGTGGAGAAAGGGGAACCCTCCTCCATTGCTGGTGGGAATGTAAACTTTTACAACCCCTTTGAAAATCAATTTGGCACTTTCTCAGACAATCAGGAATACTGCTTCCTCAAGATCCAGCTATACCACTCCTAGGCATATATCCAAAAGATGCTCAAGTACACAACAAGGACATTTACTCAACCATGTTCATAGCAGCTTTATTCATTATAGCCAGAATCTGGAAAAAACCCAGATACCCCTCAGTTGAAGAATGGGTACAGATACAGAAAGTGTGGTACATTTATACAGTGGAATACTACTCAGCAATTAAAAACAAGGAAATCATGAAATTTGCAGGCAAATGGTGGGATCTAGAAAAGAACATCCTGAGTGAGGTATCCCAGGAGCAGAAAGACACATAGGGTATATACTCACTTATAAGTGGATACTAGACCTATAAGATAGGATAAGCATACTGAAATCTGTACACCTAAAGAAGTTAACATGGAGGACCTGGGGTAAGATCATCAATCCTCTTTTAGAAAGACAAATGGCATGGACATTAGAAGCAGGAGAAAACAAGTAACAGTACAGGAGCCTACCACAGAGAGCATCCGAAAGACTACCTAGCAGTGTATCAAAGGAGATGCTGAGACTCATAACCAAAACTTGGGCAGAGTGCAGGGAAAGAAGGGGATGTTGGTAAGACCTCGAGAGGACAGGAGCTCCACAAGAACCAAATATATCTGGGCACAGGGGTCTTTTCTGAGATCCCTAACCAAGGACCATGCATGGATATAACCTAGAACCCCTGCTCAGATGTAGCCCATGGCAGCTCAGTATCCAAGTGGGTACCCTAGTAGGAAAACAGGGACTGTCTCTGACATGAACTCAGTGGCTGGCTCTTTGACCCCACCCCCAACCCCCGAGGGAGGAGCAGCCTTGCTAGGCCACAGAGGAGGACATTGCAGCCAGTCCTTCATGAAGAGACCTGATAAGCTAGGGTCAGATGAAATGGGAGGAGAACCTCCCCTATCAGTGGACTTAGAGAGGGGCAGGGAGGAGATGAGGGAGGGAAGATGGGATTGGGAGTGAATGAGGGAGGGGGCTATAGCTAGGATACAAAGTAAATAAACTGCAATTAATATAAAAAGTAAAAATTTAATTAAAAAAAAAGAAAGTAGGATAAGCAAGCCATGATGAGTAAGCTGGTAAGCAGCGTTCCTCCAATGTTCTCTGCACCCTTCATGGCCTCTGCATCAGCTCCTGCCTCCAGGTTCCTGCCCTGCCTGAGTTCCTGCCTTCACTGTTTTTCATGATGAACTGTTATATGGAACTGTAAGTGAAATAAACCTTTTCCTCACCAAGATGCTTAGCAATAGAACAGCAATAGCAACACTAGCTAAGACGGAAATTGGTGCTGGGACTGTGTGGTATTGCTATGACAGACCTGCTGTGCAGTTTTGAGGAGGATTGTGGAAAGATTTTGGAATTTTGGGCTAAAAAAGCCAATGAGTATTCAGAGCTTGGTGAGCTGCTCTATGATCTTGGAAGAAAAGAGTGTTGAGAGAAATGTAGACGATGGAGGCCTGGCTTGTCAAGTTCCGGAAGAAAGTTTGAGAGTCACTTAAAAGACTCTTTCAGGAACATGGCATATTTTGAATGCAGAATCTGAGTTTCTGATTAGCTGGGGCTGAATAATTGGCTATGATTAACTAGCGACCAGAACCACTAAAGTAAAACCTCCGTTTTATAGGGACAATTGATGCTGGATTCAATCTGGAGCGAAGCAATGGGGGGTGATTAAGAAGAGGCCAACATTGAGGTGTAATCTGAGAAGTGTTTCCTCAGGGTCAGCGCACAGAAGCTGTGGTCCAGATATGGCCAAGGTTTTACCTCATACTGGCATTCGAATGTGGTAGTCTAGGAGTCACCCAAGCGGTGCTGGTTTTAAGGCATGAAGAGGCTGAGGAGGAGAGCTGAGGCGTGGCACTGCCTGGCAGGGCTGGAGTCCCTGCGGGAGCTTAGGGGGGGCTGTTGGTGAACGTACAGCCCAGCTGAAGCAAGAGACCTCAGCGTTTTTGGAGATGCCAGTACCGTGAGATGACCACCAAGAACAGCAGTAGCAGTGGAATGGAGCCAGCCACAGCCTTCAACAAGCTGTGTGTGCTGCAGATGACAGAGTCAGAAAAGTGACCCAAGCCCAAGGGAGGAGCCCGATTGTGAATGAATCTTTACTTTACTGTTCTGGTTTGTTTTTGCTTTGTTCACATTGGGACTTTTTCCAAATTCTTTCCTCTTGAAATAAAGTATTTAACTCCTTTTTGATTTTATGAGGGCCCAGTTTAGAGTCTTTGGGTTTTAGAAAAGACTTTTTTGTTTTGTTTTGTTTTGTTTTGTTTGTGTTTGTTCTTTTTAAAGAGACTGAACTTTTAATGTGCTTAAAGTTGTAAAGACTGCGAAACTTTTAAAGTTACTTATATTTTATATTGTGGTATTAATATTAATGTGCCTTCCTTGGAATAAATGAGAAAGGAAAGGTTCAAACTGAAAAGTGTTGTGTGTCAAATTGACAAGGGGTCAGTTGTGCTGGCTTGTTTTATTTCAGTTCGACACAAGCTAGAATTATTGGGAGCAGAAGGAGCCTCAACTGAGAAGATGGCTCCATAAGACCCAACTGTAGGGCATTTTCTTAATTAGTGATGGATGGAGGAGGGTCCAGTCCATTGTGTGTGAGGCCATCCCTGGGCTGGTGGTCCTGGCTGGGTACTACAAGAAAGCAGGCAGAGCAGGGTATAAAGATCAAACCAGTACGAAGCACTCCTTTCCGGGTTCCTGCCCTGCTTGAGTTCCTGCTCCCTCTGCTTTTGATGGTGAACAGTTGTATGGAGCTGTGGGCAAAGCAAACTCTTTCCTCCTCAGGCTGCTTTTTGTCATACTGTTTCATCACAGCACTAGTAACCGTAATTAGTAGTTAAGATATCGCATATACGTATTTTAAAAACACCTCCTGTGATAAATTATGCATGTCTACTTTAACAATAGGAAGGGTCTAATCTGTAGGGTGTTACTCTATTTAAAATAATGCTTTATACAAACACCACATAATTTGCTTAATTAGTCTTTTATTATTACTGAGTCACATTATTTCCAGACTGTATCATAAATAGAATCCAATCATTGTTCCTATGGAAAGTAAGCATGTACAACTGTTGGTTTTAGGATCCTGCCTCTACGGTCTACATCTTGGCTATGGCTATTAGGGACTTTCATATCTCCTCCCAGCTTCCACTAAAGTCATTACAGCCTATGTACCTCTGCCTTATCGTTAGAGAAGGGTTTTCCTGGGTTCAAAAAAAAAATGCAAGTGTAGTTTTCTACTTATTTCTAGGTAAACATTTGAAATATTAAGACCAAGAAACTTTTTGCCTTCCGTATTCAATTGAATTTCTCTCTTGAAATACTCCTTTATATAATGTGTTTGCATGTGTATATATACATTATATGCATATATAAACATATATGCACATGTACATGTAGGTACATATATACATTTACATGTGTATATATATGTACATCACATATGTATGTATATGTATATATATAGATGGTCATCATATAATTGCAGTGTCCATAGAGGTCAGAAAAGGCCATTGTATTCCCCTGGACTTGGGTTACAGGTGTTTGTGAGCCACCAGGTAAATTCTGGGAACTGAACTGGGTGTTTTATATTGTGATATTAGTATTAATCTGTAAGAGCAGTATGTGTCTTAACTGCTGAGCCATCTCTCTAGCTCTGCATTTTCTCTTAAACAGACCAAATTTTGGAAATGTTTTTGAATCACTGGAACTGCCGGAGAAGTGACCATTCCCACTCAAGGGTCTTCCATTGTTCATGGGGAAACCACACATGGCCCCTGCCATCCAAGAATCCTGGGACTGGGCTATACACAAAACTTTATGGTATCAACATATATGAACTTTTGTCTATCTAATGTAATGTCTTTACTTTAGTTCAGCTCTTTCCATTGTACTTATGTACGGAATCTTAATTTTCTGACATTTTTATTATAAGAATTTATTTTCTTCTTTTGCTCTGTGCTTCTTAAATTCTTCATTATCTGTGCTTTATGGGAGAAGTGTACAATTTCCTGTCCAATATTGCACCGCCAATCAAACAGAACAGAGACCACTGATGACAATATTGCCAGCCTGCCTTTCTCTTCTTTGAATATGCTCTGTTTTTGTTTTGTTTTTCTTTTTGATTCTTGAGGCAGAACTCTGGATCTACCACTGAGTGAACAATGTGGCTTTGAGAGATTTGCTAGTCTTATTTTGGATGCTGTTCTCTGTTCTGTGAAATGGTTACAGGGGCAGTCCTGCTCTGGTGTGGCTGCTATCAACAGAGCAGCTGACACTGTGCACACACTTAGCTGATGCCTGCCACGCTTTGCAGCTCACTGAGCAGTAGCTTTGCCTCTTCTCCACCACTTTGTTTGGGCTGTGTTTGTTACAGTTAACAGCAAGTTAAGCCTTTTGTTGTTACACTCCAAGATCTTTCTTTTAATAAGCTTTTAATTTCCATTTTTGCTTTCTTGGGGGTGAGCTATTTGACCTCAGTAATTCAGCCTGTGCTTTGGGTGTATGCAGGGCTGTGTTTTCCTGTTCATCGGTTTCCTATTCTGCTTTTTTACATACCATGCCATCCATATAATGTGTAATCTGGGAAGGTAGGCAGACACCTATTTTTTGTTAGTTTGTTTTCGTTGTATCAAGATTACCCTCACCTCATTCTTAAATAATATTATTGACTCATCCTTGGTCCCTATCACTCATCTTTTCTCAGTGGTGACCTTCGCTAGATCAGTGGTTCTCAACCTGTGGGTCACACTCCTTTTGGGTTCAAATGACCCTTTCAAAAGGGTAGCATATCAGATATGTTGCATATCAGACATTTACATTACAGTTCATACCAGTGGCAAAATTACAGTTATGAAGTAGCGATGAAAATAATTTTATGGTTGGGGGTCACCACAACATGAAGTGTACCAAAGAGCTAAAGCATTAGGAAGACAGAGAACCACTGTCCTAGATTCTACCTGTCTCTTTAGCTTTCTTTCGTGTGTGGGTATCTTTGCTGTGTATGTGTCCTTTCTAAAAAACCCATGGCAACATTACAAAAATGGCAAACATTCAGGCAGTACTTTATGGTTTCTGGCATAAAATGCATTCTTTTCTTTTTGTGTGTGTGTGTGTGTATTTGGTCATTGTAATAGAAGTTAAATAAGGAAAGTAGGGAAATGCAAAAGCCGAGATCCTAGCTGGGCCACAATGATACCCAGTGGCATTTTTTTCTTTCCATCAATATTTTTATTTCATGTCCTTTTATTTCCAAATCACAGCAAAGCCTGTGCCGGCATTGTACTTTATTCACCTCAGCTAATAAAATAAAAGCAATCCCTGTGCTTACACAATTATAAAGAGGACCTGGCTTTTTTGTGAATTACATCCAGTCTCTGCTCACATTAGCATATCTGTCATAAAGAGACCTAGAAACCAATTCAGGTACAGCTTCAAATAGAAAAGAAAAGCGCCTTGATTTCTTGAGATTACATTTATTATTTGGGACTGCAATCTTGTTTATCTTGATGAGGAGCTCCATGCTCAAGAAAAATGTAATTTCAAATAAATCTCCCCCTGCTCTTTCTTCACGCTGAACTTTGGTGCGCATTTCTCTAGCAGATGCTGTTGCAAATCTCTGTACCTGGGGACCTGCTGTTATTCTAGAATAAAAGGTAGGTATAGATACACATTTGGAAAGTCTCTGAAAGTAGGCAGCTTTAGACAACTTGCTGTAGTTATAACCATGAGGAAGTCATGGTTAGTAAGCATAAGGGTTTGCTCTCTGCTCTCAGGGCTGGAGGCCTCCCCCCAAATAAACAATCTCCTGTTTCTCCTTCTTTGATGTCTTTCAAAGGCAATTTCTTCATTCCTGTAGCATCATGGGATTGAGTTTCAGGGGATGTGACTGGGAGGTTTCATCCCCACATCTACCAGACTTCCTGATCACACCTGAATCTGAAATCAGATGTCAGGTTATCAGTGTAGATAATATTAATGTATTTGTTGAACTAGACTGTCCTGGAGGCAGCATAATGTAGAGTCTCTTAATGAGCTTTCACCTGGACTGAGAACAACACTTGGACGGCACCTGTATAGGATCCCTTTCAGTCCTTGGACACCGTATCCACACTTACAGACCTCATGCTTGCCTTACTGTAAAATGGAGATCCCACCAAGAGTGTATCTTTCATGTTTGTCAGGAGCATGAAGTATAAGTACATAAGAAAGAGGTTAGCATAGTAACAGCAGAAAAGAGCTCTCAGATTGGAGAACATTTGTATGACGTTGGCAAGTCCCTTTTGTTTACTATCAAGTTTGTAGATTGATATCTGGGCCTCAGATGTAGATGACTGACTTTTAATTCTGACTTCTTAGGTTTTATAGTTTATTCCAGGACATGTGAGGGTGACTATGGGTTATATTTCCTTTCAACATTTATCTCAGTCCAATTCACAACCACCCTTATCATTGCTTAACTCTTCTGAGCCTCCTTGTAAGCAGATCTGGGGAAGAGAAAATAAGCTGTTCTGTTTGCCTTGCTGCTGACAATGCCCTTGTTCATCCCTTGCCTTTCCTGGGCCAGAGCATGGACTGATGAAGGGATTATGTGAACCCTGGCAAGCTTTCTAGCCGCCTGTCATGGTTGGTATTGATCATTAGCTTGACAGGATCTAGAATCACTGAAGAGACAAGGCTGTTTGTGAGGGATTGCCTAGATAAGGTGAGTCCTCCCATCCCAAGTAACCTTAAGCACCAGTAGCATAATTGCACAGGCTGGGAGTCTCCACAGACTGAAAGAGCGAAGGTGAACTGGGCACCAGTGTTCCCTGCTCTCTGCTTCCTGACTGTGGATGCCATTTGCCTCATGCTTTGCTACCAAACTTTTGCCACCACGAAGGACTGTATTTTCAAATGTGAGCCAGTATAAACCCTTTGCTTTTGTTAGTTTTTTTTTTCTCATAGCAATTTGAGATAAGTTGCCAAAGGACTCCCCATGGAAAAGTAGGTGTCTGCTACTATCTCATATAAGATAACAAAGTACACGAGTCAGCGTTTTACAGAGATAGTTTCAGCAACAGGTGAGTTATGGAATCTACATGGAAGACTGGATAGAGAAAATGTCATTTATATACCTGATAATATATACATATAATGAAATTATTTCAGCTATCAAACAGAGCAAAATAACATAATTTTCCAGGATGCAGCTAATGATCATCATATTAAGTCAATCTCCAAAAGCCAGATATTGCGTGTTTTCTCTTATTTATGAATCCTAAATGTTATAAATACAGATAACGTCATACACACATTGATGACCTGAAAGTGGAAGCCAAAGTGTCTGGGGGATAAGACAGGGTCAGTGTCAGAGGGAGAAGGTAGAAAGGGGAGGGTAGGAGAGGTCAATATGGATGGTCAGAATCCATGTATAAAAAGAATGCCAGTGTCCCAGGCCTCTCTCCCCTCGGTACTTAAGAGGGATAAACTGCCATTCAGTTTCACGTCTTCTCATCACTTTTAACAACAATGAATGACATCATAACAACAATGAGTGATGTCACTGCTTCATTGCAGATGGAAGAGCAGCCCCTGCAACAGCCTAGGAAAATGATGGCAAGTCCTGCATCCATGCTGATGGGTGCTCAAATATGTGTGCCAGAATTAATTCCCCTGTGCTACAGCCAATAAACAAGATCAGTTTCTTCATGCATGCATGCAAGACATGCTTGGCAACTGAGAATTTGTTTTCATTCACGAGCGCAGAGGAGACCAGACTACACACAAGAACGCCATAAGTGATCCGGAGCACAGCCTAGTGTCCCAGCATGGCCACCACCAGCTACATACCTTCAAGTTGGCTTCTCTGAGGCTGAAATCTGAGGTTGAAGTTACGTGGGTTCTTATCAGGCGCTGAGCTTTCGTCTCATCTATGTGGGTTATTTTTATTTCTCTAGACACCCCATGCGGTCAGAGCTAAGACGGTCCATGGGCACACAGCATGCAAACATCACAGCTGGGGTGAGAGCTAATTGGACTAACCAGAGACCACAGAGGCCACAATCTTCACCTTGTGTACCGCATGCCGCACAAAGGGAGGCTTCATTTCAATAGAGATAAGTGGGGTGTTTTCATGTCTTGTACTTAGCCAGTGTTTTAATGCACAAGAGACAAGGAGAGAGGGTGAAGGAGAGAAAGAAAAAAAGTCTGCACACATTCCTAAGATAATCACATCTCTCAATCTTAGAAATGCGGCTTTTTTCTTCACTGGACGTAAATAGTCTCACATAAAGACACATACCCAAACAAAGCGCAGCCCAAAGAAAAAGACTGAGTTGGTTGCTCTCCTCTTTCTTTGTAGTATAATGTTTTATGTTAAGGTAGCCATGAATCTCCGACTTGACTTAATTAAAAAATCTGCTTCATTTCTAAACTAGCACTCAGGTAAGTGTCAGCCTTCTAATTATACGCACAAAAAATATGTTTGGAGCCTGTACTAAAAACTGTTTGCACAAGGCTTTAATCACTGTGAAGGAAAAGCTGGACCTTCCAGCGACATAAATAACCATCTATTTCTTAAGTGTGCTGTAGAGTTCTCTCCCTGAGAAAATTCCACGACTTTGAAAGTAATATAATGGTAATTAATTACTAGAAAGAGATTAACGCTACCTGCCAAGAATGCTAAAGAAATGCAAGCGGCCCCAGGAATGTAATCTGCAGGAAATTCAGCAGGGGTGTGTGTGTGTGTGTGTGTGTGTGTGTGTGTGTGTGTGTGTGTGGAGGGTATGGCGTGCTCAGAGTCAAGGCTGTTTATTTCATATTTCAAACAGTTCCCAGATGGTCATTTCTCCTTTTAGTTTATTTTCTTGTACTGTATTAGTCTGGGTTATTTTGTTGTAATTTATTAGTGCGGTCAACTCTTATCAAAACAGTTGCATTCTCTTATCATTTCTCATGGGTGAGTATGGTGCGTGTGAATGTGTGAGGTGGGCACACACACATGCAGAGTCCGTAGGAGGATGGTAGTATCCTGCTCTACCATTCTTTGTCTCATTCCCTTAAGACAAGATCCCTCACTGGACATGGATCTGGGGGTGGGTGGTGGCAGCAAACCATAGTGCTGCCTCCCTCTGCTCCCCACAAGACTGGGGTTACAGGCTTGTGCCTGCCTTTTTATGGTGGTGCTGGGGATTTGAACTCAGATCCTCACCTCATACAGTAAGTGCTCTGATTCACTACGCCCTCGTCTCCCCAGTTCCCAGATAACTTTGGATTGTCCTTTGTGTCCTTAAAATTAAACTCTTCTTTCACGGTACCTATTGTCATGACGCTTTGCCCAAAAGCCTTTGGTGACTGTTAATTTGGGGGACATTTTAATTTTGCATGTTTGTACGTGTTTGTGTGCATGTCTGTTGGGCACACCTTTGTGTGTGTGTGTGTGTGTGTGTGTGTGTGTGTGTGTGTGTGTAAGCTAGAAGACAACCTCAGATACTGATCCTCTAGTACTTGTCTGGCTGAGCATCTCTCAGCTCCTATGTTTCAGTCTGTAAAGAAGCACACTGAGTTCCTCATGAGCATGAATACATTCTAGCCCCACTTTTCTAGGCCCTGTCATGCCCTCTTTACCAGCCCACTGATACCCAAATTTAACTGCTGAGGCATGATTGGGAACATAAGAGTTAGAAATAAGTGTTAGGCCACTCCTAGGAGTTTACTTTTCCAGGCAAATGGACCTGTAACCTCTGCTGTAACAAGAGAGCCAAAGTATTCAGCCACGTTGGAAAATCATTTGCTGTAAACCACACTGCTTGCCTTTCCTGTGTCATGTTAACTGCACTTCCAGAACCTCTTCATCCAGCATCAGCCATCTTGCTTCTAGATGTGGGGAGTTCAGTGGCTTACTGGTGTTGGTTTGGGTTTCCTCACCACAAAGCAGTCTCCTTCCTTCCTTCCTTCCTTCCTTCCTTCCTTCCTTCCTTCCTTCCTTCCTTCTTTCCTTCCTTCCTTCCTTTTCTTTTTTTTCCTTTCATTTCCTTCACTCCCCTCCCTGCCTTCCTTATCTATCTATCTATCTATCTATCTATCTATCTATCTATCCATCCATCCATCCATCCATCCATCTATCTATCTATTGTTTAACTTGAAATAAATTCTTGTTACTAAGTTCCAGATAGTCTTGGTAAAGAGCGTTTTCTAGGATGGCTTCAGCACCATCCTAGTTAGACAACAGTGAGGTCAGGAGCAAGTTAGTGCTGCCTTCATAGCCTGTCTCAGATGTGACATGCTCTCACTTCTGCTGTGTTCCACACATGCACACACAGCCATTGAGTGCACTCCCAACTCCAGTGGTGGCACCTTGGTTTTCCTCTCAACTGTGACAAAATGCACTGACAGAAACAACTTAGGGGAAGAAGGATTTCTTTTTTATAATTAGTTAATTTTTTATTAATTCTAGTTTATTCACTTTGTATCCTAATTGTAGCCCCCTCTCTTGTTCCCTCCCAATCCCATCCTCTCTCCTTCCCTCCCTCCACCCATGCCTCTCCCCCAGTCCACTGATAGGGGAGGTCCTCGTCCCCTTCCATCTGACCCTAGCCTTTCAGGTCTCATCAGAACTGGCTGCATTGTCTTCCTCTGTGGCCTGGTAAGACTGCTCCCCACTCAGGAGGAGGTGATCAAAGAGACAGCCACTGAGTTCATGTCAGAGACAGTCCCTGTTCACATTACTACGGAACCCACTTGGACACTGAGCTGCCATGGGCTACATCTGTGCAGGGGTTCTAGGTTATCACACTATGCATGGAAACAACCCAGATGTCCTTCAGTTGAGGAATGGATACAGAAATTGTGGTACATTTACACAATGGAATACTACTCAGCAATTTAAAAAAAAAAAAAAGTAAATCATGAAATTTTCAGGCAAATGGTGGGAACTAGAAAAGATCATCTGAGTGAGGTATCCCAAAAGCAATAAGACACACATGGTATATACTTACTTATAAGTGGATATTAGATATATATTATAGGATAAACATACTAAAATCTGTATACATAAAGAATCTAAGCAAGAAGGAGGACCCTGGGTAAGATGATCAATTCTCATTCAGAAAAGCAAACAGGATGGACATTAGAAGAGGGAGAAAATAGAGAACAGACAGGAGCCTACCACAGAGGGACTCTGAAAGACCCTACTCTGAAGGGTATCAAAGCAGAGGCTGGGATTCATAGCCAAACTTTGGGCAGAGTGCAGGGAATCTTATGAAAGAAGGGGGAGATAGAGAGACCTGGATGGGCCAGGAGTGCCACAAGGAGAGAGAAAAAGTCTGGGCGCAGGGATCTTTTCCAAGGGATTTCTTTTCGCTCCATTCAGTTGCAGTCCACATTGCAGAGAGAGTCACCGGTGGCAGGAGCAGAAGGCAGCTGGCCACATCCACAGCCAAGGGCAGCTAGAGAAAGGGTGCCTGGCAGTGCCTGGGGCTTAGCTCACCCTTTCCATTCCTGTGCTTCATGAACTCAAGCCCAGGAAACATGTCACTCATGGTCAGGGCATGTTTTCTCTCCTCAGTTAGTCCAGTTAGGAAAATCATTCACAGTGAGTCCACAGACTAATACAATCCGTGTGATCCCCATTGATGCTTTCTTCCTAGGTGACTCTAGTTTGCTTCAAGTCGACAATTACACCTGGGAACCTTACACAAGCTGAATACCAGGAGGTACTTACTGGTCCCCCGGTCCATGTCTGATGCTGGCCCTCACAGTAGGCCTTCTGGATTTTTGTGCTAAGCTTAAACCCTTGTTTGTCCACTCTTTATTTGCAGCTCTTCTGGTAGAGTATTTCTCATTCTGTATACATATGTGGTGGTCTAGATATCTTACCAGATGCAGAGCAGAATGCTGACTAAAAACTTGGCTCTGAGACAAAACTTAGTGCATTAAATCCCAGTTCCATACTATGTGGTCCTGAGTAAGTTGATCTGAGCCCTAGCTTCCTGACTTACTATGACTGTGTTATAGTTACTGTAAGCCTTTATAGTACCCAGATAGCCATCCCAAGCCTGGAGCGCATGGTGGGCTCAGGGCTTCTCATTCCCTGTAACTTACAAATTGCCCTGCGATCTATCAATAGTGTTTGGTAAGTAATCATTTGCATTTTCTCTCTCCAGTGTTAAGTGTGATTTTTCCTACTTTTCAAGTTTCTATAAATGTAAGGCAATATTGGAAGTATGGAAAGGACATTTAAATTCATCATTGACATCTTCCTCAAAGAATAATCTTTTAAAATGAGTCTATGTAGAGTCCATTGAGAGATAGTAAGTACCACAAGGACCAAGACACTCCTGGCTTATAGTTTATTCACCTGCTACACTGGCTGGAGGGACAAGGCGAGCCACCACAGTTGGGAGGCTAACTCAGCTTATAATGGTTTTGGTGACTACTTCTTTGTGTATAAATCACCTATAAATCACAAGGTATAAAGAAGCTTGAACTTGCCCAAAGCTCTGTACTGGGGTCTTCCAAGTTCTTAAAACACCCGAGCCAGCATTTATATCTCTTAAGAAAAACCTCAAAAATCTCATTAGACACCTACTTTGTTGTTTATTCTGAATAGAAGCAGTCAAACTGACCCTGGAGTCACTGAAACATAGTAGGCGTGCCAAAGGCATCATTGAACTTGACTATAGACTCAAAGGAACAGTTGTGAGTCATCAAGTAGAGTCCCTGAAGACTTGCTCCATGGAGGACTGGCTTAGGGAGGGGAATGACATTTAAAGTTCATGAACATTTCTATAGGGTACTTCAATCTTCGTAAGTAACACAATCATGACAGTTTAGTCTTCAAGCTTGAAGAACTCAGAGTTAGGAGCCTGCTCTTAGAATTATTCAATGCATTTAAGGTGTTGCATGCATGGGACAGCCCCTCTCTGACTCTGGGAGTCAATTGTTGTATGGCTCTGTGCCTGTGGGGTTTGCACTGAGCAGAAGCATGTAATCTGCATGGAGGTGATGTAGGATACAGAGACAGGGGCGTTTCTGGTGTCTGATTCATATATTACTGGTAGGGGTGTGGTAGACAGTAGCATCTGGGACATCATTGAGGCATCTTATCCACCTCAGTGGCTGAGAGCATGTTCTTTGAACTTGTTGTCTGGATTTGAACCACAGCATCACTGTAATGCTGTATGACCTTGGCCATGCTGCTTCATCTCTTTGAACTTCTGTTTCACCATCTGACATCTCTAGATAATGACAGGACATATTCCACAATGTGACCATAGGCACTAGTGACATCATTGTATAAAGCAACCTGGCAAATCGTGTCTAGTCACCAATTCTGCACCCTTACTGCTTGATTCTTATACCTCTTGTCATAGTTGCTGCTGTTATTTTTTTCATTGTTCTGGTAACCATTGGTAGTGTTCACAGGAACAGTGAGCCTCGTGTCTCTCCTGCCTGTCTTGTCCATTATTGTCACTGTTACATCTTACTTTCTTCATGCTCCATCTTATTCCAGAGTCTCAGACAGAGTACTCTTATTTAAAAATCACTTAGCGAGTGTTGTTAGAATCAAACTAGGAGACTTGTTCAGCAGGCTGATTTTAGTAAGCTGATTGGAGGAGCCAATGATTGAAATTATGTGCTCTCTGTGTGTGTGTGTGTGTGTGTGTGTGTTTGTGTGTGTGTGTATGTAGTCCAAAATCCATCTCAGGCATCATTCTTTAGTTGGCACTATATTTGTTTTTATGAAGGAGTCTTTGACTGGCTCAGATCTTGCCAAGTTGGCTAGCTTTGTTTGTCGATGAGCCCTAGAAATGGCTTGTTTCTGCCTCTCTAGGGCTGGGATTACAAGCATATACCATCATGATTAGATTTTTCTGAGAACTGATTCCGGATCCTCATGTATGCAAGGCAATTAATTTACTGATCAAGCCCTGTCCCCAGGCACAAGTTGACATTTTAAAAATGGATTCAGGAAACACCCTCATTCCTTAGAGGTTGTTATCTAGCTTTACTGAGACCACAGTCTGTCTCAGATGCTACTCGGTAAACTTTGTATTTGTTATTCTCACAGAAGCTCTGTTAGGTCCATGCGGCCATCTCTATTCAATAATGGCCAACTCTCAGAGAATTCAAATAACTTACCTGAAGTTAGACAGTTCCAGAGCTAGCCTCCTTCTAAGCCCTTTTCATTCCCATCATGCCATGCTGTGTGCCACTATGGGTAAAGCTCTGTTCCTTAGCTGACTGATTTGTACTGGCCCAGGACATGGGGCTAGTCTAAGCTCAGACTAGTGAAATATAAAGTCTTAGACCTTGACTTTTTGGGGCCCTGTGACACTAGCTTTGTCACCCTGTGGGCCTTTTCTCTGACTTCTGGGTCTCATTTCAAGGACTGTACATTAGCTCTGTTTTTAGGACTAAGAGCTTGTCTCTTACCCTGCAAGCCACCCTGCTTTTCCTGTTTTAGTTCCCCCTTTATTCCCTGTTAGCTAACTCCCCTGAGATCAATGTCCTTTGAATATTTTTGGGTTCTTTCTGAAACTGGCCTACCAACTAAAGGAGCCTGGAGAGTGACATTGAGGCTGGGGCTCAGTCTATGCTCTTAAGAGTATAGTCACTGGAGAACAGGGCAGGTACACCCCAGTCCTTCAGGAAAGGCAAAACTTGGCATTGAAAGTAAGACATGCTCATGGTGGTAAACTTTTCTATGTTGGTGATATTGGAACATCATTTTGAGTGAGAAACCGTACTTTAAGATCCCATGGATGTGGCTATAGAAGGACAGTGGAAAGAGGCAAAAAGCCTCTTTGGATCCTGGTGATGGAGTATAGGGTGTGAGGACACATGATGGCCGTTGGGATGAGGAGTGGGAATGACCGGAAGTGTGATGGGGTGTATCATGCTTAGAAGTTGGTTGGGGTCACTGGAGGACTTTAAACACAAGTAGGGTGTGGTTTTCAGTCATTTAGGTCCTCAGGTGTGCTGTGCTGGGATGCCCATGATGAGACTGAGATGTACAAAACTGCCATGTTTCACAGTGACGCCTTGTTTTTTTCCCTCCACCCTGCTCACACTCCCTCACACACTCTGTGTGTCTGTCTTCATCTCTCTGCATTTATATGTGTGCCTGCATGTTCACGCACATACAAGGCTCGCCGTAATGTAGCATCAAGAACATTCCTTTGTAGTTTCTCACCTTTTATACTTCTTTGAAACTCTACTGCAAAAGATCAATATAAACATATCAAAGTGAACTCAAAAGTTAACCAAGTATTTAAACGCAAAATTAGCTTCTTGCTAATGGCTGAATCTTCCTCATAATTTTGTCCTAAGGAATTCTCTGCATGTTCTTCCTTGACAAGGATATCATTTAAAGTCAAGGAGGGGAAAATGCAGCTAATAAGCTCCTCATTCCCTCTCGCTGACAGATTTTTAATATAAGTGTCACAGGATGGATCTTCAAAATCCATTCTGTGCCCTTTCTAGTCAAGTCTCTCCACACCAGTACTTTGGAGGTGGCGTCAGGGACATCTGACTTCTGACACTCATTTAAAACAATTTGGCAAATATTAATTGAACATTTGCCAGGCACCAATGCCTATGTCAGACAATTCAGGCACTAAAGAAGTGTAGCATAGGTAGGTTGTTTGCATTGGCTGCATGTGTGGATGGATATGCATATATATATATATATAGTGATGAGGCATCATGAACCATATGTGAAGTTGGATACCTAGAGTTAGCTTTGTGAGTCCACACCACGAATTGTAAACACAAGAAAATATGGCTGACAAAAAATTACACGAACAAGAAGTACAGACTCTACTCCTTTTATCCTGGATGCAGTAACATCAAGGCTTTGAAAGATTTTAAGCAAGGGGCTAACACTGGATGATCTCTTAGGGACGACAGTTTGATGGATAGTAAGTAGGGATAGCTGTAGCACACATTGAATAATTGATTAATGTTCTTAATCTATGTCTCCAGGCAGAGTTTCTGAAGGGAGATGACAATGCCTGGTCACTGGATTTATAATATGAAGGACAGGGATAGGAGTGGTTGGATTGCAGCCTTTGATCACCCTGGGCAAGCAGTGGAATTCAAGTACAGAGTGATGAGACCCTGAATACAGTAACTATGTTGCATTTATATACTGTGTACTGCATAAGAGAGGTGAAGATGGAGTGGCGTGGCAGTTAATGTTAAATTCCACCCTGCCACAACCCAGAATTACATTGAAGACAGCCTCAGTTGAAAGTCTAGATCAGGTTGTCTGTGTGGGGTGGTCTTGACTGTTAACAAGGGGAGGAGGACCCTGCACATGGGATGTACAATTTCATAGGCTTGGCCTCTAACTGCTTAATGGTGATGAAAGCTAGGTGAACCTAAGAGACCAAGCAGGCAGCATCTACTTCCCCTTGGTGATGATCTGGAATTGTAAGCCAGTAACTCTTGCTCCTCTAAGCTGCTTTGTGTCTGAGGATGTTATCACAACAACAGAAATGAAACTAGGACTATTGACTACATGAATGGTATGTGGGCTTCATGGACTATTGGAGAGGGAGAGAATGAAGGATACTTAGGCCAAGGTCTAAGCCCCTGTTTTTATTGCCTCAGAGGACACTTAATGAACACCTTGTATATCTTGTATACAAGATCATGCTAACATGCAGGATAGCTTATGCACAATGCATACCTAAGTGTTGGTTAAAAAGTCTGCATTATGGCAGTTTATGGAAACTTGCTCAGTATGTCTCCAACTGCTGCTAGACATGCCCCAGGCAGAGTAAGTAATTTTTTCTGATTTCCCTTCTTTTGATGTTGAAGGAGATTCTATTTGGTAGCCAACAGGTATACGTTTCTCTGATGCCTTCATGCCACTCCCCTCTGCAGATGGCCCTGTATCAGCTCCAGCAACCCTTAGATTGCCTTCCTCTACTTGATCTACAGACAGTAAAGGAGGTATCCCCACAAAGGCTACATGCTGCCATGCCCAACACCATGCCCCGTGGTGTTTGGTGTTGGGTGGAATTTACCTGTTGGCAAGCTCCTTCTCTTTGGGAGTGAGAAGAATTCCACATAGTGGTTCCCTCCTCTTTCATTCACGGCCTGCTTGTACGGTCATAAATCTTGTCATATACCTGCTCCTTTCTATCCTGGCTTCCCAGGTCATTTCAGACATTTAGTGGAAAAGGAGAGAGAGAAACAAACAAACAAACAAACAAACAAAAACCAAGACCCAGTTACTCAACATTTAGATAGCTCTAAATTTTAACTACCTCAACTATATAATTTAATATAATTCCTCAGCAGGTCAATTTTGCCACAAAATTAAAATATCTGTTTCTCCATGTACTCATCACATGCCCAGTCTGGCTCAAATCTCAAATGGTGGCTCCATTACTTTGTTCTCAATTTTGTTACATAACCAATCACATCTACGGGGATGAAAACCACAGAAAAAGCCAAATGAAAATATAAAGAAGAAAAAGAAATTCTTTCCCGAGTAGAGATGTCCTGAAGTGTTTCCTCAGAGCAGGCTTTTTATCTCTTCAAGGATAAGGGGTCAAGCTGAAAAAAAAAACAAAACAAAACAAAACAAAAAAACAAAACAAAACCATGTTTCCTTCTTGTATAATTTCTGACCTTGAATGTACACCTGTCCTCTCAGAAGGTGGATTTGTTGTGGAGTCAAGAGGACCGGGATATGCCTCCCCTCTTCAGAGAGCTACCTGGATTCACTGAGAAGTGTAGGTCAGTATCTGTGACTCTTCTAGAAGCTCGGGAAGAAGGGAAGGAGCCTGAGAAGCTGTCTGTTCCAAAATGCCCCAGGAACAGAGGTAAAGCGTGCTCTACACAGGGTTGACATTCCAGGGTCACCCTCCTCTCCAGTGGCTCTGCCTGTTCTCGTTTTATTTTGTGACTGAGTAGGGAACACTGTGTGGCTGGTGGGGACAGGACTCTGTCTCCAAAGTGGAGAAATGGGAGTGGTACCTGCTCGGATATTGTTGTCATGGTAGCTGGCACTTGCAAAGGACTAGTTAGCCACTTTAGTTTACGCTGGACACAGAGCAAGGCAAAACCCTACATGACTATTTGTCCAGCCTCCTGCATCTGAAACTGCTTTGTTTTCTTTAAAATAGCCATTCTAGGTTCTGTTTTATCTCTCTTTTTGTTCCTGTCATTTGTTTTGAATATGGATTCAACTATCTCAGGGTGATCAGGACAGTTTTCATGGAACTTCTGGAACTCTCAGGGCATCACACATCAGAACACTTTTATTTTATGTTTCAGTGTTGGTCATGTATGAGGGAAAATTTGTTCCTTCATCATCATTGTCCAATTATAATCTATAGTCCATCTGTATTACTTTAAATTTAAATACAATGAGATGAAATAATAGATTTAAAAGAAGGAAGGTAACACAACTCCATGAGCCACACACCATGTGGCATCATGGGCATATGGACGTCTTGCGTGAAATTTTGTGCCTTATATATTTTTTTAAGCAAACATCTCTTGAAATGAAGGATCTAGAGGAGGCTAGCTTGATTTCTCCATACCTAAACTTCTAACATAAAGATATGCTGAATACAAGAAAAATGTGTGATTAATTCACTGAGTTCAAGTACTCGTTTTCATGGTGGTGACGATGTTTTAATCTCGCCTTCCAAGATAATAGCATTGTTATTTATTTTCCAATTAGGTAGGTGTGTGTGTGTGTGTTTGTGTGTGTGTGTGTGTTTACATCACAACCCATGTGTAGAGGTCAGAGAACAACTTGTGAAAGCTGAATCTCTCCTTTCACCATGTGGGTCCCAAGGATTGAACTCATCAGATCAGTGGCAGCATTTTTACTCTGAGTCCTCTTGCTTGCCCCCAAGGCGACTAGATTTAAAAGTACTATAGGTGTATGCACTATGTATCAGACTTCAGCTTATTAATATTCAACACACATTCTGTCCTCAAACTTGATAAACACGCAATGGGATGGGATATCTTACTTTCTTATTTGGAACAGCAGTTCTCAGGTCAATGTCACAAAATTCAGTAAATTCAAGTAAATAGTTGATAAATAAGTGGAATTAAAATTGTATATTTTTCCTACCTAAATCTCTGGGAGGGCAATTTTACCAATTTTTGAGGGTATTTGAAGGTATTCAAAGAGATGGCCTTTGAAGATGTGTGGATAAATGAATTTGGATGTGAGCATATCAGAAGGCTTCTCAGTATAAATCTGCCATGTTCCAAAAATGGAACCCTTTACCAGAAACATGGCCCATGCCTTCTGGTCCCCAAAGGCAACTTGTGTTTCTTGTGCATCTGTAGAAATAGGAGCATCTCTTTGGGTGGATGACACCTAAATGAACATCTGTACAAAGTCCCAATTTATTTCTAATATCAGAGATCAGACCTCTACTCTTGCCTGTTGCGTCTAAAACAAAAAGGGGGAACTGTAGAGAGCTGCGGAATGCTATGCCTTAAAGATGGAGCTGGTTTCCGCCTTCCACCTTCCCGATGGTGAGTGCTCTCTGTCACGAACAACTCCACATTTGGCTAAGGCCGAGGATCTGGCTTGCTTCCATGTATGTGGACCTATCTGCATTGCCCCCGTGGCACGCCTGGGTTGGCTATCCAGAGGCTATTTAAGCTGTGGGCTGGCTTTCCCCGGGGTCCGAGGATTGTTCAATGTTCCTGAATAAACTGCATTGAAAAAAAAAAAAAAGAAATAGGAGCATCGCTGAAATCTTTATGAAGTACCATGAATAGCCACATGGAGGGGTTCTCCCTGTTTCAAACACTGGCGTATTGACACAATGTGCTTCCTCTGTGGGTGGCTCTCTAGGGCTGCCCAGAGATGAGCGGTCATAACCATGTGTTTGAATATTTAATAACAGCTTTTAGTTCTCCTAAGGAAGAGCAATGGTCAGGGAGCCAATTACAGGGAGCCAGTAACAGAAAAGGTGGGGAACTTTGCAAATGGCTCGTGTCTGTTGTAAATTAGTGATGACTCAAATTATACCTACAGCTATCACAGCTCTCATTTCCCACTTAATGTGTTCTCTCGAGCACAGAGTCTGTAATTTCACCAAATATAGCCTAGCACTTGTGGTGCTCCGGCACGCTTCAGGCCATTGTTCTTTCAGCGTGATGTCACAGAAGGCAGGCGAAGAGCTTGCTGGGTCTTCTCTCTGGAAAGCACAATCTTAACAGTGGGAGAAAGACACAGGCTCCTTACCAGACCTACTAAGCCAGACTTGAACTTCCCCCAAGGTTCCGATAACTCCAGTGCACAGTGAAGTCCAAGAAATACCAGTCTTGAAGACTTTTGTGTTTTATGCATTATAGTCTACTTGCCTGTTATAACGACAAAGGAAGTGGCTCTCCTCCACAAATCCATTTTCACAGAAATGAAAACAGATGTTTGGACCCGGTATGGAGGCGGCAGGGCAGTTGCCTTGGACCTCAATGTTAGATAACCATGATTTTGTGTATCCTGGTCCCTAGATGTCATAGTTCAAACTGATGGCTTTACTTCTTTGCAATAGTCTGGAGAAATAGACGTGTATTTTTTTTTTTTTTAATGCATGTGTATATGACTTCCTTAATGAAAGCTTTACTGCAAAAACACTCTGTTCCTAATGTATCCTAAAGTGAAGGTTTGTGTTCTTAATTTTCCACTCAAGTCATTTAGAAACCATTAGTTAAAGTGGATGTCTTAGAGCAGGAAGCCTTGTAAGTTAGTTTCTTCTGAAGATTGCTCTTATAATTGGCAGAGAAAGATAAATTCTTAATTGCATTTCATTACAGCTGGGCAGCGGATGCCTATCTGTGCTCTAGATACCTACCTGGCAAGGATGGAAGAAAAGGAAAATGAGGTGTTAGAGGAATGTCAAGCTGAGGAATTCTAGAGTTTGTCCGCCAGGTAGGGACCCCTGAAGCTTTCCCTCCTTTTACCTGCACCTCTCGGAGTCAAGCCACAGATTTTCTATTTCCCTGTTGTCCCGCTTGCTCTCGTGGCTTACTATGTAGCTGGACAAGAAAGCGATTTCTGCTGTGGGGGTTAGAGGCGGTTGCTGGCGCCTTCTGAAATTGGCAATCATGGATGGTGTCAGCAGCAGAGTCACAAGTGACTGCCCTCTAGTTATTTCTCACCTCAGAACTGTGCTTTTTGCCTTGTGGTTCTTTTCAAATCTCATCTGAAAAATCTCTTTCTCTTGTGCCTGAATGGTTTGATTTTTCTTTCAAGTTAGAGGTCTCCTGGAGGAAGACTTTGAAGTACAATCAGATCTGAGTTTCAAAGGTAAAAAGATGTGTTTCACTGATCTAAAGAAAGGGATTGCGTTTGCAAATAGCCCTATTTGCCTAACACCCTTGCCAAAATGTAAGATTCGTCTGCATAGATGGTTCAGAATGTGGGCTTTGCACTGTACTTTCACACTGAGATTATAAAACTCTGCTCACCCTACAGACCTCATGCCACCTGCTCCAGAATGTCATTTGACTCCGATTCTCTTTTTCAGGGTGGTAAGAAATGGTAGAAATTTTCATTAGAAATTCTCCCATGGTGTATGCTGTTTCTAATGTTATATGCTGTTTCAGAGAGTGTTGTGAATATTTCAGTATTAGACAATTAGAACAAAGTTCAGATGCTTTTGAAATGCTGAGGCGATTGCATGCTTACTGATATTTTTTTTTCTGGTGGATTTGTGTTTGGTTTGGGAAGCGAAATTTAGGTGGCAGGGATATGGTTACACCCAGTCAAGACTCCCTAACATTTGGGAGAACTGAGGGAGAATTGAGCTCATACACACATTAATATGTACATTATATCTTTTCCCATGACTCAAAGGTATGTCATTTGATACCTTCATCATGTTGCAAAGTTTGTGTTAATAATTATGATTTCCTGCTTGAGTCATTCAAAGCCCATTAATTTGCTATTAAACATTATTTATTTATTGTTTATTTATTTTTATTTTTTTATATGGGTGTTTGCCTCACACCCATAGAGGCCATAGGAGGGCATTGGATCCCCTGGAATTGGAGTTCCAGCTAGTTGTGAGCCACAGTGTGGATGCTGGGAACTGAACTAAGGTTCTCTCCACAATAAACTGTGCTCTTAACCACTGAGCCATCTCTCCAGCCCTTCAAATGCTTGGTCATTAGGCACCTTTTTTTGGAAGTATTTCTGTGCCATCCACACATACGGTTTCCACGTTTGTTCCTTCTTTGCTCCAGACAAGGCCGTGCTCATCTGAGAAACAGTATGAAGGACTGCACTTTTAAAAAGAAGTCTTTTCCCATCCAGAAAGGCAAAGAGGATGGACATCAGAAGAAGAAGAAAACAGGAAACAACCTAGGAACCTACCACAGAGGGCCTCTGAAAACCTCTGCCCTTCAGACTATCAAAGCAGATGCTGAGCCTGATGGGCAACTGTTGGGCAGAGTGAACGGAATTTTAGGTAAGAACTGGGAAATAGTAAGAGCTGGAGAGGACAGGGTCTCCACAAGGAGAGCAACAGAACAAGAAAATTTGAACATAGGGAACTTCCCAGAGACTCATACTCCAACTAAGGACTATTCATGGAGATAACCTAGAACCCCTGCACAGATGTAGCCCAGGGCAGTTCAGAGTCCAATTGGGTTACATAGTAATGTGAAGAGGGACTGCCTCTGACATAATCTGATTGGCCTGCTCTTTGATCACCTCCCTCTGGGGGGGGGGGGAGCAGCCTTACCAGGCCACAGTAGAGGACAATACAGCCACTTTTGATGTGAACTGACAGACTAAGATCAGAAAGGAGAGGAGAACCTCCCCTATTAGTGGACTTGGGGAGTGGCATGCAAGCAGAGGGAGGAGGGAGGGTGGGATTGGGATGGGAGGAGGGAGGGGCTTATGGGGGGATGCAGAATGAATAAAGTGTAACTGATGAAAAATTAAAAAAAAAAAAAGAAGTCTTTTCCTTTTTTGGTTTAATCGTACTGTTGGAAGCTTTGTCTCATTTGTATCTGTTTGTGTATTGTTTATATAGACACGCAACACACAAAACACATGTGTGCAGAGATGTGGGCTATGGATGTCTCATTGTATGTAGTTGTGTGCGCCCATTTTTGTATGTCCTTAGTGTATTGTATGAATACATTCATGTATAAATATATACTTATTTGCATGCCTACGCATGTTTACATGCACACATATACCTTGCATATATGTGTGTATGTATATACAAACATGCATAGGTAGTTTGGAGGTAGGGATGTTCATATATGTACAGATAGCATATATGTCTGTATGTGTTTGCATGCGCACACACAGATATATATATAGTTGTATGTAGGTGAGCTGTAGAGTGGCATGTAGTTTTACATTTTTGCCTATAAATAAGTACATTACCCTTCTCCAAGCCAGAAGCTCCTGGTTGTAAACAAAGCATCGATGATGGTCCAGGAGCTTCAGGAAACCCAGTACAAATTTTAGGGGAGTGAGACAGCTCCCTCCTCCTGGCGATGTTGAAAGAAGAGTCTGAGAAGGGGCCTTGGCCAGTGATGTCCTGGAGGCAGTTGCTTTCCTAAGGCTAAAGGTGCTGAAGTGTCTTACTGTCAGGAATGTCCAAATCACATGAGGGCAGAGGTCACATGGTTTCTTTCCTAGTGATTTGAAGACTTTGTGCCTAGACTGTCTCTGCTGGTAGGTGGAGGCATGATTGATTATAGCTGTCCTGTCTCTGCTGAGTTCTTGTCTCCTGTGGGAGTCAGAAGCTGTGAGATTGGTGGTGGGTTTGGACACTTGGTTAATTCTCGATAGAGCATGATATTCTATTTTCTTTGCCCAGACAATCTCATTACTCAGAACTGTGGGGGAAACATGTTATTAAGCATCTGTGAAATGTGCTTCTTCATTGACTGGGGTCAGAAAAGACAAGCAGGGGAAGGCCTCCCTGTGCCGTCAGCTCACAGACACTAGCGGAGGAGCTGGTTTAGTCCTCTATGTTGTTCTCTAACTTTTAATATATTCTGTTGAAAATGTTTAGAATAAATAAGTGTTTTCTTTATAACTTTACACTGTAAGTATAGAACGGGCAAGTTCCCTGCTGTTTAATAACTTTATTCTCAACCATTAACTTGTGAATGACTTCATTTAATAGCTCAATAAATTATTCATGACATTTAAAAATAAAACCTCTGTAAGCCATGTGGGACTATTGTGTTTTTCCTAGCCTTTTTAAGGCATTGTTAAAATTGTATTTTTTATAGTTGATCACCATTTTACTGGTACCTTATCTGCCATAAACCACAGTAAACCTTATATACTTATATTTTCAAATAAAATCTTCTTTATTATTTCAAGTAGTACAGTTTAGAGATTGGAAAACTGTGACAAAACATGGTGGCAAAGAATATTGAAATCATAATCCTATTCCAGTGGATCTTGGATATTGGGAAAATCTTCTGTATAAAAGTTATATAACTTTTATGCTGGTTCAAGAGGAATATTATTTTTTAACAGAAAAAGTGGAAATCTTTAAGCCATTTTAAACTTTAAGGATACAGCTAGTGAGTTGGAATATGTGGACTTCTGAAGAGCCTAAAATTTCTTTTAAAAAAAGAGAGAAAGGGAGAGAGACCCAAAACAAAGAGACAAACAAACAAACAAACAAAAACCCAGTGTCTTTTATATGAGGAATTATCAGACAGAATAAAATTTTGTTGTGATGGTGTTCATGGAATAAGAGTGGATGCTGATTTTCCTAATGATTATGAAGCAGTAGGTATACCATTATTCGTATTATTACAGGAATTATGGTCAAGTTCAAAATTATAACAACTGATCTCTTGCCAAAATTTCTTTCCTTGCTTTTACTTGTACAAAGCATCAGGAACGTTCTTATCATCCTACTCGCTGTGACCTCGGTCCTTTTCTTTTAATCCCAAGTCTCACCGTGTCACTGAGTTCAACTTGACTGCCACCTTGGTGTGTCAGATGGGTCACCATCATACTCATTTCCAGTCTACATCACTTTCTCTATGGGAACATCCATCTTCATCGTCTCTGTGATCTGTGTCCTGTCAGGTTTTCTTCACTTTAACCAACCAACTATGCCATACAGTAAGGATTTTGTTGGTAATCTCCTCGATGGTCCCACCATTACTAAACAAGTCCCATGGACAGTCCTTCCTCGTAACTGGTGCTGGGATGCATCACTGGTTAGTTTAATGTAGCAAATAAATGTTCATCAGCTGACTTTCTGCAGGTGCTGAATCCTGGGGTGCTGGGATGCCGGCAATTTGCCCTCTGAAGTTTCATTGCAATGCACTGACCATGAAGAGAGTAAAAGTCACATGAACGTACTAATTTTCAGAAGCACAAAAGTTGTACATGAAGTGGCAGACTCAATGAAGGGGCAGGTGAGCGACGTCTTAATAGCATGTTATGCTACAGGAGAAAGTGCAGGCTTTTGGCTCCTGGAGAACGATGGTGATAAGCTATGAGAACATTCATGTTGGAGTATGCAGATAAGGCTCTCACATAATTTCTTGGAGGCAGCACATGGAGGCACAGACCACAAGTCTAATGTTCAGTTTGTCTTTTCCTCATTGGCTATTTTTCCTTGATATTTGATGACATAATTTTTAAAAAATTAAGAACATGTTGTTTGTTGCAGTTGGAATGTAAATGTTTCTCATGGGCTCATATGTTTGAATAACTGGTACTCAGCCAATGGTGCTATTTGGGGAGGGTGTGGCCCCATCTAGAGATGAGGGCAAGCTAATGGACAGAGGTCATTGGAAGCAGAACTTTGAGGGCTTATAATACAGCCCAGATTCTATTCCGACCTTTTGCCTCTCCTTTCTGTTGTCAAGTTGTGAGGAGTTCCAACCATGCAGTCCTGATGCTATGAAGTCAGCCTTGCCTTCATCACCATGACAGATGGAACCCTCTGAACTGTGACCCTAAGTAAACCTTCCTCCCTTGAGTTTTTTGTCAGATATTTGGTTTCAGAGCCAAGAAAAATAACTAACACAGAGTTAAATAACAATTAATTTTTTAAAAGAAGTTTTGTTACACAATAAGAACTCTAGAGAAAGCCCTTTCTGTCTGCGAGAGACAGAGGAGGAGATGGTATGGCTGGGCGGAGAGGTTTCTGGATTCTCAGCCTGTCTCTCCAGCTCAGCAGTTCACACATATTGAGTTGAGTTGTTGTTTTCAGCATCTTAGCACTAGACATGTCTTGGAACTTGGGGACTATGCTAAGGAATTACACTTGATTCATGACTATAGACCTTGTTTAAACCAGCAGGATCTGAAGGAAGAAATCATATTAAAATAGAATATAGTAAAGATTCAAGAGAAGGAAGAAAGAAAACCCAAAGCTGTGACACATGAGGATTCTGCCAACCAGCTCAGCCGAGTGCAAGGATGGGAGGCTTCACACCCAGTAGCAGCACAGATGAATGTTGAGTTAAAATCACCCTAATGCTCATATTTTTCATTCATTTTTCAAGTCTGTCCAACAACTATCTTAATCCCTTTATTGGTGTCATATACTATTTGTGACTATTTTAAATAATTAATAGTTTTAGGGTTTATAAATATATGACAAAAATTGTATACTATAAGTCATCATAAGCAAAAGAAAATTAGGAGGGAACTAGGTTTCTTTTGACTGACAGTTCCAGGAGGGGAGTCTATCATGGTAGGGAAAGCTTGCTATTAGGAAGTTTACACTTTACATTTTTATGATCCTGGCAATTCCCCAACTGTCACTCCCTCAAATACCTCTGGACAGTGTCAAGTTGACAGCTGAAGCTTGGACTGCCACCAGCTGGGGACCATGAGTTTAAACAAATGAGACTATGTGTGGCATTTCTTACTCAAGCCACCACAGAAGTGTGAGGCTTTTTTTTTTTTTTTTTTCTTTAAAGATGCCTCTTGCTGACTAACTGCTAAACCAAATGCTGTGGGGTGTTCTCATACTTAATCCTAACAAGCTGTTTTTAGATAATTGCGCAAAACCACCAAGTAAGTAAGTAAGTCACCCCTGGAAGCACTCAGCTTGCTTGTACAGAGCTGAGCCCCAGTGCAGGTCTTTGGAATGGCAACATCTCTGCTCTTCCTCCATTCCTTGTCCGTGGGGAAAAAGCTCACATATCCGCTTGTGTGTGCATGTTCGTGCGTGCTTGCTTGCGCGGGTGTGTGCACGTATGTACACATGCCACAGCCCGTGTGTAGAGGTCCCAGGAGAACTTGGGGAGTTGGGTCTCTTCTTCCATCATTGGGTCCCAGGGATAGAATTCAGGACCCCATTGGTAGAAGCACCTTTGTTCTTAGTCATCCTGCTTGTCCCCAAGGTAATTAGATTTAAAAGTACTACAATTTTTTTTTCTAACCTAAAATAAATGACAGGTTCCTGTTGCCTTACAAGAAAGGAATCATTCATCCTGATTGAAACTCGATCACATCACAGGAAAGGCGGAGCCTGTGGCTGTTAAGAGGCTCCTCGGTGACAAACTTAATTTTTGGTTGTGAAAGTTCTTTACAGAATCTTAGAAGGTGTCTCAGAACTATAATTTTGTACATTTTTTTCCCACCAGAAATTACTAGGTTCCAAGATGACACAAATATTCAAACACTTGTATTTTTATCTAGTGAATGTTGGATGTGTAAATTATATGCTGAAGTAATTGGGAAAAGACAAGGACCCAGGAGAAAGGAAACAGAGCCCTGTTTGCTCTCATGCTTCAATGAAGGTGAGAGACGAATTAGCTTAAAATGGGTTGGTTTAGTTTCTTCTGGTCCTCCACCGAAGCCTCTGTGGGTCGGCTCTTCGGTGCACGTGGCTTTTGGTAAGACAGAAAGGGAGCCTCCCTTTTTATTTCTTTCAAATGAATTGAATATATGTATATATTACTGTGATTAAATTTTTCCCGGTGCAGTGTATTGGCTAAGGTACCTTACTGGGAAAATTGATTAACAAATAGAATCACAAAAATTACTATTGACATTATCAAATTTTACACCCCATGTAAATCATATCTCCAAATATATGTACCTATGGGGCTTGCTTAACAAATGCCTTCCCTGACCATCTGCATTGGTGGTGGTCAGGGATGGAGGGTGGGAGTGGTCTTAGGAAGCAGGGAGGTCTTACAAAGTGGAGGGATTGTCTTAGGAAGTGGATAAAATTCAAAGACCAGTTTTTAGTGTCACACTAGAATTTTTTGAATTTCATGATCCTGGCAATTCCCCAATTGTCACTTCTTCAAATAACTATGGATGGTACAGGTCTGAGGAAGACAGAGGACAAGAGTGGGGCCAGGCAGAGGTTGTAGGCAGATAGTTTTGAAGCTCTGGTTGAGGCCTAGTGAAGATGCAAGCAGGACCCTCTCAGGAGTCATTAACTCAGCCTCTCTCCCCTGCTGTGTCTGATACATTGGAGTCAAGGAACATTACCACATTAAATGTGGCTGGAATTCCTGATAGAGGCTCTAATTGAAAGAGGAACTCTAAAATCACCTTATTTTCCTAGATGCCCTCAAACTTTATCTTAGTTTAACAGAGATGGTAGAAAACCTGAGCAGAAGACAGAGAAAGAAAGCAGTATATTATTTTGTTAAATACACCACTTATGCATTCTTATCTTTGTCGAACCTCCTGAGTCATTAGCCCCACACCTTGCATTTTGAGGCAGTGTCCCTCCAAGACTGAAGCTTTGAAGCAACCTAAGCTGGCCAGCCCCTGAACCCCAGGGAACCACCTGTCTCTGTTTCCTCACGGCTGAACAGACAAGCACTTTCCAGCTTCTTTTACATGGAATTGAGTCTTTTTCTTGCAAAGTGAACTGTTTAACTGGGTTTTCTCACCAGACTGAATTTATCATTTTTGATAGCATGTTTTCTTCTTTTGACCTTGGAAGTGGGCTTTGAAAGAGCACTCTGAAACAATGTTGCCTGAACACCTAGTCACCTTGACACCCCATTCTTGGCCACAGCGCAAAATTTCATGAGTTACTGGGGCTGAGGCCACTGTCACAGAAGCACAGGACTCTGACATAGCAAAGGAGATACTTTTGTTCAATTCCCTTATATTTCAGAAAAAATAGTTGATCTTATTTGTCAAGAATGTTCATTAATTGTAAGGTGACATAAGTTAATTCAGGCTGGTAAAGAAAAAGAAAAAAAATTAAGAAGAATATTTAGGAAAGACGTTGACCTATGTAGGTCTGGGTGGCTGATAGATTCAGGAGCGAAATGATAGATACTACTAGAGTCATCTCTATTTTGTTCTCCTTCCCCTCTTCCCCTCTTTCTAGCCCCACTCTAGCTTGTCAATCATCTTCCGGGCAGCGTCACCCTCTGTGGGCTTTACTTAAAGTAGAGCAGCTTTGTTCATGGTGACCCAGCCTCACTTTGTGCCTTGGATAAACAGCTATATATTTGGCATGCATGGGGCTGTATTATTGTACTGCCTTTCTTGTTGCTGTGGTAAAAATCCTGGCAGAAGCAGCTTAAGGAAGGAAGACTTCATATCAGAATATGAGTGAGGAGTCATTCCATCATTGCAGGGAAGGCACAGTGATAAAATGTGAAGTGTCTCATCATTATTGCATCTGTTGTCAGGAATGAGGAGGTGGGTGGGCTGAGACAGCAGAGATGGTAGAGATACAGATGAAAAGAACAAGTTAACTCTACAGGTTTCTTTATGAGTCTTATACCCTGTGTTAAACTCAGTTCTCTCAGTACTTTTCCAGAAGCAGAAGGACATGGACAAAAAGAAAAGTGGGCAAATTGAGACAAGATTCGTGGACCCACCCTGTTGTAAAAGAGGAACCCGGCTGGTAGTTGTGAGATACCATTGCCCAGCAACTGGCCCAAAGGTCTTCACCCTGTTGCAGAAGAATGACCAGGCCTGCATTTGTGAGACAGTGTTGTCTGGCCACCGGTCCAGATGGTCCCAGCTCCCCCACCCAGATATCCCCTTTACTTCACCTCCCAGAAAAACTGTAGAGTATGCTAATAGCTTCCCCTCCCCAACAGGAGCCAAATCTGCACACAGCAGGACATTCCGGGTGTGCCTTAAAGATCAGATATCCTCCAGATGTCCAGGGAAGGACTAACTGGACTTGGCGCCCAAAATTAATCAATTATTTGAAAAGTCAACCACCCTGTAGCCCCTTCACCCAATCCTGTGCTGTCAAGCCTGCAATCCCCGTGCTTCCCCGCGCTTTTTCCTTTAAAAAACCCGAGGTTTTTGTCCCTTTGGGGCTGTTCCTTGTTGGGGGGCAGGGAAGCCCCATCGTGCTTTAGCTTGAATAAACCTCTTGCGGTTTGCATCGATCCCAGTCTCCGAGTTTCCTTCATCTATCTTCGTGGTAATTGGGCTCTCACAGACCAGAGTCGCAGACCGGGCAGAGACCAGAAAGAGAGAAAGAGACCGGAGATACAACAGAGACAGAGAAACAAAATGAGAACATCTCCTAAAATGTTTTAAATCCAATAAAATTGACAAAGAAGACTAAACATCTCAAATCTTCTGCCTCTTCTGAACAGCTCCATTGATAGCTGAAGGACTACAAAAAGATGAAAACAGTTTCTCTTAAAACAAAACAAAACAAAACAAAACAAAACAAAACATTAGGGGCATTTCTTATCAGAACTAATAATAACAATGTTAACTAAGACCTAATAACTATGTAGGTCTTTGTAGGTCTTACTACATGGCAGCTACTTTTCAGTAAAGAATAGCGAACTATCTCTCTAATCTTCAAAGCTTACATATTGTATTCTTTGACCTCTGAAGAGGCCAAGACAAGCAGAAACTGTCTGTGGTCAGGATTTAGATGTCAATGGTATATGAAAGACCAATATTAATTATTTAACCAGTTATTTATTCAGCTCCCACTAGGACCAGAATTTTGTTCCTGGAAAAGCCATGTAAGAAATGATGACCCATATCTTCCTGGCCCAGAGTAGGAATGAGAGAGACTGCCATTCTGTCTCCACAACAAACATAATAATTAAACTGTAACCAACTGTCATTTTGATGTTTCAGGACATGATTGATTGTCCCATGACTTTGAGGCTGGGAGAGGCAGCACATAATAGAGGAAGCCAGGGACGGGGCAAACCTGCTCACCTTATAGCTGAAAGGCAAGGAAAAGGCTAGGCTCCCACACTACCTTCTGTTTTTGAGACAGAGTCTTCCTATGTAACCCTGATTGACACAGAATTCACTACATAGACCAGGCTGGTCTAGAACTCTGCCTCCTGTGTGTTGGGATGGGAGTAAAGTGTGTGCCAGCAAGGCCAGCTTCCTAAAAATCCCTTGAAGAAAACAGGAAACAACCTAGGAACCTACCACAGAGGGCCTCTGAAAGCCTCTGCCCTTCAGACTATCAAAGCAGATGCTGAGCCTGATGGGCAACTGTTGGGCAGAGTGAATGAAATTTTAGGTAAGAACTGGGAAATAGTAAGAGCTGGAGAGGACAGGCTCTCCACAAGGAGAACAACAGAACAGGAAAATCTGAACACAGGGAACTTCCCAGAGAGTCATACTCCAACCAAGGACTATTCATGGAGATAACCCAGAACCCCTGCACAGATGTAGCCCAGGGCAGTTCAGAGTCCAATTGGGTTACATAGTAATGTGAAGAGGGACTGCCTCTGACATAATCTGATTGGCCTGCTCTTTGATCACCTCCCTCTGGGGGGGAGCAGCCTTACCAGGCCATAGTAGAGGACAATGCAGCCACTTTTGATGTGAACTGACAGACTAAGATCAGAAAGGAGAGGAGAACCTCCCCTATTAGTGGACTTGGGGAGTGGCATGCAAGCAGAGGGAGGAGGGAGGGTGGGATTGGGAGGGGAGGAGGGAGGGGCTTATGGGGGGATGCAGAATGAATAAAGTGTAATTGATGAAAAATTTAAAAAAAAAATCCCTTGAAGACATGCCCTCAGTGACCTCAAGATTTGCCACTAGTCCTCTGTTAAAGTTCCACGTTCTCCATGTTTCCTCCCTGGTGAGTAGCCTCTGCTACATGGGGCTTTGAGGTCGTTCAGTATACACTTTAGAACATAAGACGGCACCTCTTATGCCTAAAGTCCCATCCTGTATACTGTATATACCCATGGGATGTATAGCCTAGGGACAGCATCTAGCTCAGGGGTAGAGCACATAGCAAGCACAAGGCCCTGGGTTTGGTTGTGTGTGTGTGTGTGTGTGTGTGTGTGTGAGAGAGAGAGAGAGAGAGAGAGAGGGGAGAGACAATTTGTTTCCTTTGTGTTATTTAATATAAAAATGAGGTTTCAGTGAATAACTTTATCACAATAAGAATTGTGCCAAATGCCCATAATTATTCAGCAAAGGAGGCCCAGCTGTTTAAGAAATTAGGCCCTTTATCCTTTCCTTGAATTGATTCTTGATAAATTGAAGGAGCAGAAGCTGAGAGGTGAGAATGCTTGAAGAATGTTTGTCTAGAATAGATGAATAACAAATAATTCTAATGTTAATGGAAAAATTGGAATAATGGAAAAATTGGAATTCATGCTTTCATTTTCTTCTGATTTAAAAACAATGGCAAACTTGACTCACCAGGAAAGCCTTAAGATTTGTTCGTCATAACTTACAGATGGTGTGTGTGTGTGTGTGTGTGTGTGTGTGTATGTGTGTGTGTGTGTGTGTGTGTGTGTGTATTTCTGATTGGTAAAGGTTTATGAAAGACATTTCCCTTAATTTTAAATAGAACTTTCGCAGCATCAATTTGGGATTTTATTCTTACTCCGAGGACTTCATTTAAAACCTTAATCTTAGCTGCCTCTCACTTAAAGCACTTGAACACCTTGGCTCATTAATGAGATCCTGGAAGCTTTGTTTCTGCATACACTGGCCATTTTGCTCCATGCAGCTGCTTTGAAAAAGTTAGTGTGTATTAATAGCCATTTTCACAAGAGGGTAATTAGTAGATAACTAAAAAATGAGCTTTGATTCCAATCAGAAAGTCCACAGGGTGCTACTTAAAAGATACCCAGAGATCCATGCTGTATTGGAAAGCATGGATATGCTTGACAAATATCTGAAAATCAAAGTCAAATTAATATTGAAAGATTTTCCCTAGATAGAAAATTGAGTTTATTTATTTATTTTTAGCTCTTATCAACATGTTTGAATAATTCCCCTAATGTTTAACTTACCTCAGTCTGTATACATGAAGTCTTGCTGAGGAGAAGCCCATTAGGACTGATAAAGGGACAAGGAGACATTCATTCAAATTTCTAGGAAATGAGACTTTGAAGGCCACTGAAGTCTCATGCACATGAGCAATTATGCTGGGGACTTTCCAGAGCATTTGGTACTCAGTATTTTAGCCAGAAGCCAGAGTCTGTAAATTAACAGACTCTGAATTTTCTAGTGGGTTTGCTAGCTGTTCATTGTGGCTTTCTAATGGTCATTTTACGCACATGATTGCCATGTGTCTATGAATCTCCACTGGATTTGTCATAATAGATAGCTGGAGTTGCAGAATAACCTGGAATAGTTCAAGGAAGGCAGCAGCCACTATTCATTTTGCTCTACCTGTGCCATTAATTCTGATCAGATTTAGAGCCACTGCAGAGATAGCAGATGTCAGGAAGGGGACTGTCTCCAGTGTTTGTTTTGCTTTTCTCTTCCCCATCACATTTCCAGGGTTATGGGTCCAAAGATAATGCACAATGGAATTATGGAAATATGCTCCCTGGAAGAGAATTTAAGGCATATTTTAAAAGGGTTTAGACTTTCCCCTGTCTCAGACCCCAAAAATGTAGCTTTCGCATTCTTAAACACTTTGAGTGGGGACACAAAAGGCCTGAATGTTCTGAAGTTTACCTTTGTTTGCTTTCCCTTGATACACAAGAAGAGATAATGCACAATCTTCAGTCCTTTCTTATTCATCATTTGATACTTGAACATTATGCAACCAGGTTAGAATAAAAATCAAATGAAACTGTATCCATGGGATCCTAAATTATGAGATTGGGCTTCTTTTTTTTTTACTGTTTTGTTGAAATAATGTCTCACCATCTACTCCTAGCTAACTTTGAACTTGTGTGACCCTCCTATCCATACTACCTGATTGCTGAGGTTTTAAGCATGCACCACTCCACCTGGCTTTTAAATTTAATTTTAATTTGTATGTAAAGGTGTTTGCCTGCATGACTGTATGAGCATCATATGTGTGCCATGTCCACAGAGGCCTCAGTGGGGCATTGGATCCTTGGAACTAGAGTTATTGATGGTTATGAGTTGCCATGCGGTGCAGAGAACCAAATCCAGATCTTCTTCAGGAGCAAACCTGTGCCATGGCACCTCTCCAGGCTTTCTTGGGTTTTGAATTAATTTTGAAATTAAAAGTAAAACCTCATGATTTATATATATTTCTGAATAACATTTGTCTACCATTTGATTTTGTTTTTTGATATTGTGGAAAAAAACCTATAATTTATTTTGCTTTGCCCCTGGCGTGGATGGATGATTTTAGTGGGTGGTTTGATTTGCACATGAGAGCAATAACAACAGCCAGGGGACAAGATGCTGACCAGCTGTTAACTGATGCATTGAAGATCTATGTGTTTGTTATTAGTTCAGCGCTTACATAGCTCATCTGCTTTAACACTGTGACATCATAGTGAGGAAAAATAATTTGTCCTAATTTTACTCATGAAGAAATGGAAGTACTGAAGGGGCAGGAAGCAAAGCACATTGTAATATGATAGTGCAAACTTGTAGCACCAGTGCGAAGATCAATGAGTTTGAGGTTGCCCTGGGTTATATAGTGAGTGCTAAGGTAGCCTGGGCAACATAGAGAAATCCTGACCTTAAAAACCAACAAAGAAAAAAGAAAAGGGAGAAAGAAGGGAGGGAGACAGGAAGAAAATGAAGAGGGAGAGAAAGAGGAGGTGTGGAGCTGATGATTGACAGTGGGTTCAGAAGCAAGGATACTGATTACAATCGTGAGATCCTTTTGTTTCCTCGCCATGAAACTTAGGCCTCTCGTGTCGACTCCTCAGGCTGACCTCTGAACTCCGTTTTCTCAAAGAGTACCTAGACTGTCTTTATAGCAGATGATGTAATATGTAATATGCCTGCCACTTTTTTCCCTTTTTTATTTTTTATTTTTATTATTAGTTACCTTTTATTAACTCTGTATGCCAGCTGTATCCCGCTCCCTCATTCCCTCCCAATTCCACCCTCCCTCCCTCATCTCCTTCCTGCCCCTTTCCAAGTCCACTGATTGTGAAGGACCTCCTCCTCTTTCATCTGACCCTGTTTTATCAGGTATCTTCATGATTGGCTGCAAAGTCCTTCTCTGTGGTCTAGCAGGACTGCTCTTCCTGTTGTTTTTTTCTTTGACCATTTGAGTAACATCTTTTCTGTGCCATTCTTCCTTGATGAAATTATTTGTTTTTGTTTATTGTTTGTTTGTTTTACTTATGTTTATCATCACCTTGACAAAATATCCAGCAGAAGCAATGGGAAAAGGGAAGTTCCCCATTTGGCTGGGGAGGAGTGGCAGAAGGAGCTTTTGGCTTAGCTGCTTGTGGCATCTTAGCTGCAGGCAGGAAAGAGTGAGCTTATATATGCCAGAGGTGGGGTCTCAAGTAGTTCTCAAGGCCTAGTCCCTCCAGTTAGGCTCCACCCCCTAAAGGTTTCATGGTTTCCCAAAACAGCACTGCCAACTGGGAACCAAGTGTTTAAATACATGAGCTTGTGAGGGAATGGTTCAGATTAAACTGTACCAGACCAAGCTTGACCTCCCACACTGGCAGCTGGGTCCCTGGAATGGGGTGTTAAAGTATCAGACACTTTAAGAGATGAGCACATTGGGTGGAGATGAAGCTGGGGGAACCCCTCAGTCACGCAGAGAACCATGATTTCCTGAAGAAGTTCTAACTTTAATGAGGTCATGTTAGTGACTCAGGATGTGTTGTTAGAAAGTGTGATGACTACTCATCCTCATTCTTTTGTGATCCACTGTGGTTTCTTTTCTCATTTTTGCTATGATGTAGTCAAGAGGGACCTCACTAAGAGCAAACAGACTGGCTGCCCAAAGTCATGGGCTGACTTATTCTTTTCTTTCTCTCTCTCTTTTTTTCTTTCTTCTTTGTTTTTCTTCCTTTTTTTTGACAGAGTTTTTCTGTGTAACCTTGGCTGGCCTAGACTTGCTTTGTAGACTAGGCTGGCCTCAAACTCACAGCCATCTGCCTGCCTCTGCCTACCCCTGAGTGCTGGGATTAAAGTCATGTGCCACCATCATGCCCAGCTGGACTTCCAAATGGTGAAACTATAAACTAATTAAATATTGTCCACTTATGAAGTGCTAAGCCTTGAGTATTTTGTTGTAGTAACATAAGACAACTGGCTAGTGGATATTTTTATCTAGTTCTTTGTGTAGATTTTATTTTCTTTAGATAATAGCTCTATTTCAAATGCTCCTCTCTTTCTGTACCCCAGCTACATTTAAATTAGTAATGTGTGATTTATCATAGTTCGGTATTTATCTCTGGTTTGTAATGGATGTTTATTCTTGCTTGCCTACTCACATACTACTTGCGACAAAATCCCTAGTATTACATGTATGCATGTTTTACCCTACATACCAAACATTCTCCAGCAGATACTATTAGTAATCAGGCAGCTCCGCCATCAACCCCAGGAACCCAGCAATAGCAAAGCACGTCATCACCAGGTTACCTTTCTCAGCCGCCAGGAACCACATGTTGGCGTCTGAACACATGCTGAGCTGCAACTTTACAACAGCTTTACGACAGCCACAAAGCACACATCTACCTCTTGCCCATGCAGAGAATCATCTTATAAAAGGGGGCAGCCTGACCAGGCCACAGAGGAAGACTATGAAAAACAGACCTGATGAGACCTGATAGACTAGGGTCAGGTGGAAGGGGAGGAGGTCCTCCACTATCAGTGGACTGGGAAAGGGGCATGGGAGGAGATGAGGGAGGGGGGGAACCAAGGTGGGGCTACAGCTGGGATAAATTGTAATAAATAAAACATTATATTAAAAAAAGACCCCATCCACTTTGCTCTCCCTTTTTTTCTTCTCTCCTCCTTCCTCCAGAAGCTGCTCCTGCTTCCCCCTCCCCTAATAAGCCTCTCACGTGAGGCCAGCCTTGTGGTGTGACTTCTTGGATCACATCATTCAGCTCTGTCATCTAAATCCTAACAGATACTGCCTTAATTTTTTGACACAAACAAATTAAGGGATAAAGGCTTGATTTTGGTTCATAGTTCCAGGTTTCATTGCTAGAAAGTCAAAGCAATTGTATCTACAGTCAAGAGCCAACAGAGAATGTCTGCTTCTATTCAGTTTCCCTTTTTGTTTGTATAGGCCAGGATCTTAGGGCATAGTGCTGCCCACAGTGGACTTGCCTCTCCATTTAAGCTAACATTAATATAATCAAGATAATCCCCATAGACATGCCCAGAGTCCTATTTTCCAGATGATTCTACAGTTTTTGACAAGTTGACAACACTAGCCATCACAGTTACCAACTGACTATCTTAGAATTTAATTAATTCTGATACCATCTGCTTGGAGGGCATGTCAGATCCTATGGGTTGAGGATACCACATGATCACCTCCCTTTTGCATACTAACTACAAGTCACGGAACACATTGTGGCATGTACTTCTGGTAACCTAGCCATGCCTGCCTATGGACCTCTTCTTGAGTTAGCATAATTAACCAGAATGTCTTGCAGAACATTTATGTTAATAATAGATCTAATAAAGACTGCAGCTGAACAGCCACATGGAAATCCACAGAGAACTGTCTGGAAGGATCCCAAAGGAAAGAATTCTGTTTCCATTGCAATGGAGTGTACCCATATCCTAGCATGAAAACAGATTCTCTGACTTGGAAGCTCTCCAAACCCTGTAGTTTAAAGATTTTCAGGGAGGATTTATATTGCAGGTGCTAACAGTTATAAATGAAGATCTCTGGCTCCCTTTTCCTTCCCAGGGGAGGGAAGGATAATGGACTCGAACTTTCCAACCTTCTAATCAGGGCGACCGGCCCCCATCTAAGAACCCAACAAGACTTGCCTCACATGTTGCCCTCATCTCCCAGGAAGCTCCAAAGGATTCAATGCCCCATGTCAGATGTTTCTATCATTACAGAGATGCAAATTCTCCTGTTTTGAAGAACTTGAACCAAAATGTAGTGAATTAGCATTCAAGTAGATGAAAGTGAGTAGGACTGAAAAGTGGGGTCAAAGGAGCAGCAAAAATAGTAACAGAGGTATGGGTGGAAAGACAGGGACGGGACAGAACTATAGACAACAGCAGAGATGAGAGGTACTGTATGGGATGGAGAAAGTGACACTAATGTTCACCATTCCACTTCTGAGATGAGGTCATGTACTTGCTGGGTACCAAGTGGATGACTGTGTGTTCACCTTTTCCTCAATAACAGCTAAGGCTTGCTGTTGAAAAGATTGAAAAGATTTCTACACACTGCACTCAAACGACCCTTAGACTCTTCTTACCAAAGAACACCAAAGTTGCCATGGGGCGAGATTGGACATCCTTGGATTTTGGCCCTGTGAAACAAAGCAAAGACTCAGTTTTGGTCATGTAGAAGGAAGCTGTGGATGAGATCCAACATCAGTTCAGGAGAAACTTTATAGAGGAATGACCCTGGCCAAGTTGAAAACAGGACAAGGGAGTGACTTGGGAGAGCAACTTGCAAGGTGGTTCAGACTGTAGGCTCAACCATACCCTTCCCTGACCCTGATAGTGAGTGTCATCCTTGCCCTCCTGTGACTGATTTACACATTAACGGATAGATATTGAATGTCTGCTGTGTGTGAAGCAATGAAGTCAGCTGAGACAGGAGCTCTGAGTTGTGGTCCTAATCTCATGGTGTTTATCTTTTGAAGCAGACTAGGAAGGAACAATGAACACATGCTGTGCTTTGTGCTTTGAAAAAGATAAGAAAGAAGCAGAGAGAGAGATGATGCAGAACTCTGGTGAGGGGTGTGTGGGTATTTTTATCAGGAATTTGGGGAATGAAGGTCTTGCTCCAAAGAGTTAGCTGCTAAATCTTGTTTAGAAGAACCAGAAGTGGGAAGAAAGAAACTAAGAAAATTATCTTGTGTACTCAAACAATAGATCAGATTTGGAAGACTTACTTATTTTATGCATATGTGTGTGTCTGCATGGGTTTGTGTGTTGTTAAGTATACAGTGCCTGCAGAGGCCAGAAGAAGGCATCAGGTCTCCTGAAACAGGAGCTGTAGATGGTTGTGAGCTGCCATGTTGATGCTGGAGACTGCTCACCCATTTTCTGCAAGTGTTTTAAACTCCTGATCCATCCTTTCATTCCCCAGATTAGACTTTGCATGTTGGGAAATCTGAGAGCGTGTCGATGTCAGAGGAAAGAGGAGGGTCTGGGTCATGCAGAATGTTAAACGCCTCAGTATGGAGTTCACATCCTGTGTGTCAATGAATAATAATAATAATAATTAATAATAATAATAAATAGCAATATAGTTCAATATGGATGAATAAGGTTTTGAGAGACTTTTATAGTAGATCAGGTCAGAAATGATCAAATTGGATAATGACTATGCTGATTATTTATTTTAATGAGATTAGATGTATGATGTAATTCAGTGTCATTTGCTGATACATTTATTGTGGCAGAGAGGGGACAGGAAAAGACCATGAGTATTTATTTTGGGTTTGGGTTAAGTGACTGGCTCCTATGTGGGACCACTTGTCAAAATTCATTTATTTACTCTGTAAAAGCATGTGGTGGGGAAGCCTTTGAGATGGTCTGTGGCTTGTAGCTGAGAGTTGCACATATGGTCCCAACTCCCATCATGTTTTTCTTATTACTAGGAGATGGAGCCTTAACATGTAAGATATGTAGCATGTTGGGTGGTGGCATAAACGGTGAAGATGCAGCAGAGGAGGGGAAAATTGATAGGAAAATGAAGGTTCTGGTAACTTAAATGCTTTCTGGTGAAGATGACGTTTGGGCAAAGACTCATGGGGGAGGAAGGAGTGAGACAGGGAATAAGGAATTCTAAGTCTAGTGTTATTGAACTTGTCTCTTAGGCAGAGGGTGGGTCCTGTAGGTAAAATGAAACTCTCCCGGGGTAAATGGCTTGTTAGACAATTCAGCTTGAGCCTATCAAAAGTGGGCATGAAAACACATACACAATTCCTTTTGAATTTGATGGCATTTTTTCTAATGAGGAGTCAAAGCTTTAGTCAGAATTTGAACTAGTAACTCCAGGGACTCGCACTATCATTAAATCAGATTTAAGTCTCCTTAAGCTAGACGCTCAATCCTTTAAGTCTACTCTTTCATTTGCTAAGCCACCTCTCTGTGTCTGTTTAGAGAAAGGGATATATGTTTGCTCCCAAAGGTTTTCTCAAAGTCACAGCCAAATGTAAACCAGCTGCCATTGTGACTTGCTATGAGGAAAAACACAAACTCACTGATTCTCCTCAAATCTGACTGTGGCAAAAGACATAATAGAAGTGGTTATTGCCTGGAGTTCAGCTTAGTGAGTAGTTTTCTCTCTCTTTCTCTCTCTCTCTCTCTCTCTCTCTCATTATTGTTGTTGTTATGTGTGTGTTGCATTATGCTTTTGCATGGTGATACACAACTTTTTATAAAGGTACTGGGATCATCATCAGGTCCTTATGCTCATTCAATTGTCACTTTACCAATGGTTCCATCTCCCATCTCCTTGGAAAATGTCCTTGTTTTCATACTATCACATAGGGCTACAATTCTGGGCTTGCAGGATGGGCCTAGGTTTTGGCTTTGGAAACCATTATCCAGTCAGCGATATTCATTCCTTTTAAAAGAATTTCTAGGCATTTTAGATTATATATTGCTTGGCTCATATGCAGCATTCACATGTTTTGATACTTGTCTAGAGAAGTATCACAAAGAATTGTACTCTCAGAGGAGCCCGAGGTTAATATATATAAGTAAAGCAGTCAGCAATAAGGAAATCTACTGCAAATGGCCAAATTGCACAACAGTTTGAACACAGTAGGAACTTACCAAATGCCTTCTGGTACAGTTGTAGCTGAGGAGTTCAGGATTCTGAATTGATCTTCGACACACTTGCCTCTTCACTGATTAAAACAACGTTGAGCTTTCTGAGCCTTTGCTCCCTCACCTGTGAAGTGAGGGGGTGATGGTTTCTGTCTTGCTCTGTAACTGTGTAGTCAAGAGGATAATGCTTTTAGGGCTAGGATGTAGCTCAGTGGGCAGAGTCGTCACCACATGCTCATCCCCAGTGTCACTTGAGCTGGGTTTTGTGGTGCACACAGTCATCTCATAGCAAACAGTGGGAGAAGGATCAAAAGTTTAAGGTCATCCTTTCCTAGCGATATAAGGTGTTTGAGGACAACCTGGGCTGTATGGGATCTTGTTTCAAACAAACAAGAATATGATGTTTTGTAAATGCTCAGCACAAAGCTCGGCCAGTGAGAGGTACTTGAGCAATGGTGAATGTTATTACTTTTATTAAAATCTGCGTCAATCATCGCATTGTATATGCATATCTATGTAGCTTTTTTATATACTACAATACTGTAGCATCTTAAAAATTTTTCTGACTAGGGATAGACCACCTGTTCTGCATCACTCTAATTCTTAGAGAGGGAAGGATTCAGTCAGTAGTACGTCTTTGGTAAATGTACTAACCCAGAGGCAGACCTCACTGACCTCATCTGCATACACCATGAAGCAATCTTCTGCAGTCTTTATCATTTTAGCATCAATGCTAGCAACTAGGGACCACTTTGGAAGCCCAGAGAAAGCAGGAGCATTCAAGGCAGCCAGTTTTACCAATCTGTCTCACCTCTGCTGACCTATGCCATAGAGACCCCTAGTACTCTTATCCTGTCTCTTGGTGTCTCTCTCGTTAACCGTGCATGGTTCCGTCTCTAGCACCTGTGAACATGGTAACATTGGCTTTTCTGAGTCTCCCTAGAACCGTCTTGTGTGTCCTTACAGATCATTAGTTATAGAAAAGAACACAAAGCAATGTAATTTCTTTAGGGATCATTTGTGCTTCATAGAATACTGTGGGTTGCCTAGAGTCCTTTTTTTTTTTTTCTTATCTTGTCATCTGATTTTGACTTCCTGGTGGTCATTCTACAATTCTGTAAATCGTAGACAACGGTGAGAAATGTACAACGACTTTTATATCTACACATGCAAAGGAACTGTGCGTTCCTTTCGTGTTCCTTTCTCCAACAAAAGCCAGTCTTCTTGGTGCTTATTTGCATATTCATTTCAATTCATTTGAATATTCATTTCAATTATTTTACTCCACATAGGTATCTGTGCTTCTTTGAGTGTTCCTTTGCACCAGATTGTAACATTTGCCTGGCTTCCCCATTTAATCAGCGAATATTAAATACGATCTTCAACACGGGTTAATATTATATCTAGATGAGAAGCATGGTTTTACCTGTTTTTGAATATTTGCTTTTAATGAAACAGAAATTGTTCAAAGGACTGGTAAATGAGGAGAGAAACTTGAAAGACCTGATTGAGGTACAGATATGCTTGAATATAAAAAGCAAATCCCCAGTAATAGATCCTGTATGATTAAGCTCCCGAATTAATGGCAATGAAATGTGAGTTTAAGAAACGACTTTATCCTGATGTTGATGGGGGCATATTTTCATGTGAAGGTCATCGTTTCATCATGAAGGTCACTGGGTAGGTTAGGATTATTGGCACTTGTTTGTTGTCTTTTGACTTTGTGAAGTAAGTGAATGCCTCTCCAGTGAGAACAAACCAAAGCTAGTCTTTTCTCAGAGCTGGGCGCAAGAAAGGAGTTGGCAACTATTGTGTGGCTTCTGCAGAGGCACAGAGGCAGACAGAGGAGTGGGGACTGAGGGGCAGAGCTGGAGCAGAGTACGGCGGGAGGTGGAGCCTATACATGGGACGGCTAGGGCTAGGCATTTTATGTGACGGATTAGCAACATTTTCGTGGTGCCACAGTGAAAGCAAATCCTAATGTGGTGAAAGCAGGAATCTGTTTGTCAGTGTCCCTTCAAAGGCCATACCTTATTAACGTCATTCTTTGCCAAATGTATTGAATACATAGTAAATATTTATGGAAGAAATGAATGAAATAATTGCATTAAAATTTCTTCCAGAAGCTGAGTGCCTTGTTAGTTTACTAGACTTCATTGCCGGAAGAGACATCAACACAACTTAACCAGCCTTGAGAGAGAATTTTGTGAGCACATATCATCCTAAAAGGAAGCTCTGAACAAGAGTCTTTTCCTGGCCTCTCATCATTTTAACTTGTCTCACTCTCCCTTCCTCTCTCCCTATTTCCTCCTCATCTTGCCAGCCGCTGCTCTTTGCTCCAGGCTTTTTCATTTCAGTAGATTTGATCCTGGCCTGGAAAGATGCTTATCCCATCCTCAAGCCTTTGTCGTTACTTGGGGCTCTGTGCACCTCTGTGGGTGAAAGGCAACAGATCACCAGGAAGAAAGAATATGGGAAGGAAGTCAGTGGGGTGGAAAGGAGAAAACCCTCATGGCAAATTTCACAATAGCTAGAAGAGGCATGCCCATGAAAAATTGCTTAAAACTTGGATTTCAAATGAAGTCTAAAAGAACTTAAAAAAAATCTACTGTGGTTTTATTTTGAAAGATTTGTGCCCACAGGTATAATTTTTCATTAAAGACTATTTATTGGTGTCCTGTTTTGGAAAAAAATGCTTTGAGTTGATCTAAAAGTCTTGATCTCTTCTTTCAAGACTTGCCAAGTTGTAAGTGGGGTTAGTTTTGCATCCAGGGTAAAGGTCTGAGCACCTGGATCTGTTTAATTGGCTGTGGCTGTTAATTTAATGGCATGGTCTAATAATGTCTATCATTAGCCCTATAATTATTATAGAGGTATATCTAACCTGCTATCACAGTCAAAAAAGACACAGACGCCTGATAGATTTTTATGGTGGCCTTATATCATTTGGTACAGGGCAGATATTAACCCTTTAAACTACCTTTACCTTACAGCCCCATCTCAGGCTACCTCCCATGCATAGTTTCATAAATACTTGCTTATTCTTTATCTGGGCCGCTTCCTCCATACATGTATGCCATGGACGCTCTCTCTTCCTTCCTTCTCTTCTTCTTGCTTCTCTCTCCTGTGTTCCTCTCCTGCCTCCAAAGCCCTCAAACCTTAGTTCCATTTACCTCCTTCTGCCCTGCCAAGGTTTATCGCTTTTTATCTGCCATCAGGGGTAACTGGGGAAGATTCCTTCTCATCACACGGGTACAGGAGATAGTTCAACATTAAGAACAATGTCCATGGCATGGTGGTAACCAGATCTCAAACACTGAAGTCAGCATTTGAATACACACCACCAGACCAACTCCCAATAGGCTGTGATGAGATGGTTTCTGAGGTTGACTCCTTTCAAAGAGGGCAGACAGAGCACACAAACAAAACGTCAACGTTCTTTAGGCCCCAAACACTATCAGAGCTTGTTTACTAGCTGTGTCAGTCTTTAGCAGTCCTGATTCATTTCTAAATTCTTACCCAGAATACCATTCGATAGGCTGTCATGAAATTCTAATGACATCCATTCAGACTATTGTTCTCATAATTGATCTGATATATTTGTGGGAATTTTTCTTTATCTTTGGTGATGCTTTGTAGCTGACACTCTATCTGAATTAAATACAAGAAATGGAAATACTAACTCTTGGATAACAATAGATTAAAAATCAGAAATTTGATATCATGCAAATGATGGTTCTCTTTTAATTTGTTTCTTTGGGAAAAAAGATTTGTATCATGACATACACAAATTAAAATCTTGCATATGTAACTCAATGAATTATGTAAAACTAGAGCATCTTTCCAGATTGTTTGTGACTAATGAATTGCAAACCTGTGTAGTTGCTCAGGATTTTTGGCCTGAAAGTTTAAAGTGTGATTGTACAACTTTTGTTTCCTGGTTACTGAAAGTTCAAATAAACTTTGATATTAGGTATCTACATAGATTTTGGAGGGGTACCAGTCACCAAACAAAAGCAGGTGATGTTTATAAAAAAACATGGGAGGAGTATGATATCTTGGTAAGATTTGGAGTATATACTTTGTTTCATTAATTTTTTTTAGTAGAAAATAGCAGGTATTTTAACCTCCATGTGTTTCCTATGTGTTGTGCATGCTGTAGTCCTTTCATTTAACTGTTCTTTAGTCCCCTCTGTGATACTAGAGATGAAAAGATGTTTACCCCACGGTACCATGAGACAGCAGCAGAGTAGAGACCTGTCAATGATTCTCAGGAGATGGGGAACTCAAGCTCATAAACCTGATCTAGGTCCCTTGCTTCTTTCTACATTGCTTAATAGTGCCATAAAAGGACAGGGAGAGGGGGAGAGAGAGAAAGAGAGAGAGAGAGACAGCAACAGACAGAGAGATACAGGGACAAAGAGACACACACACAGAGACAGAGAGAGATGGCGATAGAGACAGAGCAAGAGTAAGCGAGTGAGAGAGAGAGAGAGAGAGAGAGAGAGAGAGAGAGAGAGAGAGAGAAATGAAGAAACTAGTACACAGTACACGCATGGCAAAGGGGAAAACAGAAATAAGAACACAATGGAGGGAAAAAAACAGAGGGGAAAAAAGGAACATCTAAGACACAGAAGAAAAAAGCTATAAGGGGAAAGTGAGGTAGGGTGAGCAAGCAAAGGAGGGAAGAGGGAACATGAGAGTTACTGACAGGTACAGACTGAAAGGTAAAAGTTCTTTTGAGGCAACTCAGGTCTTCCCAAATCATTTGTCAATCTTCATAAAGAGAATAAACGTTCCCACCAGCAGTGGAGGAGGGTTCCCCTTTCTCCACATCCTCTCCAGCATGGTTGTCACTTGAGATATTCATCTTTGCCATTCTGATGGGTGTAAGGTGAATTCTCAGGGTTGTTTTGATTTGCATTGCCCTGATGACTAAGGACATTGAACATTTCTTTAAGTGTTTCTCTGTCATTTGATATTCCTTTATTGAGAATTCTCTGTTTAGCATTGTACCCCATTTTTTAAATTGGATTACTTGATTTGTTGCTGTTTAAGTTCTTGAATTCTTTATATAAAATGGATATTAGCCCTCTGTCAGATATAGGGTTGGTGTAGATTCTTTCCCAATCAGTAGGCAGTCGTTTTGTTTTGATGACAGTGTCCTTTGCTTTACAGAAGCTTTTCAGTTTCACAAGGTCCCATATACCACCTTGGAAATCAGTCTGGCGCTTTCTCAGACAATTAGGAATAGAACTTCCTCAAGATCCAGCTATACCACTCCTAGGTATATATCCAAAAGACACTCAAGTATACAAGAAGGACATCTGTTCACCCATGTTTGTAGCAGCTTTATTTGTAACAGACAGAGGCTGGAAACAGCCCAGATGCCCTTCAGTTGAGGAATGGATACAGAAATTGTGGTATATCTACACAATGGAATATTACTCAGAGATAAAAAAAACAAGGAAATCATGAAATTTGCAGGTAAATGGTGGGAACTGGAAAAGATCATCCTGAGTGAGGTATCTCAGAAGCAGGAAGACACACAGGGTATATACTCACTCATAAGTGGATACTAGACATATAATATAGGATAAACCTACTAAAATCTGTACACCCAACGAAGCTAATCATGAAGGAGGACTCTGTGTAAGATGCTCAATCTCTATTCAGAAAGGCAAAGAGGATGGACATCGGAGGAGGGAGAAAACAGGGGACAGGACAGGAGCCTACCACAGCGGGCCTCTGAAAGGCTCTACCCTACAGGGTATCAAGGCAGAAGCTGAGACTATAACCAAAGTTTTGGCAGAGTACAAGGAATCTTATGAAAGAAGTGGGAGATAGTAAGACCTGGAAAGGACAGGAGCTCCACAAGGACAGCAACAGATCCAAAAAGTCTGGGCACAGGGATCTTTTCTGAAACTGAACTACAGCCGAGGACCACTCATAGAGATGTCCTGGAACCGCTGTACAGAGGTAGCCTATGGCAGTTCAATATCCAAGTGACCTCCATAGTAATGGGGACAGGGACTGTCTCTGACATGAACTGATTGGTCTGCTCTTTGATCACCTTCCCCTGAGTGGGGAACAGCCTTGCCAGACCATAGAAGAAGACAATGCAGCCACTCCTGATGAGACCTGATAGACTAGCATCAGAGGGAAGGGGAGGAAGACCTCCCTTTTCAGTAGACTGAGAGAGGGACACGGGTGGGGAAGAGGGAGGGTGGGATTGAGAGGGGAGGACAGAGGGAGGTACAGGGGGAATACAAAGTGAATAAACTGTAACAACAAAAATAAAAATAATTAAAAAAGAGAATAAACATATAACAGTTCATTGAAAGTAAAAGTCAAAGCAAGGCAAACATCCCTGGTTTCTGACATGCACAGTGGCACATATATGGTATGTGTAGATTTAGGGACTGATGTTCGCATTAAACTATAGAGCCCTGTGCATGGGCATCAGTCACTGAAAGTCCTCACTTCTACTGATGGATCCATAATCTGATGGCATTGGTACATAACAGAAACTTCCCAAGGGGGTACCTCCTTGGAGGAAGTAGGTCACTGGGGATTTGGGTACATGACTTTTGCTACTATATCTTGTTCATGGCTAAACCCTGTCCTCTAATAGAACAGCCTCCGCCGTACAGCCCAATCACCATGTTTTGGCTCACTGCAGAACCAAAGCAATGGATACAGCTGAAGAGCACACTCTGAAATCATGAGCCAAGACATCATTTCTTAAGAATTTGTTTTGTCACTTGAGTTTTTCATCTTGGCCATTCTGATGGGTGTAAGGTGAAATCTCAGGGTCGTTTTGATTTGCATTTTTCTAATGGCTAATGACATTGAACATTTCTTTAAGTGTTTCTCTGCCATTCGATATTCCTCTACAGAGAATTCTCTGTTTAGCTTTGTTCCCCATATTTTAATTGGATTACTTGGTTTGCTGCTTTTCAGCTTCTTTAGTTCTTTATATATACTGGATATTAATCCTCTGTCAGATAAAGGGTTGGTGAAGATTCTTTCTCAATCTGCTGGAGAGGTGTGGAGAAAGGGGAACCCTCCTCCACTGCTGGTGGGAATGTTAACTTGTACAACCACTCTGGAAATCAATCTGGCGCTTTCTCAGACAACTAGGAGTAGCGCTTCCTCAAGATCCAGCCATACCACTCCTAGGCATATATCCAAAAGAGGCTCAAGTACACAATAAGGACATTTGCTCAACCATGTTTGTAGCAGCTTTATTTGTAATAGCCAGAAGCTGGAAACAGCCGAGATGCCCCTCAACTGAAGAATGGATGCAGAAATTGTGGTGCATCTACACAATGGAGTATTACTCAGCAATGAAAAATAAGAAAAGCATGAAATTTTCAGGTAAATGGTGGGACCTGGAAAGGATCATCCTGAGTGAGCTATCACAGAAGCAGAAAGACACACACGGTACATACTCACTCATATAGATATATAATATAGGATAAACCTACTAAAATCTATACATCTAAAGAAACTAGTCAAGAGAGAGGACCCTGACTAAAATGCTCAATCCCCATCCTGAAAGGCAAAGAAGATGTACATTAGAAGAAGAAGAAAATGGGAAACAAGCTAGGAACCTGCCACAGAGGGCCTCTGAAAGGCTCTGCCCTGCAGACTATCAAAGCAGACCCTGAGACTTATGGCTAACTGTTGGGCAGAGTGCATGGAATCTTATGAAAGAAGTGGGAGATAGTAAGACCTGGAGAGGACAGGAGCTCCACAAGGAGAGGAACAGAACCAGAAAATTTGAACACAGGGGTCTTCCCAGAGACTCATACTCCAACCAAGTACCATGCATGGAGATAACCTAGAACTCCTGCACAGATGTAGCCCATGGCAGTTTAGTGTCCAAGTGTCCACATAGTAATGGGAAGAGGGACTGCCTCTGACATAATCTGATTGGCCTGCTCTTTGATCACCTCCCCCTGAGGGGGGAGCAGCCTTACCAGGCCACAGAAGATGACAATGCAGCCATTCCTGATGTGATCTGATAGACTAAGATCAGAAGGAAGGAGAGGAGGACCTCCCCTATCAGTGGACTTGGGGAGGGGCATGTATGAAAAAGGGAGAGGGACGGTGGGATCAGGAGGGGAGGAGAGAAGGGCTTATGGGGGATACAAAGTGAATAAAGTGTAATTAATAAAAGTTAAAAAAGAATTTGTTTCAGTGGCAAACATCAGCTATTTTTTGCCTAGTGATGAAGAGTCTCACTAACACAGATGCTAGCCTCAGTCCTCTTACCATATTCAGAGGTCCCACAAACTGAAGTCCCCTGGCACTCCTGGGTCAGGTAAAGTTCTAATTTAAGAGGCAGAGGGAGTGATGACATGAGAGATATCCAGTCTGTCTGCCAACTAGAGAGATGTAGAGAAGATCCTCCATTGGTGCTTCAATGCATTGATTAGGTAAGATGCCTTGTGAGCTAATTGCTTATTAATGAAAGAATCGACCATCTAAGAGCCAAGTCCTCAACACTTGAGCCTTCTGGGAAAATACTTGATATTCAAATCACAATGGCACCTTGCATATGTCTGGTTCTATGTCCTCAAATTGCTACTAGCTCAACATCAACTTATCGATACAGTTGTTCAAATGTCTCACTACCTCCACAGACCCTGCAGTATTTTAGGACCCTCATGAGTGATTGTAATCATGGTGACAAGCTCTGTGGCTCCCACCTGACCCCATGAAGCCTACTTTATCGATTTTTAATTTTTTTTTTTTACCTGTTCCTTACTCATTTATCAATCCTGTAAGTAGATGCCATGTGGTTTTATTTTCCCTAGAGCTTTTTGGGTTTCATGGCAGATATTAAGCATTCTGTAAAGACCTGTTGATTGACAGCTGATAGCATTACTACTCTGGAGATGAAAAGCAATGCATGCAAATGGGGTTTAGTGCAATTCGTACACCCTCCAAAACAATTCATTTATCATCTACAGGTCCCCTATGATTGAAGCTCTTTTAAAATAGTGTAATTTTCATCTTGCTTTTCAAAGCCTTCATGACAAAGCCATTATCTCTGCAGACATCTATATTCTAAATGCAGAGCAAGAAAGGGGAGCAAAGGAGAGAGTTCCCATCTTATATTTATCATCTGTCTGATGAAACACGGATGTAAATATCTATAAATTAAAGGTCGGATCAAAATTCAACACTTTTAGGGAGAAATTACTGTCTGGTCTCTTCTTTCAGGTAATTTCCCCAGGATATTAAACTTGAAGCAGTCTCTCTGAAGCTACAGGTATCCAAAGCCATTTGAAATCAACTGATATGAGTATATTAGAGAGGGCAAGGTCTGCCTTGTGAAGCCCAACTCTGTGTAATGAAAAATCAAATTTGAATATTAAAAAAAATTAATTCAGCCGCAGCAGAAAGAGGAACCTGCTTCTGGTATGTCGCTAATACATTGTGATAAGACCCTGTGGAGAAAAATATTCTGCACCTTGTCTGGCTAATTCCTTTGTTGCTCAATAGAGACTTTGGAAAAGCATCGCTTGTCTAACCACGCCATACCCACAGCACATCTGATCTGATCCTGCCTAAATAAACAGTTTGAGTGCATGGCTGCTGTTGTCCCAATCAGCGTTGTTTACCCAGCTCAACCCTCTTTGGAGAGGCACTGATTCAGACATGGAATTTTGCAGCCTGCATGTTATCCTTTGCCACATGCAGTAACAAAGACCGAAGACTGTTTTCCCACGAGGAGAACGTCTCAGCTGGGTTAAGCCATTATAATAAATGTAGCAATTTGAGATAAATGAGCAAATCAGAGTTAATGAGTTTGGAATCAAGCGAAGAAATGTAATCACTCATGAGGCAGGAAACACAAACCAGCACATGCCCAAACTCTTACCGCCAGGCTACTTCTGTTCTTGCTTCCTTCCTGAAAGGTAGGTGACACTCTCATGCCCAGTGTGCTAGACTCACACAGGTCTCATAGTGTCATCACTTAAGAAAGCATTGCATGTGGGGGCTGGAAACATGGCTCAGCAGTTTAGAGTGCTTGCTGTTGAGCAGAAGACCTGACTTCAGTTCCCAGCAGCCACATTGGGCGGCTCACAACTGCCTGTAACTCTAGCTCCAGGGATCCAGTGCCCTCTTCTGTCCTATAAGGGCACCTGCAAGCACATGCATTTGTACATGTGCATGTATGTGCACGTATGTGCACGTATGTAACACACATACTAAATTGTAAAAATAAGTCTAAAAAATAAAAACATCTTTGTGTGTCATTGTGTGTGTGTGTGTGTGTGTGTTTGTGTGTGTGTTTGAAAGAGAGTGAGAGAGACCGAGACAGAGACCATACATAAGCACTCAGGTAGACCAGAGGTCAGAGGATGATATTGGATGTTAACTCTTGATTTCCAGATTTTCACCTGTTTGTTACAGTGTGTCTTGTTCTTTACCACAGCATATGTAACTAGCTGTCATGAGCTCTGGGGAGCTTCCTGCATCTGCCTTTCTTCTCCTGAGTACAGGGATTAGATATGTGTTTCTCCAACCTGCTTCTTGCAGGTTCTGAGATCTGAACTCACTTTCTCACACTTGTACAGCAAGCACTTCACCTACTGAGACCTCTCTCATCTGAAAGCATTATTCTCTCTAAGTGACAGAAGCCTCACAAATGTTTGGAAACATCAGTTACATAAATCATTTACTGTGCTCTTTTCAACAGACAAGCGAGCACAGCGTGTCAACACCGTCATGAAATGCCCACCTTCACAAAATTCAGTTTTAAAAACATCCGTTAAAATGCCTACATCCTATATAAATTACAATTCCAAGACAGACCAACAGGTTAAACTAGGCCAAACAACAATGAAAACTAAGACTGGACCAATTGGAATTAAAAAAAAAAAAACAAAACTTTTTATTGATTTGTTTTTTTTATGAATTTCACATTATTCACACCATTCCCACTCATCTCCCCATTCCTTTGTATCTGCCCTTTCCACTTCCCCCCAATTACAAAACAACAACAACAACAACAACAACAACAAACCTGACAAAACAAAACATCTTGTCATGGAGGCTGAAGTGTGTCATGGTGTGTCTATACCCTTTTGTCCCAAAAGCTTTACTTGCAAATGTTCACTGCAATGAGTCACTGGTTTGGTTTGAGGCTTCTGGTTCCTGTTACACTATCAATACTGGATCCTCACTAGGACTCCTCCCAGATATCCTGTTGTTGCCTTGTCATGGCAATTCTGCAGCTTTGGATTTGCAGGACCAGCCCCTTCTTGTACTCCAGCAGTTCATAGATGGTGTGGACGTTGGTATGGACCATTTCAAAGCCCTGTATCTGGGCCTGGGTGGTAGCTGAGTATGTCAGCTCACCAGCTCCCCTGTACCCACACCACCAGGGTCAGCTCTCCTGTTTTCATACCCTCAGGGCTACTCACCCACAACCATACCACTACGGCCCATTCTCACTATTGCTTCAGCCAGTGAGGAGTAGGGCCAGATCTCCTGCTCTCATGACCCCCGAGCCAGCTATCTTGCCTGTTGCAGGTGGTTGAGAGGCGAGTGGGGGAAGGGCATCTCTTCCTCTTCCACACCACCATCACAGAACAGATGAGAGGCAGGGCCAGCATGCCTATGCTCATGCCATCAGAGCTAGGGCTAGGTTGCCCAAGTCCCTTCCACCAGGGCCATCTTTACTGTACTGCCCATGTGAGGTTCAGAGCCCACTCTACTGAGTGCTGTTCCTGGTGCAGTCAGCTCACAGCCAGTGAGAGGCTGGGCTAGCTCTGTGCAGTCAACATGGTCCCAGGCAGAAGCACAGACCAGAGACATCTGCATGTCCTTTGTTGGTAACATGAACCATGGACATTGACACAGACCACTGCTGCTTCAAGCGGCAGACCCATATGTGGCCCTTAGTGCAGACAGTAGGGGTCCAAGCCGCAACATGGTCCCAGGTAACAGGGAAGGCTGCTCACATCAGGTTGTTTCTCACCATCCTGGACTATCTAGTTCCACCTCTCCTCACCATGCTCAAACCATCAGGCATCTCTTTGTGTCTCATCTCTCTACCACATACTTGCACATGGTACTGGCTCTCCCTGTGGGCCGGCCTCTGGGTGTGTTCTACCCACCTGTGCTGCATGGCAGCAGGTGGGCCTCTACTGGGATCACAAAGTGTACAAGGCTACCAAAATACTAGTCTGATTTTAACTCTGTGTAAATGAGCAGTCACATTCCGGTGAAGCTTCTGCACCTCTCCTGTTCTTCCCTCATTTGGCAGTCATTTCAGCACTGCTGGAGGTCATCTGGGTAGTGGGGTCATAACTCTTCAGGCTTTTCCCAGCAACTACAGGGCATTTGTTACTTTCATTACACCGACATGATGCCTGGAATGGCATGTCCACAATGTCAACTTTTATTGATGAACATGTTTGTCATGTTGAAATACAGTGCCATGATACTACATTTGTACTGATATAATAATAATTTGTAAACAGCAAAACTTCATTTCTTTCAGGATGGGAGGTCGAGAATTCCACTGCCAAGGTAGTGGCCTTGATGTCTGCAAGGTGCAGCTCCCTGTTTTCAAGATGGCACCTTGTTTATATGTCCTCACATGACATTTCCTTCAACCTTCATCCCTTTTGTCAATGTCCTAGTCTCATTCAGTGAAGCAGAGTCCCGTAATCTAATCAGCTTGCTCAGCCAACATCCTTTAATCCTGGTACAATAGGGATTAATTTTCAGCATGAATTTTGGAGAAGACACTGTCATTCAAGAAACAGCCTACACACTGCAACACTTTTCAAACACACAGGGTTACAACTGTTAACGGATATTAGGTGCAGATGGAGGTTTTAAAAATAGTCCATAAAGCACAGGTCATTTTGCCAACTCCATTCTGAAAGAACATGTGTCCAGAGAATGTTCCAGAAGGTGGGACCTCGGTGGATAGTGCACTGGCCACAGAAGTGGAGGGACATGGGAAACAGTGTAACCTGGGAGGAAAAATCAATATAAAATACACAATTTTTGAACCAGGAAGTTGTTATTTAGTTCTTTACTACAGGGTTTAAATCCCACCCACATCACTACTGATACTATTGAGACAGATAACTTAATTCTGTTATGAGAGCTGTCCTGTGTGGTATAGAATATGGAGTGGCTCCTATTAAGTCAATGACAACAACAACAAAAATGTCTCCTCAATTTTCCAGATGCTCCCCTGGGAGTGAAGTCTACTCTCCCTCTCACTGTGAACTCCTGTTAGTTGAATTGGTCAGTGGCAACAAGGGCTTGCTCATTGAGATTTACCCAGCAACACATGAAAGATTCCCATTTCCCAACTCTCCCACACTGCTTGGCTGCTACCTGATGACTTGGATACATTTCCTTGGTGTGATCTGGTGAGGCATCGAAGAAGCGCTGGCTTAATTTCAACCACTTAGGAAGAGAGAAAACAAGACTAGCCAAAAAAGCTTGAGCATCTACTCCATGATGGGATTAGCTTGCAGACACCTCTGGCTGTGTCTGTAAGTGTGCTTCCAGAAGGTGAACCAAGAGAGTAAGCCAGCTCAGGATGTGGGCAGCACCATACCCTGGAGTCTCAGACTGAGTGCAAAGGAGAGAACAAACTGGGTATCAGCATTCTTCACTCTGCTTCCTGACAGCAGGTGCAACTCCTGTTCCTGCTCCTTGCCTTCCCCTCCATGATGGTTTGTATCCTCAGTCTGGGAGGCAAAACTAAACCTCCCTTCCTTATGTTTCTTGCGTTGCCTATTTTTTTTTCACCACAATGAGAAATGTAACTAATTCATTTAATGTTTCCTCCTTAAAGAAGAAAGTTTTCTGCCTAAAGCTCTATGGAAGTGGAATCATACAGAGCGGTCCCTTATATTGGAAAAGCTTTAAGGAGAGGAAGTGTTTTTGTTTTGTTTTGGTTTTGGTTTGTTTTAATTTGGAGGCAAGGCAGTAGAAGAACACTGGAATTAATGTTTCCTTGGAGATCCCCATGTGCTCAAGGGCAGCAAACTGCAAGCAGGAATTGGATGTTCTATGTCACAGTGACCCCTGCTTGATGGCATGCTGGGTAATTCTTAATAGTTGGCTCTTCACAAAATAATAAGAAAATATGTAAAGAGATGAGATCACTATATATTTTAGTATCAAAGGTGGATATCACTTAATATCAATATGTTATTTACTTATTATATATCCTATACATAGACACCTGATTCCCACAGGATAGTTTCTTATGATTTTTTTTAAAAATCTTGTGTCTATAACCATTAAATGGTTACAACTGTCCAAAAATAGAATTCTAATACCTACTAGAATTTTATTTTATTTTCTCACGAGGGAGTGAAAAAAGTGCTGAAAAAGTAATGACATGAAAAACTACTGAATGAAAGAATAGTTTGCAAATTGGGAGAGTGATTTCTCAATTTTGTTGTTGTCTGGTGTGCTTGGTTCTTAGGTTGTATATCTTTGTAATGTAATGCCTATAAACCTGGTGAACTGCCAAGTTTAACCACTGATTACATTTTCTTTGTCCTCAATAACTGGTGCGATGCATGGAAAATGACTATTCTTCTAGCATGCGGGAAGAAGCAAGAGGGTTGTGATGTCCAGGCTAGACTGGCCTATACAATGAGTGGTAAAACAGCCTGGAGTGTGTATCAGGATTATGTCATTTTAACAAAAGGCGGGAACGTTTTATGAATCCATGGTCTAAAATCTCCTCTCCCCCATCACTGACCTCAAGTACTGATGATGAAGACACTGCCTGTGTAGCTAGGGGAGTTGTAAGGTTGACTCTGGCACAGGAGCTCCATCACACAGCATAGGAACTCAGTTTAACTCACTGTTAACTCTGGCAGTGTGCCACCAGATGATTAAGAAGGGATGAAGTGCCTGCTGTCTTTATTTTCAAACATGGCTGATGGAATTATGGGGTATTTAATTTTGACTAGTTAGTTTCATTAACTGACTGCAAAGTTCCAGGAAGTTGGACAGTGAGCCCTTAACAAGACTATGCAGTTCAGCTATGACACATGGTTGTCTGGGCCCCCAGCTTGCATGGAACCATGTGTCTGTGAGAACCGTGGGGACTGTCTTCGTGGTACCTCCTAATCTAGTGAAATCCTTTCTGCAGGCACTCACTTTTATTGTAACCGAGTTGCCTGTAACCACAGACCACAGTGGCTAATAAAAATTAGCTTCAGGGGCAGGAGCCAAGGTCAATGAAAACAGAAGACCTTTTTCTGGGCACCAATCTGGACTCTGTACATCATTGCCTATAACCCTGAATGATAGTACAATTTTCATTATTCGTGAGTGATCCGCAGTAACAGTCTGGAAGGATGGTGGGTCCTCAGGAGGTTTGACCTTGAAACATAGCAATCCAACCAGGGATGCTTGGATTCCGACTGAATCCCATTCAGAATAGTGGCCATAACAGGACCTTTCTCAGAACAAACCTAAGTGAGTAGCATTCATACTCACAAACCCACCAGGGCGTTCTAGAATGACAATAGCCCTTTAATCCAGAAGAACGCTTTGACCATAGTTTCTCAGACCTTAAACCATCTGCTGAGCTTGCAGGGCCCCACTCTGCAGAAGAGGTCGCTGGAGTTGTAGTACTTTTTTCCTATACCTTTGTATACCTGCCAGCACATAAAGAAGAACAAAGCCCCAAAGCTTCAGTGAAATACAGCTGGTGAGGAGAGTTATCAAGCAAGCAAAGGGAGAAATGTGAAGGGAAAATAGTTATTACTAACTTTTAGGGGTGATGGCTCTTTTAAATCTAAGCCAATGTGCTTAATCGCACTGAAGTATTTATTTCTCCACCACCGTTTCAAATTTTCCTAGTGAAAATATAATAATTTTTCTTAAAAGTATCTCAAGTGTTCTAGTATATCAGGTCTTTAAATATAACTGCTAATAGGCAATATTCAAATTACATTTATAGTGCCATGAAATTCCCCTGTGACGCTTGGAGCTCTGCTATTTGTACTGGAAGTTAAGCCTTTCTCTGGACGTGGGGAACTTTCTCCATTTGATTTGTAAGTGAGTCATCTTCTTACTCAGGCACGTCTCAGAGTTCAAATGCAATTCATAATCTGATAAAAGACACATTTTAAAAAGTGGTAAATCATGATGTAATGCTAAACAAGTTGAAAAGATCCATTAAAATTGTTATCACCAAGCGGCCCAGATTTCCTTACAACATTACAACTGGCTAAGTGGATTAAATACTGATTTGAAAATAATTTATCCAGAGTAGAATGTAAGTGTACGTGTTGTGACTTCATGCATAAATAAGTCATCTTAAGGCTAAACATCTAGTCTTGTCCAGGTCAAAACAAAGGTAAAAAGCAGTTTATTCTGATGACAGTCCACTCACGCTCTAGATGTATCAATAACTTCCAAAACCTAGATGGCTTTCATCACACTTGACATACCTTGCAAAATAAGTTTTTTATATGACAATAATTGTGGAGTTCCTACTCCTCCCCCCCCATTAACATCTCCCATAGTTTTGTAAGTTCTTCTCAGTTGAGAGATTATTTTTGGCACATGCAATCCACTGAACTCTAGACCCTATTTCACCTCTTCTCCCGCATGGGTCCCTTATTGTGCCACAAGAATCCAGAATCCCCAAATCTGGACTGAACTGACATGGTCATTTAGTCTGGGGGTTCACAGGTCTTCAGGCTTTCCCTGCTTTCTGTGACAACTGTGAAGCGCATTGGTGAGACACGTCAAAGAATATTCTTCAGTTTGAGCTTTTCTGTCTTTTCTTAAGTTAAGACTGGCTTTATGGTGTTTGGTGATGGATTCCATCAAGGTGAAGTGCCCTCCTCACCTGAAGCCCACAATACACAGTTTCAATATCTGGGAGGGTGTCTCAGCAGATAAAACATACAAGGACTGGAGTTCTCATTCCCTGAACCCATGTAAAAACTAATATGGAGGCAGTCTCCTATAATCTCAGGACCCAGGAGGCAGAAACAGACTAGCAGAACCTGTGAGCACTGGACTTAGTGAGAGACCCTGCCTCAATGAATACAGTGGAGAATCATTGAAAAAGCATTAAACAACAGCTTTAGCTACCTGCCCTCCCCCATAGACACACACACACTTATGTTCATAAACATATGTCCAGGCATCACACACAACACATTACACGTGCATTAAAAGGGATATATGCCATCTACCTAATCTGGGGCTGGACATTGGCATTTTCTGTTGGGTCTTGATCTGTTGTGAAGTTCCTGTGTCTCACTGTCCACTCTCTGATCCTTGGAAGATCCTCTGGTTCAGGTAAGTCATTGACAATTTCAGGCATGTCTACAAGGTATTGTGACCCCATTCCTCACCTGCCTTTCCCATCCCACTGCTATGTAAGTCCTCTATGTAAGCTGTTTTTCCCAACTAGTTCCCCTCCTGCTTTCATGTCCTTTTGTTAATGCAGGTTTGATCCCCGGTACCCACAAAAACAACTAGCTGTGCAAGGATGCAACTTTCATCCAAAGCAACATTATTAATCAGGTAACCTTTATATCAGTCTGATCTTTGTGGGTTTAATATATATATATATATGTGTGTGTGTTAAGCATATTCATATGGTTAACTATGCTTTGTAGTTTATATAAGGTAGATTGACATTTTTATTATTTAAAAATATTTGCTAAACCTTTTAAATATAGGTTCATTTTAAACTGCTTTTTAAATTATTTATTACCCAGGCACAGTGGTGCACACCTGTAATCCTGGCACTCAGGGAGGCATAGGCAGGAAAATCTCTGTGAGTTCAAGGCCAGCCTGGTCTACAAAACAAGTCCAGGACAATCAAGGCTAAACAGAGAAATCCTATCTCAAAACAAGCTACCAAAAATTTTAAATCATTTATTAATCCAAAGTTTTTCCAGTTAACTTATTTTATGATTTCATTTATATTTTTTCTACTTTTCCTGGTTTTAGATAAAATCAAATTGCCATCTTTCTAATTTCTTGAGCTAGTTTATCAGTTCATTTCCATTCATGTTAGTTAATAGTAATGTTTAGAGTCATGGCTTTTATCTGATTTTAATTTTCAACAAGTGGATAACATTTATTATATTATGTGCTTGTTTAATTACAATTTTAATAAATTATCTGAATAAAAGTAGTCTAGAAAAGGTTGATGGGCATTTTTCAGTCACTGCACTTTATATTTAAGCAGGCTTTTAGGTTGATTGTAAAGTTATAAAAATACTACATAAGGTACTCACAGCCTTAAATATAGTTTTGGTAATATACATTTTAATAATATTTTATTTATGCTTGAAAATTTCGTATAATGTATTTTAATAATTTTCCTTCCCAGTTGTCCCCCTAACTTCTCTCAGATCCACCGCCTCTTCCCCTTCAACTTCTTGTCCTATTTTTTTGTTGTTGCTTATATAATTCATTGGCTCACATCTGTGCTGTCCATACACTTTTGGGTATGGGATCATCCACTGGATCATGGTTCACCTGCCGAGGACTGGCCACATCCTCAAAGAAAACGGACTCTCCCTTCCCCAGAGTCCTTCAGTTGTCCATAGCTCTACAGTTAGGGATGTGGTCAAACAGATCTCTTCCCCTTCCAAGCTAGAATGTTGATTGGCTTGGTCTTGTGCAAGTCTTGTGACCACAGCCATGACTGCTCTGACTTCATGCATGCAACAGTCCTGTTCACACAGGATGGCAAACTTGTGAAAATTAGTGGTCAGTACTAGTGACATCTTAAATTATATTTTCTCTCTCATTTTTCTGTGTATTTGTATTTACATGTGAATCCTGCCCTAGCGACCATCCATCTTATTTTTTGAGACTGAATCTGCTACTGAACGGGACTTTCCAATTAAGCTAGATTGGCTGGATAGAGAAGTCCAGATATCCAATCCTATGTCTCCATCTCCCCAGTCTTGGGAATATTGGGGCACACCTTCACACCTGCTTTTTTTGTGGGTTCTACAGGTTGCACCTGTCCCCTCATGCTTTCACAGCAAACACTTTCCTGGGCTGCCTTGGAGCCATTCATTATCCCTTTGCCTAATGCTCTCTCCGTGTTCCACGACTCCCTCTAGAGCAACATTGTGTTCACTCATTCTGCTTTCCTCAGCTTTTCTCAGCCTTGGTAGTTTCTTACGTTTTTCTTCATGTCTAACAGCTTCAAAAAATGTTGAGACACAGATGAAACATTTGAAAGACTACTACTCAGTTTTTATTTGATTAGGTTGCTAGATTATCAGGTGAAAGTTTAAGTTTTCACTTTGTTATCATGCCATACCCAATATTCGCACACCTAATTTGGTGTGTCACTGTTGGTGTTGATCTTAACCTTTTGGCAGAAGGGGTGCTGTGTTTTATCTTTGTACTGGGAAGTTGATCTGGTCTTGCTAGACCAGATGTACAAGGCACAGAAAAAATACAACAGAGGGACCAATGATCTTTTCCTTGAAGGTGATGCATTTGAACAGCCATTTGGGGATCTATTCAGACTAGACTGTTTCTCTCAATTATAACTTAATTATTTGTTTATTTATTAATATTCATAAAACCATGAATATTTATTTTATAGTATGGAGTATAATTAAATGTGACTTTAAATGTGTTTCTCTCTCTCTAAATTTCTAGCTTTAACCACAAGCCAAAGCTTGCTCCTCTATGCCTTTGACATACTTCCATAATTGCAATTTTTTATTTGTACATTTGTTTTATAGTATTTTCTTACCTTCGGACATTCTAAGATGCTCCAAGCTCATCTTGTCTATTCTTCACCCCAGTCTTAGACCAACCATTGATCCAAGCATCTGTAGTCCCTTCTGTGAAGAAGGTTGTCAGATAACAGCAGACTGGCTCAAGATACATGTGTGACTGTTGACATATTTGCCCTTAGCCTTCTCAGTCGATTTAGTAAGAAAACAGATGTACACAGAACCACCTGGACAGGCACATATCTGTAATATTTACAAAGACATCTGTATCAAGTCAAGCTTGTGATCACACTGATGATTACAACTTTAATCTGTTACCACATACATTACTTCAGCCCCATTTTCACATATGTATCACCCCCTATCAAATCACATGAAACCTCACTCCCATCATCCACCAGCCACATACTTACTTGTTAACTCAATATGTGCAGATACTGCTTTGGATTTTTTTTTGTTTGTTTGTTTGAATCTCCTTGGAAACAGTATTACAAGCCTGAGTGGAAGTATTTATGTAGAAGCTGTTTTGCTTCAGCCTTACAGATATCACTTCTATAGGACAATTCTGGGATTTTCCCTTGTTCCCGGGGCAGAAATACTGATTTATTTATATGTAATAGAGGAACAGCAAGGTGGCTCAGTAGGTAATGGAGATCATCATGCAAGCCCGGTGGCCTGTGTTCCATCCCCAGAGCCCACAGAGACATGGAAGGGGAGAACTGAGTCAACAGAGTTGTTCTCTATTTTCTACATATTCACTGTGGCATATTCACCTACGCACGTATAGTATGCACATACATGATAAACATAAATAAATGAAATTATAAACAGAATTTTGCATTTTCCATTTGCATCTTTCATTTTCTAAATGAGTTTTTCTTTCTTTTTTTTTTTGCTATAGGTATATGTATATGTAGTTATAAATGCCAGTCTTCCTGTACTAAATTCTATATGTGGAATGTCCAGCATCCACTACTATAATATCATAGAAAGTAGGCCCTTTTTTTGTAGGGAAATTTTAATCCAGCAACATGGCCTCTCTGACTATACCCGAAGACCTTCTAGGTTCATATGATATGGCTAGAATGCAGGCGTGCCCTTAGTACAAACCTTTAATGCCAAGCTTTAGAAGAAAGCAGCCCCGTTTGAAAGGGGTGTCTAACTGGGAGGCAGAAAAAGTGATGAATCAGAGAAAGAATTGACAGAATAGAATATACCAACTCTCACTAGAAGAGGAAAGAGAGGTAACTTAGGAGAAAGCAGCACATAAAAAGAGTGAGAAGGGGGCAGTTTTACTAGGAGAGTTTTACAGAGGAAGGTTGAAGAGAGAATAAGCTAGACACAGGTGAAGACAGCCAGAGAACGAGAAAGAGCCGGAAGTTTGGGACAGATTGCTAGAGTTAGTCTGAGGTCAAGCAGAGGAATGCAGTGAGAAGCTGAGAAAAGCTTGTTGGAAAGGAGTTTGAGTCAGAGCAGCTGAGCTGAAACAAGCAAGATATGGTTGAGAAAGAGCTAGAAAGGGGGAGCTTATTCAGGAGTAAGTTTCAGAGGCTGAAAACATTCTAGGCCTAGATTAGGTTGTACAGAGACTTAAAAGTTTCTAGAACTAGACAACAATTACATCAGGTGAATAAAAGCAGCTTTTACATTTTTTATTAATCTAAACACATGCATGTTGATCTGTCATAAAAGATCTTTTGTGATTTAAAAAAAGATCTACTTTTATTTTCCCCACCCTGAGTGTGTGTGTGTGTGTGTGTGTGTGTGTGTGTGTGTACAATTGCCCTCAAAGGCCAGATGAGGAAGGGAGTCTGATCTCCAGGAGCTGGAGTTACAGGTGGTTGGTTGTGAGCCACCTGACTGGGAACAGAATTCAGGTCCTCTGGAGGAACATAATAAGTACTCTTAACTACTGACTCATCTCTCCTGTTCCCCTTTGAATATTTTTTTTCATTATTTTCCATTCTTCTCTTTTAGAGAAGAGAGAGAAACAGACAAAGACAGAGAAATAGAGAGACAGAGAGGCAGAGATGGAGAGAGAGAGACAGAGAAGCAGAGAGAGAGAGAGAGAGAGACAGAGACATAGAGGCCAAATGAAGGAAGAAAGAAGAGAAGGGTTTGTTGGCTGTGACATACAGTGTTTTTGATATTTCTCTTTATATTGTTGTTACCTTTTAAATTTCCCTGTGTTTTGCAATTTTTTGCCAAGCTTCTTTATTTCTTCATGCCTGTTTTCCTTTTATCTCCCAATTTCTCTCTAATAGATAAGAAATTAGCATTTAAAACAATTTATGTTTTAGCAGTTAAGCACATAGCCAGAGCACACCCTCAGGAATCAAAACATTGGGTTTCAATTTCACTTTGTCAGATTTATCTTGAGCAAAATACCTAACGTATTCCAGCTTGGTTTGTAGTTTGTAAAATGAATATTCTAGTAGTGCCTCCTGATGTGGATTGGAAAATACTAGTTGAGAACTATACAAGGCACTGAAGATTGGCAGAAGGCCCATTTTCAATGACACGTTTTGGCCCAGTTTGTGACACTGGTTAGTTCCAATCGGGAGGTTAATAAGATGGACTTAACATTCCCTCAGCAGTGAATTCTCACATTTAAGGTCATAATCACGATTGTCCACGAAGCTTGAAATAGAGCAGTTCAACGCTCATTCCCTGGTGTTGACAGTGGCAATCCTCATATTAACTAGAAGGGAGAAGCAGATACACAAACATGTGCTATACACAGTTTGTGAGAGATGAGTGAAATACTGACAATGCTACTTCACTGATGAATTTCAAAAATTTCATGTGAAGTGAAATAAGCCAAACAGGGGATATACGCTATCTGATTCTATTTACACAGAGTATCTAGGATAGCAAATCCATAAGCACAAAAAGTAGAGCACAAGTTACTAGGGCTGGAGGGGAGGACAGGAGAATGGGGACTGATCATTTCATGCACACAGACTTTTTGTTTGGGATAATTAAAAGATTTGGCAATGGGCAGAGGTGATCACTCTCCAACACTGGTGAATGCATTTCCTGTGAGTCAATTTGTGAAAGTAGAAATAATTCATAGGGGGCTGAGAGGTGGCTCAGTGGTTAAGAGTGCTTGCTATAGATCATGAGGGCTGGAGTTTGGTTCCCAGAACCCATGTTAGGCAGCCCCACAGGTGCCTCAACTCCAGCTAAGGGAGACCTGATGACCTGACCTATGTGGGGATCTGGACACTTATGTGCAAATACACACACACACACACACACACACACACACACACACACACACACACAAAGCCTTTAAAACAATTTATTGATGACTTTTACATTATGTGCATTATAATACAAATATGCATGTGTGTGTGTGTGTGTAAAATATACGTAAGGCAAAATAACACAAAAACAAATATATAGACCCTTCTGAAAAAGCCACACAGTTATGACTGTTATTGGCCATTTGTGTTTTCCTGCTGGTTATGCAATCTGTGAAGTCAGAGCGGTCTTCCCACTGAAATCTGTTTGAAATATGTAAGCTAATATGATGTCCTTTTTGCTTTTCTTTGACTACAAAGTGACTGTCCTAACATCACAATAGATAACTCGAGAGAAAGACATACAGGGAGTAAAGATTGACTCTGAACTTCAGGGAAGTCATACCCATGCTTGCCAGAGCACCCCACAAGGCTCTTCTCGTGTCGGCCCTGCCTTCAGCTTCCTTACCATTCTCCCCAGGCACACTCATTGTATACTGTGCATTAAAATGCCTTACTGTGGATCAAAGTAGAAATTTTACCCTAAATTAGTATGAAACAAACTTAACTTGAAACATCATAAAGCTGACATGCTAGACGTACTGGGATTTAATCATATTTCCCGTGTCTGCAAATTCAGAAATCAAACATATTACATTAATAGGATTCTGAAGCTCAAGTCTACTGGGGTGACAGAGATCCCCTGCAACAATGAACAAAAGGCAGTGTTCACAAAAATCTTTAATATTGAGAACCAGGCTGGAGTGAAAAGATAATTATTCTCAAAGACTATGGTGATGATGGGAGATTCAGAAGCAACACAGCATCTCCGTTTTTAAATATGCAAACTAAGTCATTTTATTTGGAAAAGATTTAGCCAAATTTACATTTTACACATTAGAATTAGCTCCCTATAAATACTATTAAGGGAAGGGGAAAATAGTTTTCATACTGGATGGGTCAAGAATTTTACTAAGACTAACTCAGATTCAACTGGATAATTTGCCGATTTAAAGTGGGGTGAGGGGAAGAGCCAAGTTTTTGCTTTTCTTTGTTATTCAATTTGCTTGTTTAGTTTCTTGGGAATCACATGGTCAGCTAGTGCCTCAGTTAATCAAATATTAAATTCATACCTTCATAAAGAGTTTCAACATACTAATATATATGTACATACCCATACATGGAAATCGCTTGCAAATGTGATAATGCCGCAGTGATCTTTTGTCATGATGTGATTGATCAATGAATAAATTTACATGGCATTTTATGTAATAATATTACATGGCATTTATCTATAGGTAGATACTGGTTTAATCTGGGTCTCTTAGATAGCTAGATTCAGTTTGTCTGTACCATCCTACAATTCTAAGAGTTGGGATGTATAAAAATCTTTTTTTCCCATTAGCAAACAGGCCTGGGTGTTTGAGGAAGAGATGAAAGGCAAAATAAACGTCTCTACAAAATGCCCTTTGGGTTTCTGCTAAAGCGCAACCCTTTCTAGGTTCTTGTCAGGTGGAGCATGCCTGCTGAGCTGAAACTTTTCACTTCTAAATACTGTACATAAATTATGTGATTGGGGAGTTTACTGGCATTCATTTGATTCAGTCTTTGCATGTAAAATAGTAGCTTTTCCAACCGCCAACTGTTAAGCATGCATTCGAGGTACAAATAATCTCAGAATAACAGGCCTCACAGGGAATCACGGCTAGAATGCCTCTACTGATGAGAGCTTGTTACACTTTCTCTGAAAAGAGGGCTTAGAAAAGTTGTGAGCAATGGAGTGCCATTCCAAAGTAGAAAGAGTGGAGGGCTAAGTACAGAAATGACTGATTCTTTTGTGGTCACATTCTTTGTGTAGCTTTAAATGAAGAAATAATTACATATGTTCAAAAGAGTAAGAGTGCTTCAAGTGGCCAGAGCAGAGGGAGGACAAGAGCTTTCCAAACTGGAAAGGGCTGCCATACATATTGGGGAAACTTTTAACATCTGTCACCCATAAACTCAGTCCTTTAAGAATAATTTTTAGAATTAAAAAAAAATTTATGCTCACGAGTGCTTTGTCTATACAAGTGTATCTGCACCATATACACACCTGGTGCCTACAAAGGTCAGAAGAGGGCATTGGGTTCCCTGGAGTGGGAGTTACAATGGTCGTGGGCTGTCATGTAGGTGCTGGGAACTGAACTCAGGTTCTCTGCAAGAACTCTTAACCACCAAGCCATCATCTTTCCAGCTCAATCAACCAATTCTAATGAACAGGTAGACAGAGTGCTATAGCACAGCTGAAGAACAGAAGAACACTGTAGAAACCATAAACCTAGTTTCAGAAGGAGCATTGCATTGTTGGTGGGGCTTAAAATACAAAGATGAACTTTGATTTGAAACTCAACTCTATTTGTTCCTGACCATGGTGGCAATATGTCCAAATTCTTTGAAATTTCTGTACTCCTATTTCCCCAACTGCAAAATTTAAATGACAGTGCCTCTTCTGTTCTAGGAAAATACGTTATCACCAAGAGGCTTTGTGAAGACTAAGTGAGTTGATAGATTGAAACAGCTCAGGGTAATGCTTTCTGAAAAATGAGACCAGAATGAGTGTTAGGAAGTGTTAGTGTTACATTTCTTTCATTCATGTATAACTGTGCCAGTTTCTATATTTCAGGTCCTCCATTATCCTGCTTAGAACATGGTTTCAAGAGTCTAGGACAACGAATTGTATCCACGGGTTCCCAACATATTTTAGGCACGGGCCATATCCTTGAACAGCTCTTAGCTGTGTGGGCTACCCGAGCAGAACAGATGTGAGGCAGAACTCTCTCACTATCCCATCCTCCCCGTCAGAAGACTGATGGAAATCTTCTCCACAAGTCTGTGTGATGTAAGTGTGTGCTCCAAGTCTTAAGTTTAAAGACAGCCTCAAGTAACACTCTCTGAACTTCTCGCTGTAAAATCAAATAGGAATGGGGGGCTTGGAAAAATGTGTTTGGTGACGGGAGGGGAGCATGCGATTGGCTCCGTGCTCCACACTGTGGAGGCTTGGTTCAGCCAAGGATGCTCAGATAATGTTGCCACAGCAGGGAGCTTGGTGTTTAAACAGTTCTCTGAGCAGTTTCTGAATTTTAAGTGTGTTTCAACCTGTATTTAAAGAAATAATCATATGCAATAATCACTTTTCCCATTTCACACGCATCTTGCTGCATTTAAAGATTTTTTTTCTTAAACTTATTTGATTTTTCACTTTACATCCTGACTGAAGCCCCCCCCCCTTCTCCCAGTCTTCCTCCATTGGACATTCCTGCGCTCCTTCTCCTCAGAGAAGGAGGAAGTCCTCCATGGGGACCAACCTGTTCTGTCACATTAAGTTGAGGCCAGTTAGGAGAATGGTGTCCAAAGTGAGGCATCAGAGTCAGAGAGGGTCCCTGCCCTGTTGATGGAGGATCCACATGAAGACCAAGCTGCACATCTACTATCTACATACAGAGGGCCTAGGACTAGTTCATACATGCTTGGTTGGTTTTCAGTCTCTATGAGCCTCCATGGGACCAGGTCAGTTGACTCTGTAGGTCATCTTGTGGAGACCTTGACCCCTTGGTTCCCTTAAGTGTTCTCTCAACTCTTCCATGTGGCTCCCAGAGCTCTGTCTAAGGTTTGGCAGTGGGTATCTCCATCTGTTTCCATCAGCATTTGGGTGAAGCCTCTCAAAGAAGTTATGCCAGGCTCCTGTTTATAATCATAGCAGAGTAACATTATTAATAGTACCAGCGACTGGTTCTCTCCCATAGGATAAGTCTGACATAGGTTCTGTTTTTGGTTAACTATTCTCTCAGTCTTTGCTCTATCTTTGTTTCCATGCACATCTTGCAGGCAGGACAAATTTGGGGTTAGAGGTTTTGTGAGTGGGCTAGTGTCCTTATCCCTCCACTGGCAGCCTGGCTACAGGAAGTGTCTACTTCAGGCTCCATATCCCCAGCTGCTAGGAGTCTCAGCTAGGTTAACCCCCACAGATTTCCTGGGTCCTCTCCAATCATAAGTCTCTGGCAAATCCCAGAGATGCTCCCACCCCTAACTCTGACTTCTATTCTCTCACCTGGTCCTCTCTCCCCAGCTCTCTTTGATCATTTCTGCCCTCCATTGTCCCCTTTCAGGTAGCACTTTCTTCCCAAGAGACATTTCCCTCCAGTCTGGGTCTTGTCTCAAGTCTTATCAGGAAAAAAAGATTATGAAGTCTTATAAAAAGTCATCATAAATAGGAAATAATTTCATTTTTTCTTGATAAGGAAAATTTTCAATTTATTTTCAGTCAGTAGGTTTTATGACCTCACAAAATTGAAGATGAGGTTTATTATTATTATTATTATTATTATTCATTACTGTCACTATCATCATTTCTGCTCTAACTCCTCATATCTATACCCTTCTTTTCCATAAAGACTTGGGTTACAAGATGGGGCAGAGCTGGATTAAATCATTGATTTCTGGAATTCTGGCCCTTTAGCCTACAGAAAGAGCCCTTAAATTCCATACTGTTCCTGGTGTGTTTGGCAGAAGCTGGGGCTGGGGAATATTATATCACAGTCTTCTGGGAGAAGAATTTTCTTGGGAATTTTGACTTTATCAGTAAGAATGAGGTGGGTTTGTTTCTGTGTTAACTTTCTTGCTTGATAAGCGCTAGTGCATCCCATTGTAAGGCTTTTCTTCTTTGACATAATCTAGAACGAGGATTATAATTAATTGAATACAACATACATTTCCATAACTGTGATTTGTATAGTCAGGTAGATAAATGGTTGGATGGGTGAGCATATCATGGGGGAGGGGGAGTACAGCTAAATGCAAAATCAATCACTGCGAACATCAAGTTCACTCTTTTATGTATCATACTCATTCATCATAGCACATAGAAAGGACAAACTTCCGGAGGAAGTGTTTGTAGTGTCATGTGAGCTCCTGGTCCTTCCCTGTAGATCATGGGATTTTAGCAGTCTGCTGGGTGTTTCCCTTTGTTTTCTGTGTAAGCTTAACCCATTCTTAGTGAAAGGATCCTGAGGTGTGCAGGGCTGGCTGGCGGAGATGGCTCAGTGGGTGAAACGTTTGCCACGTATGTACAAGGACCGAGTTTAGATCCTCAGAAACCCACATAAGGCCAGGCACAGTGCTGCACGCCTGCTAGCCCAATGTTCCTACTGTAAGATGGAGGGAGAGACAGGGGCATCCCTGTAAGCTGAAGGGCCAGAGGAGCAGCTCGCCCAGCGTGTGCAGTGCAGTGGCAAGCAACAGAGACCCTCCCCTAACAAAGCCACAGGCACTGAGGACATCTGAGATTGTTCTCTGACCCTCACACCTACGGTCACATATACACATATACTCACCAATGCGCAGAATTCCGTATGTTGATAAATGCTTGTTAAAGTAAAAGGAATGGAGTGGAAAACGAAACTGTTGAGGAACCTCACTTTCACCTTGCTTTTCAGTTTTGCGACTGGAATACAGAATGCTTCTACATTTCAGATCCTTGCTGATGGTCAGTATTAGCTGGGTACTAGTGAGGATCCAAATTAAAAATATATGGAAACAAAACCCTTTCACTTCTATGTCTTATCTGGTTTCCATTCCAGGAACCACTCCCTGTGAATGCTGGCCAGAATGGGCTTCATATTGCCTCTGTAGCCCCCCATGGCATTTTTTTCCCCTCACTACTAAGTGATTCTTTACATCAGTGTTCATAATTACCATCCCAGGCGTTAACAATAAAGTGACTTATGAGGGGAAAACATATTTTAAGTCACCTGCAATAATGTCCAACATTGGTGCTTAAATGTAAAGCTGGTGCCTTGAGGGGTGCTGTGTTTACCTTGGGGATTTGGGAATGTCAGCTCTCCCAAGGAAGCCATCTGGACCTGGGGGGTCACTCTGTCAGTGCCTTTAAGGCGTCTGTGAAACTCAGCTGAATTCAGTCACCCTGACAAGACCTGGAGGCTTTTGTTTTCTTATTTTTTTTCTTTAGAGTGGAATAGCTAAATTTTCCTGAGAACAAAACGAAATGCTGCGTGACTATTGTGTACCAACTGGAGTTACACTTGGTTGTTAGCTGCCATGTGGTTGCTGAGAACCAGACCCGAGTCTTCTGTAAGAGCAAACGTTTCTGACTGCCATGCCATGGAGTGGGTTCTTTAAGTGGAGGCTGCTGCCTTTTGGTCTTTCCAGGGAAAAGTGGAAACAGTGGCTACATTTTCGTATTAAGAAATCCTTTCAGGGGCTAGAGAGGAGGTTCAGTGGTTAAGAGCACTTGTTGCTCTTCCACAGGACAGGGGCTAAGTTCGTAGCACCCATGTGGAAACTCACAGCCACCTGTAACTACCATTCCAGAGGATCAGGTACACTTCCTCTGAGCTCAGTAGATACCAAGCCTATCTGGTGCACAGACATGCACACAGGCAAAACACTCATACACATGTAAGCAAGACCACAAAAAAAGGAAATTCATTCACTATTTTATTTACCTAATGAGTATCAGTGGATCCTAGAACCCAATCTAGCTTTCATATTGATCTCTAGGTCAAATGTGGTCTACTTCCTGTTTCATCCCAGTAAGTCTCAGTTGCTTACATGTCAGGTTGGGATGCTTTTTTTTTTTTTTTTTTCTTCAGTACAGCATTACAATTCAGTCCTTGAAAGCCAACAATGTCTACTGTTGCCAGCTGTTGATGGGCTGACTTTGCTGTGTCACAGCCTCACACCCCTAGGCATTGACAGTCAGGCAAAGGTTTATGAGGGGACTTGTCTCTGAGCCATCATCTCAGATGTTGGACAGTCTAGGGAGGTGTCATGTGTGGGATGCAGGGCCAAGGGAGATGGAAAGATGGTCAGCATTGGGGGACTTTGTGGAAATCCCCTTAGAATACTTTAAATATTCCCTATAATTTGGTGATAGATAGCTTTTGTCCTAGTTCAGCAACTATAACAGTCTCAGTTACTTATGAATGCAGGGGTGTGATTCTCCACCAGTGCTGAAACCCATGTGTATGCAATGATCTTCACGGTGGGCTTTGGTATGACCCAGCCATTTATAAAATATGTTCCCACAGGGATCATCTGACTGGAATCGGCTAAAGCAGGGGGAAAGAGGAGCTGGAGGAGAGTTTCCATCCAGGCTTACAGCAGGGGCAGCTGGGCCAAGCAAGAGTGTGGAAGAGCAGAGATCCACAATTCCATGAAGCCCTTGGGCATCCGGCCGGCTGCTTCCCATGAGGTTTTTGCTCTATGTTTTCCTGGGAGATGTGTGCTGCCTCCTTGAGAAAACATCCTGGGATCTGGCCCTAGCTCACTTTCCCAGACCTCACTCTCTCATATCCCTCATAATCTCCCTTCAAATCTCTCTTGTCATGACCAACTCTTTATGGAGACCATAGAGTAGGAGACCAATAAATGGGGTTCAGATGGCCAGTTGCCCAGGTTTAAACCTAAGGTCTGTATGATCTTGAACAAAGTTAATATGCTTTTCTGGGATCATCTGAGACATATGAGCTTACTGACCTACCTTGTTTGGCTTTCTGATACAATGACATGATAGCCTGATTGTGGCTCATAGAAAATGCTGTAATTGGCTGAATGCCTAGTCCCCCTTCCCTAGATGACCAGACTTCTTCATCTTCAAATGTCCCAGAATCTGGAGGGGAGGTACTAGCCTTCTAAATCAGATTGTGCACAGAAAGCTGTGAGGTATAAGAAGGTTGCAGGGGCTAAGGTACCTTGCCCTTTTTGAGAGACAAACCTATGGATGTGCAATGGGCATCACTATTGTCTTCTAAGTTCACATAACATCCAACTTCCTTCTAAATACTTACCTCTGTTCTCATAGACCAGATAAACTCTCTTTGTCAGACAAGCTTCTTTTGCAGTAGACGGTGATTGATACAGAGACCCACAACTTGTCAAGATACAGTGTCTGTGGAGTGTTCAGCCCTAAATGAGACATCGATATCACTTGGAACATGACTGGATAAGGCTTGATAGGGGGTGATGATAGGGGGTGGGAAGATTGTAAGAGTCAAACGGAGGTTGGGAGACTACAGCCAAACTGTCTCCAGGACTTGACAGGCCCATTGCACATGTGAACTCACAGCACCTGTGGCTTTCTGCACATGATCTACACAAGATCAAGCCAGACAACACGGCAGCAGGCATGTGGGAGGGACTCATGATGGCCAAGCCCTCGCTGAGAGTCACTAGCAATTGATGACTGCTGGGGGAGGGAGAGAGCCAATTTCTTTTAGGGATGTGGTCAGTGGTAGGCAGACCATGCTGTAGTCAATGGCTTCACATCCCTGCACATTTGTGTGGCAACTATTTTGGACTCGAAGGGTTATACCAAACACACAAACAAATGGAAGACATAAGGTTGGGAAGGAGGCATGGGTAGCAGAGCCCAGGGGGGAGAGGGATAGAGGTTGGGTAGGTAAATACATTGCATACATGTATAAAGTTTTCAAAGAAAAAAAAAACGAAATAAAAATTATCAATAATCAAGTTAAGTAATGGTTAAATGCAATGCCATATGAAAGTTAAAATTCATGCAAAAAGCCTTTCCTAAACCAAAGTTTGAAAAGAAACGCCTTATTTAGCCCTATTGGTGCCCAAGGCAGCCAGGAAAAGTGAGTGGTGATATGTATGTGGGAGGTGACTTCCCTCCTCAGTGTAGCATGGAAGGGGGGAAAACAACGTGGCTCAGTGTCCACATTACAGCAGTCGAGGAGCCGTGGTGTGCTTCTGCCTGGAATGAAGACTCTGAAAGACGGTGGGAAGAGATAAGGCTGGACAGAGGAGCAGCTGTTTGATCAGGCGGATTAGGGATTATAAACTTCATCTCCAGCAAAAGGCTGTACTCCCAGGCTTTTAAGCTGGGAAGTGACATGATTTGATCCCCTTCGCATATAAATCAGGGGTGTTCAAATCTCCAGATTCTAGGACATTCTGGTTAAAATGAAAGAAGATTATTTTGTTCTTTGGGATCCAAAACTAACAAGAGACTTTAAGTAGAATAAATCTGTACATTTTGTTTAATGAATAGATTTTTAGATGGGGGAGACATATATGTGCTTCCGTTCTGCCTTTTTTTTGGGGGGGTGGTGGATAAAAGTTGTTTAAAATAATCTTATTTGTAAAACCGTTTTACTGTGATAACTACCAATTGCATGAACATTTACTTGAATATCAGTGAGTAACATGAGGATTGAAATCTGCTAAAAACATTGTGCTATGACTATAAACATTTCAGGATGACACTTTTGGCAGGAAGGAGTCCATGACATGTGATCATTTTGTGTTGTAGTTAGAAATTACCTGATGGTAATTCTTTAAATTTTTTCATTTAAAATGAAAGGTTAATAGTTATCCTGCATAGCTCTTGTGAAGTGAAAATGAGATTGGAAAGTTAAAAATATAATTAATTTACTTTCCTATTATCCCTTTGGTTGAAGAAATATTCATGCCGCCTGAACAGATAAGTTTCAAAAGAGGCACTAAATTGCAAGTGTTCACACTTGGATTCAGTTTAAAAGTTAAAAGCTTTCAGACCAAATAAATTAGACAAGCAGGAAAGATGAAGTACCATTTTAATATTAATGAGTCAATGGTCCACTTTCACAGTTTCCTGTTTGTGGTTTCCATACCAGACCCAAAGATTTCCTTCAAAGTTACTATGGGATGACATTGTTCCTTACATTGAGAATAAATCATTTTAATATACTGACCAAGGTTCTGCTGTGATCTTTGAAAATACAGAGTCGTCCAGACTGTCAATGAATCTTGACTTAGGAGGGATCTCTGTAGTTCCATCTCCTTTTTAGCTTACTCTTTGGTCATCTGGCACTCAAGGTTTCTCTGGTTATAAGCACCAGAAATGACTCGTCAGGAACAGGAATATGGACAGTTTTCCAGGACCACTCAAAGGACAAAAGCAGCAGCGGAGTTACTGAGAAGGACACAGGCAATTGAGTAATGAGCATGACACATGAAGATGCCCTTTGTAGCTGCACAGCATGAAGAGGCGTGTGTTGCTAGTTTGCCATTGCTTGTGAAGTCCTTTTCTGCAAGAACAGATGATATTTATGGGCTGAGCGATAGCAGTGTGTCCACCTGGGGACATTGTTCATAAACTCCTGATAACTGTCCAGCTAGTTTTCACACCACCAGTTACTCGCAGAGTGGGAACATGATGCATCTAAAACGCTGAGTGGATTAAAGAGAATCCTGACTGAGGAGAATCCAGAACGCTGATTTGCTGATTCATTGGACCGTCCACAAACATTAACTGGTGACCTGTGTGGTGGGCACCATGTGGTACTGCATCAATCAAAGAAACCTGGAGAAACGCAGGCAGTAGATGAAAAACAATAAAAGGGGACTAAGGGAGAAGATGTGACCAAAAGGTTAAATGTATAAAGTATGGCATGGGGGGTGTGGGATGGTCTGAACAATAAAGTGCTTCTCTGTCACACATGAGGACCTGTTCTCCAGATCCATGTGAAAATGCTGGGTGTGGGGTCACATGCTTGTAACTCAGCTCTGAGCAGCAGCAGGGGACAGGAGGACCCCTGAGGCTAGTCTTGGTCAATGAGACACCATGTCTCCAAGGATACAGACAATGTTCCAGAGGACAATGCTTGGGCAGGTCCTCTGGCCTCCATGTGAATGTGTGCAGTGTATGCCTATACACACAAGGGCATTTACACAGCCCCCCCACCACATGAACATGCACACACACACACACACACACACACACACTGCTCCTATACATAAGGAAAACCCAAGCAGCCCAGAAAGTATTAAAGCACAGAAGAAGCATAATAAAGAAGTCTGGAAGGCATTCTTGAGAAATTTGCATTGGTGTTCTGAAAGAAGCCATCATGTCTGGGAAAGAATGTTCCCGGTAAAGAAAGCCAGTGAGTCAAGGTTGGTAAGCCCAATCAAGCCCAGTGTTGGAGGAGAGGTCTTTGCAGCTGGTGGGTAGTCAGAAAGGAAGGCAGCTAGGGAGGGAGCACAGTTTGCGGCCTGTGCCACTTTCAGAAGGTGCCAGGCTGGCAACCATATCCTTTGAACCTGGCTGGTCCTCTGGTCTCCCTTTCAACTAAGAACTTTTGTCAATGAGAAGCTTTAGGTCTGAAGCCCAAATCTCTTCTTGAATCAACAGTGATACAGGCTCACAGAGGAAATAAAAATGATTTAAGTAGTCCTCCCAAGGATGTGTGTGGCTTTTCAGTCATAAATAACTCAGGTGTTGTCATTAAACTCAAAACTACGACAGCTTTCATTTGAAAGCTGGTGATAATTGCATCAGATCCAATTTTGGCGAGGCAGTAATACAATGTGCAATGACCTGAAGTTTTTCTTCTTTTGTTTGTCCTCCTTCCCACCATCTCTCCCTCCCTTCCTCCCTCCCTCAACTTCCCTTGTTCCCTCCCTCCCTTCCTCTTAAAATCTGAGACCTGATCTCCTATATTCCAGGCTGACTTTGAATCACTATATAACTATGCTCCTTAGTTTTCTGTCATCTTGGCAGAAACTACAGTCATCTGGGAAGAGGGGACTTCAGTTGAGGAATTTATCATCTGGCCTGTAGCTTTTTCTTGCTCTTTGAGGGGAGTTTTCTTAATGAACAATTGATGTGGGAAAGCTCAGCCCACTGTGGGAGGTACCAGCCCTGGGTTGTTTAAAAGGTAGGCTGAGCAAGCCATGACGATGAATCCAGCAAGCAATATCCTCCAGTATTTCTGCCTTTGCTCCTTTTGAGTTCCTGCTCTGACTTCCCTTAGTGATGGACTGTGATGAAAGTTCAAGCAAAAACAAACAAACAAAACATCTTTTCTGACAATTTGGTTTGATTAGTGATTTATCACAGAAACACAGAAATCTAACCTGGACAGTATCTGACCTTGAACTTTTGATCTTTCTACCTCCATTTACCTAAACTGAGATTACAGGTCTGCTACTGTATTATCTAGTGCTAGCACTCAGGGCTTCATGTATGCTGGACTGGTATCCTATTAACTGAGGTCCCTGTCTGCCCTTCTTTATAGATTTGTGTTCTCAAATGTCTTTGAGTTTATATGATTGTATTACAAAGTGTACCTACAATCAATGGAAAATCAAGCCTGGAGACTTTTAATCTTTAGAGTTCTTATTAAATTTTCACAGCTTTCATAACTTCTCATGAGGTCACAAGATCTGTCTTTAAATTTATACATCACTTAGCATTGTCTAAGGGCATGCATATATATTCTTAATGGATTTGATATAGGTAGAGGTCATAGCTAATTTTCTCATTCACTCCTAAATACCATCTCCTATGTAAACAGCTGCAGTTAACAAATGATAAGTGAAAACTTTTCAAATATTTATGTCATTTAGCATACTTTTGGATTAAGGGTGAAATAGACTCAAAGCAGCCATGGGCTGAAAAAGCCAGAGCTCTTTCTTATACAGTAGCTAAGAAATGGTGAGAAGTGGCCTGCTTCTGCTTTCTGACATTAGAGACTTTGCCTCCATCTTTATCAGTTTTGGGGGGAAAGTCCTAGGCTTTGTGCCTCAAACTGTGGCTGATGAATCATCTACTGCATCTATGGTCAACAAGGTAGAATAAAAAACAAAAGTAGAAACAGATGGGTATAAGCCAAAGTTTATGACAAATTCCTAGGTTATGATATTTGCCCCAGCAGTTCTTTTATCTAGAACTTTCTCCCATTCTCACAAGCTCTAAAGTAAGGAAGGCATGGATTTTTCAGCTGGTTTGTTTGTTTTCTATTTTTTTTTGAAAAATATACTTTACCATAGAAGAAGACTGGTACTGTCATGAGACCTAGCAGCGCCCGCAACAAGAGTATGCACAGCATTTCTAATTTCCCTAAAACTCTGTCAATCTAGTCTGCAAAGTGTTGCATTAAACAAGGTGATCCAAATCTCAGAGAGACAAAAAGTGCATGTTCTTGGTCACATGTAGAGCCTAACTTATAAGCCATACACATATGTGTGATGTATGTAAAAGAGGATAAACATGTATAAAGCCTGAAATACTATAAATGAGGGCACAGACAAGAAAGAGATGCTGAGGTGGTGGGGGTAGGGAATAACAAAAGGACATACATGACAGTAAAAACTGAAAGAAGACAGGACCCTTGTAGTGGGGCTGGGGGTTACAGGGCTGGGAGATGGGGAGAGAAAAATGATAGGAATAGGAGATGGGGAGGGGGTGACAGGAGTTGGAGGAGAGTAGAGGTTACAGGGGTGGGAGATTCAGAAAGTAGGGGCTACATGAGTTGTAGATAGGTAGGGAGAATCCTCCAAAATATATTTTGCTTGAAAATGCCATTATGGTATTTAACACTTTGTATATTATTTAAAGATATAAAGCAAATTTTGTAAATGAAAAAGTCTGCTAATTCAAACCGTGATAAACTGTGGCTCAATACTGAAACGTTAATTTTATTATTCTTATATTCTTTACATAGTTTTGGGTTGCTTTTGAAACATGTGTCAATGTGAATTTGATGCAAAAGAGACTTTTTCTCCCTGGAAGATTAAAGAAACAGAATGAGGCAGACTAAAACTAATCAATGAGGAGAAATGGAAAAATCTTAGAAATCATAAGTTTGGTCATTTTTGAGGATGGTTCTGTCTTTATTAGCAGTTTCAGAAATCGATATTCTACCTTCTGATTTGAAGCCCTGTTGTCTTCACAAATAGCTGTGATCTTGAGAAAATTGCCTACCGCATAGTCTTGGTAACAGTAATTGTAGCATCGGCGAAATTATTGCCATTGTCTCAGGAATACCGTTACCGCAGTAAGTTATTTACCTTGTTGGGAACTTTGAAAAGGATGTAAGTGGTAGGCAGCACTGGCCCCTGAGCTGCGGAGCGCCAGGGTGACTCTTCCATTCAGAACACTACAGGTTCGAAGGAAGTTCCTTGAGTGACTCCTCCAGGTGAAGGCATTGTTTGGCAAGTGTGTGTTTGGGTGTTCGTATATGTGCATGTATGTATCAGGTGCACATGTATGGAGTTCAGTGACTAACATCAGGTGTATCCTCAGGCCCTCTGCACCTTACATTTTGAGGCGAAGTCTCTCATTGAACCCAGGGCTCACCGATTCAACCTGACTGACTGGTGGGCAGGCTCTAGCGGTCTGCCTGTCTCTTGTCTTCCTAGAACTGGGAATACGGATTTTTGGTGTCTTACTCAACCTTTTCTACCTCTGTGGAATCCTCTGGGCATCAAGCCTCAGGTCATTATGCTCGTGTAGCAGGCTTTTCATACTCAGTCATTGTCCCAGATCCTGTCTTTGCAATTTTAATTAAAGAATTAACACACCGAGGCTGGGGAGATCGTTCAACCCTTACAGATGCTTGCTGCGAAAGCCTGAGGACCTGAGTTAAAAACCCCAACACCCACATAAAAAGCCATGCATGGTTGCTCTTGAGCCTATAATCCTGGCACTGCAAGGGGGAAAGTTGGAGACAGCCGGATTGCTGCGGTTTTCTGGTCACCAGCCTAATTCCAGGATCAGTGAGAGATCCGGTCTCAGGAGAATAAGGTGAGGAGTATCAGAACAGGATGCCCATCCTCCTCCTCTGTCCTTCAGGTGTGCACGGGCACTTGCACAGACACACACACACACACACACGCACATTTACACATGCACAAATATGCACTTGCACACAAGCATGAGCATGCATGGACACACACACACACACACACGCACACACTTACACATGCACAAATATGCACTTGCACACAAGCATGAGCATGCATGGACACACACACACACACACACACACGCACACACTTACACATGCACAAATATGCACTTGCACACAAGCATGAGCATGCATGGACACACACACACGCGCGCACACTTACACATGCACAAATATGCACTTGCACACAAGCATGAGCATGCATGGACACACACACACACACACACACACACTTACACATGCACAAAATATGCACTTGCACACAAGCATGAGCATGCATGGACACACACAGAAAAGAATTAACACATTCCAGTGGACGAAGCTGTGCATACAAAGAGACCTCTTGACCACGCCTTCCACGCTTGGCTCAGCACTCATTTCCAGCATACCCATTGGCAGCCTGCCAGCAGTGCCTCCTCTCCCCCGTCTTCCGCTGACAGCAAGCCCCGTCTTCTCCTGTGTTGTCTTAGAGACTGGGATGACTAAGGGGATACACAGATAGAACAATAATTGCCATGTTTAATTTGACATTTCTCTTCAAGGAAGGCAATGGTAAGCACAGCTTCTGAAATGGAGTGTGCATGTGCGCGAGTCGTCTGTGCATGAGTCTGTGCACGCGCAAGTCGTGTGTGTGTTTGGGGATCTGGTTTTCTCTTTTGATCACACCCATCTCCTGAAGCAGAGACATTAGAGAGGACAATAGGCTGATTTGTAGAATGTTCGTATTTTAAACTTGTGAAATGTGAGCTGGTGTCGCCTCTAAAAGGCAAAACCATCATTTAGGATGCCATGGCCAAGCGGCGCTTTCTTCTACACTGTAGCATCCCATAGATTATTTTACTCCTGTTTCATAATGCATGATGCACTGGAGTGGCTATAACTTACTGGAATATTAATTATCCATGGATGGTGTTATTTTGCATATAAATAAAAGTAGTTTTCACTATTAATGTGTGGTGTGAAAAATCTTACTTCCTGGTGTCGGCGGTTAGCACTAAAATAAGACCGAGTTAAAATTAATGTGTCAGTAGATTTTTGGAGTCTAGGGGTTTGGACTTCAATAAATTGTTACAGGAATGGAAGGAGCATAAACTTATTTTTGGGGGAAAAAGTATGAACAATGTATGTTTACTGGGAATATGGCAAATGTTGGTAAATCATAGTCCAAGATCCAAATGAGGCCCATTTTAGGATGCCCCAGCAAACTAAATAGAAATTAGTGAAGAAAGGATTTATTTGGCTTACAATTCAGGGTCACAGACCATTATTCAGAGAAGTCAAGGCAGGACCTTAAAGAAGCCGGCCACACCATGTCCAGTCAAGAAGAAAGAAAATTAACGCTTGCACCCATGCGTACTTACTCTCAGCTAGCTCTTTTCTCTCTTTTACAGTTTAGGCTCCTCTATCTAGGGCAGTGGTTCTGAACCTTCTTAATGCTGAGGCCCTTCAACACAGTTTTTCATGTTGCGTTGATTCCCCCAACTATAAGATTATTTTTTGTTTTACCTTATACCTGTAGTTATGTAAATTGGCAATTTAAATTGTAAATAGGGTCAAGTTGACACAAACAAAAACAAAAATAAAAACAAACAAACCTCAGCAGCACAGGCCTCTTTTTATAAATAAAGTTTTATTGAAACATGGCACAGTTCCTTTATTTACATGTTGACCTGCTGCTGAGTTGAAACAGGATGGCCGACTTGAATTGGTGAAATAGAGAGCTTATGGCAGGTAAAGTAAAAAGTATTTAGTGTTTGATCATTTACACACAAAGCCTGCAAATGCCTCATGGCAATCTTTGTTCAACTCAACATCCTTTGTTTTGATCCTTTCTGCTACCTATCTCTATGTTCTTCCACATTTTCCCTCAGCCTATTGCCTCACCTTTGCTCTGTATCCCATATCAAAAGTCCTTCCTTGAAACTTCCTCTGTCCCTAAGAGCCAGCCCTGCCTAGCCTGAGTACTTTGTGACCACCTACCTGTCTTCTTCTCCGACAAAATGTTCTGTTAACTCTAATTAGTTCTCTCATCTAAAAATAAACTGGGAAATGGGCCAGACTATGGACACATCTGCAGCTAAAGTATAGATGTTGTTGCCTGTTTCTCTTCTAAGGACCTTGACTCACAACCTCATCAATGTGGTAGCCATCTTGAACGTGTTTTTAAGGGTAATGTTTCCCGAACACAGCCTGTACTGCCTCTATGTCTCTGTCTCTCTCTTTCTCTCTCTCTGTGTATGTGTATGTGTGTGTGTGTGTATGTAGAAGATGGTAGCTGAGTGGCCTATTGGGAAATGAATTTTTCAATCAATCACCTTAGCTTTTATGTGAAAGCTAATTTAGTGGTTTTCCTATTCTGGTGATAAAAGCAACTTAGAGAGAATAGGGCTTGTCTTGGCTCCCAATTCAAAGATATAGTCCATCAAGGTGCGGAAGTGAAGGCATCGGGAGCTTAAGGCACCTGATCATGCCTCATCTCCAGTCAGAACGGAGAGAATGAGTTAGCTAACTTTCTATTTTATTACACACTTAGAACCCTGAGCAGGCAATGTTGCAAACATAATGAGTAAGTCTTCCCATTTCAGTTAGTCAAATTAGAAAAAGCCCCCCCCATAGGCATGACTTGAGGTCAATTGCCCAGGTGGTTCTAGTTTTCCTCTAGCCAGTGAATGAAAGAAACCATCACAGAAGCTTTCTGGACGCTAAAGACATTTGTGCAGACTACTGTCAGAGCTATAGATGAGTCACTCCCTCAGTAACTTCGAGGGTTACCTTGTTTGTCACCTTTGAGAACATAAGATGAAATCGAAATCAGAGCTTGCAATACAAACTGAGTGTCTTTTGGGCTCCATCCTGCTGTCCCTCACTGGAAAGAGGGCGTTTTGCAGCTGAGTTCATCTTAGTAACTTATCTGAAGTTGTAGCCACTTGCTTAAATTTCCTGTCCTCAAAGATATTTTTTTCTTGATAAAAGACACTATTAAATATTTAATTTGGCCATGTGCATTCTGTTTATGGAATATTTATTACATACTTTTACTGTGGTGTTTTATCTCTGGTTTTTCTCACTAATAAATCTCACAGCAAAGTTTCAAATCAGCTCTATTTTATGTCATTCTTCTTTTGTGACAGAAAACAAACGTGATAAGAGTGTTCATAACCCAGACTCTGTAATTAGACAAAACCCAAGATCCTTTGCCAAGCTCGCCTGCATTTTCATACTAACAACCCTTGCCTTCCCCTCTGTCTTTGGAAAATGCCTGAAGAGGCCCAAAGAGGATTTTTGGATCCCCAGGAATTGGAGTTGCAAGTAGTTATAAGCCACCATGTAATTACTGGGAGCTGAACCTGGTCAGCTGTAAGAGCACTTAGCCACAGAGCCATCTCTCCAGCTAGAGTATTTGTAAATAAATGAATGGATCCTTTTGTTCATTTGGACATTGAACAAATATTTATTTAGTCTTTTCTATGTTTCTGATTGAGTTGGAGTAGGTTGGAGTAAGCTATAGTGTGATCTTTCATGAGGGACATTGCTCAGCTGATTATGGAGTGTTCCTTTGGAGCGTGGCTTCCAATAGCACATGGTGAACTGTAGAAATGAAGAGTGTTTCAGTCAGTTTCCTGTTAGCATATCAGTGTCACAGGCTTGGTGATGTACACATGATAAAGGACCATTTAGGACACAATTCAGAAGGCTGCTTTAGGAAGTGGATGGCTCCAGCACCTGGTGAGAAGCTTCAGTTTGCTAGTTTAGTTGTCTCCTCTTATGGAGCCCATGAAGCCGCCATGCGGTACCACCTTCGTAATCTCATCACATCATAGTTAATCACCAATAGCTCACCTATAAGGCCTGTTAACATGAATTTAGTGATTATGTTTCAAACATACGATTTAGAAAATTGCAAGTAAAACATAGCACCTTTCCTATAAGAACTCTTAGCTTAAACCTTCAGATGTTCTATTCCCTTCTATAATGACCTGAACAGAAATGCCTGTTTATGTGTGGGTACCATGTGTAAAGGTAAATAGTAACTGCATATCACTAAGTTCTCATTGTATGCTAACTGCTCTTTGAGTCTTATTTCCAAATGAGCAGGCTGAGTTTCTCAGGACACAGAATAATGGTTGATAGGTCTGGCTTTCAGCCACCACCTTACTGGAGGCATCTCAAACTTGTGTCACCTCCAACAGCTGCCAGCACCTTCTAGAGAGACAGTTGTATTTCGTTTTCCAACACTTAAGAAATATGAAGCCATGGGAAGATGTTCTGGTTTCTACTCCCAGGGACACCTTCCTGCTGTGAGCAGCATGCTCGTATGTGATAGATATGAAGGGGGGGGGGAACTCAACCCAAGAATACCAGTGTCCCACTGGCCACATTGGAGCTACAGCTTCCTAGAATGGAGGCAATAAGACAAATGGGACACAGGCAGAGACACTTGCACACACACACAGACACACACACACACTTGCACTCAAACATGACTATCTACACATATACATCTAGCACATACGAATGCTCAATGCACACACATGCATATGTACTTGCACACACACATGACCAAGCACATGTATAAATCTACCACAAGAATACACACATATACACACATACACACACACACACACACACACACACACACTTGAGTGCATTTGCAAGCATGAAAGAACACTGAGTCATAACTCTTACATGGAATAGCCTGCATAATCAGAAGCAGGCTTTGTTCTGATATCTATTAGCATAGATATCTCTCCCCATATTAAGTAAAAGTTGTAATTAGGAAGCATTTCAGATGGAAATGACATTATAGCTACTTCACTTGAATTCCAGAGTTTTTCATCTCAAAGACAAATGATCAAGAAAAATTTCCTTTCAGAGTTGACCCAAATCACTAAGACGATTGGCAGGCAGAGAAATTGCGGTCTTCCCTGCTTCACTAAGTGGCAGGGAGCTGAACTGAACATGTTGAGAAGTCGCTTTTTAAATTCTTTCTCTTTGTGGTGTGTGTGTGTGTGTGTGTGTGTGTGTGTGTGTGTGTGTGCATGAGACACTGCCTCTGAAGGCCAGAGAGGGCAGCAGATACCTTGGAGCAGGAGTTACAGGCATTTGGGACTCAATGATGTGTGTGCTTGAAGCCAGATACCATTCCTCTGCTAGATCAGCAAGGGTTCTTAAACACTGAGCTGCCAAACAGGCCCAAAGCTTGCTGAAATATGCATTTGCTTCCAACCCATTCTAAATTATTTTAATTGAAAAGTATAGAGGGAAAAGCAAAAAGAAAATATTTTTGATTTACATCATGACATTTTGAAAAATTCTATGCATTGTAGAGTATGGATCAATCAAGATAGCTGATATAGCTATGACTTCACAAATGTTTCTTATTTTGTGTGCGATGAAAACACTTAAACTCAGATGTCTTAATATTAAAGACTATGATGTACTATTGGCAGCCGGAGCTACCATCTTATATATCAGAACCCTTCAACTGATCATGAAAATTGAAAAAGTACTGTATTATTTACCCAGTTTTTCACTAGCCTCTGTTTCTATGGATCCATTGTTTTTAGATTTTATATTCACAGTGGGGTCAGGTATAACCTGTTTTTCTGTGCCTGGCATAGTTGATTCAACAAAGGCGTCTCTCCTGGTCTGTCTCTGTTGTCACAAAAGCTGACTAGTGTTCCCCTGAGCACATGGACCACACTTATTTCAGCTGATGGATACCAAGGTAGAGACCATTTTGGGGGGACATATAAATGTCACTCATCTATCACCTTAGTCTACTGTCTTCATTTTATCTGGGTATATGCCGATTAGAGGGAATGCCATATCCTACAACATTTTGAGTCTTAGTGTTTGAGGATCTCATTTTCTACGTTCCCACCAGCAGTGGATAAGAACTTTTTATTACTCCCTTGCCAACAGGTGTTGTATCTTATCTTTATAGAGTAGCCACATTAATGAATATGGGCTGGTATTTCAGTATGATTCTAATTTGTATTTCCCTAATCACATTGTTTTTTTTTTTTTTAATTTTGATTTTCCTGTTGGTGCTTTGTATGTCTTCATTTGAGACACAAAATTTCTTGTGCATATTTTAAATTGTTTTCTTGTTGTCGAGTTGAGTTTCTCCTAAAGCTTTGAAATTAGTCCTATATCCTGTACATGACTACTAATCTTTTTCCATTATATAGGCTGCCTCTTTATTGATTACTTACCACACTAAGCACATTGCTTGTCTCTGAACCCAATATCAGTTCAGCGTCATCATGTACCTGGTCGCGGTTGGCTTCATTTACTCGTTACCATATCTGTTAATCTCCCTTCTCTCACACAGCAGGGTTTTATTTCGTTTTATTCCAGTGTGCTTTCCCATTGGGAGAACATGCACTGTCTGTCCATCAATGTTTATGGTGATTTGGGTTCTTTTGGGCTTTTAAATGTTGTGGATGCAGCTATTGTGTATGATTATTTTAGCGGACTCAGAATACTGTTTCCCTTGGCAAACAATTGGGAGTGAGTGAGAAAGCGCATTGAAGTTATGGAACAGTTTTCCAAACTGGTGCTATGAAGCCCATGCTCGACAGCAGTTGAGGCGAGTCTCATTCCCAGCAGCACTTTGGTCACATGTTTCAGGGAATGCACAGTAGGGCTCCATTGCATTTTTTTTTTCATTTTATGGATATGGCCTCATTCTTGTCATGACTATATACTTCTCTATATACGATTACTCTTTGTTTTATTGGACAACCATCTATCGCAGGGGCATGTGGCTGTTTGCAATATTGCTTTTCTTATAGTTTGCTTATCAGTCACTTGTACATATCCTGTGACAGAGCCCGGGACTTGAAATAATGCTCCAAAAGTTGTTTTTGTTAAAAACAGAACATTACAGCTTCCCCAAAGAACACATACCCATGAATACATTATTACACCTGGGTGGAAATTCCTGCCTTCCTATAGAGACAATGCTGTATAATATTATTTAAAAGTATTTACAATGTAATCAATAAAGACTGATAGATGAAGACATTTTATTTTGCCTTTTGTTTTTGAATAATGAAGAAACTCAGTGTTCATCAGCATTCTGAACTTCATCTTTAACTACCTAATAGTGTAATTTACCAGAGTTCTCTATGGGCTAGAAGGCATTGCAATTGGTCACCGGAGCTTTCTCTATGTTTGAAATAATAGATCTGTCTCACAGTTGGCTGGCAACCTTTCTTTGGTAAAAAGCACTTTAAAGACAAAGACACAAAAACGATTAAAACTTAAGCCTTTATCTCAACAGAGTAAATTACAGAACAACATTTTGCTTGCTTAGTGCGCACAATGGCGGGAGCCATGTTTGTTCACCTTATATAACTCATGGAGTGTTTATTTGCGTGGTTTCATTCTGCTACTACAGTTGTGTTCTGAGGCTAAGCACCCATCCTCTTATTAAACATTTTGAGAACCATAGATATTAACTGATTTGGTTGTGATTGCGTGCGAACATGAAAGAGACCATTACGTGTGTGTATTTGTGTAATATATGTATGCATATGTATGTATATAATTCCAAATGCTTGTAATTTTCCACAGTCTTTTTTTTTTTCTGCTGCTGACTACTTGTCATCTTTCTTGGGCCACATCATTCATGATTTTTGCTGACCCCATTAGTTTTTGTTCACATGAGCTCTTTCCTAGAAAAGAGCTGGGATGGAATCAGATAAAGATGGAAGCATGGATTAATTAGCCTTCTTATGATTTATGATTAGAGAGCAATTAGAAGGTCATGATTCTGAAAAATTGGGATCAACAAAATATGACAAAATGAGGGATTAAGTGAATAGATTGGGTTTTGCATTGAGTGTATTAAGGAACACCCTCCACACATTTAAAATCCTGCAGAAGCACATTAAGAAGAGTCAGACATCATGGCAAATATTTCCAAGACAAGTGTATAACAATGCCATGTATAGTGTGACTCAGTTGTATGACATGTTAATATAGAACAAGTGACATGGACTGAGAGGTTTCTGCTTGTTGAACAGTGTGTCCCCACACTTATTTATTCACAGTATGCCACTGAATTTCCACAATAACTTCGAAGTAGATGCCTTCTGTATAAAAGGTGTATTCACCCAAACTCACAACTTGCAAGCTCTGATACTGGGAAATTAAAGCTAATTATTAACATGGAAAGAGAGGAAAGTAGGGTAGAGGAAGAGGAGGGATGGAAGAAGGGAGGGAGAAGAGGAGGCAGGTGCGCAGAGGAGGGAGAGAAAAGAATGACATAACAGTGGTTAGCTCTGAGCAGCAAAACTGTGCTTTGTCTCTGTTTTTCTCTTCTCTCTGTCTTCTGTGACTTAGGATAGACTCAATATGGTAATCCTCCAGCCTCTGCCTCCCAAGGGCTGGAAATACAGGCTTGTGTCATATGTGTTCATGCTGTTTTGATTATTGTTTCTTTCATGGTTCACATTCATTGCTCAGGAGAGAGTAAAATATTTCCCCACAGTTTTAATTGGCCCACTCCTTAGACTCTACTGAACTCTTAGGAATACAGATGTCCAACTACAATTGGCAGGTGATAGTGATTTTTTAAAAACCTACTTAAATTATGTTTTTAATTTTTAAAATCTCTTCTTCTCTCATACAATGCATCCTGACCACAGTTTGAAACCATAGCGTAGCACTCTTTTTTAAAATTCTCTCTTATTTGGGGTGTTTAGTCCTCTACCTCTCTTCCACCAAACCCCCACGTCAAGCTGGTTAGTGGGGAGAAGGAGCCAAGACCCCTCTTCTCCGGGCTAGTTAGGGTCAAGTGGTTCTTTTAGGGCTCTTTACCAGTCTCCCTGCACTGCAGATGGAGCACCCTGGAGCGCTTCGTTTCTCTCCATTCGTTTGCTCCAAACCGCCATGCCATGTCTGGATTCCGGTCTCTCCAAACTGCTACACACCACCACATGCCAACACGGAACACCACACCAAATGCCACCCAAATGCCACACCTTCTATTTCTCCGCTCTCATATTTATGCTCTGAGTCCTAGACCACGCCCCTCTCTGTGCTGCACATGGAAGGCCGTTACCAGCTGACAAAAGCCATGCTTTGCAATTACCAGGTATGGACAAACTATAGCCTGGCTAAATTCACACACTTGGGATTAAAACAAAAGTGTATTTACCTAACATACAAAGACACTCACATTTCCCTTACACCAGAGGTCCTCTCTCAACGCAGTGTCTCAGATTTCTCGAAGTAGCAAGCTATTCGGTAGGTCCCGAATCTACAAGGAAGGGTTTTAAGGAGACTATCTGAAGGCGAGGTTTGCTCATTTTAATTGGGAGTAACTCAGTCTATTTCCTCCACCACGGTAGTTGGTGAATAAGAAATCTTGAAACTCACAAAGTCACGTATACCTAACATAGTCAACCTCTGTTTTAAGAATAAGTTGGATCACCCATCGAACGAACTAGCAATAATTCAAGCATCCTACATTTTTCTAGACATGAACTTGGAGGAGCAAGATATGCAGAGCAGCCACAGAGCCCGGCTTCAGCATCTCTCTAATGCAGAGACACAACATTTGTCATTTTTGTTTAAAACCTTGATTTATCACATTCTGGGAGCAGAACTTGAAATGTGTTTTTATTTTACCTAACAGAATGTCTTGCCTACAGGCACACAGAATGTTGGATTAAAACTTTTAATACTCAGGGGCAAAATCTGCTGGTTTTAATAAGAGGCAAAGGCTCATTTGGATCTTTCTGTCATTACACAAACGAGCCAGGCTCCTGTTTATCATGTTGATTGCTTTGTTCTGGGTGCATGGCATTGAAAAGGAGATGGGTATCAGGGCACACATGGCCTGCAATGAACAGTAAATCTGAAGATCTGACAACAGATGTACTTGCTCTCCCAGGTAATTGTCTAACTATCTCTTCTTTCATCTGTAGCCAGCATGGTTTGCAAATGGAGATTGTTGACAAATCCATCATGTTATGCAAATAGTTTAGGAGGAAAATGAAGTAGAGTGCCACATAGATAGTTGCAGTGAGGTCATCAGCCTTAAAAAATAGGAAATTCATGGTGATCGAGTCCTTCTGGAAGGCAGGCCCTCTGCTGGGCACCTCCAGCATTTCTAGGTGTTTATCCATCTCCCCCCTGAGAACCTTTGTTTCAGACTGTTATAATTCAGTTCTGTAGTCAGGGAACAGTAAGATTTGGCAAATCAAATAAATTGCCTGTGGTCAGAGAGGGTTTATCCCAGGAACCTGACTTCTGAACTCAAACCAACAAACAATATACTCTGCATTTAAAACTTTATGCTAGACTATGATGTCTGACCTTTCCCCTCTGGCACAAGGTTGTAGATGAAGCTGATCAGAAAACAGCTTATGCTTGAGACTGGATAGTTGAGGCACAAGCAAGAATGAGCTTGCTTCAGACATGAGGGAAGGTCCCAGTTATCATGATACAACAATATGAGGATTCTTTTCTTTTCTTAAACAGACTTTTATGTTTATGTGTGTATGTGCTCATGTATATGTATATGCGTGTGTGCAGAGGCCAATGGTTGATATCAGGTATCTTTCTCAATCACTCTCTACCTTATTTTCTGAGACAATGTCTCTCACTGAGCCCGGAGTTCAATATTTCAGGTAGGCTAGCTGGCCAAGTTGCCTCACAATTCCCCTGGCTCCATTTCTTTAGGGCTGAGATTCCAGACACATGACACAGGCCCAGTTTTTGGGTAAGTGCTGAGGATCTAAGCTCAGTTGCATCTCCAGCATTTTACTGATCCTCCTCATGAAGGATGCAGATATTATTAGTGCAAACCGTTCACCTCATAGATGGACATTTTCCACACATAATCTCACTGACAGGTCCATCTTATAGTAAGCACTGAGAGCTGCAGTAGGTTTATGTCCTCACATCTTGCCTTCACAGTGCCATTTAAATAGCTGGCTTTAGGAACTTGAACAACTGATGACACTTCTCTGAGCTCTAATTTCCTCATCTTCAGGTGAGCGCAATTACCACACTTGGTAGCTTTCTTGTGAGGATAATGGGACAGTATTTGCAAAGAGGGTTTGAAAATTATCTAAGGTATCAATGAGCAGGCGTGTCATTTTCCCCAACACCATCCTCCCATCACACGTGGCAGTGGCAGTACATAGATGCCATGTGCTTGTTACATGATCTTTTACCACATAATTGCTTGAATCTAAAACGATGGAGATAATTATGCTTCTATTCATTCAGGATGAAAGAGCCTTTTCTTTGCTTATAGTTTAAGCACTGACATGGTTTACTCAGTATTTTCAACGTTTTGACTTTTAACCAAAACAAGTTTGTTCTGTTTGAAAATGTTTCTTGTATATCTAGGTGCTGTCATTTGGTTTTGAGGCAAAAATAGTCTCATTCTCATGAATTTGTATCAAAGGTTCAAAATCAGCCATATTGATGTAGCCATCTGTCTACTAGTCCTACCATACATCATTCCACTTACCATCCATTCCTCCATCTACTCACTCATCTGCCTCCAAACTTTCATTATTCCATCTACCCATCCATTCATCTACTCATTACTCATCCATTTACCTAGTCACCTATCCATCATTCATCCTTCCTTTAAGCAGCCTATTCATTTGTCATCCATCCTCCCTCCCGTCCATCCATTCATCAATCTATCCATCCTCCCATCCATCCATCCTTCTACTCATCTACTCATCCACTCTGCATTCCACACTTTATTCGTTCTACATCTCTATTGATCTCCCCAACTTCATCACTTCTTCTATTTATTAATCCCTCTATCAGTGAATTAATTGGTAACGTGAAACAAGTACATGGCATTGAACATATTTGATATCTGAGACATCTCCAAAATGAGGGTGGCATTAGATTTAAACAAGATCACAAGGCACTGAAAGAGAGTAGAATAACTGCTTATGGATTGAGTTACCTTATAGCAGGCAAGCTGCTGACAACTCAGGAAATGAAGGTTAATAAAGCAAATGTTGATATCTTCGGTTTCCTTGATACTTTATGAAATATGGCAGGCCTGAGTTTTAACTGAGTCTTATGATGACACTGAACATTAAGGAGCAGGGTAGGATACTAATGGAATTCAAGGAAATAGAGAATTGAAGTATCTTGGGCATTATTTCATGTAGAGTAAATTTACGACAAGAAAATATGAATCATGCATGGAGGAGCATTGTCCGATGACGTCATGTTTTATTTCTACTCTGTATGCTGCCCACACTGTACTCATTTAACAAGAAGAGGTAAGACATAGAAAGGAGCTGTTTCCTTGTCTAGCTAGAGGATTCAAATTTGTGGCTATTTTCAAATAATGTTACTTGGAGGGATTAAAATGGAAATAGAACCAGCTCTTCATCCTATAGAGTGGACGGATCTTTAAAAATGAAACATCGAACAATTGGCATGAAAATGACAGCCTGGGATGCACACAAAGGAAGCGAATTCTAATTTCAAATTGTGCAGTCAGGCAACAGAGCTAAGCAGAAATGAAAGGCTTTGTCGAATCCTCTTGTCATAGTCTAATTTTGCACATAAAACATCCGCCCACTCGAAGAACAGATTTAAAAGTCCTTAACCTTTGCAAATCTGTATCAGGAAACTTTCATCATGGTTCTGAGGAGATGGCTGAGACCTGGCTATTGGGGCAGGGAGAACCGGCTTGCCTCTCTCCACTGTTCATTATTTCTAAAGTGCACGTTGACGTCTCTCAGTGCCAGGTACTTGGCAAAGCAGGTGCCTTGCTTGCTCCAAGGTAGAGTAAGAGTCGCTTGACTTTCCATTAGTTTTCTGTTGCTTCTGACAGGTAAACCAAAAAGGTGAACTGATTACCCAGTGGTAGGAGAGTATGAACAACTCTGAGTTCAAATCCTGGCACTATCACTTGACAGCAATATTCATGTAGACATTATGGACCTCTCCAGCAAGTCTCAACTTTGGCATTTTTCATGTGAGAGTGATACCAGCTTTAATATAGTCTACACTGTAAAGCTAGTAACCACAAACTTAATGTCTTTAAAACAACCTGTGTGTATTTTCTCACAGCACAGTAGGTCAGAAACCTGGCACAGTCTGCTTAGCTGTGTCCATGGTTATGGTTTCCAAAGGGCTGACGTTCATTTAAGTTCTAGCTGGACAAGCTTTTTTCTGTGCCTTTCTTTCTTCCTTCCTTCCTTCCTTCCTTCCTTCCTTCCTTCCTTCCTTCCTTCCTTCCTTCCTTCCTTTCTTTCTTTCTTTCTTTCTTTCTTTCTTTCTTTCTTTCCTTCTTTTCACATGGTTGCTTATAGAATTGCAAGATAGACCCCTTGGCTGTTAACAAGGGTCTGCATTAATCAGTCATCTCCTTAGGCCCCTGGGGATGCTGGCCAAGTGGTTCTCTGTGAGCCTTCTCTCAACACAGCAATGTAAATCTTCAAAGCCATCAGCAGCAGCTCTCTGACCTCAGAACCTCTTTTAAAGAAATCACTCGCTAATCTTCCTTTCCATTAACATAATGTCAGCTGATTAAATGTTTTAATTACATTTGCAAAGTTCCTTGATCTTTGCCAGATTCTGCAGCTTATAATCAAGTAACGAGTTTGGCTCAAATCCATGGTGATGGGAATGGCATGGGGCAGGGAGCCATTAAAAGGATCTAAGAATTATGTCTACTACAAGGCTATACTTCTCTTTTTTTTAGGATCAGGTGAGGTCACAGATGTATTAATAGGATTTAGACAGTCTGCATTTCACCAAAACACTGATCTCAGTGTTTTAAATGAACCAGACACCATCATCTTTTGGCCAAACAGAGTATTTTGGAGGAGTACAGGAATAGAGGCTCAGTTTCCTAATGAAGGAACCTTGCATTTTATCTGTTTGTTGAAGATCCAAAAAACCGTCCCTAGATGAATACTTTTCACCTCAAAATGCCCTTCTTGAAGCTGGAGAAATGGCTCAGCCATTGAGAGTGATTGTTGCCTCACAAAGGACCTAGGTTTGGTTTCCAACACACACACACACACACACACACACACACACACACACACACACACAGTGGCTCAAACCATTGGTTATCCAGTTCCAGGGGCTCTGATGCCTTCTCTGGCCTCCATGGGCACTGATCACATGTGGTACACTTACATATATACAGGCAAAAAAAATATGCTTTCTTTAGCTTTATGTATGTTGAAAGAGATAATCTTTTTAGGAACATGTGTTAAGTAGAAACCTTGGCATAGGTAATATTTCAGTGCTTTTAATGCTCCATAAATGAGATGCCTTAAGTGCATGAACAAATACAACAGATCAAGGTGATGGAGCTCCTGCTCTACTCATATGCCTCAGACCTATCAACTAATGCTGTCATCAGTGATGTATGCAAAATGGCAGGAGGTAAAGCCCTCATGTGAACCCCCATGTGAATTAGCCAGTGGATCTGACTCATACTAAAGGTTGTTGACATCAGTATTTTAACACTTAAGCACCAATAGATTTCAAGCAGTCTATTATAATATAAATGTTCTAACTAAAAACAAATGAACAGAAGAGAACAACAACAAAACAAACAAACAAACAAAAAACCTCAAAAGAATGACAAACATATTTTCAGGCTACGACGATGTCTTAGTGGGTGAATCATCACTGCAGAAGAGTAAGGTTCTAAGTTTCAGGTCTGCAGAGCTCACATAAAGCCAGGCCTAACAGCATGTATCTGTAATCCCAGATCTTTAATGGTGAGATGGGAAACAGACCAGAGAATCCCTGGAAGCTGGTATGTTATCAGCATGGACCACCCAACAGATAACAAGAGACTGTGTCTTAAGGTGGAAGGAGAAGATTGGCACCTTAGGTTGTCTGAGCTCTACATGCTCCATGGCATGAGTGTATGCTTGTGTGTGTGTGAGTGTGTGTGTGTGTGTGTGTGTGTGTGTGTGTGTGAATGCATGCCAGAGCAATGAAAGGAAGACAAACTGTCATAGCCATGTGCAGAAGCAGAAGGACTCCTATAAGTCTGGTTATAATTTCCACTCTGACGATATCACCCAAGCATAAAGTGAATCTGGATCAGTTAAAGTGAAGTAAGCCCATCACAGAAGTATACAGGAGCAGTGCTTCTTATATGTGGGCTTTAAAACGTTGAATTCAGAAGCAGAGAACAGATTAAAGGTTGCAAGAAGACATAGACCAGGGTGACATGATTAGAAGCTACTGATCTAAGGGTACAAGGTTTGCTCATGGGAGCTGTACATTCTGGAAATTCAATGGTCCAGAACTGCATTACATATACTTCAAATTTGTTGAAGAGCTTAGTTATATCGATGGAGATTTAATTAGCGTGGGGTTGGTGACCACTTCAGCATGTATGCAAATCTCAAAACACTTTGTCCATTTTTAATGCAGGTTTTCTTCTTTGAGAACTACTTAATACATATTTCAAAAGATGGGATAGTTTATGATTTATAGGACATGGGATTCTGGGATGCTGAAGCAGGTTGGAAATGAGCTTGAGAGATCAAGCAAAGGCCAGAATCCTGGGCTTCTCTTGTGGTTCATGGTGTTAGGATCAAAGTGTAGTTCCAAGACACAGAGGCTACAATAGTTTTACTCTCTAGCTACTGTTAAAAGGTGAGAGGACAGAAGTCCTTATCAGTGTGAACAGATATGGGTCCTGGAAACCCTAAGAAGGAAGCTCAAAGGCAGAGTCAGATCTCAAAATAAGAAGCTGGTCATCTCTTCACACATGGCACAGGGCGGTGGTTGCCTTCGAGCTGGTGTGGCAGGGTTGCTCACTGGCCTGGGTGATGTGGCTTCTCCCATGTTCTTTCTGTTGATGTAGACATAGCGTTGGTCTTCCATTTTTGGTGTCACTGTGGGATTCCTAATACGCTTTGCTGTTTAGCCACATCCCTGGCAGCTAGAGAAAGAGAAAGGAGAAAAGCAAAATAAAACTAAACAAAAACCCTCTCAGATGTGACTTTCCTCACTATGTCTATTCACCATTCAAACAAAACAAAACAAAAACAAAAACAAACAAACAAAAACCTCCTATAATTTTGGCTTAGATCTCACTCCATGGATATGAACTGTTGGAGTAGGTAGGAGCTACAGGGGAATTTGGTAAGGAAGTTCATATTTTAGATATCAAGCATGTTGACCTGTGAACAAAGTATTTCTAGAAATTCATTTAAAAATACATTATTATTTTTCAAATAAAATTTCAGAGGACTTATAGTGTTGAGGGCTGGTATGATGCTATGTATTCTAATGTTAATTATTTTGCTCCCCAAGTTCTGCTTGCTATCTGCCTTTTATGACAGTACCCCAAAATGACATTGTAACTTTTGCCTCCAAAATTATTACTGATTTGTTATCTCTGTGTAAAAGGACCTTTTATTCGCTTGGTTCAGTCATCTCAGAGGCTTACTGCCTTTGTCAACTAACTTAGACCTAGTCCTGGAAGCTTCTAGTCTCTGTACAATCTAAGCTAGGCCTAGAATATTTCATCTTCTGAGACTTACTGCTTAATAAGCTCACTCCAAGCTCAGCTTTTGAATAAATCATGGTCTCCATGTGTGGTTATTTGGGGGAAATTGCTGCTACAGGAGTAACTAAGCTTTACTAATAATATGAACAAATGTTAATTAATATTCACCAAAATTTTAGTTTATTATTAAGGTAGATCAAGAGTCAATTTTCATGTGCCCTAGTCTACTTCCATTCTTTCCATTGCTGTCACCCTAGAAGATCCCAATACTTTTGTCAAAACTAAGAAACTGATGGTATCTCACCATGAACTATACTGTAGACTTTACTTGAATCTCACCCTCAATACATTTTCCATCAATACATTTATTTTTGTTCCATATGTTCTGCTAGTTTTATGTCAATTTCATACAAGGCAGAGGTACTTGGGAAGAAGAAATCTCAACTGAGAAAATACTCCCATAAAATTAGCCTAGAGAAAAGCCTGAGGTATATTTTTTTGATTGTTGTTGATGGTGGAGGGCTTAGCCCACTGTGAATGTGGACATCCCTTGGCTGGTTGTCCTGAATGCTATATGAGAACAAGTTGAGAAAGCCTCTTAGAGCAAGCTGGTAAGCACCATCCCACATGGTCTCTGCACCAGTCCCTGTTGCCAGCTTCTTGCCTTACTTGATTTCCTTCTATGACTTACTTCAGTGATGGACTGTGAGAGTATAGAACAATAAAACCCTTTTCTCTACAAGTTGCTTATGGCCACAGTGTTTCATCAGTGCCACAGTGAAGCTGAGACAGCACGTCTTCCATAGCCTACACTGAGATGCTTTCTCAGATTCTGTTTGTGAACTGAGCCTTTGACAGCTTGACAGCTTACCACTCAGACATGGTTCAGTTTTTTTTTTTTTTTGGATGTGTCTCATGATTAATATCTTGAGTAAGGATGCTTCAAAAATGCAAATATGTTCTTGTCTTATCCTTTGAAAGGGTCTGTGACATCCCTAAGGCATTGGTTAGATGCTCATCTTGGGCCCATCCCTGGCTGGGCAGTGTTTTCACATTTCTAAAGTTACTTTACCCACCTTACCCATATGCTATTATTTAGAACTGGGTCAATGTTTAGCTCATACTCCAAAATGGTGTGGCAAAGGTGAGAATTAGGATGCATTTCCTACAGGAGAAAGAATTACATGTAGTATCCTGGTTAGTTTTTATTGTCAACATGGCATTGTAAAGAATAACCTGGAAAGAATGACTTAATGGAGGAGTTTCTTTGATCAGGTTGTTCTATGACTATGCCTGTGGGAACCTGTACTGATTCTTAATTGATGTAGGAAAAGCCAACTCATTGTGGGCAGCCCCATTCCCTAGGCAAAGGAGCCATGAACAGTGAAAAAGCCAAGAAATTAAGCAGAGCAGAAGCAAACAAGGAAGCATTTATTTTTATCTGCTCTCAACTATGGATGTGATGTTTAGAGTCCCAGTCTTGATTTCCCAGTGATAATAGACTATAACCTGGAATTTTAACCCAAATAACTACTTTCTCATTTATGTTGCTTTAGGTCAGGATATGTCACAACAACAGACAGAAAATTAGACAATATAGCATCAAGAATTCCCAGCAAGATGATGTCTCTTCTCTCCCCATGATTTTTTCAACTTTTTATATTAGTTAGGAACTTGAGTATTTTATTTTAAACATTTGTTTATAATCAATACTAAATCATTGTATTTAGTATTGTTCCTGCTTTGAATATTGGAAGCTCTCTCAACTAGCTTTGTTGATTCTTGACTGACATCTGTCTTTTTACTTATTTTTAGAACTTTCTTAATTTATACAGGTACAATAGGATATTGGCTCATTTTGAACTTTCATTGCCCCAGCCTTAGAGTCGGCCATTTCTCCAAGGAACCCTAATTTCTTTTATTTTCCAGTGGTACTAAAACCTAAGATCTGGGCACCAGGTGCACTTTGAGTTTTATAAATGCCAGCTGAATAATGAGTGACATGATGAAGATAGTTCCATAAAATTATGGGCATGATTATCAGCAGGGAATTTCAGAATCATAATGTAAAACGAACTTTGGTGATGGTCAGTGGCTTTGTCTATGGACAAGCCCATGTATAATCTTACTGGTATAAGTAGGAAATATATTAAGTCATAAAACGCAACACACCATGAATGAGAGAGTGGCACCTAAAGGAACAGAGTGCCCTGCACGTGACATATGACCTGTGAGTGACATGAGGGGTTTCAATGAGATTTGTTTATTTTGATCTTTTTTTTTATGAGTGTTTTTTTGCGGATATACACTGTGACAATGTGTGTGCATGCCCTCACTGGTCAGAAGAAAAACATTGGATTCCCTGGAAATGGAGTGACAGATGGCTGTAAGCCATCATGTGAATGGAGGGAATCAAATCCAGGTCCTCTGCAAGATTAATCAACACTCTTAACCACTGAGCCACCTTTCCAGCACTATCTCACCCCAAGTTGAGGCTTTTTAAAGGCACATTTTCCAGATTGTTCCCTATTTCACTCTAACACAGTGCTCTCTCAGGAGACTCTTTCTGAGAAAGACTTGCTTCCAAGTATTAAATACAAAGTCCTTGGTTCCCTTAACAAGTCAACAAATGACTGAGTTACCCTTAGATACCAAGACATCGCTCTGGGTCCTGGGCACCAGATGATGGGTACAAAAGCTTCCAGGAATTATATAGTTCATATCCCTGCAGAGAAGAAAATAAGCAAGAAAAATGAAATAAGGCATTTCATAGAGTATTAAATACTGCAGATAAAGTAAGATTTTTCCAAGACATGATGGATGAAAAGAGGCCACATTAGGTGGCTGGCTGAGAGCCATGCTTTCATTAGGGCCTGGTGGGTGCAAAAAAAGCCATGCAAAGATCTTATGAGCAGAGCATCAGGGAAGTATCTAGGCTAGAGTGGTCTTGACATGTTCTAGGAAATATAATAAACACCAGTGGGACTGAACTGTGGAGACGTGGGTATATGAAAGAAGATAAAGCTGGGCCTGGGCAAAGGTTTAATAATAAAAGGTTTTGTAGGGCTTGCAAGGGTGGGTATTTATTATTTATCTCTAGATCAGGGCAAAGCTATTGGGACAGTTTGTCAGGGGAATTATACAGCCTGATGGGAACTGCAAAATCCTTCTTTTTCATATTTTGTGGAGACGATATGCTTCATAGTTCATCAAAGTTAGGAAACTATTGATTGCAATTTTTGCTCTTATTTTTGCTATGTCAGAATCTGAAAGGAAAAGGGAAAAAGAAAAATAAGTAGCATGATTCTGAAGTACCATCCACTGATTGTCAGACACATTCCAATCCAGAGGTGTTCCATATGTAAATGAATGCAAGCCCCAGAAAGCATGAGCTAGGGCAGCAGGACTTGCAAGGCTTGTGAGCACAGAAGCAAGGGAGATTCTTGTCTCCTGCAGGTGTGAGGTGTCCTAGGCATATGCGAGGTCACTAACATCATTCCATGTATTCTGGAGACATTGGAAATAGACAGGGCTTATTCACAAATGAACTACAAAGTGGAGGAGGAAGAAATAGGACTTCTTGTTTGGGACTGTACATCAGGAGGGTGGTAGCATTAAGATGAAAAGTGGCATTTTGAAAAGCCTCAGGCTTAATTTTTGATTCCTGATTTTCTTTTGTAAATCAACCTCCATTTTGGTCTATCAGTTGGGACAGCGAGTAGACTTCCAAATGGGATCATCAAGGACGTGGTTGAACAAAGACTTCTCGACACAGCAGACATGCATGGGAGCTGGTGGTATTGATCTGGGAGTCAGTCAGTCTTGGGACAGAGTGAATAAGAAACCAAAGAGGACAAGACTTTTGAAAAATCCTCAGACTTGGTTCTGGGTGAAGGGGGGAGAGAGTAGATCAGTTGTCAAAAGAAAGAGGAGAGTGGACTGTATAGAGAGAGGGGGAGTGGGTGCTAGGCTGGGAGAAGCTGGGTTTGACAGAGAGGATGATGACAGAGACTACAGTGAAGAGACTGTCTACAACACTCTAGCCTTGTGACAAAGCCTGCTATCCCATAGATTTACGTCTTAGATGAGCTGTTAACTCTCAGTAATTGGTAACACTGAATTCTGACTTCAGCCATGTTGATTTTCCTTGAGTTTTTCTTTCTTTGGTGGCTCAAACACTGTAGTTAAGACTTATGTGAGGTTTTCCTCACCACCACACCAGAGCTGATGCTTAGATGTTATCATAAAGGGTACACTGTCAACATAGCTTGCCACCATCAACATGGCTTGTACTGTTGCTGTTCGACTTGATTTCTGTCTGGGACAGTATTTACCACATTTCTCTGCTGTAGTTACAGTTAGTTACTCTTCTTTTCACACTGTACTCATTGAAAAGAATTTGCTGTGCTTGACTCAGATTCATTTTGTAAGGAGTCTCCATTTTCTCATGAAAGGACCCTTCTTCATAGAAAAGTTTTCTCTTCTGTATGCTTGTTTATTCTGATTTTCTTCAATCAGTTATTCAGTCAATAATCTAAATCAATATGGACTTATGGGTACACGTTTTATGTTTGGGTTTGAACCAAAACACCCCAGATTGCTGTTCTTTCGTTTGTTTCTCTTGTTCATAGACATAAAACAATCTCAGTTCATTTTCTAAGATTATTATTCATTCTTGTGTGTGTGTGTGTGTGTATGTGTGTGTGTGTGTGTGTGTGTGAGAGAGAGAGAGAGAGAGAGAGAGAGAGAGAGCACATGTGAGCAGCACTTGCAGAGGCATTGGATTTCCTGAAGCTGGAGTTACAGGAAGTTGTAGGACACATGATGTGGATTCTGAGAATGAGCTATGTTCCTCTGAAAGAGCATCACATACTCGTAACCTCAGCCATCTCTCCAGATCCTCCCGCAGTTTCTTAAATAGTTGCATATTATTCCCTTAGTTTTATGTATATGTAACATTAAATTACTTACTATTTATGGGTGATTAGTTGCCCATTTTACACAACCTTCTGTGGAGACTCTTACCATCAAAATATTAGAGATTCAAGGAAATGACCAAGACAAAATGTATCTCATTCATATTGACATGCAAATTTCTTAAAGAGGCAATCACACTTCCCAACGTTAAATAATCCCACTATATCCATGCAAAAGAAGGTCTTTTAAAGATGGAGCATGATCCCAGACTCACACAATTCAAGATTACTTTCCCAGTGGCAGCTGAATGGGCAGGGCTTCATTCTCAGAGCACAGGAACCCGGGACCATTGCTGCATCCACGTGCGTTTGCTCTAATGCCTCTTTAAGGGTTTGCTGGTGTCTCATGTAATGGTATTGTCTAAATGGATAGCAGGGCACGCTGTGCTGATTTAAACTCCTACTTGACATCGTATCACATCAGTTACCATTGGCTTTCTGTTTTGATTCCAGTATTAGCCACAAGCAAGTATCATTTAATGGCCACCTGGGATACTTTGTGAGCGAGCCTGAAAGTATTAAGCTGCAATGCCCTATATTAAATCTCAGCAAGAACATCACAATTTGTTTATGAAACATCATGTACCGTGCAGTATTTCCACAGCTGAGCAGCCCTTTCCAGCCTAGTCGTCAGCCAGCCGGTGGGATGAATCTGAAAGAGAAGTCAGCGGCAGGTTTAAGAGTCGTGACCCTTGTCACAGTAAATTCTACCAGAGTGGATGCAGGACTAGCCACAGGATTATCAACATGGATTGCTGCAGCCATGAATCATCTGAAGGAATGGGCGGGCATGGGAGTGTTAGCAGGCCTTCTGGTGTTGGTCTCCTTGGTTTGCCTGTGGTATATATGCAAGATTAGAGTCTCACAACAGTGTGATGCAGCCATGATCATTCAGGCCTTTACAGCCATTGAAGCAGGACATTCTCCCCAAGCATGGTTGGATACCATAAAAAGCTAAAATGATACGCTCAGGATGCGAGGCTAAGCACTGCACTCAGGGTCAGCCGCTTTGGACCCAGAGAAGAGCATGTCTGATTGCATGCGGGTTGATACCCCAGGTCCCGCCTCTGAGAAAAAGGTATCGGACGGGTCTGATGCTCTTTGGGTGGATGACACCTAAATGAACATCGGTACAAAGTCCCAATTTATTTCTAATATCAGAGATCAGACCTCTACTCTTGCCTGATGCATCTAAAACAAAAAGGGGGAACTGTAGAGAGCTGCGGAATGCTATGCCTTAAAGATGGAGCTGGTTTCCGCCTTCCACCTTCCCGATGGTGAGTGCTCTCTGTCACGAACAACTCCACATTTGGCTAAGGCCGAGGATCTGGCTTGCTTCCATGTATGTGGACCTATCTGCATTGCCCCCGTGGCACGCCTGGGTTGGCTACCCAGAGGCTATTTAAGCTGTGGGCTGGCTTTCCCCGGGGTCCGAGGATTGTTCAATGTTCCTGAATAAACAGCATTGAAAAAAAAAAAAAAAAAAAAAAGAGTCGTGACCATCGAGCTCTTGGCTTCCTACGATGATTTTCCAGTTTAGAACTGGGATTTATGGGGCTGCGTCCTGGCTCCATGGCTAACACGTTTGCCATACAATTGTGAGGATCTGAGTTCAAATCTCCAATACCCATAAAAAAAATCTGGATATAGAAATATACATAGCCAACCCCTGTACCAGTTGGGGCAGAGGCAGACTTATTCCTGGTGCTCACTGGCCAACAAGTGTAGATGAATCAGTGAGTTCCACGTTCAATGAGAGACCCTTTCTCCAAAAATAAGATGCAAAGCAACTGACAAAGGCATCTGGTATTGACCTCTGACCCACACCCACACACCTACCCACACCCACAGACAGAGGAATGCTGGCATCTACATACATGTCCACAATCATGAACATGTACCCTTGCGTAGACCACACCACACACTAAATCCCACAAAACTGAGATTTAGTCCTTTAATATCACCAAATTCCAAATGTACTCATTATATGCGCTTAAGTGGGATTTATTTTATTTGTAGACAACATTCTTATACATGTACCACTGTATGTTAAGGTGGACATATTTACAAAAACAACTCCATAATAAGTTCATGGGATGCTATGTTTTGATGTGATTATTTGACATGGTTTGCCTATCTTCTCACTGCATCTTGATGGAATCAGGCTATGAATATCATTTTACAGGTGAGCACAGATCAGTGCATGCAAGCACAGATGCTATGAATGTGTGTGTGTGTGTGTGTGTGTGTGTGTGTGAGAAAGAAAGAAAAGGAGAGAGAGAGAGTCTATGCTGGTGCTGCACTGAAGAAGTTATTAAGACACTCTGCTTCTTAGTTAATTCAATTACTATCACATCTTGCAGCAAGTACTATATGGAACAGGTTTTTAAAAAGATTAGAAGACAGAATCATTTGAATTCATTCTAAAGAGAATTTGTCTTATTTTACAGGCTATTTCACAGAAGTACTTGAAGTCATACATATTACAGTTAAATCTTAGCAGTGGCTTGCAAATTCATGGACTTTGACAATATGGCTTTCAACCATTCTTTACATTTTCACTGCAATTTTCCAATATTTAATCTTGAGGAAATCCCAAATAACGTAAAAATACAGTTATACGTTACAGTCAGTCCATACTCTACTAATACTCTCACAACATCAAACTATTTTCTTTTTTATCTTTTGAAAATTTGTCCCTAAGAGTAAAATTACTTAACTGGGGGAATCTCATCTGCCTCTACTGCATGAAGTTAGGTCCAAGTGTAAACCTCTCGTGGCTGCAGCCAGTGTGTGTGGTGCTTTGAATGGGAAGCGTCCCCACAGGCCCATGCCATTTCTCTCAGCTTCCTGCTTCTGCTGCCATGCCTTCCCAGCCACGATGTGGGTTCCACTCTTTGGACTGTGTGCTAAAATGGATTAAAAACATTATTGGAGGTTCCTTAGGTCCCACTCTTTCTATCCACCAAGTGATGCCACAGCAAGAATGCCATCCGTGGACCAGAAGGCAGGCGAGATGCCAAATGTGCCCCCATGTAAGACGGATTTTAGTTGTTATCTTGGCTTTACCTAGGACTCTCTTTCTCGATGTGTGTGTGTGGATGTGTGTGTGTGCCTCACTGCCTCTGTGGGTAAGTGATGGTGTATACACACATACGTGAATGCATTCGTGTGTGTGGAAGCCTGAAGTTGACTGGTGCCTTGGGATCCTTCCCGATTGTCTCTCATCTTATGCTTTAGGCAAGCTCATTCACTGTGTCTTGAGCTCACCATGTTGGCTAGAATAGCTGGCCCGCAAGTCCCCGGGATCCTTCTGGCTATGCATCCCTAATTCTGGGACGACAAGTGCACACACCTGGCATTTTACATGCTACTGGAGGGCCAAAGGCTTCATGCCTTTGTGGAAGGCACATTCCCAGCTGAGCCACGCTTTGCTGGGGTTCAGGCATCACTAGCTCACACTGCTGATCGTGATCCCATGCTTAAACTCTTCGTAACCTCTGCTTCTCTCCCTTTCGTCTCTCAGTGTCTCCTTATCTCTGTGAGTTTTGCTGGTTCTGCTTCTCTGAAGGATAGTGGTTAATACTCTCTGTGTAACGCTGCCACATGCGCTTCTCCTGGCAGGGGCCACTGGCTACAAGTTCTTATGTCATGAAATTTAATAGCATTGAGTACATAGAGCTTGTCACCAGGCTTGTCACCTGGCTTTCTGAGGAGAAAGAGCCATCCCTTCCCCAGGGTGAATCACCCTGATGACCTATGCTCCTTGCCACTCCTACACCAGGCCAAAAAGGTTTCCATGTATTGCCCAGCTAATTCTAACTGTAATATTTATTCTAAGTAGATAGTCTTCTACTATTAACTTTGTACTTATGGAATTTCCTTCTTGAAAATTGATCTAGTAATCTAACACTTTAGATTTCATACATTTAAGGAGAACATTCTAGCCACTGACAAGCAGAGAATTTTCTCCTGTCTGTTCTACATCCAACAGCATCTTTCTGTTTTTTTTTTTTCCCTGGTTCTCAGGGCACTAGAATCAGGGGGAATCAATGAGAGGAGCAGTTAATGTCTCTTGGGAGATGATGTCACAGGCTGTAAGTGATTTGTTTTAGCAATTACTTTTGCATTACATCCTAATAAGGTTCAATGGAGCCAGCTGTGGAGTGGGAAAAACAGCTAGATTTGGTTAATATGTCTTAAGGAAACGATTCTTTTCTGCTATAGTTGTCAATAGGGCTTGAAAGGCAGGTTTATCCACCTCAGAAGTATTGAACTCTTAGGTGGGATAAGTCTCTGTTAATGGAAGAAAAAGGGAAAGAGAATACCTAATTCCTGTTATGGAAGAGATGAAGGAGGAATGAAAAGGGGGGATGGGGAAAGAAGGATGTGAGAAGAACAAAGAGACTGGGAGGGAATAGGGAAGGAAGGAGGCAAGCAGGGAGAGGCAGGTGGAGAGAAATTCAAGTAAAAGTTTTTATAAGTTCACTGGTCATCATGTGTATGTGGGGATTAGTTCAACATTGCATTGAATACTGTCCCCCTCCTTTCAAATTGGATAATGAAAACTAAAATGTATTCTCCAAAGTGGTCATCATTCCTTTGGGAAATGATTTCAGAAACACTCCTCCTCCCTCCCTACTTGTTTGGAGGAGCCAAGCAAGTACTCTGGAAGAATAAAGGAGACTGTGATTTAGAAAACTGCTCTGCATCCATTTCCCTGCAGAGGACTGTGAGGATTCCTGACTAATTTCTGATTATTCATGAAAAGGCTCTTAAATAACTCCAGGTAAATCACTTAGCAGTTTCTGCAGGCGACTTTGGATGCTTTTTCTTCTTTCTAAGTTATAGGAACTTTTTCATCTCCTACATAAATACTTCTATTTTTTTCCCCTTTGCCTCTTGTCCATAGTGAACCATTTATCTCCTTTATATTTTAAACCTATAGGTGATCCTTTGGAGATTTCTTCCTTAAGAGCTAAAAAGCAAACTCAAATCCACATTTTGCCTCTATACACAAGGGTACTGTAGTGGGTCTCGGTTGTGTGAATCCTGAACTCTTTAATGATAAAAAGGACAGACAAAGCTATAGTCGTGAAGGTGAGAGGGCAAAGGTCTTGGATGTGGATGTTAAAAGGTAACAGCTCACTCAGTCCCTCATGATAGCCACTCTGAGAAGTTTGGTTGTGGTTATGGGGCAGCTGTTCCTCCAGATTATAACATTCCCTCCTCAGGGAATTACATAAGTTTCCCAAATCTCATGGAACTAAAAAGAAATGACAAGACTCAGATGGAGGAGACTCGGGAGGCTAACAAGGAAGGAGGCAGCTCAGAGAAGTTATGTAAGAAGTAAAGAATTTTCTTGGGGAGGAGCAACCCTTCAGAGTTGCTGCCTGCAGATTTTAAGGGAGCTTTAGTGAGGGAATAAGAGACCAAAGAATTAAAAATTAGGGTTTTTTTTGGGTATTGGCTTAAAGTTTAAAGCACAAGCCTGAACAAAGGCCAGACAGGTGGAGACATGGCCAGCCGCCTGCAGAGAGGAACTAGCCTTACTAGAGCTATAGTTGTTAGGAAACTAGCCCAGATGGCCAGTCCAGAACCACCTATGGTCTCAATGCCTAAAGTAATCCGATCATTTCAAAAGTCAATTTCCCTTACCCAATCATGTAAGACAAAGTTATGTAACCTGCCGCTTGCAGTTTTTCTCTTTAAAAACCCTGTTCCCCTAGTCTGCCCCGCCACACTCCTCTTCACCAAGGAGGTTGCTCAGACCTGGGCTGGAGCTTGTATTAAATAAACCCTCATGTGTTTGCAGCAGAGTTGATTCCTGGTGGTCTTTTGGAGGGTCTCACGACCTGGGCATACTAGTGTGCTGGGTGGGCTTTCTGAGGATGCAGCTTCTGGTCATGTCTTATCTTGGAAGTAATCTCTCACATGTACTCCACAAGGTAACTCCAATGAGCTCATTAGTTCCCTGAATTGGGTGCAGTGGAATCATTTCTTCAGTGTGCAGTGGCCCTCTCTATCTGGAGTGAAGAGCCATCCTGTCACCAGGAAATGTCTCAGAGCGGTGGGGTATAATTGTCACTCAAGCGCACATCCTTAAGCCATGAAATTCTGAAGAGGCTAATTCTTTTATTCTTGTATAATGTTTGTATACGTTAGTGAGTCCGATTACAACATTTTCATATCTGTATAAATCATGCTTACCCTGCCCACCACCACCCCTTATCATCTGTCTCTTCTTTTGCTGGTCTTACCTCAAGTTTTTTTTTTCTCTTGTCATTTTAAACCTAGGTTCCTCATTGAAGGGAACACATATGATATTGTCCTTTTAAGTTTGGCTTAACTTTCTTAACATTATGACCCCCAAATCAAATCCATTTTTTTTATCCTCAAAGGAAATAGCTTTGTCTTCTCTGTGGTTGACCACTATTTCACTGACACATTGATGCACAGGTCACCACAGGTTAACTTCATGTTTTGGTATTGTGCATAGCTTCACAGTACACATGAGTGCATCAGTCTCTACAATGTGGGGCCTTTGATTCTTTGGGAGGGGAGAAGAGAAAACACCCAGGAGTCATATGGCATCTTCTTGTCCTCTTTTGGAGAAGAGTGACCTTGAGGAGGTTAAATTTAACTGAGATTTGAATATGACTAGATCCAGCATCGCCATTTGCTTTTGATTTCTTATTTTTAGCTGATTGTTTGTGGCTAAAAGTTATTACTGCTTTATTCTATGGTTAAAATTGTTTTCAGCATTTGGGTTTAGTTAATGCTAATCTAACAGGCTGCAGAAGAAAACACTGTTCCTCACGTACCTGGTGAATTATAAACACATATCTTTCCACGATACACATTTACAGCAGTGAAATAACTATTTTAAATGTCTAAGTTTTCCATTTTCCTTTCTCATTTTGATTAGCCTGAAAAGAAAGTTGAGATATTCCTTAGCCTATCTTGAAAGGCAGTTTTGGGTACTACTCTCTTCAGTATCCATTATATAATAATGGATAATCATGGACCAATTTTTTCTACATCATAGGTTTCTCTGAAAATGCCCTTTCTGTATTCTTCTCATAAGTGAAACACCAGGTCTTTTTTATTATTTGTTATTCTTTGCTTCTTCTGTGTGGGGTTTATCTTGTATTTCCTCCTTAACAATGGTGAATTTGTCTCATTTTTTTTATTGTTATCCCAAAGTTAATTTTTTTTTATCTTTGGTCCCTGAAATGAATAATTCTTCCCTGGGGCCCCCAAGAAAGTGGGTTGGGATGTGTGTTCTCTGCGCTGAACTTCCTTCAGTCCTCTCTCTTTGAATTACATTTCTCTCTCTTTTTTTTCTTTTTTAGTCTCAGGTAATATTTCTTCACTTTGTTTCTCCTGTTCCACAAACTAATGACTTTAAAGTGTCTCCCACCCCATGCTCCTGCTAAAACTGAGGCAGCCAGCACAGTGTGTGAAGTCACATCTCCCCCTCTTTTCCCTCCACCTCTTCTCCCGTGTCTTATTATGTGGACTCACACAGGAGTTAATTGCCTAGAATGTTGCTGGTTACAAAATCTCTCTTTTTATTACTATCTGAAGTACCTATAAATTAATTAACATAGTATTTTTAACTGAGAATGTCTCCTTTGCTGTGGTTTCCCAGAATTGTAATTGTCAACTGACATTTGGAAATTGGAATCATCTCTGGTCTGTGGTTGCCCCCTCTTTCTGGGATGAATAGCCATCTCTCCCAAGGAGAGGCACACACAGAGGTATTGTATAATTAAAAGTAAGTACACTTTTGAAACTTGTAAAGGCTGCCTAAATAGGAAATAAGCTCATTCCTAACGACTTCCTGCTAAATTATAAATTTATTTCTACTGTTTTCTTGATAATGACAGGTCATGGACATTCTTCCTTTGAGATTAATAGGTTGGTTAATGTCTTGGTTGAATTTTATGATGCTGTGATAAGGTTCCCTGGCAAAAGCAACTTAAGGAAGTGTCTATTTTGGCTAACACTTGGAGGTAGAGTACATCATGACAAAGACGTCACAGTAGCAGGAGCCTCAAGCATACAGTCACGTGGGATCCATAGCTAGGAAGAACAGAACAATCTGTGCTTTCACTTAGCTCACTTTCTCATTTTTTTTTAGCCTAGAATCCCAGACTAGGGAATGGTGCCACCAACAGTGGATGGGTTTTCTTACCTCATATATAACACCAGCAGCAGGACAAGAAAGTCCCTTGGTGTGTGGAATGCAAGCTGAGTTCCAGAGTTAATAGCAGAGTTTAGAAGCCATGGGTGACCAGGTGCTAATGGGAAGTCATACTCTAACCTAAGGACCTTATCTTTGGTGCTAGTGAGGTTTTCCATCTGAACATCCTTTACCACAGGGCTTTTCTGTATATTGTGGGGTATTCAGCAACACAGATGGCCATTCCCTATCATAGTTGTATTCCTTATCGTGAAGGGTGATAATTCAAAAGCAGACATTGGCAGATGCTTCCTTCAATCAAGATGACCTCAGCCCTGATGGACATTCCCTGGTTTGATAGTTAATCACGTGGCTTGATGGGTAGCAGAGATAAAGGCCAGTAGAGACTTGGAGACAAATACTGGCTGATAACCTTGCTCAAATGTAATACCATTCTGGGTGTGGTTGTGTAAGCCTAAAATCCCAGCACTCAGAAGGCTGAAGCAGGAAGATTATGAGTTCCAGGTGAGCCCAGGCTCCAAAACAAAAGAGAAAAGAAAAAAAAGGGGGGGGGCAGGGAACAAGAGAGAGAGAGAAAGAGAGAGAGAGAGAGAGAGAGAGAGAGAGAGAGAGAGAGAGAGAGAGAGAAAGAGAAATCTTCAGTTAATTCTAACATTATCCCAAAAGGAACTAAATTATTTTACTTTAGGCTTTGGCTTCTTGAGACTGATTTCTAAAAACAAACCCAGATGTTGTTTATAAGCGAGAACAATCTAGAGTAACAGTTTTGCTGTTTAGATCCCAGTGGGGCATTCTTGTCTGACAACACTGTGTATGTATGTACAGACTTGGAATACTATAGTTGGTCATGCCAGTCTTAATGTCTCAGAATAACATAATATAATATTATGGTAACATATTATGTTCATATAATATGTTAATGCAGAAACAGGAAAAATTACAAAGATGGTGTTTTAGATTTGATGTTATAGTATGGCTCTTAAATGGTTCTGAAAGATCTCTGTTTCTAAGGGTTTACCCTTGTTAAGAGGCATGAAAAGCTTAAGAGTTGGCACCTAGCTGGAAGCCTTTAGGCCACTGAAGATATATCTTGAGGGTATATGTGACCTTGACCTTTTCTTTCTTCTTCATTTTCCTTCCTTCCCAGGAGCGGTGTTGATCAATCATATGACTTAGCCCTGAAGTTCTTCTACAGGCCTGAAGCAATGAGACTTCCTATTAGTTTTATTTTATTTTTATTTTTTCATCTCAGTAACAAAATGCCTGACAGAAATAGTTTAGAGAAGAAAGATGCATTTGGTGCATGGTGTCAGAAGGTTCAGTTTATCATTGTCTGGCTTCAAGTGCTTGGCTGTTGTGCCAGGTCTATAAAAATAACTGGGAAAATGCTTCTGGTGTTTGAAGGCATGGAGCAGAAGAAAGAGGGATGCACATAGGAGTCAGGGCAAGGTATAAGTTTCAATGGTGCATCACATGACCTAGCATCATGTAGGCCCTATCCCCAACCTGTCCCCAGTAATTCCATCATACTACGAGTCCACCAAGGGATGAGAGTTCTCCTGGGATCTAATTGTCAAGCTTAAGGGATGTTTTCTAGGCACTTTCATCCAAGCAAGCTGAGAAAAGTAATTACTGTACAATACTAAAAATGCTTGCTCACAAGCCTTGAATCCAGAGTTCAAGTCCTGAAAGTTGTTATCTGACCACCATGTGCACACAAAGGCACATATGTATGTACATACACCATACATGTGGATATAATAAATAAATGTCCATTTTTCGACTTAGAAAAATGTTTAATAAACAAATAACCACTCTAGACCAGCAATTCTCAACCAGTGGGTCTCAACCCCTTTGAGGGTTGCATGTCAGATATCCTGCAAAAGTAGTCATTATGATTCATAACAGTAGCAAAATTATAGTTATGAAGTAGGAATGAAAATAATTCTATGGTGGGGGGTCACCACAACATGAAAAACTGTATTAAAGGGTCTCACCATTAGGAAGATTGAAAAATTGAGAACCACTGCTTTGCAGACATGTCTAAAACTGTGAGTCAAACTAAACCTTTACACACACACACACACAAACACACACACACACACACAGTTGATTGACACTGTCTAGTATCATGTGAGTGAAAGACAAGAGTAGCTAGGTGTGGCAATGATTGGGAGCTGGAGGCAAGAGGATCATAAGTTTGAGGCCAGCCTCCTGGGCTTCCTAGGAAGGCAGGTCCCACAAAATGATGTCTTAGTGCTTAGTGGTCCCCAGAAACATTGGAAGTAGAGTGATGAAATCATAACATCACCCAACAGAGGTGTCATTGGGGCCAAGAAAACACAAGCACCTTTCCCACTCCATGAGGTGAGTGAGCTGCAGTGTTCACACAACAAATCTACTCAGTTAATAATGATGGACCACACATTGCGGCACCATTCATGGAAACAGCCTGAAGAGTTAATTAAAAGGCAACACTTCAGACTCTTTAGTCAATTTGAATTTCGGATAAACAGTATCTATCTAGATATAGCTTTGTAATATTTGGGATTTACTTATAAGATAAATTACATGTCCCATTTTGCTTATATGTAATTTGGTTTTTACTAGGAACCCTATTTATTTTTTCTGGGATTTTTTTTTTTTTCTGAGTGCAATCTGATTGCCAGAAAAACTTCTGGAACTACCATACAAATTTTCTGGCAGTTAAAAACCAAACAGGTGCTGAGAATGTAGCTCATTTGGTAGAGTTCTTGCCTACCCTGGCCAAAGCCCTGGGTTTGAAGCCCAGAGCTCCATAAACTCGGTGTGGTTGTGTACCCCTTTTATCCCAGACTCTGGAAAGCAGGTGCAGAATTCTAAGGTCATCTTTAGCTATACAATGAGTTCAAGGCTAGTCTTGGCTACATGATGCCCTGTCTCACATCTCACAAAAGCTAAATCACAGATAAATAAAACTGTGGACCCTGAAATATGAGGCCCTAGGGAATCTAAGGGAGATACTGTTACTAAAAGTGCTAGATAACCCATGCGTGTCAATCTCTCAATTATATTCTTTCTATCCACAGCTAGCCCCGATTACTGTATTTCTACATCACTCAGGAAAGAGTGAACAGTACAGAAGAAAAATAAGACAGACTCCCAGGGAGTCTTGGTTTCTTCAGTAAATATTGAGAATGATGTATCCTCTTGGGGGAAGATTCACCACTGGGGTTATTAAAACCTGAGTCTATCTTTCTGATCTCAGGGGGGAAGTCTCAGTCAATGAGATTAGCTCAGAACTGATCTAATGTTCCATGGTAGATAGGAGCTGGAGACAGGAAGAGCTGGGCCCAGCAGAGATCCAGAAACTATCACCCAGCATTGAGGATTGTCTTGGCACCACTGGATGAAGTGTGCAGCCTCACCAGAGTCCCACTGTCAGTACACTACTGGCCTGAGGGCATCAGGAATCCCACAAGGTGTGTAAAGCATGTGAACTCTAAAGCAGAGACATCAGGCCCACACAGAGGGAGATCTGGCTTCTCAAATGTTTATTGTTAAGGAGATGGAGAAAATCTGAGATGCAAGGGGCAGGGGTTGCCGAGATCCACGCTAACTGTACCTGCTCCAACCCACTTCTTAGAGACCTTGTGAGTGATGCATAGTTGAGGACCTTTCACACCGTGTCAAAAGAAATGTCACCTGCACCTCAAAGTACATGGTTTTAGGGCTAAGGAAAACAAACATGGGACACACTATCCATACCAAGGCTGGCACTAAATCAAAGCTAACGGAGGACTCTTTGGCGAAATGGCCTGGTCTGAACACTATCAGTCTCTCTGGGTTCCCTGCCAGGCATGTTACAGGGGGAATTCATATAAATTGAAGCTGGCCTCAAAATTCATCTGTTGGTCTGAGAGCAACTGCTAAGCTGTCCCTGGTACAGGACAGCAGGGAGGAATTTCCTTTTCAAATAGGAGCTTCAAATGCAGATGCTCACCTGAGTGGCTAAATAGGGAGAAAGGGTAAGAGATGAAGACATGAAGAGGTGCAGAAGGATGACCTGAGAGGCGAAGCAGCTGGGGTAGATCTGATGAAGAAAATGAAGCAAACTTCAAGTGGTGCGTAAAACTGCTGCTGCTGGTTTCAGATAAGTCACTTGTCACAAGTCATTTCTTACTGGACCCCTATTGGCTATGACAGGTTTACAGTGGGTACAAAGCCAAGCTCCCAAACTGAATTTTTACCTTTTTTTCTTTTTATTGAAACAAAGCATTGGCTGCCTTAGCTCAGATAAAGCTAGAGCCTCTCCAATGTTAAATATTGAGTGTTTTTCTTCCCAGTGTTACTCTTAAGAGCTCTCATGTCAATGTGCCCTTTAAAACCAGCTCTATGGAAAAGCCTAAGGAAGTAGAACCACTGGGCAAGTGAGGCAGCCGTCTTTGTCACCAGGTGATTATTCCTCTGTAGAATGCCATGCAGTTGGGCAGTGGTGACATATACACCTTTAATCCTAGCACTTGTGAGGAAAAGGTAGGTGGATCTGAGTTTGAGGCCAGGCTGGTCTACAGAGCAAGTTCTAGGACAGCCAGGGTTACACAGAAGTCTTGAAAAACCAAAAAAGAAAAAAAAAAATGCCATGTAGGCACTGGATATCAGCAGCTTTCTTGCTAAGTAGAAACCATGATTCAACTTTGTATGAAAAGCATTTCTAAATTTTTATCAGACATTACCAAACTACATTATCTCTTTCATTTTTGATCTAACACTCTTTCTTTCCCTTCCTTCCTTCCTTCCTTCCTTCCTTCCTTCCTTCCTTCCTTCTCTTCTTTCTTTCTTTCTTTCTTTCTTTCTTTCTTTCTTTCTTTCTTTCTTTCTTTCTTTCTTTCTTTCTTTCTTTCTTTCTTTCATCAAACACAAATGAGTCCAGACAGATAGCTCAGAGGTTAAGAGTGTGTATCCCTCTTTCAGAGGACTGGAGTTCAGTTTGCAGATCTCAAGTCAGGCAGCTCAGAACTGCCTATAACCCCACCCCAGCTGCAAGGGATTTGATGCCCTCTTCTGGCCTCTATGGGCACCTGCGCTCAGGTGCACACAGCCACATGCATACACATACACACACACAGACACACACAACTAAAACAAAAATAATTTTTCAAAGAGGTGTATTGCTTTTATGTTTTGGAATTATCTATTTACCACGTCTGTCTGTGTATCCAACTGAATATCTTTAGAGAGAGATATACACTTATAAACCACACACACAGTGCATGCTACATTATATTAGCTTTCGCTGAATAAAGCTGCTCCAAGTTAAATTTACATATTAGTGACTTTGTTTTCACCAGCACATCATTTTAAATGATTATTTTAACCAATTGTTAAGAAATTTGCAGGTTTTTGTTAGACTTTAAAACTAATGCACTAGAAATGCCTATCTGTGTGTCATTGGCTACTGCCATTGCATTTCTTTAGTGAGAAATTCCTTAGTGTGAAATAGTCGTATCAGAGGGAACTTAGAAGTTACATTTTAATACTGCCTTAGTTATATTTATGTTGCTGTGATAATATATTCTGACAAAAAGCAATTTAGGAAAGAAAGAATTTTCTAGCCTGCAGTTGCTATGCTGTAGTTCATCATTGTGGGAAAGTCAAGACAAGAACTTCAAACAGCTAGTCATATCACATGCATAGTTAAGAGGTGAGATAAAATAATGCATGCATGCTTGTTTGTGTTCATCTAACTAGGGAATGGTGCCACCCCAAATGAGCTATCTCTTCCCATCAATTACAGTAATTTCCCGCAGACATGCCTGCAGTCTATCTCAGAATAAAACAATTCCTCCTTGAGGCTACTTTTAGATGATTCTCAGTTGTGCCACATTGCCAGTTTTAATCATCACAAACTCCTAATGGCAAGTAAGCATATGGAGATATTTTCTTACTTTCAATATCAATCAATAGTACGTGAAGCTACCTGTTTTATTTGAGATTCTGAAATTTCTTTCTCTTAACAAAGAGCCAAATGCTCAAAGAGAACAAAAAATTATATTAAGCAGCACACACATTTCAGTAGTTTACAGAATGATGAATGGGTCAAAGAAGAAATCAAGCAAGTGAAAGCCCTATATAACAAAAACTTAAGTCTCTGAAGAAAGAAACTGAAGAAGTTGTCAGAAGATTGAAAGGTCTTCCATGCTCATTGATTAGAAGGGTTAACAAAGTAACAAATGGAGATCTTATAAAAAAATAATATACAGATTCAATGCAATTCCTATCAAAATTCCAGCACAATTCTTTATAGACCTTTAGAAGAGCAATTTCCAACTTCACATGGAAAAATATCTGCTAGAAATTCTTTCCCAAGGCTATGATCAAGGTGCCAGGAGGGATGTGGTTTTGTCTTTGGGCTCAGGGTAGCATTAATTCCAATTCTACTCAGGTTTTTGGACGGGTTCAGCCTGAAGCATTTGTAGCACTCAGGGCTTCCTCCTATTTCCTCACTGGCTTAGCTAGGAGCGGGTCCAGAATTCCAGACATTGCTGCCCACATTGCTTGGCTCATAGCTCACCATTTCTGTTTGCAACTTCAAAGTCAGGTGGCTTCTCATCATCTGGCGTTCTCTTCTGCTCCATCTTGTCTTTGCTTCCACCTAGCATGACTGTCCTCTCATTCTGTCTTGTAAGGCTCATAGGATTACACTGGACCCACATGGATGGTGGAGGTTGTTTTGTCTGAATCCATGCGTGGGAGGCTGAATTTCACCTGAACACTCCATGTGGAGCACTGCTGTCTGTCTCCTGAGAAGTATTATAGAGGACACAAGCACTAAATATCATAATCTATTTATTTTATTTTATTTTTAAATATTAATTACAGTTTATTCACTTTGTATCTGAGCTGTAGCCCCCTCCTGAGACGGCTGTGTGGGTAAAAGCTCTTTACAAGTCTGATGACCAAGTCCCAGCAGCCATATAAAATGGCAGATGTGATGGCACACTTCCGGCCCAGCACTCCTACAGTGAGATGGGAGACGGAGGCAACAGAATCACCTGGAAGCTCCCGGGAAAATTATCCTGAATTATGTAGAATGGAAGAAACTGTAAGAGACTCTGTCTCTACAAGGTAGAAGGGGAAAACAGACATGTGAAAGCTGTCCTCTGGTCTCCCCACATGTGCTGAGGAGTGAGCATATTCCTTCTCCTCTCTCTCTTTCTCTGTCTCTATTTCTCTATCTCTCTGACTCTCTTTGTCTCTTTCTCTGACTCTCTTTCTCTCTATCCCTCTGACTCTCTCACTCCTCTTATTTTCCTCACTCTCTGTCTCACTGCCTCACACAACAAATAATGTTATTAAATATAACCTTAGCTGACTGTAAGTTCAGTGGGAATGGAATACCCTGGGTAATTTTGGCAAATGGTTTAGAAAAACAAAATTAGGAAATATATTTTTATTCTGACCATTAAAAATCTAAGTATTGAGCTTCTGTCATGTCAAACTCTGTTCCAGGGAGTAAAGAAATTTAAGAAAAATCTCTTATCATATAAATGTTATATTAATGTGGAGAGGAAAAGATAGGTACTGAGAACAATGCATAAATGAATGTATTTATTATACAGGGCCATGCATAGCGTAAGTCAGAAAATGAATCCAAAGATAGGAGCTATAATTTTAAATGAAATGAGCAGCAGATACCTCAATGAGAACAAGACTATTTGAATAGAAAATTGAAAGAGAGGAGGACTGGAAACATCCGGGGAAAAGAAATACAAGTAAAACCCCCCTCTACTTGCCCCTTTAACCTTTAGCCACTCAGTATTCAGCCATTAAAAGGGCTAGGGACTTCTTTTAAACAGCGGTGAGAAATATTGGGAAAATAGTGTAATTCTATCAGAAGTTAGTGTTTCTTGTGAAATGAGGAAATAAACATTTATACTTGTTGACATGTGTATTCATACAGATTCTTCATTCTCCAAGAACTCTGCTTGCTTCACAAATACATTCAACCATTCAGTTGCTCTTGTGGGTTCTGGAGAGGATTTGTGTTCCAGGGTAGCAGGGTGTGAAAGCTAAGTAGCAAGGAAACAAACCCCAAGAGCTTGCTTCTGTTTGGCTGAAAGCTGACTATCCCACTTCCGGTCGCAGAAGTGGGCAGCTTCCTGGGTGGATGTTTGGTTTGTCTCTGTCTCATTGTGGAGAAGATGAGGTGGAATAGGAAGAAAGAGTCCCAGAAGAGGATGCAATCTGAACTTAGTGGAATTGCAGCTTCTATAATTGAGAACTACGTGGGCCTGGGGAGCAAGTAAAGAGGCTTGTGAAAGGGCACCAGAGAGCAACGCCATGGAGAGAATTCCTTGTCTGCATTTGTACACCAAGAGCAAGCAATACTAATACTGTGAATCCACAGCACTCAGTCCTGGTTATCTCTGCAAGTAGTCCAAGGTTTGTGTGCAGGCTTCACTTCTGTACTCTAGGTACTGGGCTTGTGATATTAGCTTGGGGAACTAGGAAGACAATTAATCCACTTACAAATATCATTTGGGTACTGTACAGATAGGGGTTCATTCATCTGCTTAAGGAAAAAGATATTGACCTTAGGGACAACACACTTATGCCTATGCATAGGCATGTACACACACACACACACACACACACACACACACGAGGCAGAAACAGGTTTTATATTATTTATCTCCTGTAAAGCACAACCAGATGTAAAACATTGTGTGTCCCCACTAGAAACTAAGGCTATTTTCATCGTGTGGCTTTTGCTCTCAGCTGTATTTTTCTAGCTCACAATCTGAGATGACTGACTGAACACTGATCAGAGTACTTACAGACCTGCTAGCAGGAACCCACGCTCTGCAGTTGATATTCTCTTGAGACATTTTGGCTACACACAGAATTTCCACTTCTATCCACTTTCTTTTCTGGATGTAGTGACATGGATTTTTAAGTCTATACTTCAGGAGGGTGTAATGCCCAACTGCAAATCAAGATGGTTATGAAGAAGGAAGAGTGGGACACTGGCTTGCTCCTGGGAGTGGGACTCAGTAGAGTCTCTAAAACATTGGGGTTGTTTTGATGTTTGATGCATTACACTGTGATAACAGGTCTAGTTTGTGTAAACAATGGAGTATATGCTATAAGTAGTCAGTCATGAAAATGACATGTGCCTGATTGCAGAATGCAAGTTAAACCCTTGTCTCACAGGCTTAAACAATTTCTGACTGGAAATATTTTCCATATGTGGCCTCAGTTCACTGCTTAAGAATAACAAGGGTCCCATGCAACTCTATGCGAGAGCATTAAAATGCACCCTTGTGTGTTGGTTTGAATAAGGAATGTTCCTCATAGACTCACCTATCTGTGTACCTGGTCCCATGTTGGTGGAATTTTTTGGGAAATTACTGACCCTTTAGGTAATAGAGCTTTGCTGAAGAAAGTAAGTAACTGAGCGTGGGCTTTTGAGGGCCATGCCCAACTTCCTTTTCTCTCTCTCTCAGCTTCCTGTGTGTGAATAAAAATGTAGCTGTCCAGCTTCCTGTTTCTTTGGCCCTGGCTTCCCACCATGGACTTTCTCTGGCACCATAATTAAAAAAGTAAACCCATTTCTGTCCTGAGTTGCTGTGGCCATAGTATTTTATTGTAGCATCAGAAGAGTAACTTTGACATTTCTGACTTTCCAACTCTGTCAAATGCACCTGTTTCCTATCCATCTTCTTTTTTTAACCTTTGGTTGTAACAAACTTTCGTGATAAGTAAATCATCTTCTGAGTCCTGTGGACAGCCACAGTCCTAAAATGCATTTCAGTTTCTGGACCTTTCTAGCACCTTACAAAGTTATGGTCTTTATTATGTCATTTATGTTGTATCGACGAGAATCTGAGAACTTTGAAAGATTACTTTGTCTATTGTTCTGGTTTGCTTCTCTGATGACAACATGATAAACACCATGAGTAAAATCAACTTGGGCAGAAAGGGTTTGTTTACTTTTAAAGGTTACAGCCTATCATCAAGGGAAACCAAGGCAGGACCTTGAGGATGGAGCTTAAGTAGAGTTGAGAGAGGAACTCTGCTTCCTGGCTTGCTTCCCCTTGGTTGCTAAGTTTCCTTTGTATACAGTACCCAGTATATAGACCAGGCTCCTGCCTAGGGATGGCACTGCCCACACTGAGTTGGTCCCTCCTCCATCAATTAACAGTTAAGAAAATGCCTTACAGACTTGCCACAGGCCAATCTGATCTTCTCAGGTAACTCTAGGTTTGCAGCAAGTCGCTAGCTAAAGCTAAGGATGATGTCTATGCAGAACACAGGTGAGCTATTTCATGGGACCTGGAAACCAGCTGCTCTATGGGGAGATAAAGAGTGACTTGAGCGGATATGTGTCCATTTTTGACAAGGTCGATCAATCAATAGCAGATTATAGTGTTAGGCTGGGGTAGTTTTCAAGTTCTCCATTACTCCTTACTGAGCTTCCACACAGAACTGTTTTTGGTCCACTGAAGTGTGAGCAAAAGTCACAGCACATTATACTGTTTAACCTGAAAGCGGAGCCTCTGAAAGTCTCCATGAATCACAAATAATCGATTTGAATAACATACAGGCCATTTGTTCCCACATGCACGCGCACTCCCTCTTTATAAAGGTCTTTTAGGTGACAGCGTTATTTCACACAGCCTAATATCCATGGCAATCAGATGTAGAGTTATAATACAATTAGAGAACAGATGGTGACTCCAAATACAGCATGTCACCACTTTTAAGTTTTTAGTGAACTATCATTAAGTAAATCTCAGTATGATTTATGTAAAGAATAATGAAATAGCATTGGCTGCTCAGATCTTATCATTCTATCTCTTCAAAATCCATTTTCCCTCATGAAATAGAATATGTAAGAAAGACATTTTATGCTTCTTTTCAATCCTTTCATATTTGATGTGCTCAAAGACTAATTCTTTCATACAGGGCTTTCTCTCTCTTCATTAAATCCATTATATTTCCATCACTTCTACTTTATAGGTACTCATTTTTACTGTAATCTTTGTTTTGCAAGCTCTGAAACTTAATTCAAAGTTTAGAGCACCCAGTTGAACAAACTGATATTTTTAACAGTTTCCATTATTTGAAGAGACTCATGTAAGATAGCTTATAATTAAATTGTGGCATATATGATTCTTAATTAATCATCGAATGATACATACATGGATTAAACGAAAAAAGGAACGATAACTAAAAATAACAGTAGAAATACCAGGTTCAATATTTATTGCCGTGTATATGATGCAGAGACCATGTGACCAGTGACAGTCTGTGATCAGGCCATGATGGCAATACATAAATGCCTGCAGGTCTCCTGTGGTTAATCTCAGAGGGTGTAGGTGGATCTCAACTGTGTGCATGGTTTACAGCAGGATTTGCTCTTGTTGTTTGCTTTTGCTTGCTGTGAGACAGGCTTGCACAGAGCAGCCCAGATCATCCAAAACTGGTACTCACCTTGGTTCTGTCCCACGTTCTGGAATTTCAACCTTGAGCCACCATGACTGCTTTGGGGTTCATTGTCGATACAGTATATCCCAGGTCAGTGAATCACTTTAGACATGTTAGAGCTTTACCGTGAGCCTGCCGTCTGAGGCAGTAGGTATGCCACAGTGAACAAATCATTGAAGTCAAAACAATGGTTCCTCCTTTGTCAGATGGTGTTGGGAGATAAAACTTCAGCGCAGAGGTGTATCAGTCATTGTTTAACACTGCTCATTGAAAGATGTTTATTAACTGGATTTTAAGTTCCAAGTTTTGTCCTCACAGTATTTTATTCATATTTTATGAATATGTGTTACTAGTTGTTAATAATACTTTTACCGTGTGTGTGTCTGTATGTCTATCTGCCTGCCTGCCTGCCTGTGTGTCTATGTGTCTGTCTGTATATATGTAGGCCACTGCTCTTTGGGGGTGTTCTCAGCCTCCATCCCCTGTGTTTTGAGACAGGGTCTCTCACTTGGTCCCAGAACCTCTAAATAGGCCAGCGTGGCTGCCTAGAGAGCCCCAGGGGTCTTTCTGTCTAGCTCTCTAGTGTTGGGATTATAAACTGGAATGTATCTTCCTTCCTAATTTTTTATGTGGATTCTGTAGTTAAACTGAGGTCCTCAAGCTTACACAGCAAGCACTTTCCTCACTGTTTCCAGCCCTCATGATTACTGTGAATGAGTCCAATCTTCAACTGCATATGAAGTCTCTGGTACACCATAGTGTTTTCATCAACAAGCCTTTTCAATGAGATGTCTGCTAGTGAGCTTCAACAGGCTGATTAGTTCAGCAAGTTAATAATCAGAAAGGCAGAGAACGAAAACATGAGTGAATTTCATGCAAATGACAAGCATGAAGCAACACTCAGGGGAGAACCAATCAGAGAATGCCAAGAGAACCCACCAGGGTTTTCTTCCTCAGACCTCACAAATGCACCAAATGCTACACCTACCCTTTGAAAGGCTTGACATTTTCCCCGGTTGTAAGTAATTTGGTTAATAAAGCTGTAAGGAAATTGAACTTGTCAGTATGTTAAATGTAATTAATAACAACAGAGCCTGATTAATGCTGCCTGTATGTACACGGGTTTGAGGCCATCCACCAGAACATGGGTTACCTTGCAGAAGAAACATCGCTGGAGAGAAATCTCTTCCCCAACTGCCTTCAGCTCCTAAGATGGTAAAACCTTCCTTGATATATGCTGGAATTCTATTATTTTTAAAAAGATGGGCAAATTTTGCAACCTAAGGCATGTGCATCCGAGCAGCAGGTAAATGCACTGCTTGCTACATTCTTTTCTGTTATAATCCACTGTTTGGAGCCTTCCATAATGAAAGATGTTGAGACACAAAATTAAATTTCCTTTGTTGTGATGTGTGTGCGGAGTTTTGCATCGGGGCTTGAGCACAGTCAATTTCCTGGAACTGTCATCTCACATGAATTGCCAGCTTCCTATCACTGGCTCATGTTTGTTGACCACCATCAAGGATATAACTACAGTGTTGATGGAGGAAGTCAGATGCAAGGCGTGGAATGAGAAAGCCTTCAAAAGGCTTACACATGTGTATCCTTTGAGAAGACCAGGGGTCTGATGTAATTTGAAAGCTCATTCAACATGGAGAACTTGAACAGAAACTTCTGTAGCCCCCACTGTGCTTGTTAATGAGATGGTGAATTTGGTAGTACATGCTGGCTTTCTACTCAACAGCTTGAGAGACAGAGAAACAGAAACAGAGGGGAAGGAGAAAGGGAGGAAAGAAGGGAGAGGAGGAGAGAGAGAGAGGGAGAAGGAGAGAGAGAGAGGGAGAAGGAGAGAAAGAGAGAAATCTTGTTCAATGGACTGATATAAAAAGATTCAGCAAAGCATTGTCTAGGAAAATCATTACTTCAAAAATCTGGTATATATGTGATTTTAGTCATAACAACCAATATATCAGGAAAACCTAACGGCACTGAGAGATAAAGTGATAAATGTGGTATGTGTGCACACTCAGGGGAATACTACTCAGCCTTAAACAGAAAGGAGACGCTACAGCAAATAAAAATACACAGCAACCTTAAGAAGGTGTGGTAAGTGAAAGGAACTGCCACAGATGTGTTTGGCATCACAAATAGAGGCTGTGGATTTATAGCCAGAGAGAGACAGGTTGCCACCAAGGTCCAGGACAAGTAAGAAGTAGGGCAATACTAAGTGGCAAGAATAAAGTTTTAAGTTAAACAAATGAACAAGTTCTGGAGGCTCGCTGTACCGTGGTGTAGCAATGGCCGGTGATAAGATAATGTAATTCAGAATTACAACTCTGGAGGGGGACTGGGCAAACAGCTGCCTTAGAGGTTCATAACCCAGAGCTCGAGAAGGGAGAAGTATGATGGGATGGGTTTGTGATCTCAACCCCAGGACAGTGAGAAAGGTCAATTCCTGAGGCTCACTGGCCAGCTAGCATGGCTTCCTGAATGAGTTTTTTCATGGACAGGCACTGTCTACAAAAGAAATGGTGGTCAGTGCCTGAGGAACCCAGTAGTGGTCTCTTCTAGGTTCTGCACATGTATACACATGCACGTGAACTCCAAGCACACACATATGTGATTCTGCACACATGGGAGCACACACACAAACACATGCGCACACACACACACACAGACCTCTGAGGAGTGGTAAATTTCATATTAAGTGTTCTAACCACAGCACAATTAAATTTACAGAGAAGGAAATAAATCAGCTCATTACCTGCCTTAGCCTCCCACCGTGGAAGTTTAGAAATACAAGTGGAGACATGGCAAATGAAAATAGGAAGATATGACTTTTGGCACAAGGAAGGCAGTTGGAAGTGACAGTTTTCCTTTTAATGTAAGATAATACTCTAGGGACACAAATTATCTTCGATAGAAATATGGATGTGTGCACCATTAAGCCTGGTTTGTTTTGACCTCGCCTGACAAAATAAACAGCTCTGTTGTGAATAAGCCTTTACCAGACGGAGACGGAAAACCCATTAAAGTGAACAAATTGCAGAAAAGTTACAAATGGAAGATTCTGGGGACTATTTCGCATTTAGAGTTTGAAAATAGCTGTTTTCAGCTGTGCTCGTCCCCAGTCGCCTCATCGCCACATGCCCTCTTCTTCCAGCCTCTGCTCATTTTTAATCCCCGCTCTTTACAAATTAAGGATATAACAGTTGTTTCACTACTATTTTAAAAAATTTCCACCAAATGCCCCCACCCTCATTTTGTATTTACTTATTTGATTGATGTCAAATCAGTGTTTACTAGCTGCACTTCCTAACTTCTGGCTGTTTGAGACAATGTTGCTGTATGCAGAAGGCTCACCCAGGTCAGAGCATCTGTTTCTGGGTATTTGGCTCCAGGAAGGACAGTTCTGTTTGTGCACAGATACTATGTAGCTAACCGCATTAGCCAGCTCACTTTCTATGACCCCAATGAGACATCCTTCTACACACTGAGTGACTACCTATGCATTGTTTTAAATTCTATTTTTTTTTCTGCCAGACAGGTTACCCCTAAAAACTTCAACTAATAACAGTCCAATTATTTTCCCATCCAGGAGCCACTCTCTCCTTATTCTTGTGGTTTGGAAGGTAAGAGAAGCCACCAAAAGCAGGTTTCAGTTTACACCTTTGCCCTATTATGGCACACCATTTAAAAGATAGAACCCAGCCCAGATGTCCCAGCTTCATTTGATACTGTGAAAAAATATCCTAACAGAAAGCAACTCGGGGAAGAAAGAGTATTAGGCTTACAGGTTTCAGTCCATTAATATGGCAAAGTCAAGGCTGGAACTTCAAATAGCAAATAGACAGCCAATAACAGCCAGCCAGCTGTTAGGTAGCTTTCTCCTCTTCTTAGACAGTGCCTCCCGCAATGAGCCCTGTGTTCCTACAGCAGTTAAGACAACCCCCACAGGTATTTCTACAGGTCAAGTCAATGTGACCTAGATATTTCCTCATTAAGACTTTTTTTTTTTCCTGGTGAATCCAGGTTGTGCCAAAGCAGAGGGTTAAAACTAACCTGTAGTGAGAATTTCGTAATTTTGGTTTCTTTAAAAACAACAACAACAACAACAACACAGGAATGTTATGGGAGTGTGCTTTTGTTCTAATTCCAGATGTGGAGATAAGAGGCCGCTTCAGAGCAGGTGACTATAATTTTCCTCATGCTCTAGCAGGGGTGTGTTTTGGCCAGCTGTAGATAGTTTCTGCAAGTGCGTGATATTTAGAACCTTGGGAACTTTTCAGAGGATATATAAATTCGAAGGCCCTGAGAGGCAGGGTGGCTATTGTTGGCTGGTTGGTTCCTATTTGTTAAGTAGTACAAGGACCCAAGAAGAAGAAAAAAAAATCAAAATATCCTGAGGGAAAGATCAAACTTACCCCAAGGAGCCTGATGCCCCTAGTCAGCAGGAAACAGTCTAATGATAACTTTGTCCCCTTTTTCCTCTATCTTTTTTCCCCTCTCCTATCTACTGTTAGGGGGTTAATATGGGTGGAGAAGGATGGAAATAAAGGAAGGAACCCACAGAGTAGCAAATGCTGGCTACAGTAATCAGCACACCAGACAGTGGCCTTGCCTCTGGAATAGTGGTTGTCACTCACAGTAGGAGAGTCTTAGAGTAAGCATAGTGGGAAAAGTTTGTGTGTGTCTAGATTTATTAGAATTGCAGAGCCAGGGGCTGATGATGCCATTGGGGCTGACGGTGTCATTGGGGCTGGTGATATCATTGAGCCTTTCTGTCCACGTGGATCTAAGCTCTACTGGGAAGGTTTAGATGTAAGGGCTGACGCCTTTGCTCTGTCTGCCTAAGCTCATTGCGACATATTTTATGACTCAGAAGTGTGAAAGACCAGATCAACACATGCCATACAGCTGGGTTGTAGGAAGGACCATCATGGAGGTTTCTTGGGAACCGCTTATGACCTTTGTCTCTCAGATTTTCAGGGTCCCAGCTGAACCTTCTCCTTCTGTAGGTACAGTGAGATGTTTCCTTTTGACTTTTTTCTGAGCCACCTTCATCCATCCCGTAGAAAGCTTAGTGATATGATACATTCAAAACAAAATATTTATACACATGCATATTATATACTCATTCTTATACACTCACACAGTACATGATTTGGCTCATACAATTTGAACAGTCAGCAAGTTAAAATTTTGTGGGACTGGCTGACAAGCTGGGGACCCCAGGAGGAACTGGTCCAACTTGAGTCTAAAGGCAATCTGTGAACAGAATTCCCTCTTTCCAGAATGACTGTTTCCTTAAGGCCACCCACTGATGGGAGGAGGCCCTGTGTGGATGGATAGCATGCCCAGTTTGTGTGACTATATTAAACCCCTGAGTTTTAAAAAAAAGTTTATTTTGTCTGTCACACTTAAAGTCTTCAGTCCAAGGCAGCTGGCTCCACTGTGTTGGGTCTCAGATGAGATGAAATATCATGGTGACAGAGGAGGAAAAGAGAGAGGGAGAAAGAACAAGGGCCTGAACGCACCCTTCAAATGTATGAATCCCTGACTCTGTTTCCCCCCACTCTTCACATTTCCACCACCTACTAAGAGTGCCACCAGTTGGGAACCAAGCCTTCAACACATAGCTTTTGAGGACCAACCAGATCCGAAGCATGCAGAGAGTAATCTGCTTTGCCCAAAACATATCCACTCAATTGCTCATCTTAGCTATAAGAATATAAAAACACGTGATGTATTATTTACCCAAATAGCTAGGTGAAGTGCTCTAGGCATGTTGATATGACATCAACCTCCACAGTAAACATATTTAAAAAGTTAACACTTGAAACAAAGAAACAATGTATACATATATTATATATTATATTTAGCATATAAAGTCTATGTATTGTATTCTATACATGTAGAGAGTCTATACGTCTGTAGAGATATTGATACACATGTAGGTATTCTTATATATATGATGTATCGGGCATATTATGTAGAGTCAAGAAAGACACGATAATAATTTTTCACCACCAGCCACCAATTCTGCTAGCACTTTGAGCACTGACTACTCCAGCCTACAGTAAAGATTGGATTTCTGTGTAAGATTGGTTTCTGTGTTTTCTAAGCTTCCCAGCTATGGCATTTTCAAGTTGAAGCCAAATGGATGAAAGTCATTACAAATAATAAAAAAAGTTAAGATCCAAATCGGAGCAGAAATTCCTGGGTGGGTTCTCTTGGTGACTCTAACGTTCTCTCAAATATGAACCTCTGAGTGAAGTATAGGATTCAGTTGTTTGTTGTTGACTCAATTCCCCTTATTTGTTAAATCTCTTCTCTAACAATACCTTTCAGTTTGATGTCACTTCAATGTCATGGTTTTAGCTTTCGTTTTGAGCCTATTATAATAGTCTTCTCAAAAACTGATTCTTCTGTCTTAGGATCTAAATCCTAATCATTGATTTGAAAACTTTTCTTTCTAGGATTAATTTTAATTTCTATAATTGCTTTCATCCCCTTCTCACTTCTTAGTTTAAATATTTTAGGTTTTAGCTCATATTTATTTTAATTTCTAATCTTCAGTCTGCTCTTTCTTCCTAAACACCTCTCACTTTCATATTTTTCATCCATTCCACATTTTCCTCATGCTGCTCTTTTTTAGAGTGCATTTCATCTTTACTCAAGACAGGAAATGAGTGTGGAATGCTGAAGATGGAAACTTCAGGTTCAACTCTTAAGCAACAGAGACATCTTTACCGTAAGTGGCCTTGATGTACTTCTAACCAGCACAACAACTTGGAGGTGGATTGCCAACAAATGGGGCAACATTTGACTCTCTCACCTTTGCCCTCCTGACCTCTCACCTAGCTGGAATTGCTGAGCAGTGCTCCTTTTTAACAGCTCACACTTATTTCCCTTGGCTGGTTTCTTTGATAAGCTCAGGCAAGTGAGCTAAGAAAATTGCTAAGATCGCCCATCCATAGATGAACTAAAGCAGAACTTTCAGCCTTCAACCATTCATTGGGGCCACTCATCACATGCCTTGTGGCATCACAAGGCTGGGTTAAAAAGAGCCAGGAGGAAGCAATCCATATACATTTTTAGAATCCATGGGTACTAAGAGTCCCAGAACTCACAATCCCAGTAGGGAAATAAAATCTGGAACTTCCAGCCAGTCTTTGTATGCAAGAACTCCTGTTAGTCTTTTCTGATATAAGGGAAAATAAAGAAATATTAAAGAAAGCAATAGTGCTCGTGATTGTTATTTTAGAAATAAAAAAGGAGGTAGGGAGCTGGCTGTCTGGATAAAATGTGAAGACCAGAGTTCAGAGCTCTAAGATATGTTGAATGGGGGATGGGCATGGTGGCCTGGCACTAATACCAGTGCCAAGAGGCAGAGACAGGTGATACCTGGATCGAGCTGGCTGGCTATTAGCTGAATCTGTAAGCTCTGGGTTTGGTGAGAGACCTTGTCTCAACAGATAGGGAATAGCAATTAAGGACAACACTAGAAATCAGTGTCTGGCCTATATACACACACACACACACACACACACACACACGTGTGCGCACACATCACACATATGCACAGAAAAGATAAGAGATTTATGCTCAATTTCAGAGGCAGTACAGTGAAAGAATTTATAGTATGGACTCTACTCAAATCACCCAGCTTTGTGACATGTCACAGGAGTCTGGAAGCTGTGAGTCCTTTCGGCTGCATGGCTTTGGGAATTTTATATAATAACTTCTCTGTGCTTTAATTTACTCATACAGAACGTGGGGATATTGACATAAATTGTTCTAAAGATAAAATGAGCCGTAGTTTGTAAAATGATTAACATGTTAGTAATAAGCACATAAGTAAATGTGTTACCAAATTGTTATAATTATATAATGTGCACACAACTATAAACCCTTAAAACTTAGGAGCCATTGGTGGCTTTTGAAGAATGGGAGTTTTTGAGTCAATGCTTTAAATTATTTTAAAATTATTTTTTAGATTTAATTGAAAAATAATTTGATTCCTCTTTAAAAACCTTTTAATAACCTATAAAATATTAACATGGCCTTTTATTTATTTGATTGTGCTATGAAGAGCTACAGGCTCAGGAATTTACATTCAGATCCCGTGTGCATGAGCCTATGCAAACACACACACACACACACACACACACACACACACACACACTGAGCTCATCAGATAAGCCTCCCTTGGAATATAAGTACTTACACAAAAGCTACCACAGAGTTGGACTCCAGACTTAATTTACCTATGGATTTTCCACTAATGGTTCGAAATCCTTTAATGAAGAATGCATACTGAGCTGAGTCACACACATTTGTGTTAGGGGATAATTAGATTCATAAATAAGTAATTAAAGCAGTGATGGGTTATGAATTAATGTGCACCGGTAAGCATGCTGGAGTACAGCTCTCCTCGGAGAAGGGAGGACTCAGGGATGGGTCATTATTAAGGTGTGGTCTTCCTGGGCCTACTAGAAAGGTCAGTAATACACTAAAATCCGTTCTTTGGGATCACTGTACTGTGCTTTCTCAAAAGCAATCTGTAGAGGACTGGGGAAGGGTCTTGGTCTTCAAGCTGTGAGGCGCCAAGTTTGATCCCAGAACTCACATGAAGTGCGAAGCCCTGTGAAGGAGGTAGAGGTGGTTCTCTTCTTTCACCTTTACACGGTTCGGAGGCTGAAAGGCCAGACTTAGAGGTCAATGCCTTTGCTTACTCCACCAATACATGCAGGCAACACTGAGGGGACTCAGAGAGCTGTGTTCATCCATTTGTTCATACGCGCATTTGGCAACAATGGTTAAAGTTGAGGAAGCGGTGACTTTGAGAAGGGGGACACGGGAAGCTAGGAGGGAGGAAAAGGAATGATGAGATTATATTTCATTAAATAAAAATAAGTAATCCCAAGGCGGATAACCAACCTGTTGGTCTGTGTTTGTAATCCCTGCCTTTGAGGCAGAGGCAAGCAGATCTCCGGGGCTCACTGGACAGCCATCTAGCCTACTTGGTGAGTTCTAGGCCAACAGGAAATCCTGTCTCAGAAAAACAAAACAAAAAATGGAGGACACCTGAGCAGCACAACCCAAGTTATTCTCTAGCCTTCACACATGCGCGCACACGTGGGATCCAATAACCATAGACCATGGGAACAGAACATTTCAGGAGCTTTAATGAAGAATCTGCACATGTGTAGTGTTTTCTGATAATGTCCACTCCACTGTCCACTGTTGTGCCTTTCTCCTCCTGCTGCCACTGAATCCCTTCTCCCAACAAATTTCTGAGGATGCCTGAGGTATTGACAGCCTCAGCACTGAGGAGACTTGCCTGCAGGGTGTTGCCATGGAGAGGTGTTCCATGGGGGGTGTGCTAACCTGAACCATAGAAGCCGAGAACAGGGGTGGGGGGCATTTAACTTTGAACAGTTGTTGGTTCTCACCATGACAACTCTGCTAGGAGGGCTGGATCTAGAGATGGAAAAGCATTCTCGTGTCTCACGGCAGCCCTGAGCAGCTGGCGATGGGAAGCCTTCTGGAGTATGCTGAAAAGAAATGGAAAGCTGATGCTGAGCTTATGGAGGACTGCAATCAATTGACACCAGGAGTAGGACAGATATTTTCATACTGTATGGTAATCGGCCCACTCTGCCTAGAGGCAAGTGTGGGAAAGATGGGAAGTCCCTTTATTCATCTCTGAAATAAAACCCATGTGTCTGGATGCTTTTTTATATCTGTTTCCATAATTGGAGTGGCATGTTTTCAGTAGTTGGTCATGTATGCGTGTGTGACATTTGTATGTGGTGCACGTGTGTATGCTTGATGAGATGCACACCTGTGATGTGCTGTGCAGGCCAGAGGTCAACATACGGTATCTTCCTCACTCACTCTCCACCTTATTTTATTTTATTTTTGGAAACAGGGTCTCCCACTGAACCCAGAGGCCACCAGTTATCTAGAATGCTGGCCATCAGAACCAAGGTTCCTCTCATTACCCTCTCAGCACTGGGATTGCAGGCATGCAGTGCCATGCCCTGGTTTTTCATATGGGATTTGGGGGTGTACCTCAGGTCCTCTTGCTTGTTCAGCAAACACTGTCCCCATCAAGCCACCACCCCAGCTCTATTCAGCTAGTCTCCTGCAAACACCATGACCACTTCCCAGCTACGTTACAGTCTTAGTGCAAGGGGTCCATGTTTAACCTGCTTCTCTTACTCATCAACACTCCTGCCACATAATAAGCACTCCATCATATCTTAGTGTTATACCAATCAGCTGCTAATGCAGCACTGACTATGTGCTAGGCACTGTTCAAGAGTAAATGAAAGAGAGGCCTTAACAGGAGAGTGAATGTCAAATATATAAAGACATGAGCTCTGTAAGTCTTATGGGGTCAGGGTACTAAGATAAAGAAAAATAACAATGGTGGGACCTAGAGGGAGGAGGGTTGCCTTTGGAAACAGTGTTATTGAGAAACAGCTTGTAAGCTAAAATCGGAGTATGGGTAAAAATTTGGCAGCCAGAGATTGGGCATTTGGCACCGTATATGCAAACACCAGGGGGAAGAAAAGGTTTGAGCGTAAATTAAACACTGGCTCAGCCTGGGTGCAGTGGAGAAAGAAGGATGCCATGGGACTGTGGACAGGCAGGAAGAGACGGGCTTTGCTGAACCTAGATACACACTACAGTTTATGCAATGGCACTGGGGAGCCAGAGAAGGCCAGTCCAGGGCTGGAAGCGGGCTGTTGTAAGCACGTTGATTGGAATGTTGTGGGAACAGAATGTTTAGTGGCATCCTCTTCACACAAAGAGCAAGCCCCCCCCCACTCCCCCCTCTAACTCTTCAGAGTTCACACCCACTCCTTTGGGCTACAACTGATGACAGCAGAGCTGCTTGACTAGACCCTCACTACTGTCCCAGAAGACCTGGATAGTGGAAAGAATGCTACTGGATGTCACTGGGGTCCTGTCTTTGAATAACCCCAGGTAACACTTTTTTTCTACTTTCCCCTACCAGATTAAAAATAGAAAATCAAAAACAAGGAGGCTCGTTTTCTTACACTTCGGGTAAATACAGTAGTGATGAGATGGGAGAAAATTGCTCCATTTGGTTAAAATCCCACGATGCACCTTCACTAAAGGCCTAGGGACTGTTACCTCTGTAAACTCCCAAAGCTTGCTTGGAGTCAAGTTTTCCATAGATAAGATAGGATCACCAGATCTGTGGGAATTTTGCATTTGTTCAGTGTGTCCCTGCCATCCTGTGTTTCAGTGTGATTTTTCTTGTGGAGGCTGGGGTGCATCAGGAGACCTTCTTGCAGGCCTCTTCCAGTTGGTACCATATTGAACATCTTATTACTCCCATCTGAGCTGTTTCTATATGAAATGGGAAAACCAACTTCAGAGCCCACGTCCCTCGACAGGGTTTGGCCTGTGTTTCATCAATGCAGCTTAATAACTTTGGTAGATTTTGTTAAATGAGCATTATGTTAATTGAATCAGCAAGAAGCTATTGGGATGCTAAATTGCAATCATTTGTTCTTTGATCAAGACACAGGCTTTCTCAAGTAAGTTGGTTAGAGAATAGGACTTTTGTTGTTCACATTGCCAGCAGCAAGAAAAATCCATTTTTCCCCAACCCAGTGATGTTTAAATACATCTTAATTGTCCTGATTAGCCTGAGAGTTTTATTCTCGAGCTTTGGCTCCATTTAGAGGGCCGAGCACTTCCTGAGAACAGTTCTGGCTGAGTACAGCCAGCCTCAATCAATGAGGCTTGATATCTCATTAACTAGTTGTTTTCTCTCCTTTTTTGACTTACAATGTAGTGCAGCTGCACTCTAATGTGGTCTGAAAACCAGGAGATCATCTCTTGAGCATCATGACTCTACTCTTCTTGGCACCTCCTGTTTTGCTGTGGTCAGTGACATTGGCCATAAGCTCTGTGACTCCTTCCAGAACTTTCTATATGTGACTGATTCTGATGTTGAGTTGTGCTCTGCTTCAGGGTGGGTCTTGTCTCTGCTTCCCTACATGGTAGGATAAATCACTAAGCTCTCTTAGGCCCCCTTTTAAGGGAACCAATCCTACAGACACACACACACACACACACATACACACAAATATACACAACTTGAAAACAGCAAAAATAAGTATTTTTAAATAAGGTGTTTCCTTCTTCGCTTTGTTTGGGTTTATAATCTTGATGAGTATGTGACATCTCCATAGTTACAGATTCGTTTAGCTGGTTGGCACCCTCTTATGCAGACTAGTCCATGTGCCTTTCATCCTTACTATCTCCCTTCTCCGTATGACAAAAGCCTTTGCAATGACCAATATGTAATGAAACCAATGACATACTGACACAGACTTATTCAGAGAGATTGCACTGATTTTTATGCAAAAACATGGCAACCAACAGTGAATTCATATCTATAATAACAAATTGCTATGAGAAAGAAGCCAGTGACAGTAGTATTCTCAATCTCAATTTGGGGGAGAGGGTTTCACTATACTTCCATATATTAAATCCCCACTTCTCTTGCCCTAGCCTTCTCAGTGATAGTTTTACAGACATGCTACCGTACCTTGTTCATAGTAAATAATCATTTCTAATTATTTGACTATGTACTACACAAGAGAGATTTCTATTTATGTGTCTTTCTACATAACAAGTAACTTCCGGACTTCTGTTCATGAAGTAAGTCATAAATATTTTAAACACCAAAGCTCTGGTGGTCAGATAAAGAGACAGGCTTACAGTATCTTCCTGCTGGGCTTTTTCTAACCTGTAACCTCTGGGCCAGTGGTGTTTACAGTCAATGCTACCGTCTCAGTGAAAAAGTGCATCATTCCACCGAGACAGGGGACGTGAGGTATGCCTGAAGCAACTCTGAAAGGCTCCGAAGGTTCTAGAATTTGCTCTCAGAATAAATTCATGCAGTCAAATCTGCAGGTATACAGGGCCAACGTAAAAGGGTTCTTCCTGTTAACATCAATTCTTCTGGTCAACATCCAGGGAAAAAGATGCTCCCTACACACCAGGTAGTCAGGCTGACATGAAGATTTCACTGGGAACTAAAGCTGCTGGTAAGTACAGTAATTATTTACAATAAAGATGAGAGCATGTGCTTCTGGAGAGAGTTGTGTTTATGACTAAGATAGTCTAGAGTTCTTACTGTGCTAATAGTAGAGTCCAACTCTCAGCCATTTTATCATTTAAAAATTCTCCAGGACAAACGGCCCCTCTTGCCTACATGCAAGACAGACTTCTCCCATTACTCAACCATTGGTTTTGTGCTCAAGGTGCCCACAGAAGCAAGTGTCCCATGACAACCAAGGGTTGCCCAAAGCATGTCTGTGATATCTGAACTCACAATCAAGTGTTCAATGCACTGCTTAAAGACAGGCTGGCTCTCACAAATTTGTCTCTATGGACATGCAGAGCTTTGGTCTTTAATTTTATTTGGGTTTGTTTATTTTTGAGCCAGGGTCTCATGTAGCCGAGGTTGGACTCAAACTCACTACATAGTTGTAGATGGCTTTGAGCTCTGGATCACTCGGCCTCCAGCCCCCGCAAGTGCCTTAATTACAGAAGTACACCACCTCACTCAGCTTCTGTTGTGCTTTTTGAGTTGGTGGCAGTGTGTGAGCATTCACACAGATATCTGCATGCTTTGCTGATCTTAAAACCCTGATCGCTGCTGTGTCACTTATGAAGATAACAGTGGCAGGAAACCACATGCAAGATGAATGAGAAATCTTCAAAACAAGCAGACTAGTAGGGATGGGAAATTGATCAATGGTTCCCAGGAGCTGGGAGAAAAGGGGGAAGGGGAAAGGAAAAGGGATTGACTGCTCCTGCAACAGGTCTTCATCTGGGAAGTTTGCAGATATTTAGGGTCTGATTAGAGTCTCATCACTCTACACTGCATTAAAACTACTGATGTGTTATGTCTTAAACAGGTGAGTCTTATATTATGGGAGTTGTTGTTCAGTCATGTCGCTAAAACAGAGAAAAGATGAGGTGGAGGATCTGATGACAGCCATGCCACATCCCTGAAGGCTAAAATTGCTGGTCCTTTAGTGGGCTTTTTTTCTTTGCCTTCTTTTTTTTTTTTGAACAGAATATGTGATCTTCTGTCTGCCTTTACCCCTTTCTTGCCTTTCTTGATTAACTCATGGACCAGAGGCCAAGTTCTAGCTGCTGTTGTTTAAATCATTAACGAAATGCCATTTTCCTTATGCTACAGCTAGGAAGGAATTTAACAGTTCTCATTAACTGTCTCCAGCAAACACACAAGCACGGGATGTTAAAATACAACTAATGACCAGTCATTTGTTCCATTACTAATGAAGAGATAGTGCTGTTTTCTTTCACTGCTTTTCAGCCTGCCTCAATGACTAAAACTTGTACCTTAGCACAAGATGAACAAGAAGGCGTGTCATCAGAGTGTGCATGACTGGAATGCAGCCTGGGTAGCTGAAAGTCAGTGGATCACTGGACCTCCTGGTGTTCAGGCTATGACCATGTCCAGCACTGTCAACTCCACTTTAGAGCTGTACCTCACTCAGGGAACCTTACATAGGACATAGGAGGGCCCTGGAACTTTACACACACACACACACACACACACACATACATACATACATATATGTATGCATGTTTATATAAGTGTGTGGAGAGAGAGAGGGGTGTGTGTATGTGTGTATGTGTATAGAGAGAGAGTTCAAGTTCTTCAGAGCTTGCCTCTTGTTGCCTATCTACCTTTGCCTTCCCAGGTTGGGCTTCTACTGACCTTTCTGACTCTAACGCCAGCTCTCCCATCCCAAACTAATATTATGAAGACAAGAACATTCAAAGTCAGGCCTGGAGAAATTGCTTGGTAAATAATCCCAGCACCAGAGAGGCAGGGTTATGTAGATCTCTTGGGCTTGCAGGCTAGAAGAATTAGTGAGCTTCAGGTGCTGTCAGAGACCCTGTCTAAAAATCATAATTTAGAGAGACACTGAAGATGAAACCCGAAACAAATCTGACCTCCACATTCATGTGCACACACATGTATACACAGATTCACACAAATATGTTCACATACCCAAGAAAACCCAGAAGACTTTCAGTGGAATGATCAACTAATATTCTTGCCTTTTTTTCATCCTTGTCTGTGCACAGTTTGCATACATATTTTAATATTACTGATCTTAATACCACTGATAGTGGTAAAATTGGTGGCATGCTATATATACAGAGTCAGTATGAAACACAATTCTGAGAGGAGACAGTGAGCTCAAATCTGGATCTTTCAATTACAAAATCTTCTCAAGGGACACACTGCTCTAAGTTAGGTTCATCTCAGCTATGGGATCAGGAGAATTTTATTAGTTGCAGATACTATTATTTTGTAGTTGATAACTTTGGAGAGAGCTTGAACAAGGAGATGCTCTGCAGGATTTTATCATAGTGAACCAGGGAAGAATGACACAGCCAGGTTCTAGATTCAGTCCCCATGACGCTGGCTCTGTGCCCAGGTCTCCTTTTAGTACAACAGTTCTCTCCTCTCTGGTTCAAGCTCTACAGGAAAGACTGGAGATGGCGGCATCTGCCTCTGAATATTGTTTGTTCTGTGTTCTAGGCTGCACATTAAATGTCTTGGCCTGAATGAGGAACTATGGTGGAAGACACAGGTAGACCAGGAATGGCCCAAGGATACACTTAGGTCTAATCTCCAACGGCTGAGAGAGCAGAGCTCTGTATAGTAAAATGTGCTGGCTGAGAAGCTGCCCAAACATCCCAAGAGTTGGTCAAGGGTGAAGTGACTTAAAAAACAAAGGCGTCCTGAGCCTGGCACATGTCCCAAAGACACAGAGGCAAAACCAAAATAAGCTTAAAAACTGTTTAAAAACTTAAAAATTGTTTAATCTTATATATGCATATATACACACATAATGTATGATACCTATCATATATATGATATATGCATGTATGTTGCTTTTTTGTAACCATATAGACCCACAAATGAGAAAACAATGTGTGATCTTTGTCTTTATGTCTCTGACTTATACTACTTCCTGTGTCAATTGCCAGTCACATCTGTTTCCTAGCATGTTGCATGCTTTAATTCTTTATGGCTGAACAAAACTCCAATCACATTTTTTATCTGTTCTTCTGTTGGCAGGCATGTAGGCCAGACTTTGAATGATTTTAATGTTTAAAAGCAAAGGGTTTAACGGAAAGAATTGTTATGGAATTAATTGAATAGCTTTTTTATTTAAAAACATCACATTACTAAATAGTCCATAGAATAACTTTATGGAGTCTATTATGTTAGCTAGGATATCTACATTAGCATCTGATTGGCAAGTGTAAATCAAAACACCCAAAGTGACAACAATATTATTTAAATATTCAGCAAAGTGCTGAAAATAAGATTTACCAAAAAAAAAAAAAGTATCTCATACACAAGGGGCAAGTCTTAGTGTCATTTATTTTCACCTAAAACAAAGCAAAAAAGAAATTCTTGAACAAATAGAATAAACATAAATCATGACACTGACCAAGACAACCTGAGAGGAATTCACCCACATAGAGAGCACACAACAAGGTGCACAATCTTGTAGGTTTGTTTCAGACCTGACATTCTTACACACATATTGTGATATTCTCAGAGAGCTTTGAATTCTATGATGTCACCTGAACCATGACGCTGTCTCCTCTCCCCCAACATACTGCAAGAGAACACTTGATCCAGTCCTTCTGCTGTGCATTGTGTCCTCACCAAGAAGAAAGGCAACTAAACAGGTATGCTTGAACTTGCTGTCTCCCTTCCCCTCTCCTTAGGCATGCTGAAGGTGATGATAGAGCCTGTTTTCTGTACTGGCATCTTCCCTGTATGAGAAAAGTTCTCTAAGCTCACTAAAAAATGGTCAAAGATGCAGCCACATGTAACAATAATCAGGAATGCATCAGACACTTCCTCCTGATCTTTTGTGTCCAGTTGTTAAGTTAGTGGAGTACTATCACCAAGATGTGAAAAACAGTGACATGGATAGACAGGAGAATTGAAACACACCTACCTCTTTAAAAAAAAATTCTTAAAAACAGTTTATACAGCTTCTTCAGTAGATAATATAAGTCCCAGAAAAACACTCATAGGGAGAGAGGGAGAGAAAAGAGAAGAGAAGAGAAGAGAAGAGAAGAGAAGAGAAGAGAAGAGAAGAGAAGAGAAGAGAAGAGAAGAGAAGAGAAGAGAAGAGAAGAGAAGAGAGAAGAAAGAAATTCATTATTCATTACAGGTGGGAAGGGCTCATTTTCTTCAGTGTGCTATCTGCTTTCTCTGGAACAGAGAGAAGCACACAGAATGTGGTCCATAAGTATTTGGCAAGTGAGAAGTATATTTCTATGGTAAGAAGAGAAATAATTAAAATGCCTCTTCTGCCCCACATAAAAGAAAAATCTCACAGAAGGCTCTCCAGAGAATTTTAAGCTGTTTTTTGTTTGTTTGTTTGTTTGTTTTTTTAGTTTTGAAACAATTTAAAAATTAGATAAGAGTCTAATATAAAGAGTAGAGGCTTAGTTGTTGGCAAGATACCCCACAAATACCTACTTACTTGGTATGTGACCCCACACATGAGGATATTCTTCTATATAAGTGTGAGAGTGTGGCCTTCAAACCCAGGCCATTGACACCAAAACACAATTTTGTCTGCTGTGTGCATCTAATTCTGATATCTCCAAACTTTTCAGTGTCATTTAGTACATGGGAATCCAGCCCCGTGCCATACCTTGAAGGACCTATGCCACTTCCATCTTTTCCACTGTGAATCAACGCCTCCACCTTGGCTTAACTACCATGACATTCATTCACAATTCAGAAGGTTACAGAGGACACATGTTTCAGGGTGTCTGCCAATCAGAGTTTCTCTGATGTTCCTCATCATCTTATTCAGAGTTTACTCTGGGGGCCGGAATGTCACAATTGGGGTTCTGATTGTTTCTAGTTGGTGTCCAAAGAGGACATTTGTCCCGTTGCTGGTAGTGTACCCTTCAATTACTTCCAGGTCATTCCTATGGTAAATGGTATCCTCCTTTTGTAGTGGCTCAGCTCTTGCTCACATGAATCCACCTGTGTACAAGATCTGCACAGGACCAACCATTCAAAAACGCAGAGTGGAGTCAAAAGTGGCTCCTAAAGTCCCATTCCCTACCTGAGAAGCTATTGGCAGTTGGTGTCTGGTACAGAGAGGAAATTCAATTTTCTCTGAGGGGTGGACAGTGGCAGGTTCCTTACATCATAGTAGGTAACTCCAGATAGAAACAGCACTAATAGAACTCACTTGTTAACAAACAATTAAAAGGACACTTGAAGCTAGAAGGGAGATATATTGGAGAGGGATGAAGGAGTAGTAGAGGGAGTAGGGGCTGGATTAGTTAATGTGCATCACACACATCTAGTGAATTTTCAAAGAATAATACAAAGGCGGAAATATTTATGTAACTTGAAAATGCATGAATATCCAGCTCCTCATTAAACTTTTACTGCCCTGTTCAATATCCACAAATTCTGTGACTGAATTATTACACGTGGCTGTCAAGTGTGTGTCTAACTCTCCCGTTTTTTCCTCTTCCATTTATTAGCTGATATTCTACTCTAGGAAACCATTTCTGTTTTTCCCATTTGTTTGGATAAGCACAAGCTCAGAGGTTAGTATTTTACTCACTAGGTTTCATTGGCTATCATGTCCAGTTGGAGCCCTGAGGTGGAGACAGATTCCATCACATTTGCTATTTTCAGAGCACCTTTTGCTCTATGGCTTCAGATATTCCAATGTCACCTGGTTTGGATCTGTCCCATTCATGGTTTCCTTCCCGAAGAGAATTGTATTTAGAAACCACAGAATAAACACAAGCTATGTTCATTGTCTTTGGGTTGTCGGCTCTCTCTGACCCTTCTCAGAGGATAGACCCAAGGAGGGAGGGAGGAAGGTGGAGACATATCATATATAGCAGATAGCAGACTGAATATTTATTATATCATACTTCTATCAATCCATATCTATATATCTGTGTCAATTAACTGTGTTCATTTTTTCATATTTAATTTTTTTCTTTAACAGTGAAAATTCAGCTGCTGGCACCCTTAATAAATACACTCACTGAATTCACATAGCCCATTGATTTTTGTGCCTCTACCTTCCTTGACTGGAGGTCTGTCCTTCCCCTTTGGTCAGGTAATCTCTGAGACCTCATTCCAACAATTCACTGTCAGCCGCACCTCCAGCTCCCTCATGACTCCTCTCAAATTCTCCTCCATGGAATATTTTATGAACTACATTCAGAATGGCATCCAGTGTTCATAAGGCAAGAGGTGGCAGAAGAAACGAGACAAACGTGATCCCTGCTTGCATGCAGCCTGCCTTCTTCCTGAAAAACACTGGTTTACTTTTAGATTTTTAATCATTTTTCTAGGGGACAAAGGACTCCCTATATAGGCATATAAACCCTGGTGGAGACAGAAGCCAATGCACGCAGAAGCATGAACAGTTTTAAGCTCAGCTTAACTCTACTGGTAATTTTCCATGCATAATTCTTTGGGAAAGATTTAGAAAAGATACAGGTCAAGTTAAATAATACCCATTTGTGAATGCTATTCATCCATGTGGAGACCTTTTATCAGAATTATCAAAGTACAAACTTCTTTTTAATAAGTTTTCTGTTTTCCAGTTAAATGTCTCTTGTCTGGCTTCACTTGGATGCAGACCTTTCAAGTGAACCCCTGCTGAGAAGTTTGAATTGGAGAAGACAGGTGAGAGGCCATGCTTCCCATGAAGCTGGAGTCGGGTGCAGGGGAGGCGCAGGGGAGGCTTCGCCTCTGTTTTTCTTCTGGCACACCCCGCGGTGAAGTGCTGCAGAATTCAGTTTGAAAACGCAGGTCTACACGAACGTCATGTGTCTCTCTAGTCTTTCACAGAGCTGACAGAATATTAATGGGGCATCTTCCCCCTGGCTGCAATGACAGTGGGGGCTAGAGAAAAACAGGAGGTGGGAAAGACATCTCACTGAGTGTGAGAAGTGCTGGGAATTGGAGGCACAGCACAAGGGAACAGACTCCTAGGTAGCTCCAGAATGCTGTACAAAAACTCTGAATGAGCACATCAAGATACCAGGAAGCAGTATTCTGGAACTCAGAATGTTTTAAGAAGTGCCCCCCCACTTAGAAAGGTGCTGTTGAAGCTGAACCCCAAGTAATGCAGACCCAGAAATGAGAATGGTAGAGCAAAGAAGTAAGATAATCTCTGTTGAGAGAAAGCCAGGCAGAAAGGCCCTGGGGCAACAAAGTGGTAGGTATTCAAGAGCCTGAAAGAGATGCTGCAGAGATGGCTAGGAGGTTAAGAGCATTGGCTATCTTCCAGAGGACCTGGGTTCGATCTTGGCATCCACATAGTGTCTCACAACTGTCTGTAGCTCCACTTCCAGGAGATCCAGATCCTTCTCCTGGCCTCTGTGAGTACCTCACCCCTGTGGTTGCATGGAAATATATGTGGGCAAAATACGTATATAGATAAAATAACTTTTTTTAAAAAGAGTGTAAAATGACTATTACGGCTAAAAACCATTGATAAAATGTGACAGGACAGGAAGCCTTTAAGAACATAAGAGATTAGCCAGGAGTTAGTGATGGCTTTGGATTTATCTTTAAAGACTGAAACAGTCATTGAAAAGTTTTGTGTGGAATAGAAGCTTAACGGACACTTGCCTCACTTTGGCTGCTCAGCATTTACCTCCACCCTGTATTTGGGAGAATTCTCTATTAGATACAAATTAACAATCAATCTCCATCGTCTGCCTCCAGGGTAAATCAGACCTGTGCCTATCTGTGTTCTGAACACATGGAAGACCAGATGAAGAAACTTGTCAAATGTTGCCTTGATTCCCATAGAGGCTGGATTGGAGGACATAGCCAGAGGTCACATGGTAGCACTATATGAAAGCAGTGTTCTTGCTTCTCCCACACCCAGCCTGACAGAGTAGCCTCTGAAGAAGCCAAGCAATTCAATCCTCATTCATCAGTTCCTGCATTTGCTCCTAGGACGAAGGATACAAATGATTCTGCCTGAATTTAACAGCTGGATATTGCTGCATCTGCTATGGAAGAAGGGGAGATGCCAGAAGTTACACCGCTGACACAGGCATCATGGGGATGAGCATCAGAAATGTACAAGGAGGACTTCCTAATTTGTGTTCAGGCCTAGGGCACCGGACACATTGCTTTCTCTACCCAGAATGCTTCTGTGTCTCTGCGTTTCTTGTTGCTTCTAGTCAAAGCCAGAATGGTCTTTGAAGATGACTTTCCTTGACCTCTCTTTTCTGTTATTTCCACTTGATTCTGGAGACCACTTCAGCATTCCCTTTTCTTTAACTTTCAGGGGTATCTGCCTAAAACTATCTTTATTAATAGTCTTTAACTTTCAGGGGTATCTGCCTAAAACTATCTTTATTAATAGTCTTTAACTTTCAGGGGCATCTGCCTAAAACTATCTTTATTAATAGTCTTTTGATAAAAATACATGTGCTGGTTGGTTTTGTGGACATGATATAAACTAATGTCACCTGGACGACTCTGCTATGAAAGAGTCTAGTCTGTAACGTGTAAGCAAAATCTTTGCTCCCCCTAAGTTGCTCTTGATCATGGTGTTTACCACAGCAACAAGAGAAGTAGATAGGACAGCTTGCTTGCCTGCTTTTCTGAGAACCTCAGTGTTTTCCAGGCATAGTGGGTATCTCTGGTTGGGTTGTCCAGCTGCCAAGAGTGAGGTGACATATCTTGTGTGCATGTGCTTTATTAGGCTGAGACTATGAAGACAAGAACAGCAGGGCATTAGTAGGGTAAAATGCTAATAGCAAACATTTCTAGAGTGGGTGCTATTTCTAGAGTGACCAATCTTTCCTATTAGTGATAGGAGATGCCCTGGACTTTTAGTGCTAAAACCAGCTTGAGCCAAGAATACCGAAACTGCAGGCTACCCATTGTCACTCTGTTCTCATGAGCATCTCTTGGGCAGGAACTTGATTGAATAGTCAACTCTCTTTGAAGAAAGCCAACACCAACAAGCACAGGGCCACTAATCACTGACATGAACAGTAGTTCCCTGAGCTGAGAAGTCTGTGAGTTGTGGATAGGAAATGCATACAGCATGTGGGGTGGATACAATCCCTAAAACGTGGGAGGTTGTTAGGCAGTGAGGAAAGGGAGCCTGCATCCATTATCACAGCATGCTGTCAATGTGTTCCACAAAGGCTTGACATTACACACTCTCATCCCATGTCCATTCTAATGACCCGAGTTACTGCCCTTCACATTTTGGAATTTTTGTGTAGCTGGGATGATGGACATTTTATCTCTTTTATTGCATGTCTTGGTAATAGCTTACCTTTTACAGCTCGAACACTCTATACATCCAATTCTCTCTCATTTGTGTATACGCAAAGTTTATGACTTGCTGACTCAGAACTGCTCAGTCTTCTTAATGCTCACCGGGGGGTGAGTCAGAGGCTTTAAGGGAATGTACTAACTTCTTAATGAACGCAGAGTGCCTTGTAGGGCATTCTGGTTCTGTTCCAACTTGACAAATGATATCCTAGTGGGGCAATAGAGACAGACTTTTCACAACTCTGAAGCAGCCAGTGTAAAAACAGTGAAGACACACAGGTCATCAATTGGTCTTTCCATTCAGTTCCAAATGACTTACTTTGAACTTTCCACCTGATTTTTCCATGTAAATAACCAAGTCATATTAAATACAGACCAGCGATGTCTGCAGGAATGCATGATATTTATATGCCTACGTGTATTTGTGTGTGCATGTGTGTATATAATAAATGTTCACCAGGGGATTCTCTCCTTCCTTTGGGTGACATCATCAGTAGCTGAGAAGAACACACATGAGGCAATGGGATCATAAAAGGAATTGTGGGAATGATGAAGCATCCATACTAACTATAAGCAACATATGAGAAGTCCAGAAAGCAAGTAGTAATAGGTTTAGAACAAAAGCACATTCCTACCCATATACTTGGTAGAATGGTGCCCTAAATATCTCTACAGACCTATCATCAAAAGGTAAATCTCATAGTTTACCTTGCTCACAGGATGAAGTCATTCTTTCTGAGAGGCGCCAGCCTTCCTGAGTTGAAAAAAAAAAAGGTAAATGTCTCACGAGAGTCCTTCTCTGATCTATACACAATATATATTGTTCATCTATATTACTAGACTGCAATATGTGTATTCCCGGGAAGCCTTGCAGAATTACCTGGTAAAAATAATGGGGCTTATGGGGAAAATAAAGTTAGGCAAACCACTCAAACCATGTAATCAGAACGACGATAATAACAATAACTCTAAAACCCCAATGCCAGCACACATAAAAATGTTACCTGTTAATAAAGAAATATGACAGTAAATACAGGAGTTTATGTCGCTTATAAAAGATGAAGAGAGCTTATGTGGTGGTTTAAATGAGAAATGTCCTACATAGGCTCATGTGTTTGAACACTTGGTAACCAGTAGGTGGCACTGTTTGGGAAGGTTTAGGAGGCATGGCCTTGCAGAAGAAAGTACATCATTAGCAACAGGCTTTGAGAGCTCGTAGCCCTCAACAACTTTCAGTTTGCTCTCTCTGCTTCATGTTGACGTTGAGGATGTGATCTCTCAGTTCTCTGCTCCTTGCTTATTGCTCCATCCCCCACACTGTTATAGAGTCTTCTGGATACCAAAGGTGATACCAAAATGTCTTGACTCTTTTTTGTCTGATTCGACACTTCTCAGTCCTCTATGCTCATAATGACTGTGTCTGCCTTTGCAAAACTTTGGGATTGTTTGTAACCAGGACCATGGTCCAGATGCACTAACCAAGATAATTAGTGTTTGTATAAATAAAACACAAATTAAATAACTGATTAAGGTATAAATCAAGCTTAGTTATCCTGTTACTCTGACCCGTATCTAAGATTGATATAACTGTGGTCTGTGTGGTCTTTGCCTTTAAGATCCCTGTATTAAAAAAAAAAAAAAATCCCTGTATTCCTAAACTTCAGGACCAAGAGTCTTTCTGGGGCTCTAGCCCATGCTTGGTCTCCTACCAAAAGCAAAGGGCTTTAATTTAGCCTCTTATGCATTGTGGCCTGTAACTTTCTCATGTGGATTATTTCAGAATCATAAGCCACACCCATGTTGTGGCTATAAAGTCCAGGGCACACCTCTATCCATGGCCCTTTTGTGTTGTGATACAGTGTACATCTCAGAACATGCATTCAGGATGACAAATGTATGGGTGATTTAAAGAATAAAACTGCCTTTCCACACAGATATGAGGTGAAGATTGTTTTTCTTTTCTTTTCCTTTCTTTTTTCTTTTTTGCACACATATACCTCAGTTTAAATCATCTTGCTTTTGTCTCATTGTGTGGCACCAGAAACACTATTTACAAAACCACATCACTGATTTCCTGTCGAATGAGTGGCTCCCGTGTTTGGCAATTAACAAGCAGAAGATGCATTTTACTTCAAGAAGCCCTGTGTTTCCTGGTATTGACTGATTTTGTTGTTTGGGTCTGAATATGAGTCAGTAAATGAGGTCAAGAATAAATTGTTATTTTCATTACCACTGCACAGTTGTTGGTGGGAATCTCTGAGTATTTCCTGCTACTGTTCATTCATCACAATATTCTTAAGACAACTATCAGGAAACAAAATGGTTTCAACTTGCATAAGCCTATCACAAGGTCTTTGATGATAGTTTAAATGTAGTAGCTTTTGGCGAGTTTTCCTAACATGTCAAGAATGAGCCTCAGGAAACAAGAAATCCAAGCTCCTGCGCCATGCAGGTGGCTCCCTTAACAGCTTTTGAGGAAGGATGATCATGGACAGCTAGTCTAAATGTAAATGGCAGCTTCAATTTGAAAATAAATGGCTAAAGTGCTGGAGGACTATTGAAAAATATGCCTGCCTGTGGGCTTAGCCTTCCAATCTGCTGTTACAAAGCGCTGTGTAGAGTTTTCAGCGGCACTTACCTCTGAACTTGCTTACGGGAAATGCATCGCGTACACACTGTGTATTCCTTACAGCTGATAGACAGAATACACATAGATACAAGCAAATAGATGTTGGAAAATGTAGAAAGGACATATCCTTGTCAAATGTTGACAAATGACTTTGAAGGCTAAAGCTTGCCTCTTGGAGCCAAATTAGTTCTGAGAGGATATGCTATGTATGTTAAATTTACGGAGCGTTTTATGTTTCAGCAAGATTTTGACTTTTCCTCTCCTTTCTCCCCTGAACTGATTTCTTCTAAGAATGTACTTCAAAGACTGAAGGGGATCAGGACTCAGAAATCCCAGGCTGAGGGTTAGACAGGATAGACAGCTGAGCCATTCAGGGAGTTTGCCATCACCCCCAATGCCCAGGTTGGGCAGCTCGAAGTATGGTTTGGAACTGAATAAACATCTCTTTTAATATGTATGTGTGGATCATACATGTCAATCATCAGAGTTGGAAGGAGGCCTGACTTTCACCCACGTAGAGGACTGAGGTAGAGACAAAACTGTAATTGAAATGATAGGTCATGAAGCTCAATTACTGGGTTCTCACCTTGACTTCATTTTAGTTCTGTCCTGTTAGTAACACTCATCGTTCCCATAGTCTATAGAATAGGTTGATTCTCCAGAGTTCCCTTCACATTGTTCTGAAGATTTAGTGGGACAACCATACAATATCTCTAATGAATAAGCTGCCCAGGGAGCTGGGAGATGGTTCAGCAGGTAAGAGTGCTTGCTGTGCAGGCTTGAGGACCTCAGTTTGAATCCCCAGAACCCACACAACAAAATCAGTAGTGACTGCACACATCTGTAACCCCAGTTCTGAGGGTACAAGGGAGGAGAAAAACAGGAGGACCATGACTACTTGCTGGTGACAAGCCTAGCTCTAGGTTTTGTGAGGTTTTGTAGTCAAAGGGCAGGACAGTGGACATCCTCCCCAGCCAGGCCTGGAACACTCATGGGTGTGTGTGTGTGTGTGTGTGTATCTAGGATAAGACTTATGCAACCTATAACTATCTGTGTGCTATGAGAAGCACACTTTTTTCCTCAGAAGAAATGGCACAGCCACATGAAGAATGTTTACTCCTTTTATATCTGCAACTTAAATATGAATGTAGCATTAATAATACTTCAGTATTGATATTAACTCAATCAATTTTATGGAAAAAAAAACCGTTTTGTTAGTGATGATTACAAAATCTCCAGGATTCTAGAAAAACAATCAAGTGTTACTTTTTCTGTTAAATTAAATTTTACTTCCCTACTGATAGCAATGGTCTGTCTAGTATGCAGTGTTCAGAACTTACCTGTTATTTAATAGACAAAACAGAACACATAGGAAGCTTTTCATCACAAGAAAAGTAGAAATGTAGGTCTATAAACATTATTTAATTTTATAATTAAAAGAAGTTAAACATGATATTATATATTTTAATCTTTGAGTTAGTCTTCTTGTGATTGGATGGAATGGGCAGTATTTTATTTTAGATGAAGAATATATGTTCTGTGAAGAATTGTGATTGCTTAAAAGAAAGAAAATATTAGTAATTCAACACACAAGTGGATATATTTTCATGAAGTCATTGGCTAAAAAGTGTCAAACTCCTCGTCTTCCATAGCTGATCCCACCACCCATAGTCTGGTTTATTTGTATTTTCAGAACCTCCCATGGAGGTTATTTAAAGTCCCTTTCAGCCCATTACAGACCCTATTTTCATAGTTCCTACCAGTCACAGGTGACCAGACTTCTGTGACTCACTGCCCAGTGCAGATGAATCCACAAGACACCACCACTGCTGTCACCAATATTATTTACCTATCAGCACATTCATACTTTCCAATATCCCTGAGTTGCCTTATAGTTTTTAAAACATTTCCTTCATCCATTATTGCTTCTTTCTTCCCCTCCCATAAAACCATGGAGACATTAGAACCTCCTAAGGCTGGCCTGACATTTTTTAATATCTGTGTCTGTGTCTCTCTGTCTTCCTCCAAATTATATCATTGCCTAAAGTAAAAGTGACTGTCTGTTGATGGCCTTCCTCTGAGGCCTAGATTCATGTATTAAAATATCTATTTGGCATGGAGTATTTATTTATATAACATAATTGTCAGATGTGACACATTCATATAAACCAAGGATTCTTACCTGACTCCATTTCCTTTTGGCTGCAGTCTTCATTTCAAAAAAATTGTTTTTTTGTGCACAGACAAGAGTATGGGTGTCTGAGGCGGCCAGGGGTCTGAGATACCCCTGGAATTGGAATTAACAGTAGTTTTGATAAGCTGGCCTTGGATGCTAAGAAGTGAACTGTGGTTCTCTGGGAAAGCAGTGTGAGCTCTTAACTGCTGGACCATCTCCCAACCCCCATCCCAGTCTTCCTAATGTCAGGGACAACTGTCCTCATCATTCAGGAAGATCACTACAACCTTGACATTACCCTTTTGTTCATTTCTTGCATCTTGTCTATTAGCAAACTCTGCTAGTTCTGGCTTCAGAATCTGCTCTGGATACAAACAGCTATAGTAACTGCTTATTAAATACAAGGGCTCACATGAAGAACTAGGATTACAGACTGGGGAAATGGTTCTGTTTGCAAAGTGACTACTGTGCTGGATGTGGGTATGGATTCTTGGAGCCTGTGTGGGGAAAGCCAGGGATGGTGGTTTGGGCGCCTGGGGACTGGGACAGGTGAAGTCCTGAGGCTCATTGTCCAATCAGCCTGGCCAAAGCAATGAACTTATTACTTATTGTTCAGTGAGAGACCCTGTGTCATAAACTAAATGTGGACAGCCAACAAGAAAAGGTTTCACACAACCCTGATATCCCATCTCCACACACATGGGTGCCCAGGTCTGTGGGCATCCACATGCCCATGTACAACGACCACAACACATATACAACCACACGCACACTAATGTGTAGACGCAGAGAGAGAGACAGAAAAAGAGAGAGAGAGGAGATAAGAGGGAGAGGAGGAGAGAAGAGAGAGGGGGGAAAGTGACAGAGAAGAGAAAAGATAGATAGATAGATAGAATAAAAGTTATAAGAAACTTCAGTACCAGTGGTTGGCATGACCATGGAATCTGAGTCCTCACACACAGAGCAAACTGACTGGAAAGCCATGCAGAGAGGTTAGAGCTGAACCATGCTCTTCTTCTTTGGTTGTTGCTGCACTAACAGGAACACGTGCGGGTGTACCCAGATGTGTGTGGAAGGACGATTGTACCAGCAATGTTCACAGTAGACCCAAAGAAACAGCCCAATGCACAGCCCCAGACACAGCGCTAATCTGGAAGAGACCCACACCAGAATAAACACGAACAATAACACACATCCGAGAAACGTCAAAACGTAATGAGGAAACAAGATGGCCAGACTTGTACAAGGACCCTGACTTTGTACGATTCCGTTCGTCAAACTAAATGCGACAGTAAACAGCAATGAGGGTGATTTCATTCACGTGAAGTTTCAGGAGCTGGGGGTCTGAGCCGTACCACTTAGCTGTTATGCTAAGGCAGGAAAAAAAAAAATCGAAGGAACAAGATAATCATGTTTTTTTTTTATGTTAGTATTATTAGCCTTTATTCATGAGAGTGGACAGGACATTAAGGAGAACAGAAGTTTCCAGAGTGTGGGCAAGGCTGTGTTTACTGTCTTGCAATTGCTTGTACAACTATGCACTTGTAATGATTAATTAATCTCTAGTTTTCGCTCTGTATGGTTTCGAATGTATTTTGTTTATTTATTTATACAGGTGTTTATAAATATACATGCACTGTATTTTTATAGAAAAATATACAAATAGAAAATATTATAAATAACTTCTCCAAATAAAACTTCCGTGTACACCGCTGAATCCACACACCTGAAGGCTGATGGCGCCCCAGTCACAGCAGGACAGAAAGTGCTCCTTGGGATGTCTTCTTACAGCGCATTGCTGTTTGCCCACCATCCTGACCCCACCTTTGTTTGGGCCTCCTTTGTGCCCATGCCATGCTCTCTACGTTCTGATCGCCTCTTTACTCCAGCAAACACCTGGTGACTGCAGATTTGCCCAGCTCGTGCTGAGCCAGGCGGCTTTATCTTCCCCCTGGAAGTGAGATCTTCTGTCTCCTCCTGTCCCTCTCCACACTCCTTGTTCTCTTCCTTGTGGTTAGTTAGTGGGGTTTTTGTTATTGCTTACTAACTGCCTGACTAATCCTAGGAATTCTTTAGATACTAAGAAGCCAGTGACCTTGTTTATTTATTTTTGTGACCAGAGAGTTTGCCAGGTACCAATTCTTGGCTAATTAACATGTTGGGAAGAACTGCATATATTAGACTTAGAGTCAAAAGACATCCCATTAACTGACACATTTGAGCAATATTAACAACAAAGGAGTTATAGGTAGAAATGGGAGGAAAGAGAGAAAGAAATAGAAGAGAAACCAAATCACATCTTATATGTTTGCTATGTGGATAGATGAGAATAGATCCAGCCAGGATCAAAAATGGAGTGACAGAAAAGAGGGCAGGCAGCAGACTAGATGTTTTTTCTTTGTGCCTGTGTTTCCTATTGAATACACATAATGACATGTCAGATAAAATGAGCCATTCCTTTCCAGATTATCTCTGTGAGAAAGTATGGAACCAGAAATTCCTTCATTTTCAACAGTAGTTCTTATTGACAGCATTGTCTCTCAGGTAAACGACCCTGACCTGGATGTATGTGAGCTCAGGACCCAGGGCCTGCAGACCCCTACAACTCTGAAGATACATGGCAATCACCTCTACTTCCTCTGGCAATGATGCAGTCAGGAGGCCATTGTCAGTGTGCATAAGTGAAAGCCGAGGAAATGACCTGCTTGCCAATTTGACTGTCCATAGATCAGTCAGTTTGGAGAGCTCAATGTCTCTCTTCATTTATTTTCAATCTAAAGAGAAGCTGCACATTAAGAGTGAAATCCGAATACTAATTAATTCAATTCAGCAATTTTCCAAACACGTTCTTCACAGCCATAAAACAGCAATATTTGAAAATTAATTTCATAATAGGAAGCTTTACCCCTTTATCTATTACTCACAAAGAAAGGAAGACACATTGATGCTGCTAATATACACACACACTCTGGAGCAATTTCAATAGCAATATATTAATAACAATAACTCAGACAGTAAAATATGGATCTCCATGAGGAAAAATCATTTCTCATGCTAATCAGTCATCAGAATTGATATTCTGTACCAAGTCTATAAGTTTAAGTGTCCAAGATGTCTCAAAGAGCAAGGAATAATTTTCCATGTCAATCAATCATCAGGACTAATACCTTGTATCAAGTCTATAAAATTAAATTGGAGGTGGAATGTTAATTTTCTTTAAAGTAACATTATAGAATTTAAAATGTCAAGTCTTAGAAGACTTGAGGCTGACTCACATAGATCAATATTCATTATGTCACTTTTTTTTTTTCCGTAAAGGACAAAACATCTGGCTTAGTCCAGATGAGACCTGACAGGCTAGGGTCAGATAGAAGGGGAAGAGGAACACCCCTATCAGTGGACTAGGAGAGGGGGATAGGGGGAAAAGAGGAAGGGAGGGTGGGTCTTGAAGGAGATGAGGGAGGGGCCTATAGCCAGGATATAAAGTCAATAAACTGTAAGAAATAATAAATTAAAAAGAGCAAATGATTTCTATTCTCACAATGAATTTTACATAATGTTAACTATTTTTACATTTCTCTTAGAACACTAACCACAGGATAAATATTCAAACTCACAAACACTGCTGTCAATATGAACATATCCCTTTGCTTTCCAATTTTCAAGTCAAAATTTAAAGTTATGTAATAAACACTGTAAAACAACAAACAAACAACAACAACAAAAATCTTGCTTGATGTGGTGGCATGTACCTATAATCCCCGTGCATGGGAGGCTTAGGCCAGAGGATTATCAGTTTGAGACTATCTCAGGATGAAGGATAGGTCTCAAAAATAACTTAAAACAGCAGAAAGGCTGTTTAATTTGATACATCAGAATCCTGAGTTATAATTTAATCACTGTAAAATCAATTGGTGAGTTCATTGGTGTTTATATATTTAAATCAACATATAATTATGATAAGCAAAAAACAGGAAAATTAGAAAAAACTAATAATAACATAAATAATACATAAAATAAATATATTTTTTGTAGATATAAAATTTATAAAAATAATATATAAAAATTGATTTATAATATATATAAAAATAAAACCAATGTACAAATTACTTTGGGTTAGTTTTGTGATCATTGCTTTTAGCCTTTGTCTTTGTAATATTTTATTATTTCTGGTGAGCGGTGTCTTGAGTGTGAGATGTCCCCTACAGGTTTAAGTTATCTGAATACATGGTATTAATTATGCATTTTTTTCCCTGTTGGTGGTGTTTCAGGAGGCTTCCAGTACCTCTAGGAGACATATTCCTGCTGGAGGAAGTAAGCCCCTGCGGGTGGATTACAGAAGTTACAGCTTTACCTCACTTTCTGTCTTTTCTCTCTGCTTCCTGTGTAGACGAAAATGCGATGGATCAGTTTCCTGCTCTTGCTGCCAGGCCATGCCTTCCCAGCCATGTTGGACTCCAGCCCTCCTGAAGTAAGTGAACACAAAGCCCTTCCTCCTGAGATTCTCTTGGCCATAAAAAAGTCACTAATATACCAGCTCCAGGCTTTCAAAGTGATCATCTTCTTGATATTTAGTTTACTTGAAATAAAATTCACTCATTTCTGATAATAAACAACTCTTTTTTTTTTTTCAATGTAGTTTATTCAGGAACCTTGAACAATCTTCTGATCCTGGGGAAAGCCAGCCCACAGCTTAAATAGCCTCTGGGTAGCCAACCCCAGCGTGCCACGTGGGCAATGCAGATAGGTCCACATACATGGAAGCAAGCCAGATCCTCAGCCTTAGCCAAATATGGAGTTGTTTGTGACAGAGAGCACTCACCATCGGGAAGGTGGAAGGCGGAAACCAGCTCCGGGAAGGTGGAAGGCGGAAACCAGCTCCATCTTTAAGGCGCAGGATTACACAGCTCTCTACAGTTCCCCCTTTTTGTTTTAGACGCATCAGGCAAGAGTAGAGATGTGATCTCTGATATTAGAAATAAATTGGGACTTTGTACCGATGTTCATTTAGGTGTCATCCACCCAAAGAGCATCAGACCCATCCGATACCTTTTTCTCAGAGGCGGGACCTGGGGCATCAACCCGCATGCAATCAGACATGCTCTTCTCTGGGTCGAAAGTGGCTGACCCTGAGTTTCAAAAGTGGAGGAAAACATGGAGTTAGTCAATTTACATGTAGCACGTCTCGCCCCTGGGGGCAATGGTCTGAACCTACTCAGACCTCAGACACCACCACTGCTAGTTCTAGAACTGATGCAGGATGTTCCAACGAGGGGGTTAAGGCTTCTCATAAAATTTCCTATAAGCCTACACCTGTTTGTTTATATCCCCCATTTTTATTCATTGTTAGCCAGATAGAGCCAAGTAATTGTGGTAATGATACTTGCTTTTTTGCCCAAGGCTGGAATGCTAGTGATTTTAGGTATACCCTGGTTACTCGCATGCCTCGCTGGGTGCCTGTGCCTGTTGATGCCCCTCACGCTATGACTCTCTTCAGACCGAAATAAACAATTCTTAAGGGTTCTTTACGGGTATGACTTATTGGCTTCTAAAGCAGTGACTCTTAATCTGGGGGCTGTAATCCCTTTGGGTTTGCAAATCAGATGTCCTGTGTATCAAAGATTTACACTACAATTCATAACTAACAAAATTACAACAAGCTAATTTTATGGTTAGGGGTCACCACAACATGAGGAGCTGTATTGAGGGGTCATAGCATCTGGAAAGCTGAGAACTACTGTGTATGTACAGTTAAATATAATTGACCAAGATTTTATAAAGATTTTTTATTAATATTTATGGCTGATTCAGTCTTGTTGTTTTATTATATTATTTTTGTCACATTTTACATCAGAGTTATATTTAAATATTACTGAAAAACACATTAATTCCCTACTTTTAGATTCATTTTTCTTAATTACGTGAATATGTATGCATCTATATGTGGGTATGTACATGTGAGTGCAGGTGTTCCTGGAGGCCAGAAGAGGTCATCAGCTCCCCTGGTGTTGGAATTACAAGTGGTGTGTGCTACCAGGTGCAGTTCTGGGAACCCATCATGAGTACTCTGCAGGAACAGGGAGCTTCCTTTGCTTCATCTCTCCAGTCCATTGATGTTCAGTTACTAAAACAGCACAGATAATGAAGCTGGTGTTCTTGGGAATAAGAAATCAAAACAAAGATTACCTCATTTTGGTCCAGAGAGATGATGAACATGAAATCATGTGAGAGTATACATATTTAATGCATAGTAGCCATGAGCAAACAGATTTTAAATTCAAAGAATTGAGCTTTAGTATACCTATGTGAATTGTGATAAGTTTATATTTGCATTATGAATGAGTGAAGTCACCGTGTTCGCATTCATTTCTTCAGTTGTGTACAATTTCTGATCCTTTGACACATTTAGAAATGTTTAATTTAATATTTAATAAGTCATTTCCATTTTCCACTCCTGCAAGGGAATGTTATTAGTTGTTTTAGACTCATCTCTAAAATGTTTATATGACACATCACATTTTATTATATACTATTACTTTGATTTCTTTCTCTTTTGTAGCAGTTTTTTGAAATTTTTTTCCACTAGTAATAAGAACCATTTAATTCCATAAAATGTAGTATACTTCTGAGTAGCTTGCTCCTCAAACTAGGTTTATGTCAACTTGAGACAGGCTAGAATCATTTGGGAAGAGTGACTCTCAAGCGAGAAAATGCTTCCATAAGATTTGCCTGTATACAAGTCAGTAGTAGAGTTTCATGATTAGAGATTGATATGGGAGAATTTAGTTCACCGAGGGTGGAGGTGTCCCTGAGTTGCTGGTGTTATAAGAAAGCATGCTGAGCAAGCCATGGAGAGGGAGCAAGCCAGTAAGCAGCATCCCTCCATGACCTCTGCTTCAGTTCCTGACTTTAGGTTCCTGTCTTGAGCTCCTCGCCTGGCTTCCTTGAATGATGAACTACAAGTTGTAATATACAATAAGCCCTTTCCTTCCTCAGTTCATTTTGTTCATGCTGTCTTATCACAGCAATATAACTCTTAACTGAGACGGTTAGTATTATTTTAAACATAAGAATTTTGATGAGTAATACATATTCTTCATTCAATTCTATTCTCCCTCCCCTTTCCCTTCTTTTTCTCTCTCCCTCTTTGGCCCTAGAGACATTTGGTAGTCATTTTTAGATACCTGATTCTACCAGATCATGTGATCAATTTGTTTCTGTAAGTACTATGACTTTCTCTGACCTAAATCACATTGAATATGTCAATGTCAGGGACTCGAACATTATTTGAATTGTATCACCTAATCTTTTTATCACAGCCACTTGCTGTAAAGCCAGTATCCTTTATAATCATTTATAAATCTCCAGTTGTGAAATTTAATCAAATGTCATATATTACTTTTAGTTACAGTGTATCTTCCATTTCCTTTAATTGGTAGTTTGGCAGTTTTTTTTTCTTTTAAAACATTTACCTTATTATTTATTTTGAGAATTTCATATATGGGTACTATATTTACATCATTTTTGCTCCACACTCCCCTTCCAACTCCTATCACCTCAACCCCTGCTCCTCCCATTTCCCCTTCAACAATTCCTTCTCAATTAAATGACCTCTTCTTTAATTATTATTGGCATATAAATCCCTTGTGATGCCAGGTGTGTAACAGAACTTGATTCAAGCTAGTTTTTGTGTCCTGGTATATTCCCCGTGTTTTTATTTTATTTATTAAATCTTCCTCATTCCTGGAACAGAAATAGATCATTTATCACCTTGCATTTCCTTGCTTGTAGACACAGAATCAATCACCCTTTGTATACTACCTAGAGTAGTATATAAACTATATATATATAGCATATTATATATAGTATATTGTATATATAGCAAATGTGACATGATAATTAGGCATCCGTGATGGTTGGTTTTAATTGTCAACTTGGCACAATGTAGTATCGAATAAGGAGGGAGTCTCAGTGGGGCATCGTCTAGATTAGGATGGCCGTGGACATGGCTACAAGGAATTTGTCTTAAACTGGTTTAACTGTGGTGTAGAGACCTATCCTGACAGTGTGAAGCACCATTTCCTAAGTTTGGATCTTGAGTAGAAAAGCCAAGCTGAGGAGTAAGCATGCATGCATGTGTAAGTGATTTTTTTTTCTGCTCTTTACTGTGGATGTGATGTGACCAGTTGCTTCAGGTTCGCTGGCCCTAGACTTCTCTGCAGCAATGAGATGAAAGCTCAAGTTGCTAAACTAAATCCTTTCTTCGCTAAGTTGGCCTTTGTCATGACATTTTATCACAACCAAGGATATGAAACGAGAATGCTATCTGTATGTATTTACAATTCTAACTGATGCTTGCATATCTATTCTAGAGCTTCAAGGGCCTTCCATGGTTTGGGATAGGAAAAGGGGGCAGGGTCTGCCTTTGTCTTTGGAAAGAAACACCATCCATAAGAGTTTTTGCTGACTTCTTTAGGGACAGAACACACTGATGTACCATGGACAGAACTAGGAACAAAATCAGGTAGTCAAATTCTTTTTGTAAAACAGTTCATTGTTTTCCTATGCAAAGCTGTATTTTTTTATAAGCAAGACTAAAAATGTGCATGAAAGTGGTAGCTAGTAATGATTGCCAACCATTACATCTAAACTCATGTAAGAAAGCTGTACAGATCTTTCTATTGTCCAGCTCTGACATAATTACCATGCTTGTCTCCTCTCATTGGACGAACACATGTGTCTTTGTCAGGTCCAGTTGAAGCATTGAAAACATTTATTTTGTTCTCAATCAACATAAATAAAGTGGGAGTCTTGCAAGCTTAAACAGATCTTTGGTATTTTGAAGGAAGCCAAGAAGACGTGTCTTTACTTCCTATGTTCACTGTTGCCTACCTGAAGGATGGAGGGTAAACACTCCACATGTCACATCCAATAAGACATCCTAGAAAGCATCTCTGTGACTTCAGGCTCATAGATTCATCGTCCTAACCCTGTCCTTGTTCATACGCAGTCCTCAGCTTTATGTTTTTTTTCTGCCAGGGGCGTTTGTCCTGACCCTCACTCCCCTTCTTGGGTCTCAGTTCAATGCCCTTGTGGATAAGACAAGGGTTCTGAAAAATACATCCATTTTCAGAAAGGATAGCCTCATCCCCAACAGGCCCCCATGAAAGTTCCCAATCAGACTCACACAAAACTGCAAACCATTTCCTGAAAATAAAAGGAGGTATTTTCTGCTTCTTGTTGAGAAATGGCCCCTGGGAGCTACCATAGATTATCTCCTGATCTGGAGAATAAGAATTTTTTAATGGTATAATGAAGAGACAATAGTTACTCTCCAGTCACTGTGCATATTGACTTACAAACTAATCCTTGTTGGAACTCCATTTTTCTCTTAGACAAGAGTGATTCCCATTTTCTGAGTGTCGGGGAAGAAAGAGCCTGATGGATGTTGCAGTATTATTCAAAGCAAGCTAATGATAGGCGCTGATTCCAGACCATGGATTACCCAATTCCCAAAGCTCACTGATGTTATAAGGATGATGCTGGTACAGAACAATCTGAATGGACAGTCATGTATTGCTTTCATGAAACCTGAAACATAATTCCATTTTAAAATTATTTTTAATTGTTTTATGTACATAAAATGCCACCACTCCTTTGTCCATTCTTAATTGCTGTAGATTTGTGGAGCCTGAGACAGTGCCCCAAAGACTAGCAACTTTTTAACTAAGCTATTATTTGACTGCCTTATGGACACGATCACTGTGAAATTAAACGGTGCCTGGTTCAGACACTAATGCTCTACTTTGCCTAGAATTCTGGCATTTAACTGTTCTAGGGATGACTTTATGTTAAAACATACTCACAGAGAGACAAACTTACACACACACACATTCTCTCTTACATATACTCACACATACTCTCTCACACACATACTCTTTCAAACATACTCTCTCCCACATACACATGCTCACACATACACTCTCACACAGATGCATTCACACACCCTAATACATATACTCACAGGACCTCTCTCTCTCTTTCTCCCTCTCTCTATTTCTTACACACACACACATACATGCTCAAACACCCATGGTGCTCATGAGATGGCTTAGCAAAGTATTCACTTCAAAGCCTGATGTCTAAAATGACAGGACCCACATGATGAAAGGCGAGAATAGATTCTCACAGTTGTCCTCTGGCATCCACATGTGTGCTATGGCACATTTGTGCACACATGGACTTAAACAAATAAGTGATTTAATGAATAAATAAATCAACACATTAACACTTGTTAAGAAGAGATCATTTCAATGTTACAACATCAAAGCAACACAGGCTTCGGGTTGTCTTACTGTTTTACCTTGGTTTTATTTACAAAAAAACTCTATGTGCCTGTGTGTGTGTGTGTGTGTGTGTGTGTAGATGAACTTCCCTGTGCCTGTCCACACTGAAGTCAGAAGTCCATGTCCTCTCCCACTTTCACTTTAGGGTTTGAGACAGAGTCTCCCCTTGAACTTGGAGCTCTCTGTTTTAGGATGACTGACTGGTCAGTGATCTTCCATGACCCACTTAACTCCCACAGCCTAGAGTTGCTGGGAACCTGGACTTGTGCCTTCATGGTTGCACACATAGCACTGAGCTGTCCCTCTAGTCCCAAACCGAAGATTTTTATGAAAGAATTTTTAGATTATACCCACAGACATGCCCACAGGCCAACCTAATATAGATAAGCACTTACTGAGATCCCCGTTCTCAGGGGATTATAGATTGTGTCATGTTGGCAACTAAAACTAACCGTCACACTGTCCATTTTTGAGTTTGCCCTCAAGTGACCAGTTTTTTGTTTGCCACTGGGTCATGTGACTTGTCCATTCAGAATGTTCTGTTTGATTTCAGGGAACGTGCAGGGAAGTCCTGCCCAGAGTTCATGTCAGTATCATTTTCTTCTGACGCTTCCTTCATGTTTACCTTTGTCTGCTCTCTTTAGGCAAAGAGACCCAGTCTACAGTTCTGGGACTGATGGGCTAACCTTATGTGGACTCAGAGTCACAGCAAGTCTCTCCAATTGGTTTGAGGAGCACATGATGCTTTGTGTTCGATTACAATGGCCTACGTGCTGGAGGCCTAGGGAGAGATGAATAGGTGTGCAAAGGACTAAGACACATTGTTCTGGGCACACCACCCTGTGTGAAAGTGTGTTTACTTTTGGAATATGTAATATAATTTTTTTCTGTTGAGGCACACACATCAGAACCTGATAATACTACAAGCCTTTATATATCTCTTGTCCAAGACTAACCAAATCAGAATGCAGCAGGAACACCATAAGCTGAAAATCTGCTGTGCCAACCATTTTGGTCATTTTTAGCCCAGTGGAGGGAACTGTTCTAACATGACAGGATCGGGACCTAGAATCACATTTCTCCTCCTCCATACCTTATGCAAACCAAGGGAACTGGGTCTATTTCTGATTTGCTTAACAAGGGACTAATCTTATTTCAAATGAAGATAGAAAATTTTTTCCTTCTGCCTGGATTTGAGCACCATTTCCAAGTGAAGTGTCCTCAGGGCTGTGACTTTCCTGCGTTGTGTTTTAGCCAAGTGCATTTTATGCTTCAACATTCCCTGTCCCTGTCTCTCTGGATAGAAATGATTTCTAGAAAGATTTTAACAAGTCTCAGTGTATGATGTCCATGCTCACTCTAGCTCATGAGCAGGCACAGTTTCAGAGACAGCCAAGGCTCAGAACTTTGGCAATCTTGTCTCCTCTAGGCAGAGAAAGTCACTGCATGTTGTGAGAGAAATGGTTTCTTTAAGGGAATAGAAACAAGTACAGTAATAAAGAAAGTGTGTTGCCTCCTTCTCCCCCTGGAAGGGAAGAAGAGTGTCTAATGAACACTCAGTGGTATAGATATAGGAAAATAGGGTAGGAGAGGAATAAAGAGACTGCCTTCTTTGAAGTTACTTCAGATTTTATAATACAATTTTTCCAAAAAGAGGACATGATTTGTTCGGACTATTTTAAGTGAAATGGGGAGGGAAAAAGAAGTTTGATGCAATATATATATATATATATAAAGTTTATTTTTAATTTTTGAGGCTTTTGGGTAATTTTTTTTCTGTACCATATTAAGGGTTTGATCTGAGATAAAAAAGACCCAAATTGCTTTCCTTTCAGGCTCACCTTTAATGTGTGTCAACTCTTATTAGATTTGAACTCTCAGGAACGACAAGCTTCCTGCTCTCTCATCATCCCCATATCTCGGCATGTAATAATTACTCAGGGATGCTGTCCTACAAATCTGGGTTCCTAGAAGTGATTACTGGATTACTGTCATCTTAAAAAATGAAATTCTAAGCAAGAGGCCTTATTTTTAGAGAAGGGAAAAAAAATCACTTCTCTATGAAGCCATAATGGGGGCAGAGGTGTGGACAGAAAATAATCCTAAATGCATTATGGATAGGTTAGGCTGTAATAAATGCAGGGAGGCTTCTTATTCCAAGAAACAGTGGGAAGTCCATCACAGATCAAAGCCTTGTAATAACAAACCACATTAATAAAGTCACAGGGATCATAGGAGGATGTAGGCTCATACAGGCGCGCCACTCAGCCAGCTAGTTCTGGCATTCCACCATCACCAAGAGGAAAAGTCCAAAAATATGCTTGTGTCTTTACCAGACCCAGTATCTAGGCCAAACTGGGAAATCTCTCTGGAGCTGTGGAAGCAACATGAATGATTTGTGCTATTATTACCTTTTATGGGGTGGGAGTGGGGTCTCAGTAACTAGATTCTCATGGACAGATCTGAATACTCTTTGGAGATAAGACAGTGAACATGATGCCTGTGGTCCACCATGGCTGCATGGCTGACTACCCATGCAGATAACATGTGCTGGGTTAATTTTTCTGGGAAGAGTTTGGTGACCTCATTTGCTGCCATTTTAGGGCACTATGATAGAAGAATGAGCAATGTTGCCTTCCCTGGAACTTTGTTGAGTTTTACCCCATTCCTTCTTCTCTGTTTGTAAACCAACTCCTCCACCAGACTCATCAGTGGGCATTTCCCTGAAGCAACTGATAACTGGTATAGGAGGCCCAGCTTACTGTTGGTGGTGCTATCCCCAGGCTAAAGGGCTTAGCCTATGTAAGAAAGGTAGCAGAGCAAGCCGGTAAGCAACATTCTTCCATTGTCTCTTGTAAAAGTGTCTTTTATTTGCCTGACTTAATTGTCTCCTAGGCTTACCGCCTCTGTCTGTAACCTGGGCCTGGTCATGGAAGCTTCTAGCCTCCAGACAATCTAATCTATGCCTACGATGTTCTGAGATTTATGGCTGAATAAGCTCATCCTTTCTAGCTCTTTCTTAACTCTGGCTGGCTGGGTTAACTCAGGTGTTCTGGCTCAAACTCTTCCCTAAGATGACTGATTCAAACTGGCTTTCCCTCACTTCTGACTGAATTGTTCTGCTTGGCCTCAAAATAACTCTAGCAACCTGTTCTAATATTCTGGCTCCTTCTCATTCTCTGGTTCATTCTGTCTCTACCATGTTCTCTCTTCAACTTGTCTTTGTACAACTGTCCTGGGAAAACTGCCTCCTCTCCCTCCCCATGCACTGCTCCTCCTTAAGTTGTCTCTTTCCCCTCCTGTTCTCGCGAGAGTTGGGCAGATCGTATTCTATCAAATCTTTCTCTCATTTGTCACTTTGTCTGCCTCTCGATTAAACATCACTTTCAAACATGGGTGCTTCCTTCTACAAACTAACATTCCCTTCATTGTTTGGGATTAAAGTGTGTACTACGGGCATGTCTGTATTCCTGCCAGAGTGGCCATGATGCTGGATTGAAATCTCTCTAGAGCCTCTATTTCAGTTCCTGTCTCCAGGTTTCTGACTTGGGTTCTTGCTCTGGCTTTCCTCCACGAAGTACAATAAGCTATAAGCTAATAAATTCTCTTTCTAAGTTGCTTTTAAGCATGGTATTTACTGCAGTGACAAGAAAGCAAACTAGGATGCCCACAGAGAGGCTGCCTCGACTTACCAATTCTGTAGTAGGTAATCTAGTCCCCCCCACTTTGTTTTATGTCCACACCTTTACATACGCACAAACACACACATTCTATTTTTAATATACTTTATTTATTCTTTGATAACTTTATGCATGCATACAATGTATTTTGATTGCTCCCACCCCAACTCCCATTTCCTGCTGCCCTATTCCCCTGGCATTCCAGAACAACCCCTCTTCCCCCTTCATGTCTATTTTGTTTTATAATTGGATGAATTCAATTCTTGCTGTCTACCAGAATGTCAGTTTGTTGACTCAAGCCTGTGCAAGCAACCCAGCTGCAGTGAGCTCATGAACACAACAGCCAGAGCACACTCAGAAGACAACCTCCCTGGGTACCCATCCGCAACCCCCAGCTCCTCCGTTCTTTCTGACCCCACTCTCACTCATGTTTCCTCAGCCTGAGGAGGGAGAATTCTCTTTACTTTAAGAGGGTGGTTCCTCTTGCTAAGAGATTTACTGTATTTATTTGGTTATTGGTGAATATCCAGTGTCTTCTCCTACAGATGCACAAACTCCATGTAGCAAATGTCCATTTTATTGGTGAGAACATGCACGGCTAAGGCAGAGCGGGTCCTCTGTGACTAAGACATACATGCCAGCATGGGCTCCAAAGCTACAGAAATGAGGAAACACTAGCATCTTCACGTTAATGTTTCTGCATGCACCTTTTCCTTATAAATGCCATTTCCCAGCCTGAGATGCTCTCCTCTGTCTGTGGACAGGGCCATCTGTTACTTTGCAGTTGTGACTGTTTCTGCAGATGGGTGTTAAATTACAGACACGACCAAGAGGCCAGAGCGGCACTTGTCACCAGCCTTTGCCAATGTCCTTTTGAATGTTCGTTTTGACACCGGACCAGTTATTCAGCAGACGCACCCCACATAAATCACATTAATTGCCAAGGCACTTTTGTCACTGTATGGGCTTCTTCCAGCATTGGAGAATCCTGGATTGTCTGTGAGGCCCAGCTATCCCGCAGATAAGCAGTCAAGAGGGCAGAAGAGGGCTTGTGAAAGGGACCCTGTGTGTGCATACAATAGGACATGAGTTCTTGCCACATGGATGCAGTTACAGAAAACTCATGTGACTTTTCCCCCAACACCAAGGTGCTTACTCAGACACAGCACAGATCTGTGTACGGCTGCTTCTCGCCACTAATCAGTTAACTGGAGGAATCTGTGTAAGTGTAGTTCCTACTTTTGATCCCTTTGTATCCTGGTGACAAAAAAGACACCAGGCTAAACAGAGAGTAGTTTTTCCATCTGTGTTTGTTTTTTGATTCTTTATTAATTACACTTCATTCACTTTGTATTCGCCCTGTGGTTCCTTCCCTACTCCTGTCCCAATCCCTCCCTTCCTCCCCTCTCTGCACTCATGCCCCTCCCCAAGTCCACTGATAGGGGAGGTCTTCCTTCCTTCTGATCCTAGTCTATTAGGTCTCATCAGGACTGGCTGCATTGTCTTTTTCTGTGGTCTGGTAAGGGTGCTCCCCCCCTCAGGGGGAAGTGATTAAAGAGCAGGCCAATCAGTTCATATCAGAGACAGTCCCTGTTCCTATTACAATGGAACCCACTTGGACACTGAACTGCCATGGGCTACATCTGTGCAGGGGTCCTAGGTTATCTCCATGCATGGTCCTTGGTTGGAGTATCAGTCTCAGGAAAGACCCCTGTGCTCAGATTTTTTGGTTCTGTTGCTCTCTTTGTGGGGTTCCTGTCCTCTCCAGATCTTACTATTTCCCACTTCTTTCATAAGATTCCCTGCACTCTGCCCAAAGGTTGGCCATAAGCCTCAGCATCTGCTTTGATAGTCTGCAGGGCAGGGCCTTTCAGAGGTCTTCTGTGAAAGGCTCCTGACTTGTTCCCTCTTTTCTCCTTCTGATGTCCATCCTCTTTGCCTTTCTGGATAGGGACTGAGCATTTTAGCAAGAGTCCTCCCTCTTGATTAGTTTCTTTAGGTATACATATTTTAGTGGGATTATCCTATATTATATGTCTATATGAGTGAGTATATACTGTGTGTGTCTTCAATCTTCTGGGATAGCTCACTCAGGATGATCTTTTCCAGTTCCCACCATTTACCTGCAAATTTCATGATATCCTTGGGGCTTTTTTTGTTTGTTTGTTTGTTTGTTTGTTTTTGTTTTTGTTGCTGAGTAATATTCCATTGTATCAAAACCATTCAATGGAAAAAAGATAGCATCTTCAACAAATGGTGCTGGTCTAACTGGATGTCTACATGTAGAAAAATGCATACTCATTATCCTGCACAAAACTAAAGTCCAAGTGGATCAAAGACTTCAATATAAAACCAGACACACTAAACTGCTTAGAAGAAAAAGTGGGGAAGAGCATTGAACTCATTGGCACAGGAGACAACTTTCTGAACAAAACACCAACAGCCCAGGCTCTAAGAGCAACAATCAATAAATGGGACCTCATGAAACTGAAAAGCTTCTGTAAAGCAAAGGACACGGTCGTCAGAACAAAACGACTGCCTACAGATTGGGAAAAGAATCTTCACCAACCCTATATCTGACAGAGGACTAATATCCAGTATAAATAAAGAACTCAAGAAGTTAAACAGCAACAAATCAAGTAATCCAATTAAAAAATGGAGTACAGAGCTAAACAGAGAATTCTCAATAAAGGAATATCGAATGTCAGAGAAACACTTAAAAGCAATATTCAATGTCATTAGTCATCAGAGAAATGCAAGTCAAAACGACCCTAAGATTTCACCTTACACCTATCAGAATGGCTAAGATAAAAAACTCAAGTGACGACACATGCTGGAGAGATTGTGGAGAAAGGGGAACCCTCCTCCACTGCTGGTGGGAATGTAAACTTGTACAACCACTCTGGAAATCAATCTGGCGCTTCCTCAGACAACTAGGAATAGTGCTTCCTCAAGACCCAGCTATACAACTCCTAGGCATATACTCAAAAGAGGTTCAAGTACACAATAAGGACATTAGCTCAACCATGTTTGTAGCGACTTTATTTGTAATAGCCAGAACCTGGAAACAACCCAAATGTTCCTCAATGGATGAATGGATCCTGAAATTGTGGTACATCTACACAATGTTTGTTTTATTTTTGGGTTTGTCATCATGTTGATTATAAGGAAGGGTATCAGAAAATTTTTATAGCTGATGAATATTTTTTAACATAGAGTTATACTTCAAACACTACATGCATTGGTGGATGTCTTTGTAGTCAGAGGGCAGTGTGTTTAATTCGTGTGGCTTTTGATGTTCCAATTTAGACCTACCTGTCCCCAGTGTTCCTGACTTTACCATTCCCTCTTCCATGTCAGAGTGGGCACATGGGTAAGGCAGACCACAGGCGATTGGTCTCGGGAATAGGCAATGAATCCTGATAAATAAACTTCAAGACTTCTTGGGATTCGCTAGTGGAAACAGCAAGAAAGAAGCCAAAATTCCTGGATACACTGAAGCCATCCTATGTAAGAGTATAAGTGGAGTGCCCATAGCCAGGTGGAAGGCAGCATGTGCCTCAGTGGAAGGCAGAGGAGGAGAGAGGGGATCCAAGTAGGGCGAGGGCTGGTGAGCAGACCTGAATCCTAAAGCTAGCTGTGCCAAGGGGCAGGCATGCTCCCAATCTTTTCCACCTTTTCCTAGAGGTAGACTCACAAGGCCCAAGTGTGTTATCTAATGTTTCAAAGTCTTTCAAAGTTTAGTCTTGACATTCATCTAGTCTTTGGGTCTTCATCCAAAACCTCAAAGACTTAAGCTTCATTACAAATTATGTATGAACAATTTGTGAATGCCTTATAAGCCAATCTTTTTTTCATTTTAAAAACATTTTATTTGTTATTTATTACAATTTATTCATTTTGAATCCTGCTGTAGCGCCCTCTCTCTTCTCCTCACAGTCCCACCCTCCCTCCCTGTTCTCCTTTATGCCCCTCCCCTAGTCCACTGATAGGGGAGGTCCTCCTCCCCTTCTATCTGACCCTAGCTCAGATGTAGCCCATGGCAGCTCAGTCTCCATGTGGGTTCCCTAATGAGGGGAGCAGGGGCGGTCTCTGACATGGATTCAGTGGATAGCTCTTTCATCACCTCTACCTGGAGTAGAGGAGGACAGGATGCAGCCTTGCCAGGCCACGGAGGAAGACAATGCCGTCAGTCCTTATGAGACCTCATAGACCAATCTTAAAGATAAGTCACATAAGATGAATCCCATTGATCAGCTCAGTTTGGACCACCTTTTTCAAAAGCAAGTTCAAACCCCAAAGAGCCAAAAAAAAAACATAAATAAAAAAAAAACCAAAACAAACAAATAACACTCCATACCTACAATTTCTTCCAGGCCTACCTTGGGAGAGAAGAGGTGGGTCACCACATAATCTATTCCATTTCAATTTCAAAAGATATTGCCACTGATCAAAGGACACTGTGAGCAGTGCATTTCCATAAAATGAATTCTGACAACGTTCCTTCAAATGTGTGTCTTACTTTAACTTTCCATTTGGAGGAGGAAATGGAGGTTGCCAGGAAAGATAAATAAAAGTGATATGGTGATGCTGGAGGCTGCCACTTGGTCTGATTTATAGAATTTCAGTAGTTTTCTAAACCTGGGAGTTTTAATCCAGATGGCAGACCACTGCCTCGGAGCCCAGGGCATCTCTGAACACACATTTCCATTTCCCCAGGATAATGGAAGTCATAAAGAAATGCCCTCTTTGGCCACCACCAGTTCAATTTCAGGAAGGTCAAGCTTGGGAACATTATTGTTTGAGAATAATTTATCTGTGAAACTGGAGTGCATAAAGTGCTCTTACATAGGTTTCTCGGACTTCCACATGCTATGTTCCTCAGATCACCAGGGAAGCAGGGTTAGTAAATCACCTTTTCACTCGTGTTGTTGTATAGGCATTGAGGTCTGCTGACCTTAAAAAGGAAAGTGAGAGCACTTAAAATTAGTGGCATATCCATATTTAAGCATTTACATCTAGGGACATAGCTTTGTTGAGTTTCGTTCCCAACTCTGAAGAAGGTGGAAGGGTCAGATGTTCAAGGTAGGCTGCAGAGGCACAGAGATTTTGAGGCCAGCCTGGGCTACTTGCGGCCCTGATTCAGTAGCAACTGTAGCATATCTTTTTATTTCACTCACATGCACAGCTGTATGTACACACACACACACACACACACACACACACACACACACACATGCACACACACTTATATGCTCATGTCCACCCCTCAAACACACTAAACAGTATGTGGGGTTTCCTGAGGGACACTGTTGGTAAGCAGTATCTTAGGGTTTCATTGCTGTAAAGAGACATCACAACCAAGGCAACTCTTATAAAGGACAACATTTAATTGGGACTGGCTTACATTTTAGATGTTTAGTCCATTATCATCATGGCGGGGAGCATGGCATCATGCAGGCAGACATGGTGTTGGTGGAGCCGAGAGTTCTACATCTTGATCCACAGGCAGCCCGAAAGAGGTTGTTCCACACAGTGCAGGGCTTGAGGTGTAGGAGACCTCAAAACCCTCCCCCCTGCTGGCAAGCTTCCTCCAACAAGGCCAAGACTTATAATAGTGCTACTCCCCATGGTCCAAGCATTCCACCACAGTCAGTTATCACATGCCACATTCAGAAGCCTACACAAACCTGTCTGGATAATATAAACACACTGATATGAGATCCGGCTCACAGGTGACTGCTCCCACTAAGGACAGAACTATAATCATAAATCGAATATAAATGTGCAGTGAACCTGATGTAATTTTAATTTTTCAACAGTTTACTCCTGACTCTGTATTGATGACAGAGATTATTCATGGCTATCCTAACAAATGCTAAGCATTAGTTGTATAGCATAGAATCTATACTGTTTAAGTCAATTTATTGACTTTCAATAACCAGCCCTTTGACACATGTTTACTTGTTTTTTTCTGTTTTTTTTTTTTTTTTTTAAATCATAGTTTCTGATCTCAGAGGTAAGACCCAGAAGTATGAAGAACTTATTACAATGACCCCAAACCTTAACTTCTGGAAGTGACAAGTTCTAACTGGCTCCAACTGAAACTCAGGAGTCATCTGTTTACTGGATTAATTGATACTTTGTTTATTTAAAGCTAGACTTGATGCAGGAGCAATAATAAAAAGAACACATACTTTCTGGAATGCATTGCCAATGTCACTCTTTTCTTTTCCTATAACCCCATATGTATCCATTATCTAACAAAGTATGAGGAATGAGTCTAGGATGCAGCTGCTTGCCACAGTGAACACTGGAGATCACATGGCCTCTCTGCAAGAGGAATTGTGGAAGAACTCAACTGGCTGCCTCAGTTTCCTGGTGTCACATGAGGCGGCATTCCAGGTGTTGGCTGTGAATACAGAATTCTGGAGGTTCAACTGGATGAGGACAAGTCACTGAGTTCATACAACGTGTGGATTTTGATAGTTGTCAATTTCTCTTGTGTATTACCTAGAGTCAACTGTCTCTAGCCATGCAACATTGAAACTGAGTTCAACCAGGGTGAGGACTCAGAGAGAAATAACAAGCTGGATGTCACGTTCTACCTATGGCTTCATCTCTGAAGTGACATCCCACACACACAAGGGGTTTGCCTAAAAGTGTTTTTGCATATGTGGATCACTGAACCTTTTCAGAGGCTTATTCCGTGGCTGTGTCTACTGGATAAAATAGGATGGCTGGATCAGAGCACCAGATGTGAGTTTTATTTGTTAGCTACACGAAGTGGTCATTTCTTAACATTTTCCAACTTCACTTCGCTTATTGATTAAAAATGGATGCACTCATCTATTTCTCCTACTTCTTGTAGTACAAGTAACTCATGAAGGGACCCTTGAATAGACCCCGACACAAAAGTCTCTCCCCGATCCACTCAGCACCATGATTCTTCCCTTCTGCCTCCCATTCGGAGGACCATGCATGTTTGGAGTTTTCATCCACCCTCTGCTACCACTCATTTGCAGGTACAACAACAAATTCACAACTCTAAGATGCAGCATGCCTAATTGTTAAATTGGGAAAGCAGATATGACAGAATGCGTTCACAGATTAAATAAGTATAAAATGTGTCAGTCATCTGCTTACCAAATGATAAGTGATAACTTGTAGAAACTTATATTTACAGTAAAATAATTATTCTGTGGAATTCAATTATTAAGTAATCACTGTTATGCTAAGTATGGAACCTAGAAAACACTGCAAACCTTCTTCAGTCCCAGTCTATTCTATCTTCCTGTAAAGTGCTTGTTCGATAAACATTCTCTATATCACAAAAAGCTAAACACAGCAAACAAACAATAAGAGAGAATCAATCAAGCACTACCAACCAAAAGGAGGTTGACTTTGGGGGAAACGACCAGGAGATACAGACCTGAGCCAGAAGCTGTATGCACATTGGATAAGCCAAGAAATGCAAAGTTGAGAAAAATGTTCCTGTTTCGCAGGAAAGTGCTAAGAGAACAGAGAAAGGAAATGCTGTGTGCTAAATGGGATCGTATATCTTCCCAGAGGAATGTTTCCCGTGGGATGGTGAGAGGACATACTGAGAGAGACCAGGGTGACACTGAAATTAATCTTAACTTGGAATATATCTATGAAGCAAAGCACAAGACAACAGCATGCACCATCTCTGTCATGTGGGCATTGTAATTCTACCTAAAGGCTGTGAGGGGATGATTTAGAAGAAAAAAAGAAAAAATTGTAAATTGTGGTCCTGGTTTCTTATTTATTATTTCTCTCTCCATTTCTTGAACTCTCAACTTTCTGCCCCTCCCCATCTGAACTTCTACCTACAAAAAAACCACACTTGTCCTAGAGAAAATACTGATAAATTCACATTCATCTTTGGAAACAATTTTCCTCCTTGTATTACCCTGTCAGGTTTGTCTGAGATCAAAACAAGACCTTGTGGTGCTCTGAAAATGAACTTGGTTAAGCTGTGTTGTTTCAACCCTGCTCCTATAATGATCTCTGGGAAACTGGAGAGGCGAGGCATGGGCTGGAATTTTAAAGACTGTATGTCCTTGACCACATCTGTCTTGGCCCTGACTTGGAGAGCACGGTGAGAGTCACCTTTTGATTACCCAAATATTTATGTTCCCTTATCCTCAGCGGGGCTGAGCTGTTGAAAATGAGTCTCAGGAGGAAAGAGAGACAGGTGATGTGTATTTCTGTAAGCCACACCAGGGAACTGCTCTCAAACAGAAAAATACCCATTCTTGTTGATATCCCAGACAGTTTGTAAGCATAACACATCTCTGTAGTGTTCCAAACGATTCCGGGAACACTGGTGCCGCCATGAGCCACCACAATTTATCGTACTGCTGTCTCTTAGTAAGTTTTCATTAGTATAAATGTTTCTTTTTTCTTTTCTTAAAAGACATTTGAATTAAAAATTATTATTTTGTACGTAAGGGGTGTGGCATGCTACACGGTGAACATGTGGGAGTCAGAGGACAAGTTACTGGAGGCAGTTTTCTACTTAGAGCAGGTGGGTCCCAGGAATGGAACTTACGCCATCAGGCTTGCTAGCCAGCACCTTTACCTGCTGAGTCATCTCACCATCTCAACTCTCTCTGCATGGATCTTCTGAGTTGAATCAAGAATGTAACTGCCAACTTAGTCCCAGCAACCTTGGGTATGAAATCCAATCAGTGTGGAGTTTTGCTGTTCCTTATTGTTGAAAACCATGACCTGTGTTGTGTGTCATCAAGAAACACTTCCAAAAATTTGTTTTGAAGACCAGGGTCCAATGGCAGAATTGAAATTTCCTGATGGAAAAATAACTAGGGAATGATGAGAGGGCTCCCTTGGGTAATCAAGTTTGCCACCAAGCCTGACTACCCAGAACCTACTTGCTACAAAGAGAAAAGTGATTTCTCCAAGTTTTCCTTTGACCCCTAACTCTCAATCTCCACACGAATGAATGAATGAATAAGTATGTTCTATTTTTATTTAGCACTTAAAACTGTATTATATTTGATATGCATTTCAATACAGATTTATACATTTCTACCATTTTCTGTAATAGTGGTTTTTTTTATACTACAGTCTTAACTTTTATAGACTTCCTTTTCCATCTTGCTTTTGAAAACATTTCCCCCAAATGTGATGATATTTTTGTTACTATTTCTAAATCATTTTTCTCTCTTCTTTTCCATATCTTACTCATCTTTTAGTAACATATTTGCTCCAGAATGAATGAGGGCATTTGTGGTGGTTGAGCTGTGGCCACACCTCTACAAAATATCATTGCTCAGGGCATGGCTTCACAATTACGTGTTACTGTTTCATATTGAGAATCTTTGGGGTAATTTAATGTCTAGTTAACTTAGACATTCCTTTAATGAAAACTTGTTTGCAGTAAAAGTTTCAGGGTTTTTTGTTTGTTTGTTTGTTTGTTTGTAGAAAACAAGTATTATTTTACTTTACTTCAGAACCACAGGGCCCTGGTGACAACCACTGCCCTGGATGTTTGGTCCCTGGTGACAGCCTCCATCCTGGGTCTCTGGTCCCTAGTGACAGCCTCTGTTCTGGGTCTTTGGTCCCTGGTGACAGTCTCCGTCCTGGGTCTTTGGTTCCTGCTGAGCTTTTGCTGTTCTGGGTCTTTGAAGGTTGGTTCTGTGGGGGAATCCTTGCCAGCACTTCTTTCTCTGTTCTGGACGCACTTTTCTGCAGTGGCTGCCCCTCAGTGGCTGCATCTCCAGGCTGCTTCCTGTCTCTTGTCATTTATTTTACGGTCTCTGTCTTTCATCAATTCCACCACAGAACATTAGGTCTCACAATAGTTCTCCATAGTAACTTCCATCCCTCTGTTCTGACAGGTCTCTCAGTGGCCCTGCATGAAAGGCTCCTTTCTCCTCATCTCCTCACCCCCACCCCCTTTCCTAACTTCCACTTCTGGCCAGCATTTGGGGTAAATCAGGTGTCCCTACTCACTAATCACTATTTGTTCTCAAATGTCTTATCTGGTATGGAACTAGCTACTTATCTTTTTTTTAAAATTACAACTATTTTTAAAATAACTGTGTGCTTTCTTCTTTGTAGCTAGGACGTCTCTTTGTGAAGTCTTTTGTCTATGCTATTCTGTGCCTTTAGACCTTTTCCGGCAAATAGTTATTTTTATTTCGTATTAAATAATTCCTTTATGACAAGTTCTTGGAACCGGATTCTTCTGTTTACTATGCATAATGACATTTTCTCTTGAGCTTTGTTTCCTTCTATATTTCATACTCTTTGATTCTAAACTCATACATATTTGATCTTAAACTGGAAAGTTTGAGCTTAAATCAAGGATGGGTTTTTGATATTTTTTTTTTCCACATAAGGGCTTACATTTGTTCTTAATTCAAAAGGGCAGCCTTGAGCCAATGAGATGGCCTAGCAGGTGAAGGCAGGGTGATTACAGTCAAGCTGCACTGCCTGAGTTCAAACCCCAGATCTATAGGGTGGAAGGAGAACCAGCTCTCCGGTGTTCAAATGCACACCAGACACACATAAGACTGGAGGTTTTACTCAGCTGCACCATTCAAAACCAACCCAACCAAACGAACTCAGAAAGCTTGCTTGGCTTGGTTTTGGAGTTTTATGTAAATTTCAATATTTCACTATAGTCAAATGCCTTAGGATCCCAAGAATCGCAGGCATATTCAGTTGTTTTTCTTCTGCCTTTTGACTACTCCTTGTGACTTTTCTGATTTCCACCTATGGTTTTTTTTTTTCTGTAGAAGCATTTATCCCTACAAGGCTATGGGGGCTCCACAACTGTGTCAGTCATCGTTGTTTGTCCCATCATCAGTTTCATGATGTGAAAATGGAAAGAGATCCCAGAGGCAGAACAGAAATGAATGTAAAGCTCATTGCACAGACAAAGAATGATATTAATATGCCAAAGGAATGTCCCTCCTGGGAATGGGAGGATTCTTTTCCTCTTTCTTTCTTTCTTTCTTTCTTTCTTTCTTTCTTTCTTTCTTTCTTTCGTTCGTTCGTTCGTTCGTTCGTTCGTTCTTTCTTTCTTTCTTTCTTTCTCTCTCTCTCTCTCTCTCTCTCTCCTTCTCTCTCTCTCTCTCTCTTTCTTTCTTTCTTTCTTTTTATATATTACAATGTTTTCACTTTGTATCCCAGCTATAGCCACCTCCCTCATCCCCTCCTAATCCCACCCTCCCTTCTTCTTCTCTTCCTATGCCCCTCCCCCAGTCCACTGATAGGGGAGGTCCTCCCCCCTTCTATCTGACCCTAGCCTATCAGATCTCATCAGGACTAGTTACATTGTCTTCCTCTGTTGCCTGCTAAGTCTGCCCACAACCTCAGGAGGAGGTGATCAAAGAGCTAGCCCCTGTTCCTCTCCTAGGCAACCCACTTGGATACTGAGCTGCATGGGCTATGTCCAAGCAGGGGTTCTAGGTTATCTCCATGAATGGTCTTTGGTTGGAGTATCAGTCTCAGAAAAGACCCCTGGGTCCAGGTTTTTTGGTTCTGTTGCTCTCTTTGTGGAGCTCCTGTCCCCTCCAGATCTTTCTATCTCCCCTTCTTTCATAAGATTCCCTGTACTCTGACCAAAGTTTGGCTATGAGTCTCAGCATATGCTTCAATATCCTGATGGGTAGAGTCTTTCAGAGGCCCTCTGTGGTAGGCACCTGTCCTGTTCCCTGTTTTCTCCCTCCTCCAATGCCTATCCAGTTTGCCTTTCTGAATGAACATTGAGCATCTTAACCAGGGTCCTCCTTCTTGCTTAGCTTTTTTAGGTGTACAGATTTTATTATGATCATCCTATATTATATGTCTATATCCACTTATAAGTGAATATATACCATGTGTGTCTTTCTGCTTCTGGGATACCTCACATAGGATGATTTTTTTCTAGTTCCTACCATTTGCCTACAAATTTCATGATTTCCTTGTTTTTAATTGTTGAGTAGTATTCCATTTTGTAAATGTACCACAATTTCTATAGGGAATGGGAGTTTTCACTTACAGTCCTAGCTAGTATACAAGGAATAGATATTATGCTTATAGCTAATGATCTCATCCATTGTGGAGATGTGGATGATATAGAGAAGAGAGATCCCCAAGAGCTACTTGCATGCATAAGATTTATACAAACAAACAGTTGGGGCTAATCCACCTCAGCTTTTAAGGCGAATGAAGGGAAGGCTGCCATATGCTTTCTGAGTCAAGGACCTAGAAATCCCATGTTCTTACATTCAGAATAATCTGTTCCACTTGAAATTACAAAGTAAATAACAGCAAGAGGAAAAGCTTGAAAAGATGGGTGGCCAAAGCTATGGAAAATTCAGACCCAAGGCATAATCTTTCAAAGTGGACTTTTAGCATGTCTAGTCTTCATTCACCCTGCCCACCCACCCATCCACTGCTCATGACACAAGGAAAGAAGGAATTCCACAGACATAACACAGGAGACTAGGAAAACAAGGCTGAGAAGCAGAATGGAAGAAGAAAAATATATAAATAAGGATCAGGGGCTGTTTGATTTGATTTCTAACACCTTGTCTAGGGGCTGGCCTATATTCATATAACATATGCTTGCTGAGCAGGTATAAAGCAGATGGTGTTCCATTCCACTGGGGCATCATTGATCTTACTTTACTGTTGTTGTTTTAAGAAATAAACATAACATACAACTTTGTTAAGAGTCTGGGCTTTGGCCCTCAAGCAAACTTTGCTAATACATTGGCTGCAAGAATTAGTGCAAGCAAATTTGTCTGTCTGTGCCTCTAGTTTTTAGAGAGGGCTCCAGCCCTCTCTAAACAGTATCACAAGGACATGCATTCTTTCTGTGGCTTCAACATTTAAGGGAGAAGGTTCCTTTGTCACATCCTGGCATTGTCACCACCTCAGCCCCGGGCTCCACTGTTGCTGGTATATGCCATCCTGTGGAGACCTAGCTTTTCTCTCCTCGCGAATGTAAAATCAGGGATGTGATGTGATTGTGTTTAAATGCATGAAAAGAATCCAGAATGAACTTTCCCGTGAGGAAAGACGTGAAAGAGACACAGACCTGCACCTGGGAAGGCAGCGCCTAATGTCTAACTTCATGACTCTGGTTGGAGCCGCAGGTCATTATGCATGACCTGATCTTAGTCAGCTGCTGAACCTCGTTTTGTTCATGACGATGTAAAGAGCTGAGTTTACTAAATGGATTTTTTTTTATACCAGACCATGGTGGATGAAAGGCGAGATCTGAGCATGCTGATAAGAAAAAAAATTCATTTTCAAAGCTTTATGTTTTTGTGTGTGTATGTGTGAGAGAGACTATATATGTATGTATCTACATATGTGTATGTATATGCATGTATATGTGTGTATATGTGTATGTGCACTGTGTATGTGTGTATATATGTATATGCATGTGTATGTGTGCGTATGTGTGTGCATATGTGTGTATAAAGCATGTGTATATGTGTTCATATATGTGCATGTAGATGTGTGTGTGTGTGTGTGTGTGTGTGTGTGTGTGTGTGTGCGTTTATTACTGCACATGTGCAGGCACCCTTGGATGCTGGAAGTGATTGACAGAATTCCTGGAGCTTGAATTACAGGTGATCCTGATCCTCTTGATGTGGTTCCTGTCAAAGAGCAGGAAACAACTGAACACTGAGCCATCTCTCTATCTCCAGAAAAATACTTTCTGAATAAAGGATTCATAGTCTCTGTGTAGATTATTTATTTTTCAGTCTCCAAACTACATCTTCAGTAAAATACCTGTTTCTGGCACCTCGTAGATTTTGTACCTGTTGATCCATTAATGTCCTTTTCTTTCCTGTGGTGCAGCAATAAGGAACAGAATCAGACATTTTTAAATCCCAGCAATTTAGAAGGATAGTAACATTGAGACGATAGTGAACTTGAAGGGAAATCACTCCCTTTGTTGTGCAGAGAAACCCTATGCTGAAAGGAAGTTAAGTTTTGATGCCAAAATATCCACCTTTTCAGCCTGAGATATTAGTATTATAAGGTTTATTTGTTTCACATTAGCTCCAAAGCTCTAAAGGATAAAACCATTTCAAGACATTAAGTAAAATTTTGTTAAAATAATTATGAGGTTTATCAAACCTACCTCTTAGCAGTCACAAAAAATGTGCCATTTCACACTGAATGTCCCATCCTATAGTCAAGACAATTACTAGACTTACGCTCTAGTGGGGAACAGGAGCCGAGTCTCCAGGAAAAAGGAGCAATTCTCAGTGTGGAGCTGGATTCAAACCAGGCCTGTCTACTCTAAATCCCCTTAAAGCCCGTGTTTAGTGTTTCTTCATTTTTCCATTCAAAAACTAGAGGAAAGGGATGACTTTTTCACAAGCAAACAAAAGAGGGGGATTTTTTAAATGAGTGTGGTAAACGGGTTGTCATAAATGTTTGACAGGTTTATAGTATGGCTTTGTGAAAATGAATGTAATTTGAAATGCAATTATAAATTTCTGTGAGTAAAATCACGAAGAGAAATGGAAATTCGGTCCTCTAGAGAAACCCCAGTTGTGCATAACCATGTCATGGGCAAATGCCCATCTGATAAAGAGGTTTTAATTAAACTCTATAATTTATTATCCATTTTACTTCAATGAATTGAAAAGGATATTCTAAGACGCTTTCTTCCTGTGAAACAGGATTGTGTACCATAAATTTGATGCACCCTGCGCTTTCAAGCGAGAAACTGTCCCCACTAATAAAGTTCAGGGAAGACAATAATTAATTTTCATAATCTTTTAACAGTTAGAACATTTGTCCAGATGCTTCCCTCTCTGAAACGTTTGGCCTTGTTTTGGCGTTGAAGGGGAAACTCACAACAACAAATTATCCAAAGGGAAAAGATTTGAATTAATCGTGACCTGGAGAAAGATTCAATGATAGCTGTTCACCATCTATTTCAGACAGCCATACGTGGGTAGTGCTATGTTTGTAAATGCTTTCCATGTATGTATTGTTCACATACTTACACAGATGAAACCATGTATTCATGGGACCAGAGAGAGGAGTCAGCAGGTAAAAGCATATGCTGCTCTTGCAGAAAACTCAAGGTGTGTTCCTAGCACCCCAGATCTTGTGACTTACAACCACCTGTAACTACAGCTCCTGGAGATGCAACACTCTCTTATAGTCTTTGAAGTATCTGTACAAATCCACCCCCCGCCCCACGTAATGTATCCCTGAAATTCAAAATTTAGAAAAATCCTTTTAAAATGTTTATCCATAGGCACTCAGTAAATCCTTATAAAGTTGCCTCAGCTTCAACCATGATTATATTGTTTTTACATTTTTTCTCTAGTTATTAGATTAAACACAAGGCAGCTAAAAGAACAGAAATATAACATGTGAAGTGGCCCTGAAGGAAACAAATAGTGAAATCAATTCTTCTGATTCTTCCTTCTTCTAACCCTCTCTGTAGCAAAAAATTCTGGCAATAATTTGTTGAGATTAATTTCAGGATAAAAGTCTCAGAATGGCATAGCATCAGGTATGTTTTTATAATTCTGTATTTCATTCTTTTTTTTTTTCCTTTTTTTTATTTTTATTTATTTTTTATCAGTTACATTTTATTAACTCTGTATCCCAGCCGTGTCCCGATCCCTCATTCCCTCCCAGTCCCTCCCTCCCTCCCTCCCTCCCTCATCTCCACCGTGCCCCTTTCCAAGTCCCCTGATGGGGGGGACCTCCTCCCCATTCATCTGATCCTGTTTTATCAGGTATCTTCAGGACTGGCTGCAAAGCCCTCCTCTGTGGCCTAACAGGACTGCTCCTCCCTTCGGGGGTGGGGAGACCAAAGAGCCAGTCATCGAGTTCCTGTTAGAAATAGTCCCTGTTCCCCTCACTTTGGGAAACCAATTGGTTACTGAACTACCACAGGCTACATCTGAGTGGAGGTTCTAGGTTATGTCCATACATGGTCCTTGGTTGAATGTCAATCTCAGAAAAGACCCTGTGCCCAGATATATTTGGTCCTTGTGGAGCTCCTATCCTTTCCCCATCAGACTAACTCCCCTTCTTTCTTATGATTCCCTGTACTCTGCCAAAGGTTTGGTCATGAGTCTTTGCTTTGAAAACACTGCTAGTTAGAGTCTTTCAGATGCGCTCAGTAGACTCCTGTCATACGTTCAATGCACATCCCATCTGTCTTTCTAAATGAGGATTGATCATCTTACCCCATGTCCGCTCAATTGATTATCTTTTTTAGGTGTATAGATTTCATTATGTTTATCATATCTTATAGGTCTATATAAGTGAGTATATCCCATGTTTGTCTTTCTCCTTCTGGGATATTTCACTCAGAATGATCTTTTCTAGATCCCACCATTTGCCTGCAAATTTCATGATTTCCTCCTTTTTGATTGCTGAGTAGTATTCCATTGTATAAAAATACCACAATTTCTGTACCCATTCCACCGTTGATGGACATCTGGGTTGTTTCCAGGTTCTGGCTATTACAAATAGAGCTGCTATAAACATGGTTGAGCAAGTGTCCTTTTTGTGTAATTGAACAAACTTTGGGTATATACCTAGCAGTGGTATAGCTGGGTCCGGAGGAAGCACTATTCCTATTTGTCTTAGAAAGCGCCAGATAGCTTTCCAGAGTGGTTGTACCAGTTTACATTCCCACCAGCAGTGGAGGAGGGTTCCCCTTTCTCCACAACCTCTCCAGCATGTGTTATCGCTTGAGTTTTTCATCTTGGCCATTCTGATGGGTGTAAGGTGATATCTCAGGGTCGTTTTGATTTGCATTTCCCTGATGGCTAATGAGGATGAGCATTTCTTTAAGTGTTTTTCTGCCATTCGATATTCCTCTGTCGAGAATTCTCTGTTTAGCTCTGTTCCCCATTTTTTAATTGGATTACTTGGATTGCTGCTTTTCAGCTTCTTTAGTTCTTTGTATATACTGGATATTAGTCCTCTGTCAGATAAAGGGTTAGTGAAGATTCTTTCCCAATCTGTAGGCAGTCGTTTTGTTTTGATGACGGTATCCTTTGCTTTACAGAAACTTTTCAGTTTCATGAGGTCCCATTTATTGATTGTTGCTCTTAGAGCCTGTGCTGTTGGTGTTCTGTTCAGGAAGTTGTCTCCTGTGCCAATGAGTTCTAGGCTGTTCCCCACTTTTTTTTCCAATTGATTTAGGGTATCTGGTTTTATGTTGAGGTCCTTGATCCACTTTGACTTTAGTTTTGTGCAGGGTGATAAATATGGATCTATTTTCATTTTTCTGCATGTAGACATCCAGTTGGTCCAGCACCATTTGTTGAAGATGCTGTCTTTTTTCCATTGAATGGAATTGGCTTCTTTGTCGAATATTGAGTATTCATAGGTGTGTGGATTTATTTCTGGGTCTTCTATGCGGTTCCATTGATCCTCCTTTCTGTTTCTATGCCAGTACCATGCAGTTTTTATTACTGTTGCCCTGTAGTACAGCTTGAGATCAGGAATGGAGATACCTCCAGATGATCTGTTGTTGTACAGGATCGTTTTGGAGATTCTGGGTTTTTTGTTTCTCCATATGAAGCTGAGAATCTTTTTTTCAAGGTCTGTAAAGAATTGAGATGGTATTTTGATGGGAATTGCATTGAATCTGTAGATTGCTTTTGGCAGTATGGCCATTTTCACAATGTTAATCCTACCAATCCATGAGCACGGGAGATCTTTCCATCTTCTGATATCTTCTTCAATTTCTTTCTTCAGAGACTTGAAGTTTTTCTCAAACAGGTCTTTCACTTGCTTGGTTAGAGTCACACCAAGGTACTTTATGTTATTAGTGGCTATTGTGAAGGGTGTTGTTTCCCTAATTTCTTTCTCAGCCTTTTTGTCTTTGGTATATAGGAGGGCTTCTGATTTTTTTGAGTTGATTTTGTATCCTGCCACTTTGCTGAAGGTGTTTATCAGCTGAAGGAGTTCTCTGGTTGAATTTTTGGGGTCGCTCATGTATACTATCATATCATCTGCAAATAGTGACACTTTGACCTCTTCCTTTCCGATTTGTATCCCCTTGATCTCCTTTAGTTGTCTTATTGCTCTGGCTAGGACTTCAAGTACTATGTTGAAGAGATATGGGGACAATGGACAGCCTTGTCTTGTCCCTGATTTCAGTGGAATTGATTTAAGTTTCTCTCCATTGAGTTTGATGTTAGCTATAGGCTTGCTATATATTGCCTTTACTATGTTTAGGTATGTGCCTTGTATCCCTGATCTCTCCAAGACTTTAAACATGAATGGGTGTTGGACTTTGTCAAATGCTTTTTCGGCGTCTAAGGAGATGATCATGTGGTTTTTCTCCTTCAGTTTGTTTATGTAGTGGATTACATTGATGGATTTCCGTATATTGAACCACCCTTGCATGCCTGGGATGAAGCCTACTTGGTCATGGTGGATGATATCTTTGATGTGTTCTTGGATTCGGTTTGCAAGTATTTTATTGAGTATTTTTGCGTCAATGTTCATAAGAGAGATAGGCCTAAAGTTCTCTTTTTTTGTTGGGTCTTTGTGTGGTTTAGGTATTAAGGTGACTGTGGCTTCATAGAATGAGTTTGGTAGTGTTCCTTCTGTTTCTATTTTGTGGAATAGCTTGAGGAGAATTGAAGTTAGCACTTCTTTGAAGGTCTTGTAGAATTCTGCGCTGAAGCCATCTGGTCCAGGGCTTTTTTTGGAGGGGAGACTGTTAATGACTGCTTCGATTTCCTTGGGAGATATAGGGCTATTCAGTCTTTCTACCTGATCTTGACTTAGTTTTGGTAGATGGAATCTTTCAAGAAAATTATCCATTTCATTTAGATTCTCAAATTTTGTGGCATATAGGCTTTTGTAGTATGACCTAATAATTGTTTGGATTTCCTCAATGTCTGTGGTTATGTCCCCATTTTCATTTCTGATTTTGCTGATCTGGATAGTTTCTCTCTGCTTTTTAGTTAGTTTGGCTAAGGGTTTGTCTATCTTGTTGATTTTCTCAAAGAACCAGCTTTTTGTTTCATTGATTCTTTGGATAGTTTTATTTGTTTCTAGTTGATTGATTTCAGCCCTTAGTTTGATTATTTCCAGCCGTCTGCTCCTTTTGGGTGTATCTGCTTCTTTTTGTTCTAGGGTTTTCAGTTGGGCCATTAAGTTGTTTGTATGTGATGTTACGAATTTCTTCTTGCAGGCACTTAGTGCTATAAATTTTCCTCTGAGCACTGCTTTCAGTGTGTCCCATAAATTTGGGTATGTTGTGCCTTCCTTTTCATTGAATTCTAGGAAGTCTTTAATTTCTTTCTTTATTTCTTCCTTAACCCAGCTGTCATTGAGTAGTAAGTTGTTTAGTTTCCATGTGCGTGTCGGCTTTTTGTTGTTTCTGTTGTTGTTGAGGTCGAGCTTTAGTCCATGGTGGTCAGATAGTATACAAGGGATTATTTCAATCCTTTTGTATCTGTTGAGGCTTGCTTTGTGGCCCACTATATGGTCTATTTTGGAAAAGGTTCCATGGGGTGCTGAAAAGAAGGTGTACTCTTTTGAGTTTGGGTGAAATGATCTGTAGACGTCTATTAGGTCCATTTGATTTAGGGATTCTGTGAGTGCTTTTATTTCCCTATTTGGTGTCTGTCTAGTTGATCTGTCCCTTGGTGAGAGTGGAGTGTTGAAGTCTCCCACTATTAAGGTATTAGGATCAATGTATGATTTAAGCTTTAATAATGTTTCATTTACGAATGTCGGTGCTCTTGTATTTGGGGCATAGATATTCAAGATTGTGATGTCCTCTTGGTGGATTTTTCCTTTGATGAGAATATAGTGGCCCTCCTTATCTTTTTTGATTAACTTGGGTTGAAAGTCTATTTTATTAGATATTAGGATGGCTACTCCAGCTTGTTTTCTGGAACCGTTTGCTTGAAAAACAGTTTTCCAGCCCTTTACTCTGAGGTAGTGTTTGTCTTTGTTGCATAGGTGTGTTTCTTGGATGCAACAGAATGTTGGATCCTGTTTCCTTAACCATTCTGTTAGCCTGTGTCTTTTTATTGGTGAGTTGAGTCCATTGATATTGATTGATAATAGTGACCAATGCATGTTAGTTCCTTTTGTAATGGAGTCGATGATCTAACCCTGATTCATTGCTTGTTTTCTTTTGATTTTTGTTGGGACATTATCTGTATGCCCTGTTTTCTTGGGTGAATTTGTTTTCATTGGATTGGAGTTTTCCTTCTAGTATCTTCTGTAGGGATGGTTTGCTGTGTAGATATTGTATAAATTTAGTTTTGTCATGGAATATTTTGTTTTCTCCATCTATGTTGATTGAAAGCTTTGCAGGGTATAGTAGTCTGGGTTGACATTTGTGATCTCTTAGAGTCTCCATGATACTTGCCCAGGCCCTTCTGGCTTTCATAGTTTCTGATGAGAAGTCCGGCGTGATTCTGATAGGTCTACCTTCATATGTTACTTGGCCTTTTTCCCTTGCTGCTTTTAATATCTTTTCTTTGTTCTGTAGATTTAGTGTTTTGACTATGATGTGACGTGATGTGTTTCTTTTCTGGTCTAGTCTATTTGGAGTTCTGTAGGCCTCTTGTATATTTATGGACATCTCTTTCTTTAAGTTGGGAAAATTTTCTTCTATGATTTTCTTGAAAATATTTTCTGGACCTTGGAGTCTGGAGTCTTCTTTTTCGTGAATTCCTATTATTCTTAGATTTTGTCTTTTCATAGCATCCTTGATTTCTTGGATATTTTGTGATTGGAACTTTTCTGATTTTACTTTTTCTTTGAGAGAAGTATCCATTTCTGCAAGTGTGTCTTCAGCTCCAGAGATTCTCTCTTCCATCTCTTGTATTCTGTTGGTGATGCTTACTTTTGTGGTTCCTGATCTTTTCTCCAAGTTCTCCAGCTCAAGGGTTTTCTCATTTTGTGTTTTCTTTATTGATTCTAATTCTGTTTTCATGCCTTGCACCATTTCTTTCATGTGTTTGAATTTGGATTCCTGTCTCTCTACGATGGCTTCTATTTCTTTTTTCATTTCCTTCTTATATGCCACTAATTTTTCCTCTACTTGTGTATCTATTTGTTTGGCTATGTTTGCCTGTGTTTCTTTAAGGATATTGTCTATTTCTTCTTTCTTTGCCTCCAATTGACTGGCCATCTCTTTGAAAGACTTGTTCATTTCCTCCTTATGAGCCTCAAATAATTGGGCAAGCATGGCTTTAAAATCATTTTCCTGTGCTTCTGCTGAATTGGTGTATCCATTGATTTTGGGGTTTGCTGGTGAAGTCATGATGTCCTGATTTATGTCGGAAGTGTTCTTTCGCCTACCTCTGGCCATTGGCTTATCTGAAACCTTCCCTGTTTGTTTTTGGATTCTGCAGATCAGACTGGTGCTGTCTCTCTCTGGTGTCTGGAGAGTTCTTCAGGAAGCTGAGCACTCTCAGCGTGTGCTGAGGACTAGCTGTACCTGTGGGAGGAAAGTACGCAGGCGCAAACGGGGCAAATGCAAGCGTGTGTGTGTGCGCGCGCGCGTGTGTGTCTGTGTGTGTAAGTGTGCGTGGATGAGTTTCTCGAGGGACAGAGTGATGGCTAATGTTGAACCCTTGAGTGTGTGGGAGGGGCTCTGTACTGTATATGTTCCTGGCGCTAATGATGATCGCAGCGCAATTTCTGGTATTAACTGTCTTAGCTCCTCAATCAGGCCCACAGGGCAGGAACTTCAATGTCCCTAGTGCCCCTCTGTTTCCCAAAGTGGGTATGTGGGTGGGAGAGGGGTTCGATGCCTGGCTTCTGATTTAGAAGGACCCAGGATCTGGGGAACTGCAGATTCTCAAGGGTGCACTCACTTACAGGCAGGTCTCTTGGCCGAGATCGTGGTATCCGGGGCTCTCTGCTCTCTGGTTTGGCCCTGCTTCTTTGATGTGTTCCGCCAGTTCTGTGCTGCTGTCACTGCCAGGTTCTGAGGTCTTGCTGCAGCTGGAGATTTCAGGGTGGTCACTTCAGCAGGGATGGGGTAACCAGGCTCTCTGTTCTCTGGTTTGGCCCTGGTTAGTCTTAAACTGGAGGGCTGTGGTGCCCCGCCAGTTCAGTACTGCTCCGCTGCCACGTCCTGCTGTAACTGGAGACTGGCTTGCTAGTCCCAATGCTTTCTGGGAAGTCCTGGGATCTCTTCGTTGTGCTCTCCAAGCTTGGGAGGCCCAGTGCCTGGTGTGTCCAGGTTGTATGACGTTTCTGCCTGGTTTCGGTGAGTATATAGCGTATTCTCTGTCACTGTGGGATTGGGCGGGTCGTACCGTCAGTGATGGCGATCCTGCGGAGCTAGTATGGTGTCTAGCAGATTCGCGCCCTGGGAGGGTGGTGCAGCCGCTGTGCGAATCTGGGACTCCGGGGTACGTACTGCTGGCTTTTGTCTGCCGCTAAAGGGCTTGGGGCTCCGTCTCTGCGCTGAGAAAGATGAGTCCGCTGTGCCGCTGTGCCGAGGAGGAAAGAGGTCTGGGGGAAGGGAGTGCAGCAAGAACAAAGGATCTTTTCTCTCCCTCCCCAAGCAAGTCTCCGGGTGACCAGAGGCCAAAGTTTTCACCTCCTGCGATGTTCTCTGGTGTTCAGAAAGCCTCGCTGTGGTTTTCCTGGGTTGGGGGTCCTTCCATTCTCCAACTCAGAAGATCAGGTATCCCACTGCTCAGAAACTGTGTGTGCTAGTCGCCATCTTGGCTCCGCCCCCTGTATTTCATTCTTTTAAATATGCATAACTAGGGTCCAATCATGTATTTTTATTTCAAACTTTGTTTTTTTTCACTTAAGTTATTTCCACATAAATATACTTGCTTTTTAAAATTCTGATAAGCTGCCAGTGCTGTAAGCCACATTTCACATATCTTTTGATAATGCATATTCCATTTCAAATAATTGTATTTGCTATCAAAACAATACTGCAATTAATCATTTCAAGCAGTGAATGGTTCAATGATGAGAAGTGGGCATTTGGAATTTTAACCACTAGTGCCAACAGCTTATCCTTCTGAAAGGGTGGACCCAAGTTCACACACCTCACTAGGAAAGTTTCCCCAAGCTGAAACAACTGCAGAGGAGAGAGCATCATGGTTTACTGAGTCAGTTACTTAATAAAATTAAGTGACTGTGGTACAAATCCTTTAAATACTCATGGCAGTTTTTCCCAAATAACTTTTTCCTTCTTCCCATTTATTGTGCATGTGTGTGTCCCTGTGATCTACAATAGAAGAAGGTGTCCCTTCTTTCACCACGTGGGTCTCAGGGATTGAACTCAGGTCCTCAGGCTTGGTAGCAAGCACTTTTGCCCACTGAACACCTAAAAGGTAGTTTTTAGTATAAAAATGAAATAAAATCATAAGGTGTTTTGATGTTTTTTTTTTCTTTTTAGGGCTCATGAATAATGAACGTGGATAATAAGTATGATTAACAAGTATCCTGTTTTTTTTAAAAAATGACTAATTAGAGAGAAAGTGTTTTAAAATATTTTTTGAGCATATATTCAAGATAATAAAAACATTCAGCTCATTAAGTGAGGAACGTGCTAAAATGCATGGGGAAAGTAAACCCTCCATAATCCTGCTTTTCAGTTTATATTCTTCAAAAAGGAATTGCTATTTCATAAATTTTGTTTATGTTTTCTTTTCCATAGCCCAGGCTTAATTTCTGACCTCCCTAAGCAGCCAGACAGGCACAAATGAAAACTTGTAACATTCATATGTAAGTGTCCACATATGCTAATGAACACATACTATAAACTTCTCATTTACACAGATTAAAGGCTCCATATAAAGCAAAATCAGATTTTCGTTTTGCGTCATGATTTTGAAATGCATTTATTTCGTCTTTTGCCTTTGGTTGATTCAAAATCCCAAACCCAACCGTCTTGGAGTTGTAAACCCAGTTCATGTGCAACGAAGAGAGAAATGCACGGCTTCTGAGTGTTCTCTGTGCACTTGAGTGTCTTCTTTGCAGCCTTATTTTAGGATATCTCTTTTCTCTGTCTGTTGTTGCTGAAGGTTCCTAGGGAGTTTTTAAAGGGAGAGGACTTTTGTCAAATCAGAAATCTCTTGTCAGTTAATTCAGTGTTTAATGTTCTCTAAGCAAACAGTGATTCCCTTAAAGGGCCCCTCCTGCCTTTGAATTCCCATCCCCTTCTCTTTGTTCAAACAATGGTACAGATACATCATATACAAGAATCTAAAATTCTTTTTTATATAATTATTTATTTTTAATTTATTGTTAAATTTATTACAGTTTATTCACTTTGTATCCCAGCTTTAACCCCCTCCCTCATCCCCTCCCAATCCTGCCCTCCTTCCCTCTTCTCCTCCCATGTCCCTCCCCTAGTCCACTGATAAGGGAGGTTCTCCTCCTCTTCCATCTGACCCTAGACTATGAGGTCTCTTTAGGACTGTCTGTGTAGTCTTCCTCTGTGACCTGGTAAGGCTGCCACCCAGCTCTCATGGGGAAGTGATCAAAGAGCCAGCCACTGAGTTCAGGTCAGAGACAGTCCCTGTTCCCTTTACTAGGGAACCCACTTGGACACCAAGCTGCCATGGGCTACATCTGTGCAGGGGTTCTAGGTTATCTCCATGAATGGTCTTTGCTTGGAACAGCCTTATCAGATCGCAGAGGAAGACAATACAACCAGTCCTGATGAGACCTGATAGGCTAGGGTCAGATGGAATGGGAGGAGGACCTCCCTTATCAGTGGACTAGGGAAGGGGCATGGGAGGAGAGGCATGAGGGAGGGAGGGTGGTATTGGGAGGGAGTAAAGAAGGGGGCTACAGCTGGAATATAAAGTGAATAAACTGTCGTTAATAAAAAATAAATTTTAAAAATGCTTAACATCCTTAGTCATTAGGGAAATGCAAATCAAAATGACCCTATGATTTCACCTTACACCTATCAGAATGGCTAAGATCAAAATCAAATAACAACACATGCTGGAGAGGATGTAGAGAAAGGGGAACCTTCTCTAAAATTCTTTGTTTATTTTACCACTGTTCTGTATAGCTGGAAGTTGCTGTATTTGTTTCACAATTGTACGAATCTCCCTGTAACGAAACAACTATTTAATTTCTGTGAACTCTTTTTTTTTTTCTTTCTTTCCCATGGAACATTCTGTTATGCAAAATCAGACTCCAGAAACTTCTCTCTGATTTTCCAATGTAAGCTCCTGGTTGACCAACTGCATTTATTAACAGTTTGTTGCTGGCATATCATCCTCCAGTGAGAGAATGAAATGAATGGTGGTTATATTATTTTTAATGGAAAGTTGCTATATAAAATGTGTGATTGGAGACCATGGTTTGATAGGGTTCAGGGCTCATGGTTCATAATAAAATGCTGTTATTTGTGTATAAGAAACTGTATGTGTGTGAAGGTCACATACTCAGGGCGATGATATGTGGACAGTGGGGCTTGGGGATGGAAAATGTGGGTCACATGATTTTTATGTTTCGTTGCTGTGGTATCCTTCGTAAGCTCCAGGAGTCATAAAAAAATAAAAATAATTTTAAAAAAAGGGACACAGAAGAAAAACTCAGTAACCAGTTTTCATGAAGCCTCTTCTCCCCTGGCAAACCTTTACTGCTATGTAAGCTCAGAGGAGCGCCCTGTGAGTCTTATAATTTTCTTGTGAGATTTTGTGATGTGAGTAATTTAAATTTGTTTTTGTAATTGTTAGTCTTTGTGGTTCTGTGCAGGAAATGGCTACACAGAAATGACAGAACACTGTCATGTCACTGATGTTCATGAGGAGGCCTCAGTCACAGCAGGTAGAACAAAGAGGTCCTATAGTGGTTCTCCTCTAACCTACCATTATGCTGGACAACGCTTTGCTGTGGTCTCTCAAGTCACCTTTTAGTGTGGCTCTATCCCCGCAGTGTACCAATGCAGATGGACTTGTGATGTTAACAAGGTTAACTGCCATCAAATACTAATTCCCTTTAATTGATTTATAATTTGGTTGCAACTCAAAGCAACCTTCCAAAGGAATTTTTGGTACTGAGGAAAATTATTCTAATTTTCTCAATTACTGTATCTAAAAGAATGGATCTGAGAGCACCTGAGTGTGAGAAATAATAGCCTAGAAGTGTTCTGCATAATTTGCACTCAAGTTACTTCCAGTTGTATTTACAAAAGCTGTATTTTCACATGAAAAGTGAAGGGTTTGAGTAAATAAAATGTGAAAACTTTGCAATTTCAAAATGCATAATAAATCATAGTCTACATTAAGCGGTGCATTCAACAAATATATTGAATAACTCCAAATACATTGCTATGTTTTATTACATTTATTTGTGGCAGACAGCTTTATTATAGTATACTTTATCAATGAGAGCTGGGTGTTTTAAAGGTATACATCATGAAGCTCTGATGTAGGTTTATTGTGTACTGGTTAACATATTCAAACTAGCATCCAGAGCACAGCATATCCACCACACCGTGACTCTGAGGGATGGTGAGAACAGTAAAGATGAACTCTCAGCAGATTTTAGCCCTAGGATACAGTGCTGTGATCTTTATCAATCCTCTAGAATTTTCTCAGGTTCGGGGCCAAGAGCCTTATCAATTGAGCTATCCGAGCCTTTCTCCAGACTTTTCATCCTCCAAATGAAGGTTTAACTTTTGATACCAATGCCTTTTCTCTCCACCTCAGGTGGAGTGTGATGATACTGTCTTTCTGGGCCCAGCTATTTTCACTTAACATTCAGTTTTCTAGGCACAACTGTATATTTACAAATGCACGTCACATTTCTTTACCCATTTTTGAAAAGTCAAGCATCCTAATACCTCACAGATGTTAGAACGGCTGTTGTCAAAGAGAAAGAGATGATAACAAATGTGAGGAAGGATGTGGAGAAGGGGGAACTCTAGGAAGATATCGGTGAGAATGTAAGTGGGTACAGCTGTAGAAAAAAAAGAATGAGAAATCCCCCACAAAGCTAAACTTGAATTGCTTTATAATCCAGTAACCTCATTTTTGAGTGAAAATGGTTCCTTGGTTATGATGTTCAATTTAGGCTTTTTTGACTCCACAACAATGTGAAAGCAACTGGTATTTAGTAGAAACTATCTTGATTCTTTCCCTGGGTTATATGATACCGGGACAGTGCATAATTGCTTCCACTGCTCCTGGTCAGCCATGCTACAGTGAGCACAGATAGCCAATATCCTGCTACTATGGTGCTGGGTCATTTAGGTTCCAATTCATGTTCTTTTAAACGTGTAATAGGTTTGTTGGATTGTAATCCCACCACACACTAAAGAACACCAGTGCATATGCTAAATCTTCCAAAGAAAACACAATCAGCATCTCAAAGAGGTATTATCCCCTGCCTCCGTTATGGTATTCTTTATAATTGGTAATAGCAGAAACACAATTTGGTGAACTAATGTGATATCTGGACTTGGTTTTGAGGCACTGGCTAAAGCACAGCAGTTCCCTCTCCTGTAGAGCCAGTTGAGACCACACTGCACAAACCGCTGTGATGAAGCTTAGCCCTGAGCCCTCTGATGAAGGTATAATGCTCAGAGGAGCCCTAGTTGCCCTGAGGGCAGCCGTGGACAGCAGAGAATAAACCCCGTGCCCTTAACCATTCAAGTCACAACTTGCCCACAGCCTACGGAGCCTGCAAAACCTAGCATGCCTTTGAATGCTCCCCATAAGTAAGTTGCTATTAGGGAGCTGTTGGGGTCAAGACATGGGCCCTGGTATCCCTAAGAAGATAGACTTGGCCAACTGTCCTTCATAGGTCAATTAGAGAAACAAATAATGGTGACAATGTGCAACTTATTTAGTGTGGCAGAGAGGAATGAAGGGTTCAAGGAGCCATCCTTTCTGTCCTCCTGGTGCTGAAATGAGGGTTGGTTTGAAGTACAGGGCAAGAGACCTACGTAGACAAGCAGGCTCTTTTGTCTCCAGTTGCTGTCAGTAACAGTGCGTGTTTCTCAATCATCCAAGTGTGTTCCCGTGATGGCCTTCCAGCACAAGAGCCTTGAAATCACATGAGGCTACTGACTAGGGATTGTTTTTATGATCCATACATGCATCAAGTAGTGGAAAGTCCCTTCCCCCTAAAAGCTTTACTTCTCGTGAAATTCAAGTTGGACCATAGCTGGGGAGATTTGGGCCACCTTCCTACGTAAAATGTTTTCTGTTTTCATGTATATGAGAATGACACAAACTAACAAAAACCCCACAAATACTCTAAAGGACAACTGAAACCAGCGAAGAAATATTAGTGGACAGAGTGAAATGTGAAAAATTTAAAAATCACAGGAATATGAAAGGAATATTATAAATAGAAATGTTTATGTTTAAACTTTTGTCTCAATTGACCTGACCATGATAATAAAACACACACACACACACACACACACACACACACACACTCACAAGTGGTCTAACAGAGTTCTTCAATGTTGTTTGTTTGTTTAAATTTTTTTATCATTAAAGGTACAAATTTTACACCAACTGCCCTTCCTCAATTTTACTCAAATACAGTGAGAATGAAAATAAATTTTTAAAAAGATGGATTACCAGTTCATGAAGTTAACACATTCAGGGCAGACACAGAACAAGGCTGTCTGCAGCTCCCCTGGCATTTGAGTGCATGTAGCACTGAGCAGTGAGATACAGCATAAAACTCAATCGGAATTCATATTTACCAAGAGATATTCTGTTTTTCACTGCTCATTGCCCTGGTAATTACACTATTGACTGGAAGCTTAGTTTAATTTGTATCAATTACTGCCCCCCCATCCCAAACCATTTCAACACCCCTCTCTCAGCCTTCTTAATCAAAGCTTGTTTGAGAACATGTTAAGTGTGGTTCTACCCTTGAGCTTTGTCTCTTAAGCCCATTGAAGTGGTGAGCTGTGTGTAAACCAAATCCTCCCTGTGTGATGATGGGCCCTGGCTCTCTAAGCAAAGGACGTGTTTCCCAAGGACCTAATGATTTTCCCTCTTTGCTGAGAACACTTTCATTTCCCCAGAATTTAACACGTATCGGGAATGCAAATTAATACTACAGTAGATAAACTTATAATTAGAAACTATTTTTTTTTCTATTACGAACTCTGGATCTTTAAAACAATCCCTTTAATTTGTTTAATTCTCAAAAAAAAAAAGTAAGGATTAAGTAGTAGAAACAATTGTATTGGTGTCATGGACAACTGAGCTGTCTGACAACCCCTTAAAGCCCTCATTTACATTACAAGGGAATGCCTGACATGTTATGAATGTAGGAAGGAATGCTTAGACTAGATAGCTAATACCGGGGTGGTACTTTATAACTTAGTAAATGACAGTTATAGAATTTAATGTCTGTGAATCCAACGAGCGTTCTGCTTTTTTGTTTTGCTTTTCATAGTACTTAAGATCTTTTAATTTGGGTAGTAATTTTAAAAATATTCATTTGTTTTCATTTTCATGTATATGACTGTTTTGCTGCATGTATGTGAAATGTGTGCATCCAGTATCTATGTAGGCTAAAAGAGGGTACTTGAGGATGAGGGCTCTGGGGCCCTAGGATCATCCAACCTCCAGACCACAGCTCTACCCTTCTTCCCAAAGAAACCTACCAAACTGGATCCCCGGAGTACACAAGTTAGTGCCTCCTACCTGAGTCCCCTGTCTTGGGGTCCAACTGGGACAGAGCCAGCCTCGTGTAGCTGTGGATTATCCCCTGAGTCTCAGCCTCAGACCCACAGTCCTACCTTCCTTCCTGAGGAGGGATCCTGAGCCTCTGGATCATCTAGCCTCTGGCCCATGTTTTTACCCATGTCCCTAAGGAAGCCTGCTGGGGTCCCAGGGATGTACAGTTCCAGCCTCCAGCCCACAGCCTAACCCACCTTACCAAGGAGGGTTGCCAGACACCAGCACCATCCAGCCTCTAGCACAGGGATCTACTTGCCTTCCCAAGGAGTCCTATGGGCACCAGAAGCATCCAGATAACACCAGGATCAAACAGATGACTAAAGGCAGGGTAAGAACACAATCAACAAGAGCCAGGGCAGACTTTAGCTATCCTACTATAGCAAGTCTGAGATATCAACACGGCTGAAACACAAGAAAATGACCTTCAATCTATTCTTATGAAGATGATAGAGACCTTTAAATAGGAAATGAATAAATCCCTTAAAGAAATACAGAAAAATATGATCAAACAGGTGAAGGAAATGAATTAAAGTTCAAGACCTGAAACTAGAAATAGAAACAATAAAGAAAATACAAACTGAGGGAATCCTGGAGATATAAAACTTAGGGAAGAGAACAGGAACAACAGAAGGCAAGCATTACCAACAGAATACAAGAGATGGAGGAGCAAATGTCAGGTTAGAAGAGACAATTGAAGAAGTTGATACATCAGTCAAAGAAAATGTTAAATCTAAAAAGTTCCTGACACAAAACATCCAAAAAATCAGGGTCACTGTGAAAAGACAAAACCTAAGAATAATATGAATAGAAGAAGAAGATTCCCAGCTCCACGGACCATAAAATATTTTCAACAAAAGAATAGAAGAAAATTTTTCCAACCTAAAGAAAGAGATATCTATAAAAATACAAGAAGCTTACAGAACACCAAATAGATTGGACCAGAAAAGAAAATCTCCCTCCACAAAATAATCAAAACACTGAATGTACAGAACAAAGAATATTAAAAACTGTGAGGAAAAAAGGCCAAGTAAAATATAAAGGCAGACCTATCAGAATTATACCTGACTTCTCAACAGAAACTCTAAAAGCTAGAAGGGCCTGGACAGAAGATGTCTTGCAGACCCTAAGAAACCACAGATATCAGCTTAGACTACTGTACCTGGCAAAGCATTCAATCACTACAGATGGGGAAAGCAAGATATTCCACAATAAACCAAATTTAAGCAATATATATGGACAAATTCAGTCCTACAGAAAATACCAGAAAGAAAACTCCAACCAGACGAGGTAAATCAATAACTCCACTACAGAAAAACCAAAAGAAGAGAAATACACACACACACACACACACACACACACACAATACCACCATAAACATCAAAATAATAAGAACTAAAAATTGTTGGTCATTAATTTCTCTCAACACCAATGGACTCAGTTTCCCAATAAAAAGACGCAGGCTAACAGAATAGTTGTGAAAACAGGATCCATCATTCTGGTGCATACACGAAACAACAACGATAGATATTACTTCAGAGTGAAGGACTGGGAAAAGGTTTTCCAAGTAAACAGACCCAAGAAGCAAGCTGGAGTAGCCGTTTTAATATTCAATAAAATAGACTTTTAATCAAAATTAATCAGAAGAGATGGGAAAGGACACTTCATTTTAATCAAAGGAAAAAAAATCCACCAATAGAACATTTCAATTCTTAACATCCATGCCCCAAATACAAGGACACTCGCACTTGTAAAATAAACATTACTAAAGCTTAAATCATACATTACATCCCACAATAGATAATGGGAAACTTCAATACCCCACTTTCACCAATGAACAGGTCATTGAGACAGAAACTAAACAGAAAAAGACTGAAACTAACAGATATCTACAAAACTATAGAATACAAAGGAATAATCCTTCTTCTCAGCACCTCACAGAACCTTCTCCCAAACTGACCATATAAACAATCATAAGGCAAGTTTCAACCAATACAAGAAGATTGAAATAGCGTCTTGCGTATTATCAAATCATCATTAATTAAAGATGGACTTCGACAAGAACAGAAACAAGAGAAAGCCTACAAACTCACAGAAACTGTACAGCTCTCTATTCAATGACTGCTGGGTCAAGGAAGAAATAAAGAAATTGAAGATTTCTTAAAATTCAATGAAAATGAAGGCACAACATACTTATGGGACACAATGAATGTGGTGCTAAGAGGAAAATTCATAACACTAAGTGCCTTCCTAAAGAGATCAGAGAGTTCTTATGCTAGCAACTTAACAGCACATCTGGAAACTCTAGAGCAAAAAGAAACAAACATACCTAGGAGGAGTAGATGGCAGGAAATAATCAAACAAGGCTGAAACCAATAAATTAGAAACAAGGCGAACAATACAAACAACCAATGAAACAAAGAGCTGGTAATTTGAGAAAAATCAACAAGATAGACAAACCCTTTAGCCAAACTAACTAAAAGGCAGAAAGACAATATTCAAATCAACAAAATCCGAAATGAAAAGGGGGACATTACAAGAGACACTACAAGAGAGACACTACAAGAGACATTACAAGAGAGAAATTCTTTGAATTTACTTCAAAAACCTTTATACAAGATGGAAAAATCTAAGTTAAACGTCTGATTTTCTTGATAGATTCCACATACCAAAGTTAAATCAAGATAAGGTAAACAATTTAAATGGTCCTATAACTCCTAAAGAAATAGAAGCAGTCATTAAAAGCCTGCCAACCAAAAAAGCCCTGGGCCAAATGGTTTCAGCACAGTATTCTACCAGACTTTAAAAGAAGACCTAATAACAACACTCCTCAAACTATTATACAAAATAGAAACAAAAGGAAAATTGTCAAACTCATTCTAGGAGACCACACTCACCTGATATGTAACCATAAAGACCAAAGAAAGAAAGAGCGAGCTACCATGGGCTATGTCTAAGCAGGGGTTATAGGTTATATCCATGTATGGTCCTTGGTTGAAAAAACAGTCTCAGAGAAGACCCCTGTGCCCAGATATATTTGGACCTCAGTATCCAAATGGGTTCGCTATAAAGGGGGACAGAAATTGTTTCTGACATGAACTCAATGACTGGCTCATTGAGCTTCCCCTTCCCCCCGAGGGAGGAGCAGCCTTGCTAGGCCACAGATAAGGACATTGCAGCAGTCCTGAAGATACCTGATAAGCTAGGGTCAGATGGAAGGAGAGGAGAACATCCCCTCTCAGTGGACTCAGAAGGGGGCAGGGAGGAGATGAGGGAGGGAGGGAGAGGAGTATTGGGAGGGAAAGAGGGAAAGGGCTACAGCTGGGATACAAGTGAATGTATAAAATTATTTAAAAATAAAAAAAATATTAAAAAAAGAAAGAAAAATTCAGACCAATTTCCTTCATGAACATTGATGAAAAATATTGAACATAATATTCATAAACTGAATCCAGGAACACATCAAAAATATCATCCACCAGGATCAAGTAGGATCCATCCCAGGCATGCAGGAGTGATTTATTATATAAAACTCCATCAACATAGTACACCATATAAACAAACTGAAAAAAAAATATGATCAACTCATTAGATGCTGAAAAAGCCTTTGAAAAATATCCAGCACTCTTTATATTAAAAGGTATTGGAGATATCAGGAATAAAAGGCATATAGCTAAAATAATAAAGACAAAATACAGCAAGCCTATAGACAACATCAAATTAAATAGAGAGAAAAATAAATCAGTTCCACTAAAATTAAATAGGAGACAAGGCTGCCCATTCCTTTTGTATCTCTTCAATATAGTACTTCAAGCCATAGCTAGAGCAATAAGACAATTAAGAATATCAAAGGGATACAAATTGGAAAAGAAGTAGTCAAAGCATCACTATTTGCAGATCATATGATACTATATAGATGTGACCCCAAAATTCTACCAGAAAATTTCTACCGCTGATAATACCCCTTCAGCAAAATGGCTGGATACAAAATTTACTGAAAAAATCAGTAGCCTTTTGTATATAAATGATACACAGGCTGAGAAAGACATTAGGGAAACAACACCCTTCACAATGGCTGCAAAAGAACATAAAGTATATTGGGCAACTCTAACCAAGCAAGTGAAGGATCCATATGACAAGAACTTCAGGTCTCTGAAAAAAGAAATTGAAGAAGAAATCAGAAGATAGAAAGATCTTCCATGTTCATGGATCAGTAGGATTAACATAAGAAAAATAGCCATCTTACCAAAAGCAATCTACAGATTCAATGCAATTCCCATCAGAATATCAACACATTCTTTATAGACTTTAAAAGAATCTTTTTCAAGTTCATGTGGAAAAACAAAACAAAACAACAACAACAAAAACAGAACAGCTAAAACAATTCTGTACAATAAAAGAACTTCTGGAAGCATCACCATCACTCATTCCAAGCTGTACTATAGAGAAATAGCAATTAAAACGGTGTGTTACTGGCAAAGAAACAGACAGGTTGATCAATGGAATGGAACTGAAGACTCAGAAGTAAAACCACAAACCTACAGACACTTTTTCTTTGACAAAGAAGCCAAAACAATACAAAAGAAAGAAAGAAAGAAGAGAGAAAGGAAAGAAGGAAAGAAAGAAAGAAAGAAAGAAAGAAAGAAAGGAAGGAAGGAAGGAAGGAAGGAAGGAAGAAAGAAAGAAAGGAAGAAAGGAAGAAAGAAAGAAAGCATCCTCAACAAATGGTACTGGTCTAACTGGATATCTGCATTTAGAAGAATGCAAATAAATCCATATTTATTACCCTGCACAAAACTCAAGTCTAAGTAGATCAAAGACCTCAACATAAAACTACATGCACTAAATAGAAGAGAAGCTGGAGAAGAGCTTTGAATTCACAGGAGACAACTTCCTGATCTGAACACCAGCAGCTCAGGCACTAAGATCAACAATTAATAAACGGGACCTCATGATACCAAAAAACCTTAAGGAAAAGGACACTGTCAATAGAACAAAACAGCAGACAACAGAATTGAAAAAGATCTCAACCAACTCTACAGCCAATAGAGGGCTAGTATCCAAAATATATAAAGAACTCAAGAAATTAGACACCAACAAACTAAATCATGCAATTAAAAATAGGTTACATAGCTAAACAGAATTCTCAACATAGGAATCTCTAATGGCCCAGAAAGACTTAAAGAAATGTTCAGTGTCCCTAGTCATCAGGAATATGCAAATCAAAATTACTCTGATATTCCATCTTATACTCAACAAAAATTCAAGTGATTGCACATGCTGACAAGGGGGAACACTCCCCCATTGCTGGTGTGAGTTCAAACTTGTACAACCACTGTGGAAATCAATCAGACAGTTTCTCAGAAAATTGGGAATATGTTTCTACCTCAGGACCCTGCTATACCACTCCTGGCCATATACTCAAAAGATGCTCCACCATACTACAAGGACACTTGCTCAGCTATGCTCATAGCAGCTTTATTCATAATAAGAAATTGGAAACAACCTAGATGTCCCTCAGTAGAAAAATGGATAAAGAAAATATGGCATATTTACCCAATGGACTACTACTCAGCAATTAAAAACAAGGACCTCTTAAAATTTGTAGGAAAATGGATGGAACTAGAAAATATCCTGAGTGAGGTAACCCAAACCTAAAAAGACATGCATGGCTTGTACTAACTTACAGGTGGGTGTTAGCCATAAAGTTCAGGATAACCATGCTACAATCTGCTGACCCTGAGAAGCTAAGTTACAAGAAGGGGGCCATTCACAAAAGAGGAAAAATCAAGCCTTTGAAACAATGGGACAGACCCATAGGAAATTATTCAGTCTTGTTCACAATCTGTAGAGTTCAGCACTAAATCCATAAAGTGAGAGGCAGCCCTGGGGACACATGCTTTTAAGGCTTTAGTTAAAACAGGACACCAGTGCATTGTCATCAGAGAGGGTGAACATAACATAGCCTTGATTAAGTCTGCATTCACAGTCAACCCTAATTTCATGGATAGAATCATCGCTCGTGGGACAAGTGGAGATATGCCAAGGAGATTATAGACAGAAGAAACCCAAGATGCCCTTCCCTAAAGGGACATAAGTGACCCCTCTGAAGCAAGGTATGAACTCCACAATAAACTTGGCTTTCCTGTCTTCTAATCCCTGACCATGTCTTTGATGTCAACTCCCGTGCCAGGAGATTGATTCTGAGCAAGCTCTTGTTTGTTTTAATCAAAATGGCCACTCTTGCCCATCAGTCCTGCTCATTCACATTGAAGCTGTACCTCGGTGTGCCGTGCAGATGTCCCATGTGACACGTATTTGTGTTCAAAGTCTTCATCCTTGCCTAAGCATCTGACCCCTTTCCCTCATAAAGTTTTCCAACCTAGAATTTCTTTCACTACCTAAATATGCCTCTAAATTTCTAAATCTGTTCCTAAACCTGAACACCCACCAATATCCCTTATAGAGATTATTTAGCAATATTATTTTATTAATGTGTGGTGTATACGTTTATTAATGTGTATTGTAAAAGTTCCTTGAAGACAGAACACTATCTGTTGTAGTGGAAGTTTTATTTTCTTTAAAAACTCTTTTATGATATGTAAATATGTTTTTGTTTTAATCCCAACCATGGGATGTGGGGCTGCCTTAGTTTGTTAACTACCATTATCTATGTGTGGGCTCAGAGAGGGGTGTGATCCTTGTCAGCCATGCATTTAATTCTGAAGACTCTGAGAGAGTATAAATACCAGGGCCCTGAGTGAAAAGGGAGTCTAAGGAGGAAGAAGGCAGCTGCTGCTTCATCCTGCTGCTGTGTTTGCTATTTGCTGGTTTGCTGGTTAGCTGGACTGCTGGATATACTGATTACAAAGATTAAAATTGCCCCAAGAAACTGAGTCTAAAGATCTCTATGTTCCCTTTCCCTTCTAATCTTCTTTCTTACCTAGTGTTGGGGGGGGGTGATAGGGAAGTAGAAGTATAAGAAATCCCGATAAAATGAAGTAGATTAAAAAAAAAAGTACAGCAACAATCTGCCACTGATTTCTTCCACATAAGCACAATCTGAATTTTCGTAGTGTCCAGTGGTTGTTTGTTGAGTGAATAAAAGAATGGTAAGTGCCCGAAAATCAGCCTCGTGTGGCTTTTTATCAATGCTTCTAAATCCTCTTTTCTCCCAGAGTTGCATGGATTACTCTGGATGGTCACCAGGCATTGCTGCTTCGCTTAAACAACATTGTCTCCCTGTAAGATTTAAAGCTGTTAATTTCCAACACATACACTGAGCTTCCAGAAGGCAGAGCTGTGCAGGTCACCTTTTGACAGTTCCCATCTCCAGCTGAGCTCTGCCTGCCTTTGCTCACAGCTGCTACCTCTGTAAAAAAGCTCTGCATTTGAGTGACTTTAAAATACCCAAACTGTTATATTTTGGGTTGTGAACCTAGCCTTTAACAGCTGAGAAAAGACAACCATGCTACCGTCCACAGACTCAGAAAGGCTGAGTAACAAGGAGGACTTAAAAGGGGGCACACAAGGATCTTCCCAGGAAGGGGAAATAGAATAGATTTTTCAGGAGAACTTGGGGCAGTTGGAGTTGGGAACAGGAGGGATCAGGTTGGGTGGTGGAAAGGAGAAAATACTGGGAGAAACTGCTAGAATTGGGGGGAATTTCACGGGTGAGGTGAAAATCTCATACAATGGAAACTCTGTAATCTATGAGAGTAACTTTAGTGAAGATGCACAGGGCCTGAACCAGCCATCTTCTGTAATCAGACACGGCCTCAAGTAGAGGGATTGGGACACCAATCTAATCACCTTTGACCTGCAGTTGGTCTTGCCTGCAGAGTGTGCTGGGATCAGAGCCTAGGGGAATCATTATTAAAGAGAGCAGGGAGACTTCACCCAGCAACTTGTGGGAGCAGATGCAGAGTCCCACAAACATTAGGAGGAGCTCAGAGAGTCCTGTGAAGGAGGGGGAGGAAGGACCAGAGGTACCGGTCAGGGACACACCACAAGAATAGAACCCACAGTAAAACTCTGTGTCTCGTGGAAATTTGCAGAGATCAGGGAGCATGTAGCAGTCTAACCTAGGTCCTCTGCATATATGTTGTTGCTGAGTAGCTTCGTGTTCTTGTAGGAATCCTAACAGTCAGAGAAGGGGCTGTCCCTGACTCTTTTACCTACTTATGAGACCCTTTTCTTCCTGCTTGGTTGCTTTGACCCTCCTTGATGTGAAGCTATATGCCTGGTTTTATTGTAGTTTGTTATGCCATGTTTAGTTGGTGTCCCTGGGAGGCCTGCTCTTTTATGGGATGAAGCAGAGGGGAGCAGACCTAAGGGAGAGGAAGGCTGGGGGTGGGAGGCTGGGGTGAGGGAAGGGAGGTGAAACTGCAGTCATATGAGATAGTAATAATAATAATAACAACAACAACAACAACAACAACAACACCCTCTTTGGGAGATGCCATATGAGATTGGAGAGAGTGTCTTTTCTTTCTTACTTCCACTCTGATTGATGTCACTAAAGAAGAGATTCCTGGAAGCATTTTGCACATTTTCTTTCTCCTTCCCATTTTCTGCAGATTTTAGAGGTTTGTCCACAGAGAACTTGGTCAAGGAACACCTCTGAGAAGTGCTACTCCTTTCCCATAGTCACTCCTCTTTGTTAACTGTGTTGTCCTTGGGACTTCCCGATCATGCCTTGCTACTTCTGGGGCGAGTGTGTATTCTCAGGGGGTCTGCATGCTTCCTACCCTACTGCCTCTCTGAATATATTGGAGGCAAACTGAGAAAGCCTCTGTGACCATTGTTTCACTTGAATTAGCCATTTGAGGAAAATGCAGAATAGAACAGGACTCCTGAACTTGTGGGGACCTGGCTAGCAGCATCAACACGGACATTTTCAGGCCCCACTCAGACCTTCTGGACCAGAAACTGGAATGTGGATGGATGGGGCTCAACCTCACAGCCATCTAGTTTGAGCAGGTCTACATGCCTGGTGGGTCTCAACTATATTACAGTGCAGGACAACTTGCAACACTGCCTCAACCAGTGGACAAGCCTCAGCCTTTCTACTTAGCTTCTGAGGCTTGGCCCAGTTATCCAGTCTTTCTAAATTGCCTCTCCTCCCATGTGAAATTATGATGGCAAAGCTTCGATTCAATTTAATCCAGCACCCAGTACTGTGGTTAGACCATGCCAATTGCACTTGATCTGCTGGGCCACTAAACCCCACCACTTGTCTGTACCATAGCTGCTGGTAACACAACTGATGTCCTTGTCCCTGTCCGTCAGAGGAGCAAGGCAAGCAGAGAAACCATTGTTCCCCCGTAAGGAACAGGGCTGCCCTTTTCTTCTTCTAGGCTCTAATCATAGCACCAAAGAGCACAGTAACTTTTTGCTCCAGTAAAGGATTAGAAGAATGAGTAATTATTTTTCATAAAAGTACAGGAAAGTTGATATTAAAGGCCTTGAAAGGAACCTATCTCAGCACGTTGTACTTTTATATATGAAAGTGATAGACAGGTCCAGCGCTAGAAAGAGCAATGATCCACGAGGCTTAGACTTTGATTAGAGGAAGGGCTCCTGGAATCTAGTTAGGCAACCATCCTTTTTTTTTCTTTCAATTTCACTCTTAAAAGTTGTCCACATCAGGCCAGCCCTGTTCACCAGCTCTCAAGTACAAAGAGCTGGGTGATAGTACCTCAAGACAGCCCATCTTCTTCAGGTACTTTGAAGGAAACTTTGGTGATCAAAGCAGAGCTCTGAGCAGGTGGATTTTAATTCATACTTAACAAAAACCAAATGCCAGGCCATTAAAAAATTCTATCAGTGTGAAGATAGGGGATGCTAAGCATAGCTGCATGTGTGAGAAAAGACCCGAATGGTTTGGGAGGAAAAAAAAATGAATTGAACATGAAAACACTAATGCTTTGCAAAAGTGGAACAAGAAATGAGCAAAGAATATAAAGTGCTGGAGATAATGGTTGCCATGGCAATTGTTTGTCCATAGCTTAAATTGTAGAAATTCGGGTGAGTGTAATTGACAAAGCCTTTAGTGGGAGTTACCCCATGATGATCTGGCTGCTACCAGCTTCATTAGTGTGCTGCAGTAGCCCTTCCTGGTATCATGGGAGCCCCACCATAGTTGTAGTGTGCTAAAAAAGGGTAAGGGAGATATGGTGATACCCACCAGGAACAGCAGGCAGTTTCTAAAATCCTTACTGTTTGCTGTGGGGTTTGATGAAAAATGCCCCCCACAGTCTTTGGCATTTAAACACTTGGTCCTCAGCTGGTAGTGCTGTTTGGAGATGTTTGGGTCCTGCAGCCTTGCTGGAGGAAGTATGTCACTGGAGGTGGGGTTTCAGAGTAAACACCTTGAATTACTTCCAGGTCACTCTCTCTCTTCTTTGTGCTTAAGTTTGAGGATGCAAGCTCTTGGCTTTCTGTTCCCTCAGCAATGCCTGTTGCTATATCCTCTTGCCACAATGGATGCATCCTCCTGGAACCATAAACCCTTACAACCATTTCTTTCTCTACATTGTCTTGATTATGGTATTTTATCTCAGGTCCAGAAATGTGGTTAAAACATTTGCTAAACAGTCCAAACTTTCCAGTGAAGAGTAGTGGGATTTGGTACAATACAGAGATGCCCCACTCCACCATAATGGATGGTTTTCTTCCACTAAAAGCACATGATAGTGTGATTTTTTTTTTTAAAGCTAGGGTTGCAAAATACTGGATTGGAATTGACAGCACACCAGCAGCTCGGCAGCTCAGTCTTCTTCCCCACGTGTGGCTGCCGATTGCCGTTTTTTCTCCTTAATTACCCATCTGCTAGAGAGGAAAGTAATGCCACATCATTTAGAAGAAATGCACCTGTTTTTTGAAAGGCAAGAATAACCTAGTTTGCAAGGATCCTTGGCTCTCCAACTTGCCTCCACAGACTCAGTATTGCTGTTGTTTTTCTTGTGATAAAATGACTCCAACTCTAGACTTTCCAAATCTGTCTTTTCAACCTTCATATATCATTCTTTGCCTGATCTTTATAGCAGCATGGGAGGTATGGGACAGGGAATCCAAAGAAAAACACAGGAATCGTAGGGGTAGAGAGAGATTTTTAGAGAAGACAGGAAAGTAAAGATGTCCACCATCCTAAATTCTTACAAGCATCTTTTAAGAGCTTTTCATCTTACCTAGTGGGTTGGCAATTGGGATCGACATTTGCATTTCAAGGTTAGACAAAGGCTATTACTGATGGCCAGTAACTGGGAGAACTTAATGAGAAGTTATGGGGGCTGGATTCATAACTTGTTTTCTGTGGTAGTCAGGCAGCAGAAGGCCCTGAATACAAAGTGTACTGCTTGTTAGGTACAGCTTCTAATTAGCTGGGACAGAAAAAAAAAAAAAAAAAAAGAAGAGAAAACTTCTGCTAATGATATTTTCATGCCAGGAGAGTTTGAGAAGTTCCATAGCCAGTTGGATTTAAAAAAAAAAAAAAAAAAAAAAAAAAGCATAGCCAAAAGTTATGCACACCGATAGAATAGTTAATAGTTAACAGGGCCCAAACCCAAGAGCTGTATGTTTTCACATGCTTAGATTCTCAGCACAAAACTATGAGATGGTTCATGTATTTTTCAACTGCTGCCCCACAAATTATCACAAACTTAGGCTTGAGGCAACACCCATTTAGTCTCAGTGTTCTGTAAGTCTGAAGCCATGAATCACGGGTCTGTCTGTATTAAAATCTAAATGGTTGGGGTTTGTCTTAACTGGGTAGTATGGGAATAAGGTGTGATTCTATGGTTTCAGGATGCTTACTGAATCCAGCACTTTGTGGTTGCAGGACTGGATTCCATTTCTCGTCCTGCCTCTTATTGAGGATGCTTTAATTGCAGAAAGCATCTTGGCACCTTCACGTCCCATAACCCATCACTGAGCACTTGGCAGTCAATCACTTATTTACTTCTGCTCAGAATCTCTCTTCAGCTACAGGACTTTTTGATTTTAAAGACCATATTACTTAGGACAATCTCACCTTCTCAGGCAGAATCTTGCTACTAGTTTGGCATGAAACTCACTATGTATCCATGCTGGCTTCCACTCATGAGTGATCATTCTACCTCTGCCTCTGGCTCTGCCTCCCTATTAGTGCAGGCAAAATGGCCATGCTCCCCATCCCTGACACACACACTTTAACATCATTATTTTAATGTGTTCAGTGAGTAAAATGTATTATTTCTTTGAAGCCCATTTTGATACGTGGAATAACACATTTGCAGTTTCCAAGAATTAGAACGTAGACTTCTATGGAAGGCTATTATTTTTCTCACAAAAGGTAGGTAATCTCTTCTTTTAGCTTTTCTCCATTTGTAGAAGGCCTTATGGATAGCTTATTAGCCTGATAGACATAGCATGACTAAGCAATGGGCAAGCCTAGATTTAAAAGATGTTTGATTTCAGAAGCCAACTTTTCAAGTACTCTGCCATACCATATATCAGTGTGTGTAACTGATAATATCGATCAATTTGCCTCTCATGCCACTCAGGCATGGCTTTTTTGTTATTCATTTATTTATTTATTTATTTATTGTGCAGTTCAGACTGTGATATCCTAGAAGTGATATTGTTTTTTAAGAGTATTTATTGAAGAGCTAACACTATGTCAGGCTCTAGAGATGTCTAGAAAACAGAAGAAAAAAAATTCTTGCTCAAAATACAGCTTCTACTAATAATCCCAATGGGAAAAAAAATCAGTGTGCCTTGGAAAGACCCTTCTCTGTTGTGACTAAAAAACTCAGTCAAGTCCTGCGGAGGTCAGTGCTAGAAAGTACAAGGCAGCCAATGTTACAGGATGGAACTGTAGCTGTTTGTCACACATAAAGTGTAGAAGCAAGACTTTGAGAAAGAGAAGGACACTGTATTAGAAAAGCTGGTTAGATAATAAAATGGAGGACTCTGCACAAAGCTTATCATGAAAGGAAGCAGAATTAGGAGTGATTTAGATAGGTAGCTAGCTGATAGATACTCCCTGCCAGTGTGCACTTTCTCACAGTGGGTAGACCAGATGGATATATCCAATAGACTTGCCCACTTTGGGACATGCTTTTCCATTCTGTATATTATGAGAACAATGGTCACTATTTTTTCCTTTTTGGACTGTTCTTGTAACTATTTAGACCACTTTTGTACAGTTCGTAACACATTCCATCATAGAGAAGCTAGAGTGGATAACAACATGAAAGTCATTTAATTAATCCATGGTAATGATAAAACACATCTCTATCATTTGTCTTCTGTAGTAATATCAAAACCAGGATAGAAAAACGCCTTTATAAGTCTCCTGTAAAACATACATTTGAATAATTATTTGATAATTACAGGCTTTAGGGAAGTTCTTGCTGTGTGTTTCATGATGTGTTAAGACTTATCATACTCCTGCCTCAGTCTACTGAGTGCTGGGTTTATAAGTGTGAACTAAAAAGCATGGCTTGATTTTTGATCATCAGCAAATAAATTACTACCTCTAATCCGAGGAATGCTAAGACCCACTTAGTTTGATTATTATGAAGATTAAGTGATAAAACTGCAACACAATGTGTAGAAGTACATTGTAAGAGACTGAAAATGTTGGCTATTAACCTGGGCCTTGGTAAGAAGGTAAACTCATTCACCTAGCCACTTTACTCCTGACACAGTTGTCATGGAGCTTTTTTTTCTTTTTTTTTTTTTTAACTAAAAGAACATTCGAAAAATTAAAATACTCAGGTGTGGTGGCCATGTCTTTAATCACAACACTCTGGAGGCAGAGCCAGAGTCAGGCAGATCTGTGTCTGCATAGTAAGGTTTCAGGATAGTCAGGACTAAATAGTGAGACCCTGTCTCATTACAACAAAGATTAGTAGGTTTATAGTAAGAGTCTAAAATCTGTACACCTAAAGAAACTAATCAAGAGGGAGGACTCTTGCTAAAATGCTCAATCCCTATCCAGAAAAGCAAAGAGAAGGAAAAAAGAGGGAATAAGTCAGGAGTCTGACACAGAGGATCTCTGAAAGGCTCTGCCCTGCAGACTATCAGTGCAGATGCTGAGACTTATGAGCAACCTTTGAGCAGAGTGCAGGGAATCGTAGGAAAGAAGTAGGAAACAATAAGATCTGGAGAGGACAGGAACTTCACAAGGAGAGCAACAGAACCAAAAATTCTGAGCACAGGGGTCTTTCCTGAGACTGATACTCCAATCAAGGACTATGCATGGAGATAACCTAAGACCCCTGCACAGATGTAGCCCATGGCAGTTCAGTGACCAAGTGGGTTCCATTGTAATAGGAACAGGGACTGTCTCTGACATGAACTGATTGGCCTGCTCTTTAATTATCTCCCTCTGAGGGGGAAGCAGCATTACCAGGCCACAGAAGAAGACAATGCAGCAACTCCTGATGAAACCTAATTGACTAGGATCAGAAGGAAGGAAAAGAAGACCTCTTTTGGACCCGGGGAAGGGCATGCATGCAGAGGGTGGAGGAAGGGAGGGACTGGGACAGGAGGAGGGAGGGAACCACAGGGAGGATACAAAGTGAATAAAATGTAATTAATAAAGAATTAAAAAAATTAAAATTAAAATTAAAAAAATAAACAAAATAGTGTCCCAGTCAGAGGTATAAGGCATTTCAACTTCAAAATGGAAATGATTTTTAAGTAATAAAGCTGTATCACTATGTGAAAATCTCAAATAAAAAAGAAAATGGAAAAAAATTAACAAAAACTCTCAGCATATTTGATTTAAGAAATGACCATTAAGGATTGTTGGGTAAATTGATTAATAGAAACCAGAATATTACCAAATTTAAGAAACAACAGCTTAGAATTCCTGGATAACAGAATTGTCAAAACTTGGATCAAAAGTTTAAGATTCCCAGTTACCCATGCTGGCTTGTTAAACCATTAAGACGGGCTCAATGAACTGCATTTGTGCCAACAAATGTACAGTACTTAAGAGAAAAACATACCAAGGAAGGAAAGATGGATCTGTAAGCTGTACTGAGTCACAGTTCTCTCAGAAACTGCACCTGAAATAAGCCTGTAGCCCAGGAGTGCAAACGGTGGTTGGATTAGAAGAGGTTGGTCCCACCCAGTAGGTTAGCTTCAGGGAGCTATCCTCAGCTTGGCTAGGGTTTTGTGTCTACACAGTGGTTAGTAACAATCATGTACTCTATTTCCTAGCAGGCTGTGAGGTAGATGTATACATGATAATGTAAGAAATTCAAACGACAGCATAAGTGTTCAAGATCGTCAGAGGCCAGACTCATGTTGCCATACTGCTTCCACATGTTCTGCTGTCTAACGGGAAGATCTCCACAGTCACAATACTTAGGGGATGGGGGCGGGGCAGAAAAGGAAGGAGAACTGGAGGCATTTCCACGAGAAACCAGCGAAGATACAACTAGAATGTGTTAGGTTATGATTGTTGGCTTGTGGAGGTGGCATGAGTCACCCTTCTTTCTAGAGAGAAGTTTACTTTTAGTCCCTGGGAGATGTTCCACAGGTAGATACAAACACTTCCTAATTTAACTCACATGCGGAAAGGTGCCTTGGAGAAGAGTATGTCCTAAAGGGTGTGGAGCATCAAGGTGGAGATGAGCAGCAGAAAGCTTGAGGCTGCAGACAAGCCCAAGGTAGAGCTCAGCATCAGTGATGGGGCCACTGAGCGAGCGGGCAGCTGCAAGAGGCTGTGCCTCACATATGGGCTCTGGCCACAGGCCCACTATCCCAAGTTATGTGAGGTAGGGTATGAAGCTTGTTGTTTTAGAAGTGTGATTCTGGCCACAACCAACGGGGCATGTTTATAAGTCTTCCTAAGAAATCTTCCACAACATCCAGTATATACCTTTAAGGAAAATCAGCATTACTTAAAACAAAATTTAAAGCAGTTGATAATGCAGTGAGGAATGTTAATAGTGATGATATTGACAGAAGCTAGACTCCTTTCTCCTTTCCTTCCTCTGCCCTTTTCCCCTCCCTCTCTCATGTATTACGTTATCCCTTTCTTTAACATATTAGCAATGAGAATTTAAGATAATTGCAAAGCACAGAGATAAACCATGGCTAAGTAAACTGAAGTGAGGTCAATGAGAAGATAGCTTTTAAAATTTTTAAGTAGAGGAATAATGGGACAAAATGCATTTTTAATTAAATTTTTATTTTTTATATTAATTACAGTTTATTCACTTTGTATCCCAGCTGTAGCTCCCTCTCTTATTCCCTCCCAATCTCACCATCCCTCCCTCATCTCCTCTCCAAATCCACAGATAGGGGAGGTCCTCTTCCCCTTCCATCTGACCCTAGCTTATCCGGTCTCATCAGGACTGCCTGCATTGTTTGCCTTTGTGGCCTGCCAAGGCTGCTTCCCCCCGGGGGGGTGGTTAAGAGTCTGCTACTGCTGAGAAAAATAAGGAAATCATGAAATTTGCAGGTAAATGGTGGGACCTGGAAAGGATCATCCTGAGTGAGTTGTCCCAGAAGCAAAAAGACACACACGGTATATACTCACTCATATAGACATACAACACAGGACAAACCCACTAAAATCTGTGCATCTAAAGAAACTAAGCAAGAGAGAGGACCCTAACAAAAATGGTCAATCCCCATCCTGAAAGGCAAAGAGGACGGACATCAGAAGAAGAAGAAAACAGGAAACAACCTAGGAACCTTCTACAGAGGGCTTCTGAAAGCCAGAAGAAGAAAACAGGAAACAAACTAGGAACCTACCACAGAGGGCCTCTGAAAGCCTCTGCCCTGCAGACTATCAAAGAAGATGCTGAGCCTGATGGCCAACTGTTGGGCAGAGTGAATGGAATTTTATGTAAGAAGTGGGAAATAGTAAGAGTTGGAGAGGACAGGGTCTCCACAAGGAGAGCAACAGAACAAGAAAATTTGAACACAGGGAACTTCCCAGAGACTCATACTCCAACCAAGGACTATTCATGGAGATAGCCTAGAACCCCTGCACAGATGTAGCCCATGGCAGTTCAGTGTCCAAGTGGGTTACATAGTAATGGGAAGAGGGACTGCTTCTGACATAATCTGATTGGCCTTCTGTTTGATCAACCTCCCCCTGAGGGGGGAGTAGCCTTACCAGGACACAGTAGAGGACAATGCAACCACTTTTGATGAGAACTGATAGACTAAGATCAGAAAGGAGAGGAGAACCTCCCTTATCAGTGGACTTGGGAGTGGCATGCATGCAGAAAGGGGAGGGAGGGTAGGATCTGCAGGGGAGGAGGGAGGGGCTTATGGGGGGATACAAAATGAATAAAGTGTAATTAATAAAAAATAAAAAAATAAAAAATAACAAAATAAATAAATACATGAGTTATTACAAAAAAGGAGTCTGCTACTGAGTTCATGTCAGAGACAGTACCCTTACTAAGGTACCCACTTGGATACTGAGCTGCCATGGGCTATATCTGAGCAGGGGTTCTAGGTTATATCCATAAAGGATCTTTGGTTGGAGTATCAGTCTCAGAAAAGACACCTGTGCCCAGATAGTTTGTTTCTGTTGTTCTCCTTGTAGAGCTCCTGTCCTCTCCAGGTCTTACTAGCTCCCCCTTCCTTCAAATGATTCCCTGGACTCTGTCCAAAGTTTGTTTATGAGTCTCAGCATCTGCTTTGATACACTGCTGGTTAGAGTCTTTCAGAGGCCCTCTGTAGTAGGCTCTTGTCCTGTTTTCTGTTTTTTCCTTCTTCCAATTTCCATCCCGTTTGTCTTTCTAACTGAGGATTGATCATCTTACCCAGGGTCCTCCTTCTTGTTTAGCTAATTATGTGTACAGATTTTAGTATGTTTATCCTATATTATAGGTCTAGTATTCACTTATAATTAAGTATATACCATGTGTGTCTTTCTGCTCCTGGGATAGCTCACTCAGGATGATCTCTTCTAGTTCTCACCATTTGCCTGCAAATTTCATGATTTCTTTTTTTTTTTAATTGCAGAGTAGTATTCCATTGTGTAAATGTACCACAATTTCTGTATCTGTTCCTCAGTTGAAGGACATCTGGGTTGTTTCCAGGTTCTGGCTATTATGAATAAAGCTGCTATGAACATGGTTGAACAAATGTTCTTGTTGTGTACCAAAATGCATTTTTTACATGTGAAAGTAAATGTTTTAACAAAGATGAAAATATGCTTTTTTTTTTTTTTTGAGACAGGATCTCAATATGTAACCTTTGCTGGCCTTGAACTGGCTAAGTAAACAAGGTGACCTCTAACTAATAGAGATCTGTCTGCCTCTGCCTGGCCTGGGGTGCTGTGATTAAAAATGTGTATCACCATGCATAGCCAAGATGTAGCTTTTTATAACTTCATGACATAGTCAATAGGCTCATGAACAATGAGAGACTGTAAGAAGGATTTAATGGCTATGATTTATTCATGGTCAGTTCTTAATCACAACCCAAAGAACCAGGAAGTCTAATAAACTGGTCCAAGGCATCCATTTTTTCTCTAATTTTGTATTCAGAGTCTTTCTTTCTTTTCTTTCTTTCTTTCTTTTTTATTTTATTTCTTTGATGTATGGTAGGTGTCCATGTGTGTGTTCATACCCACGTGTATGTGTGTGTGCGTACATGCACTTGAAATCATTCTTCCTTGATTTTTCTTCACTTTATTCATTAAGGTAGAATCTCTCTCACTTGAATCCATTGTTGACCTATATAAGCAGTCTGTCTAGGTAGCTTGCTTTGAGGATACCCTGTCTCTGCCCCAGAGTAGTGGGAGTAGAGGTGGACAATAGCACCCATCTGGCATTTATATGGGTTCTAGAGATCTGAATTCAGGTGTTCAAACATATGTGGTCAGTGTTTCACTCACTCAATCACCTTCTCATCCTTGTATTTAATTTTAAACAAAGGTCCAAACATTGAGTAGATCATCTGTAGATCTTATCATGTTTTAATTATCTTAATTGATATTAAACTTTAGTAGATGTTTTTGCCTTAGAAAACAAAAGACAGACCTACTATTGCTATAATCCTTGACAAGCCTCTATGAGATACTCTATCAGCCACATGATCTTTACTTTTCTTGGTCTGTACAACTCTCTAATGGGATCATAACCATGAATACATGGTGAGATGGAAAACACAGAAAATATATAAAATTTAAACTACAAAGAAAAGTCTCAGGGAGCTCTACTTTTCTGTAGCATGATCAGGCAGCCTAGATTTAATTGTATGTCAATCTCTATGTCTACTCTTTAAGTGTTAATAAGTTTTCAACACAGAACATTCAAATCCCAGCAAGCCTGTGGTTCACGCTCCTGAAATACTCAATAATCACCATGAGAATTTATTCCTCCCCACCGAGTCTTTTTAAAACTAGAAAGAAAAACATCCCAGGCTAAAGTCTCTTTTTAATCTTAGCTTAAGCCTAATGCAGCCAGAGTCACCTCATTTTTGTATGAGATTGGTGACACAGTGATAATAAGTTTCCCCCTAGCAACTCAATTATTTTTAATGATTTACACAAAATAATTACTGTTGACAAATGTCCAGATCCTCAGAAGATGGAAACAGCTATGTCCATGTTTTGTGCCTTCTATCCATCACAGCTTTGCAAATGGCTGGCTGTCAGTGACTGTGGACTGTGGGGACAGGTAGCTGTGTGGCAAACACCAGACAGACAAAGCCTCTCTTAAGATGCACATGCATAGAAGTGCAGCCTTGGATAGTGATTGCCAAGAGTTTCAATAGAAAGTCAAATAATATGAGTTCATAAAGCCTTACGAAAGGGAGGATTGATTTATCCATATGACCCTAAGGTTCAGTGTGGCCCATTTCAGGTAGAGATGGTCCCACGGGTTTATTCTTGCCTCTTCAGCTGTTAGTCTTCTCAAAATGCTGGTTCTTTCTACAAAATGCAGAAAAAGAGCACTAGGGGAAAACTTTCTTTGTGGTCCTAAAATTATCTTACAAGCCTGACCTATATATTATATTCATTATAACTCAATCTGGGCCTGGTAGAATGGCTCAGCTAGTAAAGATACTTGTGGCTAAGCTGCACAGTCAGAATTTTATATCCAGGTAGAAGAAAACAAACGTGCCAGAGCCCACCAGTAGAGTCGAACAGTTCTTGAGTTGGGAGTGAGGACTGAAAGAAAATTAAAAAAAAAAAAAACCCAACACTCTACATGTGGGATCTATTCAAGAGGGCTGCCAGCAGGAACTGTCACACCAGTTTATTCCACAGTTCCTATTTATAGTCAGAGCAAAGCACCTCAAAACAATAAAGGGGTTCATGAAGAAGTCAAACCTTTTTACCTCAACCTCTTCACACAAACAAAAGGAAGTGAACTTGGCAAAACATCCTGTCTATATCTCTGTCTCCAGATGAAAGCCAGGGTGAAAACATGTTTTCCGCTGAGAGCTCAATAAGAAAGCAGGCTGACAAACAAGTGGCTCTCCACACAAAGGATGCTCCTGTCCTTTGACCTCCACACATGTAGCCTACATGTACATGCCTTTTGCCCACAACACATAAATAAGTAAATAAATATCTCAAAAAATAACAAAAGTCTCAGTCTTCCTAAGAGATGTGTTATCCTGAGAAATGAGAATATTTTTGTTATTAATTGCTGTTCAGGATTGTCTCCAGTTGGCCAGCAAAGATGGAGGAAGAAGCTGGGGATGGGAAACTCTTCTAGAGACATAGCTATTATATTTTATCTCCAAGAATTTTTTTCCCTCTTCTTTGCTTGTTTCTTCCATTTATTCCACAGTCTCTAGAGAGCTACTTGATTCAAGCCTTTTTAGTTACTGTTCTATTGCTGTGAGAAGACACCATAATCAAGGCAACTCGTACTTGGAAGAATTGAAGTAGAGGATTATAGTTTCAGAACGTGACTACCAAGGTGGTAAGCAGGCAGGCAGGCAGGCATGGAAGAAGAGAGACAGGCAGGGATGGAGGCAGGCAGGATGGAGGCAGGGAGACAGGGATGCAGGGAAGGAGGGAGGGAGGGAAGGAGGCAGGCAAGTAGCAGGCAGGGAGGCAGGGAGAATGTCAGGCAGACATGCTCTGAAGCAAGAGATGAGAGCTACATTCTGACCTTCAGGTCTTCTTTCCAAGCTTCATGCTTGTGGATCAGAGTAAGCTCTCAGCTGTCACGCCAGCACCATGGCTGCCTGCCTGATGCCGTGTTATCCACAGTGATGACTATGGACTCACCCTTTGAAACAATAAGCAAGCCCTCAATTAAATGCTTCCTTTCATGCTTGCCCTGGTCAGGGTGTTTCAGCACAGAAATAGAACAGTAGCTAAGACATAATTTTAGGATAATGAGAGAATATACTGCTTTGCTTATGTGGTATTTTCTTTCTACCTTCTTCCTTCCTGCCTTACTTACTTTTTCTTCCTTAATCCATTCCTTCCTTCTTTTTCCCCTTTTTGGATCTCACATAGCCAGTGCTTGCCTTGAACCCTTGAACTTGCTATGCAAATAAAGGTGACCTTGAATTTTTGATCCTTATCTCCTAAGTGTTGGGATGCTGCCTACTAAAGGTTCTTGCCATTTGCATGCTAGAAAAACATTCTACTGACTGAATTACACACAGCCCATAGCTGTATTATCTTTCCTCTATATCTTTGTGTCTGGACTTTAACATGGCCCTAGATTATGTCATTTCTTGGGGTCAACCAGCAAAAGTAGAGAAATATATTTAATATTTAATATTAAAAATTAGAAATATGTTTAATAGCAGAAATAAATCATCAAAACCTATGGCAGCTCTTGGTATATCAAAGGGATGATTTGGGAAAGTTCCATGATACCTCTTTTTTGGGACTTCCCCAAAGTAAAATGTTAAGTAAGCCCCAGTCCAGTCTGCCTTCTCCCCTCTAGTTAAAGGTCTTGTTTTAGTTATATCTCAGTTTTTTTTTTTTTCTTTCGACTAGGGTTGTATGGATGAGCACACAAGTTCTTTCTTTGAAGTTTTGAGTGTGTATCAGAGCAATCTTTGTATTTACTTAGGGACCTGAAGAAGGTCAAAATCACAGCAACTGGAGAAACTTTGATGCAATGTAATCAAAAAAGAAGGAAGGTTTTAATCAATGAGAAGCATGGTTCTTTCTGGCGACTTTCCATGGTAAACAAATTTCTGGTCTACAGTTCCAAGCTTCTCCAAGCCTATCAAAATCCATCAGTATCATCAGCAGTCGAGGCTGATTGGCGGCCTCCCCACCCTCCTGTTTAGCTGTTTTAAGGGGAAGGGGAAGCAAAATCAATGTAAACACCTAGGGCATCCATCAGCAGGAAATGGCTCATCAGAAACACTGTTGGGAAGAGGACATTGTGCAAATGGATCTGCTGTCAGGAAGGGAGATCACCACTGAGATGGGAAAGCTGAGCCTTTGTTGAGATGTTTAAGGGGAGATTCAGAGGAGACCCCACTTCTTGCCCTATCCCCAATATCTGACATATTGAACATTTTCAGATCTAGTTCAATCACACTGTGTTCAAAAATGAATCCTACCTCAGTCTTCTCTCTAGTCTAAATTATATAATTGTAATCCATCATGAAGTATCAATGAGCTCTTGAGTACTAGGAAGTCTGGACTCCTCTGCTTGGGGATGTCTGAGGTTTTTGTGCTTTGCACCTTACTGAAATTGTAAGCAGCATTTGCTTCCACTGTTTAATGATGGTGCATGTTTTTTCCCAGAGAACAAAAAAGATTGGAAATGCCTTGAGGGACCTGTAAGGTTTTCCTCAGTCAACTATTTGAACAAAACTTTTTGAATAAAAATACAGTTCTTTGGAAAGGTTATTGATAAGACAAATAATTACAAACAGAACACAAAGAGTTAAGGACAAAGGTAGTTTGGATAATTCTCAGTTTAATTATAGTTCATTGAATAAATATTTTCTTCTTATTTTTTGTTTTCCTTTCTGCAGAGGAAAGCATCACTAATGACTAAAGGTAAGTATTGGGTTTTCTGTATGGATGTGTTGTTTGTGTAGGAGTTCCCCTCTCTTCCTCTCGTTCTTGCCTGTGTCATTTATATTCAAGCTTGTCTCTAGCAGTCTATAAGTGCCAACCCTATTGCATAAGTAGTGAGAGCAGACACCCCAGCTATGTTCCTGGTGGCAGGGACAATGTTCTAGGCTTTCTAATTAAATGTAGCATTACAGATGTTTTAACTGCCTTTTGTCAGGCTCAGTATATTCTCAGTTTCTTCTAATTTCCTAACTGCGTTTGTTAGAAATAAGTCTTAATTTTTTTTTTCAAATTCATTTTTGCATGGCTATCAGCTTTTATCTAAGTCTGTTTATGGTGAATTTCTTCCATTAATTCTTTAACATCATGATGCTTATTATTCACATATGTCTCTATATGCGTGTCTGTATTTCCCAAATTATCTAAATGTTTATTACAATTCTATATCTGAATGTTTTTATTAACACAAGGAAAAAGTTAAAACTATTATAAATATTGATTTAAAAAACTATATGAACATAGAATGCAAAACAAACAAACAAACAACAACAACAACAACAACAAAGGTCCACTGTGACATTTTTCCTACAGGGAGGCTTCCTGAGAGACAGAATCCTCAGGACCATATTTCCTAAGATAGAAACTTGTGCCATAGTAAAATCATCAAGTAGTTGGGAATGTGTGTTCTGGATATTTATGAATGATTTAAAATAGGAAATATGATATTCCCCTGTTATGTAACGGGAACTAAATATAATTGGGAAAATGCCATATTTTTTAGACACTGTAACAACTGATATTTTATCTATCAAATCACTTCTGCAAGAATATGCTTTAATATGAAGATTGTTATCTCTACAGCTCTTGCATAGGAGGAAAACGCTCATGGATTTTTTACTGGCTGAGGGAGAAGTAAGCTACTACAGTCTTAAAAATGACCAAGTCCTTTCAGGGAAAAATAAAAAAGAATTTAGGTATAAATTGGTACTGAATTTTAAAAAGTTCTTGGGATATAAAACATTTTCGTAAAAAATGAATAACTGTGTTAGGTGCCTCAGAATTTAATTAAAATGTTCTGAATTACAACTGTCTTCACTAGCCATAAATATCCCCTCCCCTCCCCCCCCCATGCACACCCCGATCTCTGGCTATCTATCTGCCCTGTTTCATATTGTGAATTTAAATGAACAGTGTACTTCCCGGAAAGCAGAGTAGCGCGTATTTATAGGGCACGTGTTAGACCTCGGTGTCTGGGCACTGCTTGCATGATGGTACAGAAGACACACACACACACACACACACGAATGTAGGCTCAGCAGCACAGTTTCATCGCCCTGTGTGCTGCACACTAAAGATTTGCTGGGGCATTTCGGGAAGCCTGCTGCTTGCTGATTGTTTTGAGCTGCGTCCACAGACATTAGCGTAGCTTTAAGAGCTGTCCCCCTGGGGTGTTGCCTGGGAATTTCGGAGACCCTCCTCTCTGCCAGAACAATTTCTTCAAGAAAATCGAAATTTGGCTTGACACCGAGGAGGGCCTCTGTGTTTAATGCCCGTGGAAATTTCACCGTTCACTTCCCGAACAGAGTATTAGAGTTCATTTTCCGAAGTGACACGGCCTCCCACCCAAGGTCAGGAAAGACGAAGTTTACGTGTGGGTTGGGAGCCTCGGAAAGCTGGCGCACACCTGAAACCTCAGAACCTTGAGGGCTGAAGCAGGGGGAGCCTTGAGAGTTGGTGGAAAGCTCGCTTTCTGGGCCCCGTTTAGCTTCCCACTTTTTTGTTTGTTTGTTTGTTTGTTTCTGAACTAATAACAGCTTAACTCTGTTCAGCTTTCTTTTTTTGTGCCATAAAGAATTATAAGCAGTAGAAGCGTTTATGTCTGCCAAGGTCTATATCGTCCGCCCTTAATTTTTTTATTTTTTAATATTTATTTACTCCTATTATATGTGTGTTTGCCTCACACACACATAAATATGGTGTTGAACTTGTGATCTTCCTACCTCAGCCATCCCAACTACAGAGCTTATAGGAATGTACCATCATACCAGGCTGGATATATTTTTTAATGCTGTGAATCTCTACCTGAACATGTTTTAAAAACTCAGGAAACCCCATCAAGCTTCCTTTTAGTTGAGCATTAATTCCTTTATGTACAACTAAGGCATGAGCTACATTGACTAAATGATTATTCAGGGTCTGAGCAGTCTGCCCAGTATGAATCATGGCTAATGCCCTGGTGGTAGCTCCAACAGCCGTCAATGAGATGGTAGTAACAATGGTGGCTGTAGTTCCAAGATCCCTTTTCTGTCTGAAGAGAGTCATAGCGTGAGGGGCATCAATGGGCACAGGCACCCAGTGAGGCATGCGAGTAACCAGGGCATACCTAAATTTACTAGCATTCCAGCATTGGGCAAAAAAGCAAGTATCATTACCACAATTACTTGGCTCTATCTGGCTAATAATGAATAAAAATGGGGGATATAGACAAACAGGTGTGGGCTTATAGGAAATATTATGAGAAGCCTTAACCCCTCGTTGGAACATCCTGCGTCAGTTCTAGAACTAGCAGTGGTGGTGTCCGAGGTCTGAGTAGGTTCAGGAGACCATTGCCCCCAGGGTCGAGACGTGCTCCATGCCAATTGACTAACTCCATGTTTTCCTCCAATTTTGAAAGTCATTTAAGGTTCTTAAATTATTTTTTTCCCCTTTTTCTTAAATTTTTCATCAATTACACTTTATTCATTCTGCATCCCCCCATAAGCCCCTCCCTCCTCTCCTCCCAATCCACCCTCCCTCCTCCCTCTGCTTGAATAATCATTTAGCCAATGTAGCTCATGCCTTAGTTGTACATAAAGGAATTAATGCTCAACTAAAAGGAAGCTTGATGGTGTTCAATCAGAGGATTGACCTCTTGCAGGAGCAAATTGATACCCTATGGCAAATCGCTCAACCTGGCTGTCAATGAAAGTATGCTGGACTTTGTGTCACTAGCATACAACATGAGAATTTTTCCTGTGCTGCAAATCTGTCTAAACAATTGTCGAGCTATATTTTAGGTAATTGGACTGGAGAATTCGATACTACGATGGAGCAGCTGAGAGTGGCCATTGTCACAGTAAATTCTACCAGAGTGGACGCAGGACTAGCCACAGGATTATCAACATGGATTGCTGCAGCCATGAATCATCTGAAGGAATGGGCGGGCATGGGAGTGTTAGCAGGCCTTCTGGTGTTGGTCTCCTTGGTTTGCCTGTGGTATATATGCAAGATTAGAGTCTCACAACAGTGTGATGCAGCCATGATCATTCAGGCCTTTACAGCCATTGAAGCAGGACATTCTCCCCAAGCATGGTTGGATACCATAAAAAGCTAAAATGATACACTCAGGATGCGAGGCTAAGCACTGCACTCAGGGTCAGCCGCTTTGGACCCAGAGAAGAGCATGTCTGATTGCATGCGGGTTGATACCCCAGGTCCCGCCTCTGAGAAAAAGGTATCGGATGGGTCTGATGCTCTTTGGGTGGATGACACCTAAATGAACATCGGTACAAAGTCCCAATTTATTTCTAATATCAGAGATCAGACCTCTACTCTTGCCTGATGCGTCTAAAACAAAAAGGGGGAACTGTAGAGAGCTGCGGAATGCTATGCCTTAAAGATGGAGCTGGTTTCCGCCTTCCACCTTCCCGATGGTGAGTGCTCTCTGTCAGGAACAACTCCACATTTGGCTAAGGCCGAGGATCTGGCTTGCTTCCATGTATGTGGACCTATCTGCATTGCCCCCGTGGCACGCCTGGGTTGGCTACCCAGAGGCTATTTAAGCTGTGGGCTGGCTTTCCCCGGGGTCCGAGGAGGATTGTTCAATGTTCCTGAATAAACTGCATTGAAAAAAAGAAAAAAAAAAAAAAAACTCAGGAAACGTGGCAGAAGAGAAGGAGGAAGTAACATGAGGGCTGGAGGATGGACAGGAGTGCTTGGAAATGCTGTCTTCTTGGCATAGCATGATCACGGCACTCATGAACTCACAGCAGCTGTCATTACCTGCACAAGATCTAAACAAGACCAAGCTGATCAAGATTTTAGCTTGGGTGACAGTGGTGGCGGTGATGGGCTCCTGAACTCTGCCCTTACAGGAGACACTTTCGGCAGTGGATGTCCATGTGGGGAAGAGAAGCCCTCTTCTCTGGGAGTGTGGACGCTGGTGGTTTGTTCATGCTCCAGGGGATGGGCCACATCCATGCACACTTGGGTATCATACAGGTATGATATTCTTAATAAATTTTAAGAAACAAACTAAACTAAATGTTTAACAATATCACCATGGTATCAGCATGATAGGCTAGAATGTAGTTGGAAATAAAATCCTTTAGAGACGATGCTCGTTGATGTGTGATTAGAAGGCTGATGCCATCACACTGTTGTCAGATAATTCAATGACTGAGTATTTCTCACCATTCAGCTTTTGGCTCCAGTGTCACCTTCCCTGAATGGTTGTTCCTAATGACCCAAGTCACAGCTACTTTATCTTGTGATTCTGTCTTATTGTAAATATATACTTAATTATATCATAGGATGTTTGTTTGTTCACTATGTGTGTGCCTGTGTGAGTTTATGTGCCCCAGGTGTGCGCATGGGCCTACAGGACCCAGAAGAAGGCATCAGATCACAGGGAGCTGGAGTTACAGGCAGCTGTGAGCCAACGCATGTGTGTTCTGGGAACTGAACCTAACTCCTCTGAGAGAGCATTAGTTAACTAATTGTTCTTGACAATTAAGCCATTTCTTCAAACCCCTATGGTTTTTTCCCCCATTTTTTTTTTTTTGTTTTTCTTCTTTTTTTAGAATATAGTCAGCTACTGAGGAAGAAACTGTGTTACCCAATGTCTTTCAGTATCAGTGATAACGTGTATTATGAAGTGTATTGTGTACAACAAATACTTGTTTAAAATCTTTGGAATCCATGGGTGAATGAATGCACTGCTGGGTTAAAGAGCAGAATAGAGCGGCATGCTGCATGAATAGGATACTAACATCTATGTAACATATACATATCTCTGTGCTTAACAAATGAGCTTTGAGGTCACAGTTTCCTCATTTTCTGTGCTCTCTTCAGCCCTGATAATGTACTAGATAGTGGTGCTCAGTAAAGAAAAAAAAATTGATTGCTGTTTTGTGTTTTGGTTTCTGAGACAGGGTTTCTCTGTGTAGTTCTAGAACTCACTTTGTAGAACAAGCTGGCCTCAAACTCACAGATTTCCACCTGCTCCTGCTTCTCCAAGTTCTAGGACTAAAGGCATGTACCACCATGCCCAGCTTTTATTAATGTATGGTTTGAACAACCCGGGCCTTGGATGAATTCAAGCTGTGATATTAAGCCCCTTAGCACAAGGAAGGAGCTAAGAATTCAATAATCCATGGTAGCCATCATCATATTGCAATTCAGAAGAACATTTTCATCAACTATAAAACAGCTCCTGGACATATTTTATACTTATATTTGATTTCTCTTCTTCTTGTGGGGCGTGGGAAGCCACCACAGGTCTTTGCTAGGGTTTTACCCCTGGTTCCTTCACCTATTTCAATCACTTCCCAAATGTGAGCCCTCATCAGCTGTGAATAAACACACTATGTTTTTAGAAAGCACATGTGACTTTTACATTAGCTTTCCTTTAACTGCCTTAGTTTTGTTTGTAAATCCTAGCCTGGCAAGTATCAGTGAGCCATCTACTTTTATTTGCATGCATGCATATCTTTGTCTGCTTTCAGGTTGCAGGAAATTGAGGTTGTTTTTATTGTTGTGAGGTCATATGGCAATGGCTGCCATGAGCATTTGCATCCAAGACCTATGCAGGTCTTCATTCTTCCATTTCTGCATGGGGTGGATGGCTTGCAAGTTTGCTGTTGAGTTGGATATTTCAGTCATTTCCTGGGCCCAATCACAAAATTAATTTTAGAAAGAGCTAAGGGAAAGTATAGATGTTTGTGTTTGTGTTTGGTTCCAGCCTTTTAGCAATTAAAACAGCCCTAGAAGAACCTGGAGACAAAGGTGGCACTCCAGGTGGGCATCTTTGACTCTTCATTGTAACTGAGGACAAAGGACTCACATCGGCTTAAACTCCCAAATGGGTATGGTCAAGAAATAAGAGTGGAGAGACATTTGCTCATTCAAAGGCAACATGAGCATGGGCTCAGTGAAGGCTCCAGGATTCTATCCAATGAGCATATATTCATATTCTAAGGGTTCGGTTCTTCTGAGCACCCTCAGTTCAGGAGAATATTCCCAATCATGCCCAGGTGAAAGTCATTGTTCAAGAAGGAAAGGTGGTGGACATATATTTGCAGTGCTCAGCTCAAATAGAGGACAGTCATCCTTCCTGGCATGCTCATTTTTCTCTAAACCATTTCAGCTAAAATAAATAAATAAATAAAAGGATACGAATGCATTGAAAGTATATTGATAAAGGAGTTGTGTCACTAAAGGTACCTGCCTTGCTTACTGACTAACAGTGCCACAGGTTCAGAAATTTATTTCAGCGTTTAATGTGATATGTTGGTCTTTCCAGCTTATTCGCAAAATGTGTCTGAAAGTAACTTATTCTTGTCCAAGCCCATATCGTCTTTCCCACTGATTATGACAGGAAACTTCCCCGTGGATAGCTGTGCCTATTCCTATGACGGCCTGAGCTCTTACAAAGCATAAATCAGGAAAGGAAGAAATCATGCAGTCAGTAAAGTGCTTGCCTTGCATTCGTGAAGACCTGACTCAGTCCCTAAAACCTACACTCAGGGGTGTGCTTGCAAGCTGGTGCTGGAGAGGTAGGCATAAATACAGCCCTGGGAGCTTGCTCACCAGCCAGCCCAGTCTGGTCGTCATCTTCCGACCAGTGAGAGACCCTGTCTCATGAAAGATACAGGGATCAATGGCAGCTGAGGACTGACACCTGAGGTTGCCCTTTGGCCTCCGCAGGTCCATAGGAACATACACATGTATGCATATATGTACACATAGTCACAGAAGCACATACACATATACATGGACATACATGAAAACTCTTCCAAAGATTAAGCTTAAAAATGTAAGTCAGCTTATTTTTGCACACTGGCTTGAACTTCCTAGTGACTTCTTCATATAGTGCCATAAAACTTACCACTTTCTGTGAGGCTCTGTGTGGTGAGGTTGCTAATTTTGGCAGTAGCCTCACGGGATAGCAACCTCCACCGTGACCTTTGTAGAGGTGAAAGCGGTATTCGTGCTTACCAGGTTCTCCTTGTGTTACTACTGGGGAAATGGCCTCTGCCTCAAACATTCCTTTCTCTAATCCTCTAAAAAGAACCCTTTCACTGTATACCTCTCAACGGAGACGTCTTCCTGCAGCCATGTTTGCTTGCCTCCTCCAGGGCCATCTTCAACTCTGTAGTTTCCTCATGGCTCTCACTGGAGTCAGTCATCACTTGATGCACACAGTTGTTTATTTATTGTCATCCTGACACTGTAGGATGTGGTCTTTATGAAAGGAAGGGCCTTGATCGGCTCATTCTTTGCCATGCTCCTGGTGCCTAGAACTGTGTAAATTCAATAATTGTTTTCAGATTAAATAGTTCTCTGCCTGGTGATTGGAACCTGAAGGCTTGCTGCCAGTGCTGAGCTGTTGGCCTGAGTCTAATTGCATTTCTTTTGTCGATACAGACTGAGGATAATTGTGCTTGTCACAAGCTTCTATGCATTTAGCCAGTTCACCTTCTTCACTCCAGTGCAACCTCCATGTGGCTATAATGGGGATAGTTCTCCTTCCATGTGGCTATAATGGATATATTTTCATGCTTGTGGCTGCTAGTAGGCACCAGTGACAGCCTCATTCACTCTCATAAATTGCTTTGTTGGGTTTTATTGGCATCATACCTGGTAGATTTTGCCTTCCTAGGTATGAATTAATCTATCATTGTTTGTTCTTTTTTTGTTGTTTTTGTTTTAAATGATCTGTCTTTAAGCTTTTCTTTGTTATAGAATTTATATCATTTGGATATTCAGGTATTAAAGTCCTGTCTGCCCACTTGTACTCATCTTCTGTTTTTTGGTTGGAAGGGCTGGATACTGGACCCAGTACCTCCTGCATGCTAGCTCAGTGCCCAAGCTATGCTCTGGCTTTCTCACCCTTGTTCTTGTGGCTGTCAGCTACTATGGTTGGCAGACTTCTAGATGGTCTCAGTGGCCTTGTCTCTTTCCTGTTACTCTCTGTGTCATATGATCAAAGAATTCTACCAGTACAACCTAAGTGATCAGATGAGTTTAAAGTAGGTTCAGTGATGTCATCCAAAATCCATGGAAGTCAAGTAATTTTTTTAAGCTGGCAGCAGAAGAGAAAGTAGGAGATATTAGAACATTAGTAGGGGATATTTTGTGATCTTTGAGATGAAAAATTCTGGGGGATGTGGACTGTGGAGCATGGTTCCTGGCCAACATCAGCTGGAATGCAAGTCCTACAGCCCAGAAGACCAGAATTCTGTAGGCAAACTGAAGGCTCAGAGAGGAAGATTCCTCTCCAGGAGAAAAGAAAAGAAAAGAAAAGAAAAGAAAAGGAAAGGAAAGGAAAGGAAAGGAAAGAAAAGAAAAGAAAAGAAAAGAAAAAAAAAAAGAAAAGAAAAGATAAGAAAAGAAACCCTTTGCCTTGGGATACCCTATATAGGGAACTTGTCAAGGCCACCTGCACGTCAGTGAAATAGGACAAGTGGGGATTGTTCAAGGCCACTAAGTCCATGATGACCTTTTACACTGCAAGAGACAACCAATCCAAACATGAATTTAAGCCATCATCTTACACACACAGAATTTTACTTCTTTGTTTCTGTCATGATGATTATTCCCAGTGAAACTGATGATTTTTCAAGTATTTCTGACATAAAGATATTTTTCAGTGGTTTCTTTTTCAACTTGACACAGCCTAGATCACTTGGGAAGAAATTTCAAGGAAGGGCTGTCTAGATGAGGTTGCCCTGTGTGCAGGTCTGTGAGGGTAGGGTGGTCCTGATTGCCTTAATTTATGTGGAAAGATCCATCCTAGAAGTAGGAGGTGCCGTTCCCTAGGTTAGGACTGGGATTGTGTAAGAGTAGAGAAGGCAATCTGAGATAGTAGGCAAGCATTCACTTCTCTTTGTTGACTGGATGTGATGAGACTACATGCTTCAAGTTTCTGCTGCCTTGCTTCTGCAATGAGAGACTTTAAGCTGGAATTGTGAGCAAAAATAAAACCTTGATTTTTAGCTGTCAGGGGGGTATTGGGGAGGGGGAGGATTGGCCAGAGGCAGGGGGACAGATCAGGGTATCTTATCACAGCAAGAGAAATGAAACCAGGACAGCTGCTTTAATTTTCTGTCAGCAGCCTGAATTTTAAATGACTTTTTCTGTGGTTCCAGTTACACACTGGCCAAGGGTCACTATGATGTGTGACTGAAATGAGTTGAAGTGATCAGAACTGACAGGATGGAGGTGTTGGCTAGTGAAACCCCATGCTTTCCTGAACTCAGCCTCATTTCACTCTTGTTGCAATCAGGAGCTTCAAGTTTGATGTTTATCTCTCAGTGGTCACATTTTCATTGTTCATTTGAGTCATTTCTGACACATTCACCTTTGGGTTCTGTGTCTGCTCCTGTCAGTTATTACACTGGTCTGAATGCAGCATCTAGAAAACACTTTCCTTTCTATGTAACAGCGAGTTGCTTTTATTGAATCACTGTTGCTTTTAGAGTCTCTGAAAGGAGGAAAGTTCAGAAGCTGTGTTGTTACCACAACAGAAAAGAAAACTGGTTCATAATTCTGTTACTATAAAAAATAAATCTGGACTCAGTTTTGTTTCCTAAAATTCTTAAACCAAGGCAAGGTGTATAGGATCACATAAAGGCCATTGACTAGCTGTGCCTCTGGGGGAATCCTTTATCTTCCCATGGTTCGGGTTTTTCTTCTATGCTGTGATATAACCAGGGAATACTTGAAAATCTAATTCTTGGGGCTGGATATCAGTGGTTTAGAGCTCTGTCTGCTCTTCTAAAGGACCTATGTTTAATTGCCAGCACCCACATGGCAGCTTCACAACTGTCTGTAATGCCAATTCCAAGGGATCTGACACTTTCACACTAATGCATGTAAAATAAATAAAAAATACTCCCTTTGAAAACCTAATTCTTGTTACAGTTTTCACGCAAGGAGTGGTTTTCAATGTGTATTTCATGGACTAGCTGTGACACCATTTGGAGAAGAGAATGCAAATTCTAAACCAGAAACTCTGATGGGGCCAGGGTCAGCATTCTTGTCTTCCCAAGACTACTTAGAGTGCCTGGTATAGTATAAGCATTGGGTCTGACATGGACATAAACATTAGTTGACTTGAAAGATGAGTATGTGGATAAAAGAAGTATTCTATCTGTTGCAGAGATTATCTGAGGAAGGATTTGGGCATCAAAGGGTTCTTGGGCGCCTATACTAACCTAGTTTTGTTTTTGAATCCATAAAAATTAATTTTGCACTTTGGTTTGTTTTAATATAAAAATACTTCTAAAATTACTTTTAAAATGAAGACATAGTAGAAGCATTAATTGTTACATTAGATGATCCAGAGAGAAGGTATTGTATTGTCCCTACAGCTTTGATGGCCTCTGGCCAATTTAGGGTTATCCTCAGAGGGATGCAGATTTGGGGTACACTCCTGTGATCAGTGTGGCTGGTGAGTCAGTTACTGGGGTGGCCAAACGGGGTCTCTCTTCTGGATGTATTATGCTCTGTACCATATGCCTAATATGTGTTCGTTTGATTTCGAAGCCTTTCTTGGTCTTTCCTGACAGTTCTGTTAGTATTTCTGTGGGATCTGTAAGGATGGTCATACATTGCTGCCACGCTGCCCGGCTGGTTGCTGCCTGTGGGAGCTCATCCCACTGGGCTGTGAGCTGTTTAGTTTGTGGTGATGGGAGAAGTGGATATCGCACATTGGTAGAAATGCTTTTTTTCTGCTGGTGTCTGAGTTAAAAACCCAAAGCCAGTTCTCAGTTTATTTCTTATATGCCATAATATGATCTAATATATTCTATTGACTATAATAATGTAATAAAATCCATGTATATATGTGAGTGTATACATTTGCGTGTAAGTATTTATACACACATTTACATACCTTTCCTATCTAGTCTTATGCCGGTGTTACAAACAGATTGTTCATTCATGCATTTTCTTTTACAGGGTTTTGGCTAATAGCCCGTGTCTAGTGAGTCACTGGAATCTTGTCAAGGGAACTAACCACAGTGAGCTTTTGGTTTTCTTTCTAATACAGCTTCAAATTCAGTAAGTAGTCAGGACTGGCCTTGAACTCCTGATCCTTCTGAGTGTTGAGAATGCAGATGTGCACCAACATGCTTAACTAAGTTACAGTTTTGGTTCTTCATCTTTTTTTTATTGATGACACTTGTTCTGACAATTTCATACATGTGCACAGTGCATTCTGTTTGCATTCACTCTCACACCCTAGGTTCACCCCAAACCCCAGGCACCTTATTGTTCTAAGTTCATAGTCAAACAAGTGGTGCTGTTTAAAGTCAGTGGGTTGCAGAACAAACAAACAAAACCAAAAGACAGGAAAGTAGGAAGGAAGGTAGGTTAAGCTGTTGAAGCAAGAACATATCTCTTTTTCCCTTGACTCAGAATAGTAGACTGTAAAACACTTAGTGGAGAGTTTTAAGGAAGAACTTAACATCTCAGGGCTTTCTGTTTCCATATGCTAAGGAGGTTTCCCCTAAGGATTCCACTTAAATCCTAAAGGTTCAGAGATTTGGTTCCTGGTTCACTCACTTGCTAGCTCAATTGTACCAGTTCAAAGGGCTAAAGCTTCATCGTCTCCAAAAAGCAAATGAGGACTCCCTTGCAAACATTGTCAAAGAAGCGTAGCCTCTGTAGTTTTACTAAAAGCCACTTTTTGAACATTAGGCATCAGAATTAAAACCTTTGTTGACCGAGCGATGTCACTATTCATGCATAACAAGACAGAGCAAAAGGTTCACTCTGCCCAGTTTTATTACTATCTTATTTATTAGACATGCCAAACCTTGCTGTGCCTTGTCTCTGCCTGCCATATCTCCGTGCTTCCCCCTATTTTGATGCTTCACTTAGATCTTTGCTTAATTGCTACCTCAGTGAAGGCCCTTCCCTGACCAGTGCCTACACAGTAACCCACCTACATAGTTTTCCGTCAATATTTACTTTGCTTTACTTTTATCACAGCAATTATCCACATCCAGATTTATCTATTGACATGTTTACTCATTTCTGTCTACAGTGTTTAGTTTTGATTCTCCTGGGACAAGCTCGTGTGCTTCATGGGGGCAGAGGCATCTTTTCATTTCATATATCACTGTCATCAACCAAAACAGAGGGCAGCAGACAATAGAAGGCTAATTAAATTTGTTAAATACATAGCGTATGTGGTGAATAAATGCACAACCAGAGTGATTCAATGTGCCATGGCTGTTGAGCCTGAGGCTATTCTCACCTCCAGCCAGGCATTATAAATGCTGTAAAGGGTCCAATCAACCACAAATAAGATAGATTTGTATATGGATTTGTTTGCATGATTGTGCCAGATTTGTGGATATTTACACAATAAACATCTTTTTTTTCTCATAAAGTACACTCCGTAAGTTAGAAGTTAAAAATAGTGTCTGTATAGTGTGTTATCCCAGAAGAAGAAAGACACTCATGGTATATACTCACTTATAAGCGGACATTAGCTGTATAATATAGCTAACACAATATAATATACTAAAATCTGCAGAGCTAAAAAAGCTAGATAACAAGGTGGACCCTAAGGAGGATGCTTAAATCTCATTCAGAATGGCAAACAGGATAGACACCAGAAGTGGTGGAAGAGAGGAAACAGGATGGGAGCCTACCACAGAGGGTCCTCTGAAAGACGACCCACAACAGGGGATCAAAGCAGATGCTCAGGCTCACAGCCAAACTCCCTGCAGAGTGCAGGGAGTCTTACAGAAGAAGGAGGATAGAAGGACTTGGAGGGGACAGGTGTTCCACAAGAAGAACAACAAAGCTAAAAATAATCTGAGCCCAGGGAGTCCTGTAGAGACTGATGCACCAACCAAGGACCATGCATGGACAGGACCTAGACCCTCTGCTCAGTTGTAGCCCATAGGCAGCTGGTTCTCAAGCAAGGTGAACAGAGGCTGCCTCTATCATGAACTCAGTTGATCATGTCCCCTTGGTACTGTGCCTTGCCATGCCACAGAGGAAGAGGACCCAGGCAATCCTGATGAGATGTGATAAGCTAGGGTCAGATGGCACGGGAAAAGAAGTTTCCCTTTCAGTGGACTAGGGAAATGGGATGGGGGAAAGAGGGAGTGACGGTGGGATTGGGAGGAGTTGAGGGAAGGGTCTTCATGCAGGATATATAATTTATAAATCATAAAATTTTTCAAACAGGAAAAAAATGAAATTAAAATGTGTTTTTACTGGAAGGAGGGGATTTGAGGACAGGTCTGAGAGGAGAGGAGGGATGGGCTGGGGTCAAGATTGAAATTAAGATTAAGATTTATTTAATCTTAAAAATATTTTTGCATTGAAATAATAGTGTCTATATAATAATAGTGTCCTGTTAGGCCACAGAGGAGGGCTTTGCAGCCAGTCCTGAAGATACCTGATAAAGCAGGATCAGATGAATGGGGAGGAGGTCCCCCCTATCAGTGGACTTGGAAAGGGGCACGGTGGAGATGAGGGAGGGAGGGAGGGACTGGGAGGGAACGAGGGATCGGGACACGGCTGGGATACAGAGTTAATAAAATGTAACTGATAAAAAATTAAAAAAAAACGATAAAAAAAGAAAGTAAACGAAAAAAAAAAGAAAAAAAAAACAAAAAAATAATAGTGTCTAATAATAGTGTCTAGAACTGTCAAGCCAGTCCTTACTCATAGCATGCAGGATCTTCAACAAAATGATCTTACCATGAAGTTATCATGGGTAACCCCTATCAAAGGTTTTGGTGATCTTGGCCAAACTGACCAACACTCATATGGAGTTAGCCATGAAGAACTCCAATTTTCCTTTAAGAACCCAAGTCTTCTGAACACAGGGTACCTGTGTTCAAACTCTTCTATTTAAATTATATTTTAAAATTAGTCCTGGTCCCCCCCCACTCCCTCCTTCCATATCACATGTATTCTACTGCTCCCACAAATTAATGGCAACATGGTTCAAGCATTTTATCCATCATTTGTAGGTTGACATTCCAATGGCAATGACCTTGTTCCCAGGTTGTTCACAGTGTCTTAATGACTTGCCATAGCTTTTCTGAATGACCTCAGGGTTTAAGGCCATTCTGCCAGGTAATTTTGATGGCTTGGAATCATTTAAAGGATCATTGATAAGATGAGGCATTAGTGAACCTGCGAGTGGCATGGGAGGGCTTTCTTTACGTGGTAAGGGCTGCTAGCAATTTCAGGGCAGTTGCAAGCTGAAAGGAATATATGGTGTGAATGAGGCACATCTGTTGGAGATTCAGGGTAGATTTTTTTTCAGTCATATGTTGGAATCTTAGTTTTACCCCAATCACCTCCTACTTATTCATGGCAAAGGACACAGATAAAACAAGTTATTTTCAAATAACAAATAAACTTACGACGGGAAGTTCCCTGAATGGACACTGATCTTCAAATTACATTTGGAAATTAGCCAAGTTTGAATCATAAAAATGTGTAGTTCTAGTTTTAAATTTTATCTCTAATATTTGATAAGTTTTGACATTGGAAAAATTGCTCAAAACTTTTTAGTGCCCATAATTCTCCCTCTGTAAAGAGGAGACAATAACATCTAGTGTGTAGAGTTACTGTGGGAATTATAGAGGTAAGGCAGGCAAGCCGTTTAGAAGAGCATGCCACCTGCTCCATATGCTTAGCTACTTGTCCGGTGCTAAATAATCATTGTTAATGGTCTGAAGTAACTGTATTCATACCAGTGCCTGGAGACTAGGAGGTCCATACGGGTACAGGTGGATTGCTTTGCTTCAGGGTTACTCAAAGTATCACATACAGACCAACATCTGGGGTTCTGTCAGCTGATGTTTGGTGAGGTGTGGAGCATCTCACTTTACACATGGTGCACACACATGGGTGACAAGTTGGAGGTGGCTGTTGAAGGAGACCTCTGTTCTCCCTGTGTGGCTCCCTACAGGACTGCAGAGTATCCCAGTCACACAGTAGCCAGTTTCCCCTGAACAATGTATGTAAGAAGAGAGGGGTAAAGTAGAAATAGTATTTATGCCCTAGATCTAGATTATTCTATCATTTCCACAATATTCTTCTTGTCATCTAGACCAGCCTAATGCAGTATGTTGAGATGTTGAGATATATCAGGACTCAAGTTCTGAGTAGGAGAGGGAACAGTGTGTAAAATCACTCCCTGGGCAAGTATGAGGAGCAGAGTTGAGAATTCCAGCACCCATATAAATGGCTGGTGAGTACGGAGGTCTCCTAGTAATCCCAGGGGTCATGGGTCAGAGATAAGGTTCCAGAAGCAAGTGGGCTTGCAAGATTGGCCAAATTAGTGAGCTCTGCAGTCAAGTGAGAGATCCTGACTCAGTATATAAGGTGGAGAGTGATGAGGAAGACATGAGATGTAACCCTCTGGAACCCACACACAGGCACGTATGTATACCTGCCACACATGAGAACATGTACGCATACATTCATGAATACCACATGCACATACAATAAAAAACCAGTCAATCTGTAATCCTTATTTGGGACAGGTACATGAAATCTAGGAGAAAAAAGTTTTGAGGGTCGTCTTAGAAAGAAGTATTGTTTATTATAACAATATATGGTTTTCCAGAGTTAATAATAATCTATCTCAGATAGAATATAGAATTTGAAGAAACAGTAATGGATTGAGGGTAGACAAAAATCCTACCCATGAGAATCTTGTGGACTGTGTTTTAATGAATTTAGACATTTGTCCACCGGCAATCAGAAATCACTGAGGATAAAGGTCAAATTTGCTTAGGATTAAATAATTCTGATGAGTAGAGGATGGATTTAGTAGAGACAAGCAAACATAATTAACACAGGCATTTTGGGCTAGACATAAATACATGTGGTAGAGAAACTTTCATTTTGATTGGATTGGGGAAGGGGGATGACTTGAAGAAGATTTGGTTTTCTAGAAATCTTGCTGGTAGTTGGGAATACAAGATCATGAACAAAAAAAATGAAAACAAGATTGAAATGATAAGAACAATGTTTTAGTTTGTCTTCTGTTATGTTTGAGGAGAAATGATGAGAGGTCTAAATGAGAGGCTTTGTGTCCACAAATGTAATCAGGTTTACAGATAAATTCCTTTCAAAGTTTTCTCACTTAAGGCAAGGAGAGAGCCATCAAGGTTAACTAATAAAATGGAATTTGTCAGTGACACCAACATCTTTGCATAAGTGATGTATGAATCCTTTTCTCACCGGCTTTGGAAAGCACTCTGAATATATGGTCTCTTCATTGTTTCCAGTTCCTTTTAGACAGAGAATCCATCTGGTCCCTAAGTCTTGAGGTGACTCCCTCACTCTGGAGACCTGCATTAAATTAAGCTTGCCTTGCCTCAAATCTTAGTATCACAGAGGCAGGGTCAAGAGCCTCAGTAGGAGAAGCCAAGGAGAGAAGGACACACTTGGAGACATCTTCTGTGTTGGGGAGATCACAGAAGTGTAGCAATTTTCCCCCACCATCTGCCAGTGGCCTCAGCAAAAAAGGAATGAAGACTCTGTCACAGATGGGAAAATGAGAGCGGAGCAAACAATCTTGCTGTGTGGACAAGACCTGTGAGGGATTTCTGTAAGGCATCTCTCTGACAGCTCTTGCCATTAAAAGGCAGAATTCTCTACACTCAGCTGTTTTAAGCTTCCGTTTCAGGCGTTGGTGTTGTTAGTTTTCCCGGGTAGGACACCATTGCCCTGCTGTGGAGGTGAAGAAAAATGTCTTCGCTCTTGGTCTTTTGCTACCTGAGAGTATTGCTTCCTAAGTGAACATTTCCATGGTACAGCTGGACAACTTATCACAGGACTTAAAAAATAAATGGCCAGACAGCATAAATCTTCTCTAGGTCTATACACAGAACAGAGGAAGACTGTGTTTGCCAATGGTATTCTAGGGGCAAGCAATGGATTGTGCAAACATTTCTTAGCATGCTATATGCTCAGATTTGCCACATGGACACCTGACAATCGTGATGGAAACCCAAGAGTTTGAAAGGTTCTTTTTAGACACCATCTATCTGTAGCACTTAATGTAACATCAAACTTATCTCTCTTTGGCCTTTTCCATTGTTACTGCTGTTATGACTCCTATACCTGTTGATTTTTCAATCAACCATTGTCACCACAGTTCCTCAGACTCCATTCTTCTTTATGAATTGGGAGGTGTTCCCTTGGTAGCGAGTAGTGTCTCTTCTACGAGCATGAAAATAAAGGGGAGCCACTGGAACTATTCCACTAATCATCAGTGCTGTCCACTTACTGCTTCCTCTGTCAAGGTATCTATCTGCTTGTGTACACTCAGAAAGAATTCAAGGCTGTGAGACAGGTCATATTTAACTCTTGGTCTTAATCACTTTGATTCTACGTGTGAACCAAGCTTCCATTTTAAGCAGAAAAATCAATCAATCCTCACCCAAGTGTGCCAAGAGAGTGAGCTTTGTTCTTAGACTATTCAAGAACAACAACAAAAATTCCTGATTGATTTTTTAACCCAAAAGTTTATACTTTAGTAGCTTGTTCTGAACGACGTGGCAGATCTTAAGCCCACATAGCTTCATAGACCATTAACTTGGTCTACACAAATTTTTTTTTTATGACAGTTAAGGATACCATTTTCAATGGGGGAGAACTCACAGCTCCACATATACAGTATGAGTTTAATGGCCATCTTTGTCTCTTATTTTGATCTGGAAATAACTTCCTGGTTCTGAGGATCACAGTCCAGGCAGCCACTGTTAATTCAGTCCACTGTACCTGCTCTGAGCCTGTGTGTATTTCAGCTTACGGGCCTAAGAAATATACTACAGTTATGCACTAGTCAGTTTCATACAGTTAATGGACTTGGAGACTCAGAAGTGACAGGTCTGGGACATGCAGACAAGGGTGGGAGGTAGCAGCATGATCCTGCAACACAGATGTAAGTAATGGGGAAGTCTGGCTCTGAGACAGACTTATATTCTGGGTGCAAGTGGATTACATACTATCTGTTGAACTTGAGGATGATTGAAGACTTTAGTCTGTTGGTCAAATCTGACATGATCAAATGGCAATTGTCTTATATGACTGTCAGTGACAGATTGACTACAGAACCTACCCTTAGTGAAGACACTGGTTTGAGAAATCAGTATTCATCAAAATCATGTTGATCCCAGGGCTTGCAGTGACATAAAAGTCTGCTAATGGAAGTTAGTGGACTTGAGACTGTTGTGGATATCAACATGTTTTTGTTTTAAGTCCAGGTGTGAGATGCGGGACTGATTCAGATGGTCACAAAACAATTTGCCTCATATGGTCTCTGAGAGGAGCTCTTTGCCAGCTGCAGAGAGTTTAAATCTGAAGATTACATAGAAGTGAATAAGTGTCAGAGCCCAGAGAGTGTTGGGGAGCCCCGAGAAAGAACAATGCTACTGCTGCTGCTGCTGCCCCCGGTCCCCTAAAGCTTCTGGTTGCTGTTGAGGCAGTGAGACAAGAAGTTGGAGATCTCCTGAAACAAGGATTGGACTGGCTCCAAGGAACCTGACTACCATAGCCAGCAGAAAGCAGCTAAAACTGTGCCTCTTCTCTCACTAACCCTTTTTCCTACCTGGTGTTCGGGTGTTGGAAGGGATTGGGGTGGAGTAGGGAGAAAGAGATATTAAAAAATGTAAATAAAAGAGTTTTTTTTTAAGTACACCAACATGAGACTTTTGAGACATCCTATAGTTAACTAACACCACAGAGGCATGGAAGAAATCCCCTATGAGGCCCCCAGGAGCCTCACAGAAATTGATTTCACTTACTGGTCCAGAACCTCTCTCTCCATTTTCATGCCTGAAGCTCCTGGGGTAAGGCAGGCTACAACACAAATATTGGCAAGCCAAAGCACTCTGCCGGTGACAGTCAGTTTCATAAGCACCTCAGGCAGGCATGAAGCTTCTCACATATCCTACCTGGCGATCACCATGGGCTGAAGGTGACAGGAAGTGGGCAGTGCTGCCTAGCTCCAAAGTCCCGAAGTTAAATTGCCAATAGCATTAACCTTATGACTGATGCAATTAGAGCCACCAGTGTTATGTCCGTTATCTTCAGTCGGTCACTGTCAGCCAGAATGTTTCTCTCCTTTCTGATACACCAAAGCAGAAAAAAAAAAAATAGTGCTGAGTAAAGTATTTGGGGCCATACATTATTTGAGTCCTTTGTGTGGCCTGGGGCTTGAGTGTATGTGGTGGGTCATTGTGCAGGTGCACATGTGTGAAGGTGATGCATATGTGATGGCCAGATGTCATCCGCAGGTGTTGTTCCTCAGTGTGCCATCCATCTTGATTTTTGAGGCAAGCTATCTCCCTTGCCTGGAACTCAGGGATTCAGTTAGGCAGGCTGTGCAGGGGACCTGTCTCCTCCTTTGCACTCCTGGGATTACAGGCATAGGCTACCCTGCCTAGTTTTCTGCATGTTAGGCTAGAATTCAGGTCCCCACTCCTACATTACATGTGCTTCACGAGCTGGAGCTGACTCCCCCTCTGTAGCCCTGGGGGCTTGATTCCTAAAGCATCTCACTCTTGCCTTCCTCCTCTGTAACATGGGGGTAGGATCTGTTGAGAGACTGAATAGGGCCAGGCAGGCAAAACATTCAGAACCAGGTCCGGTACATAGTGATTACTCACAACTGACTCTGACACTGTTCTCGTGCCTAGCCGTGTCATCATGTGCGGAGGAATCAAAGGGCAAATAAAACCCAGGAGGTGGCATGGGAGTTTCAGCAGAAGTTGCCTAGGGGCTGTATTTCTAGAAGATCATTAAAATCCAGTTGTATAAGAGAGAAATATAAGGAGACTCCAATGTCACAGGCAAAAGGAGTTGCAGGCACGTCACTCAGGAAATGTGAGAGGAAGCATTCCTTTCTGGGATGCAGCTAGCGAGTCAGAGGTAACAATGTTCTTGACAAGTGTGAATGGGTTGCTCAGCACCTGGAAATCACTAGTGTGAAATCACTCCACAGTGAGGTAAAGTGCCCAGGGGTGAGCCCAGGTGTGAATGAAACAAGAGAGCCATTAATTCCTGATTAATTCATGGCAGCAGGAGCAAGGCCAGGCTAATTGTCTTTCTGGAGGAGTCACCATCCGGCCACCTTCTCTCCACTTGTCCACATTCATAGCATCAAGCTGCTTCCTGTGAACCCCCAAAGGGTCCTGATGGCAGGCAGCACTCTAAATTCCATGTGATGCTTCTGTCAGCCTGATAATCAACTCCATTACAGTGCATCATTACATATGCTTTCCAGGATGCTTTGAATTGCAATTATTCACTGCAACACTAAATTCTTGGGGCTAACCATCAAAGAAGGGGTTCATTAACAAACACTGAAAACAGAAGACCCCCTTCCAGGTCCTCCTCCTCAGCAATCAAGGGCTTGGAGCCACCACAAATCCTCCAGCAGGCTGCATGATATACTTCCCCCGCCCATCCTTAGCAAGTGGCTTGTTTTGTCTGTGATTGTTGGGGTGAAGGGAACGGGAGAGGAATGAAGTGCTCAAAGATTTTCTTTTCTTGTCTTTATTTGGCAGATTCAACATCCTGCCTCCCTGCCTTTGACAGTATGCAGTGCTACAAGAAGTCAAGATTTTTCACCACATCAGTGACCAGTTTAGGCTCTATCAATAGACCATTAGCAATCAAATGGCTTGTTCTCCTTACGTTACTGTTAGAGAACCAGGAATCCAGGAAGTCAGGTGGTACATGGGAACCTCCCAGAGTCCTAAAGACATATACCTGACCTGGCCTCTCTCTGCTATAGTAACAGCATTCTGTTAGCTTCGAGAATGAATAGCTCTCTCAGCTCTCACCACTTAGGGTGCAGAAAACATCACTCGTAACTGCTGGAGCCCTGGCAACAGGTTCTTAGGTTCAGTGTTAAAGCAAGAGCCAGGCTTGACAAATTAACAACAAGATTCAACATGTTCAAGCTACACCACCCAGGCCAACGTCATGTAGGTTTCAGAACTAACTTAGAACTAATGTAGCTTGCCCAGCTGCTGGGGACAGTGCTAGACTCGGTGAAGCCCATAAAGACGCTAAAGGAAAGAGACAGTTCACCCATCAGGACAGTCAATACAGAAATTAGCAGAAGTGACAAACCAAACAGTGGCTTAAAACATGAACAATTTCATGATTCCCTTGTTGACAGGAGCCTACCACAGAGGGCCTCTGAAAGACTCTACCCAGCAGTGTATCAAAGTAGATACTGAGACTCATAAACAAACTTTGGACACGATGCAGGGAATCTTAAGAAAGAAGGGGAGATAGTAAGCCCTGGAGAGGACAGGAGCTCCTGAAGGATAGCAACAGAACCAAAATATCTGGGCACAGGGGTCTTTTCTGAGACTGATACTTCAACCAAGGACCATGAATAGATATTACCTAGAACCCCTGCTCAGATATAGCTCATGGCAGTTCAGTCTCCAAGTGAGTACCCTATTAAGGGGAACAGGGAATATCTCTGACATGAACTCAGTGGCTGGCTCTTTGATCTCCCCCCCTGAGAGGGGAGCAGCCTTTTCAGGCCACAGAGGAGGACAATGCTGCCAATTCTGATGAGACCAGATAAGCTAGGGTCAGATGGAAGGGGAGGAGGACCTCCCTTATCAGTGGACTTGGAGAGGAGCATAGGAGAAGATGAAGGAGAGAGGGTGGGATTGGGAGGGGAAAAGGGAGGGGGCTATAGCTGGGATACAAAGTGAATTAATTACACAAAGTGTAATTAATAGAAAAATTAAAATTTAATTAAATAAATACATGGACAATTTAATTTCATTGCTTGCCGACTTTGAGGGTTGACTCTGGTCAAACTATCTCACATAGCTCCTCCCAGACATTGGCTGAGGTTGAGGTCACCTCCAGAGTTTTATGCTAAGATACTTGGTACCAGGACTGGGACGAACGCAACCTCTGGACAGGGGCATCTGGCACATCATCTTCTTCTCTACAGGGCCATTCTGGCTGAGCTCTGGGTCTGGCACCTGCTCCTGTCATGGCTGCTGAAGACACTCCAAACGAGTCCTTGAAAGCAATCAGCCGACGTTCCTTGGCTGTTTCTAAATCTCAGAGACCAGGCAGCATTACCTGTGCCACTTTCTATTCCTCACAGCAGGCAGGAAGACTCCCACGGTTAAAGTTCAGGACAAAGACATACTTTCTGTTGAGAGAACTGTCAATAGACTTTTTTTTTCCACATAGCTTTTCAAATAAATTATCAACTCAAAGAATTGTAAAACCAATACAGTATCCTGGGCAACCTCTACTCTCTCACCCCAAATGTAGTGTCTTATATAACTGCAGAATAATATTATCATGGTATTTGAGGTAGCCTTGTAGATAGAAATACTTGGATTATGTTCTTGTTTTTAATCTGTTTGTAAATTCAGTCAGACAAACCTTTGTCTTATAATTAGTGTATTTAACTCTTCATATTTTAATTATATTTTAGGGTCTAAACTGCCATATTATTATTTGAGTTTGTTCTTATTTCTCAATTTTATTTTCTTGTCATTTTATATCTTACTTGAGCATGTTTTAATATTCCCCTTTTATTTTTCTCTCTCTCTGTCTCTTGGTTTTTTAGAGACATGATTTCTCTGTGTAACAGTCCTGGTTATCCTAGATTCACTTTGTAGACCAGAATGGCCTTGAACTCATGGATATCTTCCTGCGTCTGACTCCCAAGTGCTGGGGTTAAAGGCGTTTGCCACCACTGCCCGGGTTTCTAAAAGTATCTCTTTGTACCAGTTTTGTAGTGATTGTTTACATTTGTTTCAAACCCTATCATGTTCTTTTAAATTGAAGTTTGGCCCATCAAGTTTTATTTTTATTTATTTATTTATTTATTTATTTTCAATGCAGTTTATTCGGGAACCTTGAACAATCATCTGACCCTGGGGAAAGCCAGCCCACTTTAAATAGCCTCTGGGTAGCCAACCTCAGCATGCCAAGTAACCCACTTAAAAAATGGGGAACAGAGCTAAACAGAGAATTTTCTGTAGAGGAATACCGAATGGCAGAGAAGCACTTAAAGAAATGCTCAACCTCACTAGCCATTAGGGAAATGCAAATCAAAACAACCCTGAGATTTCACCTTACACCCATGAGAATGGCCAAGATCAAAAACTCAAGTGACAACACATGCTGGAGAGGTTGTGGAGAAAGGGGAACCCTTCTCCACTGCTGGTGGGAATGTAAACTTGTACAACCACTCTGGAAATCAATCTGGCGCTTTCTCAGACAACTAGGAATAGTGCTTCCCCAAGATCCAGCCATACCACTCCTAGGCATATATCCAAAAGAGGCTCAAGCACACAAAAAGGAAATTTGCTCAACCATGTTTGTAGCAGCTTTATTTGTAATAGCCAGAAGCTGGAAACAACCCAGATGCCCCTCAACTGAAGAATGGATGCAGAAAATGTGGGTACATCTACACAATGGAATATTACTCAGCAATGAAAAATAAGGAAATCATGAAATTTGCAGGTAAATGGTGGGATCTGGAAAGGATCATCCTGAGTGAGTTGTCCCAGAAGCAAAAAGACACACATGGTATATACGCACTCATATAGACATACAACATAGGATAAACCCACTAAAACCTGTGCATCTAAAGAAACTAAGCAAGAGAGAGGACCTTAACTAAAATGTCCAATCCCCATCCTGAAAGGCAAAGAGGATGGACATCAGAAGAAGAAGAAAACAGGAAACAACCTAGGAACCTACCACAGAGGGCCTCTGAAAGCCTCTGCCCTACAGACTATCAAAGCAGATGCTAAGCCTGATGGGCAACTGTTGGGAAGAGTGAATGGAATTTTATGTAAGAACTGGGAAATAGTAAGAGCTGGAGAGGACAGGGTCTCCACAAGGAGAGCAACAGAACAAGAAAATTTGAACACAGGAAACTTCCCAGAGACTCATACTCCAACCAAGGACTATTCATGGAGATAACCCAGAACCCCTGCACAGATGTAGCCCAGGGCAGTTCAGAGTCCAATTGGGTTACATAGTAATGTGAAGAGGGACTACCTCTGACATGAACTGACTGGCCTGCTCTTTAGCCCATCAAGTTTTAAACAAGCTGTAATACTCCAGTTCTGTGGGTCTCCGGTAAGTAGCAGACTCAAATCCTGTTCCATTCTATATAGCTATGAACTAAAACCAAAATGATCACACTGCATGCATGCCATCTTATTTCCACCCTTAATTCTAAGTATCTGGAGTTTGGGCTCAGCAACTAAGCATTCATTTAACATATATGAGGAACTTGGTTTCAGCTCTAGCCCCACAAAAGATAGTAGCTAAAGAAAGATACAAAAAGGACATTCTAAAATCTAATAGTAATAAAATAGCTATGTGTCCCAAGTGCATGATGTGACACATGGCTCTGGGGCTGCTTGAGATGTTCCCTGAAGGAAAGGAGAGAGATAGCCATGAGAGCAGTATGTGTAAGTATGGCAGAACAGATTTAAAATGTATGCCGAATTCCCACTGTAGTCTAGGCTCTGAGCATTCAGGAAAAAAATGGTAATTTTTAGTTGGTAAAAATAGGTAAAAAAAAATGTATTCACATGGAAGCTATCACTCTAACAGAGATTCAAAGAGTTGCAAGCTCTTTGGGAGTCAAATAACCTTTTCATAGGGGTCGCCTAAAGCCACTGGAAAACAGATATTTACATAATAATTCATAATTACAAATTATAGCTATGAAGTAGCAAACAAATAACTTATGGTTGTTGAGTCACCACAACATGAGGAACTATATTAAAGGGTCTCAGCATTGGAAGACTGAGAACCACTGAGTTAGAGGATGCAAGATGCTGAAAAATTTATTGTGTTACATATGCATATTTGTGTATATGCACATACTATTCTTCATGGGCCACAGGATAATTTTATTTTGGAGGAATCCAGAGCTGTCCCAGGGTAAGGCACAGACAGGAGTACAGGTCCCACACATATGATTAAAACTGTGGACCAAGAACAGATTCAGAGCAAACCCAGGGTAAGGTGCTGAGGTATGCAGTATTCCACAACAGGAATTATAGATATGGAAACGTAGATCAGGCCAGAGCTAACCAAAGTCAGGTCTACTGCAGATAATGATGCGGCTGGGGATCAGCCAGGAATATCCTGACAGTTTCCTTTGGAGAGTTACCGTTATTGCAGATGCTAACAAACCCTAGAGGGACCTGGGGCACTGAATGCCAGTCTGACAGCAGGAGACGATGCCTCAACCAAACTACAACATAGCCCAGCCCTAGACATGACTCACATTTCCACTGAAAGAAGAAAGGTGACAAGAGCTAAGAAGGAAGGAAGGAAAAAAGGAAGGAAGGAAGAAGAAAAAGAAAGAGAAAGTGAGAGAGAAAGAAAGAAACCAACAAACCAATTTCAAATGCACAGAAACTAGCAGAAAAATAAACACAACACAAAAAATCCAAGACAACTTCTCCAAAAATTACTAAGTTGTGGCAAGTAACCCCAGCGATAAAAAGTTGTAAGAACTTCCAGACAAGAAATTCATATAAGTCTACACTAACCAAATATATCACTTGAATTTTTGTATTAGAAACTCAAAAGAGTAATTATAACTATTCAAGCAACTCAAAGACAGCATGAATGTATGCCAAAAGAATAAGACCAGAGCTGAATGAAATAAGGAATTAATCTAACATAGGAAGATAGAATTCGATAAAGAAATATAATTGCTGAAGAAAAGCCACCTTGAAATGATGATGTTAACTCAATAAACCAAAGCTCAGTAGATAACTTTACCAATACAAAATATAATGTAGAAAAAAGAATCAAAGCTGCAAGGCCAGTTAAAGAAGTTGGATCATTCATTAATAGTCAAAGATAAATTAAAAAATATATATACAAACAGAATATATGAGAGCTTTGGATACCATGAAGAGACCAAATCCTTGAATTATAGGCATAAAAGAATACCAAACCAAAAGCATAGAAAATCTTTTCATCATAACCATCAGATAAAATTTCTCCAACCTAGAAAAAGAAATGGCTGGACAGATTTAACAGCAGCAGTGAATATTAAATAGATGTGTCAGAAAATAAACTCCACATAACATATTTTGGTTAAAACACTAACGAGGAATAACAAGCTGCAGGAGAGGAGGGTTGATACACTTGTAAAGGTAGCACCCATCACAGGAAGAGCACATGAAGGATAGAAAGCTCTATGGACTAGAAAGAGGGAGAGACTGGGAGGAGAGGAGGGAAGGTGGGAGGGAAGGAGTTGGAGGAGAGGAGAAAGGGATACTTCCTGCTGGAATTAGTCAATTAATTGAAAACAATTAAATGGGACATCTATACATGCCCCCCAAGGTTCAAGGCACATTCTGGACAGGAAGCAGAAAGAATGTAAGAGCTGTAGGATAGGGAGGAATGCTATAAAATGCTGTCTCCTTGACATGACATGGCCGTCACACACATGAACCCACAGAAGTTATGGGTACCCGAGAAAGATCTGCACCAAATCAAGCTAGTGAAAATTCCAGCGTGGATGTGGAGGGATCACAAAGCCTCAGCCTGGGTGAGGTTCTATTAGCAGCTAACGGATGCTTGAAGGAGAATTAGTTTTTTTTGGAGGTGTGGCCAGTGGTAAGTTGCTCACACTCTGGTGGGTGGTCGCATGCCCAAGTACATGAGGTGATCAGTAATTAGACTTGGTGGATTATAAAAATGTGACGACATAAGTTTGGGTGAGGGGTTTTTGTGAGGGAGCCTGTGGGGGAGCTTAAGGCAGGCAGTTGGGTGGATATGATCAACATACATTGTTTAGATATATGGAGTTTCCAAAGAAGAAATAAAATATTGTTACAGACCAGTATTTTTAATATCTACATTCTAGCATTGATAAAAAGCACTTTCCCCTGTTGCCTGCATCCCCTTATCACATCTAAGAAGGTTTATGATGAATCCTTTACCATGCCTTGTATAAGAGGGTCCTATGGTTGTGATTATCCGTAGCTTTCATTGCTTCTTCAGTAGTAACCTTGCGTAGTACTCCATTTTATAAGGGTGAACAGACTCTAATAAGAAAAATAAAGCTAATGTGAGTGAAAGTTCTAGAGAAAAAAAAAAACAGTCATTAAGAGTTGCATGTGGGGTTGTGCATTAGAGACTGGGGGCATTTGAAGTGTGCAGAGCAGTGAGATCCCTGGGAAGGCTGTCTTGGTGGCCACAGAAGAGTCGTCCTCTGTCAACCTGCCGTACAGCCATCACTGGGCTTGTGACCCATTTGCAATGATGATGCCCGCTGCAGAATCTACCAGATGATGCTTCCTTTTCTGTAGGGAAACTGATGGTACTTTCCAGAGGAAAGAAGACGCTGCCAAAGAAAACTGGAAAAAAACTAACTGTAACAGCTTAACAGCATAAGGGCTAGCGCAGAAAACTTTTTAAAATTCTAGGCTCACGCAAGCTCACTGCTGGGACTCCGCCAGCTCTCTGCACCTGCGGTAGTTCCCTGCTAACATTTCAAAGTGTCAGCGTAAGTGGCCCGAGAGCTGCCTGCACAACTATGCTAATTGCCGAGATGTGTCTAGACCAGCTGAGATAATGGGGCACCAAGATGCAGGGGAAATGTCAGCATCTGGGATCCAGGCTACTCATTTTGTTTTCTTTAAACTTCACGGGATGGCCAATTCTTTGAAGAACTCATACGGAATTACACAGTTGTTCCTTTTTTTCTGCTTTACTCTTTGAACCCGTGTGGTCAGTCAGAAAAAGCAGTCTAGCAGACAGACTTTAAAAGTTTTTAATACTCAGGGCTGGAGAGCTTGCCCGGTGGTTAGAGCACTGGCTAGTCTTGCAGAGGATCAGGATTTGGTTCCCAAAACCTGTAAGTGTCTCACAACCGCCTATAACCCCAGTTCCAGGGAATCTGATGCCCCCTTCTGGTGTGTGCACCAGACTCATGTGGTGCACATACGTACATGCAGGCAAACATTTATACACATTAGAAAATCAATAAATCTTTCTAACAATTCTGAGAGACTTTTGCATTTAGTTTTATATACAAAATTTAATTTTATGTGTCATATGAATATATTACATATTTATATATTTATGCAATATATTATAGGGGCATCATGGTCAATCTCCTGTACAAGACCATTTAATCCTTTTCTATACCAGGCTTTAGGGCAGGAAGAGGCTGAGATTATACCCACCTATGATCTGACTATATATATATATATTTTCAGTAGAGTGACATGAACATGCTAGCTCTTTTGCGCTGAGCTCACCCTTAGCCCATCATTCTATGTTTTTAGAACAGAGCATGATGGCGGGAAGAAAGAATCTGCTCAAGCCTATGAATGTAGGGATGTGATGGACAATTGAACCAAGGATGCTTCACACATGCTGTCTGAATCCGGAAATCTGTATTAGTAGAGGGATCTGCAAAACTATCAGCAATAGCAATGGTAATGTACAGCAATATGATGATCATATATTTACTTAATTATTCTGTACAACAGCTGCCTGGCCTCAAGTATATTTTTGGACATTTCTTGCATACACCCTTGTGTTAGAGCGATAGAGTCCGTTATTGTTTTCACATTACCAACGGGGAAACTGAGTCTTAAAGAAGGTAAAAGCTGAAGTGTCTTTAAGCAGTGCATGCCCATAGTGCCTCACTCTTCTGAATTAGCAAAACGGTTGGTTGGCCATTTTAGGAGACTGTTGCACTCTCTGCAAATCCTTGTAAAATACAGCGCATATGGTCATTTCCTCCTGGGGTTAATATTGCAGTCTATGCTTCAGATCCAGGGGTTGAGAAGAAAAACAGCATCAGAAGATACCAGTAAGGATGTCAGCAGATGGGTCTCAGGAAGAATCTTCAGAGAACCCAGGATGCACCAGGAAAGGCAAGGCACTCTGGGAAATGATGTGCCTTAGAGTCACTTCATAAGCTAAAGCCTGAAGAGACTCCTTGGAAAGTAGTGATTCCTTAATGGATGTGCAAAAGACCATAGGTTGTTAGTGCCATAAGGAGTGGGCTCCTGGGATACTCATTCAATGATGTCAGAGCCTTGTCAAAGGACTTTTTGTTCAAGAGTCCATTAGGCAGCACCCACATTACTAACCACTTACAAATTGATTAGTCATCCAAGCCTGCTGAGGGAGTCAGGTGAAGCCCTGATTTGGAAGTGAGGATGATCCTGGAATTTCATATGTTTTAGTAAATTTACTTAAGTAGTTTGTAACACCAGTAGATTTCTTCTCTGTGTTCTATATCAGAAAACAGATACGTTACATATGTGTATATATAAGTGTATAGACATGTATGTATATATTTCCAAGAATACTCTACGTAGCATGTTGAACACTGCATGTGTAATAGGATATGCTGAATATGTTTTCAATAATTAAGTGTGTAATAGTGTTCGTTAATGTGTATCTTGGGTAATACCTAGTTACAATGAGAAGGGTTTCAGACTTATATGGGACTAGCAGATACTGGGTGACTTCTGCTATGAAGCAGTAGGTCCAGGGGAGATGGCTTAGTGGATTAAACACTTTTGCTGTGGAACCTGAGGACTGGAATTCAGACACACAGCACCTACTTATAAAAACTGGGCAGGTACTGTGGTCGTGGTCTCTCTCGGTACTCAGAGGGAGAGACAGGGGATCTCTAAAGCAATCAGGACAGTTTGAAGACACTGAATCAGTAAGAATCAGCTCCAGGTTCTGTCTCAGTATAGGATGTGGAGGGCAATTCAGAAAGACATGAGATGTCAACTTCTGCTCTTCACACATGCCCATGCAAGTGTAGGTACACCTGCCTGTAAAAACATGGGTCCATGTAGATATAACATACATGCAGTCATGCATGAGTACCACACACTTACACATGGAAGAAAAAATTTCTGTGGCAATCAAGACTGTTCATCCTTTCTCAGGAGGTCACTCTGTGTGAAGGATACAGTGGCGGAGACCCAGAGCCTTCCTTCTGTGAATTTGCTCTCAGTCAGCCCCTGTCCCTTACCTTGAATGAGTAAATATGCACACAACATGGAAAAATGGGAGACATCAGTGCATCAAAGGAGGCTGAATGTGATGTGAAACATTTGTCTGTGAATCTAGTTCTAGGGGTATGTAAACATCTCTCTGTCTCTCTGTCTCTGTCTCTGTCTCTGTCTCTCTCTCTCTCTCCTTCTCCTAGATCTCTTCCTTTATTCCGTTTAGTTTTAAAAGGTTGGTGTGGCTTTAACCACACCATAACGTGGAAGTTGCAGTAGAAAACTGGTATTATTTCTTTTTGATAAAGTTCAACAGCAAGCTCTCTTGGGCCTGACACTTTCTCTTTTGTAATGTAATTCCTTGTTGGTTTAAATTTTTCATAGATCAGAGGCCTGTTCATATTTTCTATATTATTTATGTCCAGCCTATTTCACATAGATTATGAAATTTGTGACAAATACCTACCACTGGATCCATGGTGAAAGCCTTTCTATTTAAAAAAAATTACTTAATAAATAAATTATTTTTATTTACGTGTCTGTATAAGTTCAGATACTTGTAGCTACCAGGAATGGCATTTGATCCAATTGAACCAGAGTGTTAGGCATTTGTGAGCTGCCCAACGTGGGTGCTGAGAACCAAACTCAGTCACCTGAAAGAGCAACAAGTGCTCTTAGCTGCTGAGACATGTCTACGAGCCACACTTCTTTTCTGAGATTACCAAGCTGTATCTTTTTTTCTTTCTCCTGCGCTAGCATAATTAAAGGTTTATTAATTTTTGTTATCTTTTCAAAGAACCAATTTTTTGTTTCCTTGTTTTTATCGATTGCTATCCTGTTTTCCCTGGATTTCTAGTACAACTCTCTGAATGTTTTTTCTGCTTGCTTCAGGTTTCTAGCCCTGTTTTTTTCCTTTACTGTCTTAGGTTGGAAGGTCAGAGGTTGACCTTCCTCCATCTTCTCACACGTCTTTCATGCTGTGCTCTTTCACGCCGTGCTTTCTCCTTCAAAACATTGCATTTGTGCCAAGATGCACAGTTCAGCACATTGTATTTTTCAATTGTTTTAGGTTTTCAAAACAAAATTTCTCCAAGACTCCTCCTCTTGGAATCATACATAATTTAGCAGGTTAATCTCCCCCAAAGCTTTATGATTTCCATCTATATTTGTTTTGTTGATTCAGAATTTGAACTCCATATGGTCTAAGTCATATTATAAATTGGGGAGTATGTGAGTTTTATGGACCTGGGTGTGGTACGTTTTAGAAAAGTTCTGAATTAGCCTTGGAACAGTTTTGTGGTTGGTTGCAGAATTCTGTAGACCACGTCTGAGGGTGATCAGTCCAACCAGCTTCTACTACTGCTCCAACTGACCACTGTGTTACTGATGAGGTGTGTGTGTGTGGGGGGGCATTATTAACATGAACACTGGCTTCATCTATTTGTACTTGGCAACTTGCTACTTCTTTCCTTAGAGATCACAGTGTTTCTTAAGTTCATAAACATTAAAGACTATTATGTCTTGGATAATTGACTCCTTTTATTGCTACATAATTCCCTTTTATCCCTTATAATTTCTTGTGTTTGAACCCTGTATTGTCCAAAATCAATATAGCAACTCCAGGTTTCTTCTGATTAGTGCCTACATGTTATGTCCTTTCTTCAACTCTTTAGTTTTAATCTATATTTAATCTCTGCGGCTAAAGTGGATTCTTAATAGACCGATTATTGTTGGGGCTTATTTACTTATCCGCCGTTAAAGTCTTTAATAGAAACTGTCATGCATTTAAAAGAAATAGAAACGCATTCTTGTTGAAAGCATTTATTGATAGACAAATAGATGGCTCTTTATTCCAAGTGATAACAGCAGTCAATTTCATGATTACAGCTTATAGATTAATTAAATAAATGGCAAACGTCACAGGGCAGTGACATTAGATTGGTATCTGCCATGTTTACAAACACTTTCAGCGTGTTACCCCATTTTGTATTTTTAATTACCCTCTTCCATGCTGCTTTCTCTGATTCTGGTTGAATATTTTATGTGGCTTCCTCTTCATTTTATTGTGAGTATATCAATTACGTTTATTAAAAAAATTAGTGGTTTCCTTGTAGCTCAGGGAACCAAACTCTAGTCACCTGAAAGAGCAACAAGTGCTCTTAGCTGCTGAGACATTTCTACGAGCCACACATTTGATTTAAGTTACTAAATGACATCACTCTCTTTTGGAACTAAAGCAAGTACCTCTTTTTTATTCTGTTTTGATATCTTTTTATTATTATTATTATTATTATTAATTACACTTTATTCATTTTGTATCCCCCCATAAGCCCCTCCCTCCTCCCCTCCCGATCCCACCCTTCCTCCCCTTTCTGCATGCATGCTCCTCCCCAAGTTCACTGAAGTTCCTCTCCTTCCTTCTGATCTTAGTCTATCAGATCACATCAGGAATGGCTGCATTGTCTTCTTCTGTGGCCTGGTAAGGCTGCTCCCCCCTCAGGGGGAGGTGATCAAAGAGCAGGCCAATCAGTTTATGTCTGAGGCAGTCCCTCTTCCCATCACTATGTAACCCACTTGGACACTAAACTGCCATGGGCTACATCTGTGCAGGGGTTCTAATCAGAATGGCCAAGATCAAAAACTCAAGTGACAACACATGCTGGAGGGGTTGTGGAGAAAGGGGAACTCTCCTCCACTGCTGGTGGGAATGTAAACTTGTACAACCACTCTGGAAATCAATCTGGCGCTTTCTCAGACAACTAGGAATAGTGCTTCCTCGAGATCCAGCCATACCGCTCCTAGGCATGTATACGAAATATGCTCAAGTATACAACAAGGACATTTGCTCAGCCGTGTTTGTAGCAGCTTTATTTGTAATAGCCAGAAGCTGGAAATAGCCCAGATGCCCCTCAACTGAAGAATGGATGCAGAAATTGTGGTACATCTATACAATGGAGTATTACTCAGCAATAAAAAATAAGGAAATCATGAAATTTGCAGGTAAATGGTGGGACCTGGAAAGGATCATCCTGAGTGAGTTGTCCCAGAAGCAAAAAGACACACATGGTATATACTTACTCATATAAACATACAACATAGGATAAACCCACTAAAATCGGTACATCTAAACAAACTAAGCAAAAGAGAGGACCCTAACTAAAATGCTCAATCCCCATCCTGAAAGGCAAAGAGGATGGACATCAGAAGAAGAAGAAAACAGGAAACAACCTAGGAACCTGCCACAGAGGGCCTCTGAAAGCCTCTGCCCTGCAGACTATCAAAGCAGATGCTGAGCCTGATGGCCAACTGACCGGCAGAGTGAATGGAATTTTATGTAAGAAGTGGGAAGTAGCAAGAGCTGGAGAGGACAGGAACTCCACAAGGAGAGCAACAGAACAAGAAAATTTGAACACAGGGAACTTCCCAGAGACTCATACTCCAACCAAGGACTATTCATGGAGATAACCTAGAACCCCTGCACAGATGTAGCCCATGGCAGTTTAGTGTCCAAGTACCTCTTAAGACAAAATCCTGAGCCTTTGTCTCACAGTTTGAGACATTTGTCATCTTTTTTCATTTGGTCATAAGCTGTTATCACCTGGTTAATTACCGCTACCATTAATTTGAATAAAATAGTCTACCAATCATAAGAAAACATATTTTCTTTGCCTTTACTTGTTACTTACCATTCCTTACCTGTTTGCCTTTACTTGTTACTTACCATTCCTTACCTGCTTACTTGTTACTTACCATTCCTTACCCTCTTACCTGATTTCCTTATTTTTCATTGCTGAGTAATACTCCATTGTATAGATGTACCACAATTTCTGCATCCATTCTTCAGTTGAGGGGCATCTGGGCTGTTTCCAGCTTCTGGCTATTACAAATAAAGCTGCCTCAAACACGGCTGAGCAAATGTCCTTGTTGTATACTTGAGCATATTTCGTATACATGCCTAGGAGCGGTATGGCTGGATCTCAAGGAAGCACTATTCCTAGTTGTCTGAGAAAGCGCCAGATTGATTTCCAGAGTGGTTGTACAAGTTTACATTTCTTACCTGTTGATATAGTTTGACCTATATCATTTTCTTTTCTGTGAAGAAAACTCCTTAAACACTCCTGGCAAGGCAGATCTACTGCCTGCAAATGACCACAGTGCTTTCGTGTTGCTAAAGTGTTTGAGGTTTGAAGAGCAATTCTCCCAAATCCAGTGTTCTAATCTGGACCTTGCCCCCACACCCTGCTGTTTCTCTCAGGTCTTTGAATATTTTATGTTATCTGCTCCTGTTTTGGTACAAGTGCTAACAAGAAATCCTATGTTATTTGCGTTTTTGTGCTTTTAATAGAAATATGATTTTCCCTCTCTGACTTCTCTTTTAGAATTCTCTTTGTTTTTCTGAAGTTTGGATAAGTTTGGCATGGATAAAGGTATCTGGGGACTCAACATAACTACCTAGGAATGTGACCTGGTGTCTGGAAATAATTTGAAAAGAAAACTTTATTATTATTGCTTCGAGAATTTTCTCTTTATGTCTTTTTGCCATTCCTGGTATCTTCAGTTTTTCTTTGTAAATATTTTTATTCACTTTATATCCTTGTTGTAGCCCCATCCCACCTCCCCTCCCAGTCCCACTCTGCCTCTCTCCCCCTGCCGTACCCCCCTTTCTTCAGAAAAGGGGAGCTCCCTTTCCCATCCAGGCCAGTGTTTCATTATTTTGTAATTTGTCCAAAATATGGCCATGGAGGTATAATTCCTATTTGTTTATTTTATCTTTGTGTCACCTTTGTTTTGCAGGTGACGAGGTTCCTAACATACACCTCTGAGACCTTTGATTTGAGGCTTTGGTTTCAGATGTATGAGGCTCATTAGTGAACTTGTCAGGGCCGTTGTTCACTTTGGTTTGATTCCTAAAGCGTCCTTTCCATTCTACATCGGGTTTCCACATCTCTGCTTTCACTGTAGTCTCTTCCAACCCATAACCTACCTTTCCCATCAGAACTCTTAACATTCTTTATCGTAATTGTTTTGAATTCATTTTAATGAAATTCCCAAATCATTGTCATATGCAGGGCTGATTTCCATTGGGGCTCTTTTTTCCCTCTCTCTTAATGATTTCCAAGTAAGGGCTCTTCTATGGCTGGGTGCTCAGGACTCCCTCAACCCTGTCTTCCTCATCATATGAAGACGAGCCAGTTGCCTTCTAAGAGACCCTCGCATTGTTATATACGAGGCTTCTTCTTGGTGCAATCTTTTCATATGTTTTAGGTCTCTGTATATTCATTGTGTATACCACAAGGCTCTATAAGTACAGTTTCTCCAAAGAATTTAATACATTTTGGCGTTATTCATTCTGAATAGTCTCCATTTTTGGAACCTTACTTTCTCTTCTTTCCACTACTGTCCTTCCCTCCATTCTGTATGTATGCCTATCATTCATGCATCCGTACACACACTGTATGGGGGAATGTGCATATATAAAATCTGGGATCCCTAAATTGGTTTTAAAAAAAACATGATATTTGCCTTTCTCTGTGGTGTGTATTTCTTTGAATATGCTAACCTTAGGATGTATCCATATCCAAGCAAACAGCACCACTTCAATTTTCCTTACTGAATAAAATTCCATTGTGTGCTTTATCATCTTCTGATGGGGACCTGGGATGACAGTGTAACGCAGACAGCACAGCAATAAGCATGGATGCACAACTCTGTGGCATTCTGACTTAGAATTCATTGGGTGTATGCCCACTGTTACAGCAGGGTCATACTGTACCTCTAATTTTAGTTTTAGTTTTTTTTTTTTTTTTGTGAAATAGCCTTTTTACTTATTTCCATGGTGGCGGAATGACTTTATTTTCCTACTGGTAACACATGCGTTCCTTTCCCCACTACAGCATCGTTCCACTAGTTGACTCATGAGCTACCCATGTTTTTATAACTCTGGTTTAAAGATAGGTCTGTAAATATGGCTGTATAAATGCTCTAAGTTCTTTACAGTACTTTTAAAGTATTTTTCCTTATTCATTTTTTCTATAATTTATTGATATAAATGTGGAGTTTTCATCCCCTCCTTTAGAAAGGAAGGAAAGAGGAAAGGAAAGAAAGAAAGAAAGAAAGAAAGAAAGAAAGAAAGAAGGAAGGAAGGAAGGAAGGAAGGAAGGAAAGAAAGAAGAAAGAAAGAAAGAAAGAAAGAAAGAAAAAAGAAAGAAAGAAAGAAGGAAAGAAAGAAAGAAGGAAGGAAGGAAGGAAGGAAGGAAAGAAAGAAAGAAAGAAAGAAAGAAAGAAAGAAAGAAAGAAAGAAAGAAAGAAAGAAAGAAAGAAAGAAAGAAAATGAAAAAGAAAGGAATGGAAGGGAAGGAAAAGACAGACTTAAGATCTGCCTCCTGGAATATCTTTCTATTGCTGTGAAGACAAATGATGAGGAAGACAACTCTTATAAAAGAAAGCATTTAATTGAGGCTTGCTTACAGTTTCCAAGGTTTAGTCCATTATCATGATGACAGGAAGCAGACAGGCATGATGCTTGAGCAACAGCTGAGAGCTTTACATCCTGATCCAAGGGCAACAGGTAGAGAGAGAGAGAGTGAGAGAGGAGAGGAGGCACTAGGCCTGTAGTGGGCTTTTGAAACCTCAAAGCCCACCCCAGTTACACACCTACTACAACAAAGCCACACCTCCTAATCCTTACAAAGAGTTCATCAACTGGGGACCAACTATGCAAATATATGAGCCTATGGGGACATTCTCATTCAAACTGCTACAGGAGAAAATTACACAGAATTTCTGGTGTTATGTTCTTAATGGCTAATAAGGATATAGACTGTGTGAGATGAAAGTCAAGATTGTTAAAATGGAAATGAACACATGAAATTTTTGTTTAGTTTTTAAAAATCTTCAAATCAGTGGAATGAAAGGACTCACAAGATTATAAACTTAAGAAGCCAAAACAAAATGAGAGGAAAATAAGATATATAAGGAGTTACAAAATACTCAGAAATTTGTAATAAAAAACTGGAAGTTGATAAAGAAGCATCATTGAATAAGAAGCAGAGGTAAAAGATCTTCAAAAGTGCTGGAAGATGAACTAATCAGTGAGTTTGTAAGTAATTTGGTTGGAAAATTTTAATATCTATTTTGTGAAAATAATAGAGAATTTATTTCCTCATCACTTGCAAGGACTAGGGAGTATCTCTAAACTTTAATATTTTAAACTCAAAAGAAACTTCCATAAATTCACAAACTTAAGTATTCTATAGATGACAGTTACAAGTCACACCAATATGACTCAAGACAAGAATAAATACACAGGTAAAACATCCCACCTTGAAGCAGAGCATGTAGCTTAGATGCTAAAGTGCCTCCCCAGTATGCATGTGGTCCTGAGTATGAACCCCAGCACCATATAAACTGAGTATGCTAAAATAAGCCTCTGCTTGCAGCACTTGGGGAGGGAAGCATGAGGATCAGAAGTTCAAAGTCGTCCTGGACTACATAGTGAGTTCTAGTCCAGCCTGAACCTCATGAGTAAAATAAAATAAGATAAAATAAAGATCTAACTATAAAGCAGTTCTCCAGGAATCTTCAGATCGAAGCCTAAATTAGCAGTATAACGAGAAACCATTGTGAAATATCTGAGAACCATATGTATTAAAATCTTAAATGTAGTTAACACTGTAGAAACGTGACTGCGATCTTAAATATTTGTATCGCTTCAAAAAAAAACAATTAAATAGACAAATAATAAGGAAACCATTAAAAAGCAAGAAATAAGCATAATTTAAGGTAAAAAAATAGCAATCGTGTAGATTTGACATGTGTGATGAAATGCAAAAACGAGCACATTAAATTGGGTAAAATGAAATTTTTTTTTAATTTTTCATCAATTACACTTTATTCATTCTGCATCCCCCCATAAGCCCCTCCCTCCTCCCCTCCCGATCCCACCCTCCCTCCTCCCTCTGCATGCATGCCACTCCCCAAGTCCACTGATAGGGGAGGTTCTCCTCTCCTTTCTGATCTTAGTCTATCAGTTCTAAAATGAAATTTTTAAATTTTGTCTGAGACAGGATTTTGCAATGTTACCTAGACTGCCATCAAACTGGCCATGTTGCTTTTACCTTGAATGCCCCCTCCCTCACCCCATCTCTCTGTTTTCCAAGTTCCAGAATGAAATACATGTGCCAACATGGCTTTCTTACAAAATAATCTTTAAAAAGTGATTCCATGATCCAGCACATATGAAATCATGAAGATCTTCTTACTATACAGAAGGAGGTAAAATATTATTAAAGATCATTAAAATGATTAAAATAGTAGCACATTAAACAAATGTTTGATGAAAGATATTATGCTCAGTTTTCAATCATTCCCAAGGTCCACATAATTTTATGTTGCATTAAAAATGTATATGTCACCTATGATGTACTCCATGTAAAATTTTATGCATCAAAGACAAAAGAAGAAACACTCATTATGGTAATTACTTCAAGTCAAGTCACTGGAAGGAAAAGGAACTGTGATATTCCAAAGAAAAGATTTGATGTAAAACACTGCAATTTTCCAATAACCAGCTTTCAATGTAAGGTTGTGAGTTCATGTTTGTTTGTTTCTGATTCTAATGCAGTGGGATTTAGAATATTAAGCTTCCTGGCAGAGTTTCGGGAGATTTGGAAGCCTGGCAGGATAGATCATGTGTACCTTTCCATTTAGAACCTAATCTGTGACTGTTCCCCAATGTCTGCCCACTCTTCTTACTGCTCACATCTGCATCCGATGCTGTAACTGAAAGTCTCCCTGGCTTCTCTCCACTATGGTTAGTTTAATCATTGACCAGATAATCACCGAGATAACTCAGTGTCTTAAAAATATGGTGCGGTTACACTCAGTAAAATTGGATGAGTACCTTCAAGGACCACTTTGTGGGTTGTTGTTGAGACATTGCAGATCTGTTGCAAAACCTACTGATGTTTCCTGCTCTCCCTGGCACTAGTCTGGTACCTGCTCACTTGCCAGCCATGAATAAAGGCAGGAGGATTGCTACAAGCTCATAGTTATCTGGTCTACTAAGGGTGCCAAAAGTGTGTGAGTAAACACAATCCATACGTAGCCACTCTCCCGTTTTTAAAAGATGCTGCGGTGTGGGGGTGCTCAGTGGTTATTTCAGAGGCTGAGCTTTTCTCTGGTGTCTCCACGCATGGCTTTGGGGAGAATTCCCGACTGAAAAAGATTCTAGATTGATGGAAGGCAGATCTTGAGATCCCCCGAACTTCTAGAAAAACAGACAGTCACCCTAAGACCTGGTCAAGGTGCTGAATGCCTTCCTTTCAGTTTGGAGATCTGATCTCACCCTGTCATTTTTACACCCTGCTATCATTAAATGTTTACCAGAGATCAGAGAAGCCCACCCAGTCTCGGCCTGTGACCCCCAGAACCATGTGTTAAGAATACCTCTCTTCTTTCAAAGATTTATTTATTGTCATTTTGTGTGTATAGATATTTTATACCTACATGTGTGTTTGTACACCAAGTGCATGCCTGGTACCCACAGAGGCCAGAAGAGGGCACTGGATCCCTAGAACTGAGTTTCAGATGGCTGCTAGCTTCCATGTGGTTTCTGGGAATAGAGCCCAAGTCCCCTGAAAGAGTATCCACTTTTCTTAACCACTGAGCCTATCTCTTTAGCCCATAACCTCTTTTCTTTGTAAACCCAGCTTGCCACATGTATTTCCTTAACATAGGGACAAGTCTGATATGTCGTGGGATTCAAACTTCAGAAAGGTATTTTCTTGTATGCCAAGTGTTTCTTGCTGGCTTTTCTGCCATCGTTTATTCTGTCATCTATTTGCCATGGACTTTAGTGTCAAGCCCAGATGAATGGAACAAGCTAGCCACAACTTCAGGCATGCTGCATTTTAGTAAGCACCTCTTCTTTTCCTTATCACTTGGTGCTTTTGCTCATTAAACCAGGCAGTTCTATAGTCCTTGACACGGCCTTGAAAGTTTCTCACCGAGCTATTATCCTCACTTCAGTACTCAATAAACATTTGCATTTTACCCAGGGAAACCATCTCTCATCTCTTAGCTGAGATAAATACCACGTGTACTTACACAATCTGACTTCCAGTATCTGACAATCTGAGCCAAGTTCATAACATGGCCTTCCATTTGGTTCCCTGCAGCCAGCACAGAGAGGGAAACCAGTGAGATCATAATTCCTTCAGAAGATTGAAGGCTCCTGCACTGGCACTCATGTGGGACAATTTTACCCTGCTTGGGACAGCTGCCAAGGTGTGAAAACTTTTTGATTGGCCTAAGTAAAGATATCGCTGGCATTCAGTATCTAACAACTGGCAACGGGTGGTGATCAAAAACGTAAAATGTGCAGGATGGTCCACTCCCCCAGTGTAAATAGCAGAAACTTACAAAATAAATAAAGATCTTTTATACTTTCTATATAATGAAATGTATCATATGTAGCTTTAGCCCACAAAGTCCAAGGACCCAGGACTCTCCTTGGCTTTGCATTTAAATTTGTGGCATTGGATATGCAAGCCTCAAAAGCCCTCACTTCAGCTCACCTCAGATCCTGTTTTAGACTTTTAAAATATGTGTGGACAGGTTTTTGTTGCTGTTGACTTTTGTGTTAGCAGCTTGTTTCAGCTCCTGGGAAGACAAGGATAAGCTCTTACTTTAGAATTAATTGAAATTTAACACCTTCTGACTGGTTTTCTGGTTAAAGTTGTGAATGCAGGAAGTTCACTGAGTGTGCCTAACGTGATTAAGATCAGCTAACGACTGCAGACCACGCTGCAGAAGAGATCGATTAGAGGCCGGCGCTTGCCCAGGTAGCTGTTGTTATTAATTACCCAGTCATACTCCCCAAACAAGGCTTCAGAAATTGAGTTTTTAAAGCGTTCTTGGAACACAAAGAAGTTTCTTCTCAAAGGACAGAGTAAAAGAAAAAAAAAAAAGTCTCAACTCAAGGACTTTATTTACAATCACAAAACTAAAACACCGACTTCAGGATGGCAAGCATAGTGTGTGTGTGTGTGTGTGTGTGTGTGTGTGTGTGTGTGTGTGTGAAGTGTGTGTTCCTCTCCTGCATCTGATAGGTGGATATAAGGATAGGGAGGTAGGTGACAGATGGGCAGGGAAACTGGCAGTGGAATGCGACTATACATGAAGCCTACTGATGTTTGTGCTAACAAACATTCTGCAGAATACATATAGATGTCTCTACAAGCCCTGAGCACACATGCAGAGCACATACAATCTGTTTGCTCAATAATTAAGTTCATCCAGCACATGCTCCTACTCTAACTCTGAAAAGACAGGCCTGATCATAGGCCTGGTAGTCATTTGTCCCCATTCTGGTGCTTTGTTGATTCTCTTCTTTGTTATATGGAATCCCCCCTCCCCCCGCAAATATAGCATATGCAATGTCTCAAACAGTATGGAAAAGTAACTGGAAAAGTTGACAGACTCCTGAAATTTATAAAAAAAATCAAGGAAAAAACCTTAAAAGACTTAGTAAAGACACAAAATTAAAGCATTATGGAAAATTTCAATCTATTGACAAGACACAAAAGGCAACTGCAAGTGTTCACGAAGGGACTGAGAGGGGGATTCAGGAAACCTCAACCATGAAACAGTTTCTCATGAACGAAGAATGTTGTCACCATGTGAATCAATTGTGCCCCAGAAATTTATCTCAAAGATCTCAAAGAAAAGTGAGCAGGGTTTCACAAACTCAGTGTTAGTTAAAACTGGGGTAACATGGTTATCTGCAACTAGAAATAGCCTGGGCGTTCTTCAGTGAATGGGGACTCTGTGTCAGCGAATAGGACTGTGGTAAAAGGAAGTGAGCCGTGTGCATGACTATCTGGTTCTGCTTATTTGAAATGATAAAAAAATTTAAGTTCTGGCTCTGAAGAATATAAGAACTTAAATTCCCTATCTAATTGATCAGTAAGCTAATGAATGGAACAGACCATTCTCAAAGGAAAAAGTATGTCTCTGTTTTGAAAGTGGCTTGCCTGCACGTCCTACTTACAGTAATAATTTTATTCCTTCTCAAGTCTCTGATGGGAGTAAAGACTAGATAATTACAGTTTCACAGGCTTAAGTTGTTTAGAATTTAAGAACATGTTTTAGGCTTGTGGAAGATTTTATATCTATCTATCTATATGGATATAGATATACAAAGATATTTTTAAGTTTGATAAATACAAGATAGGACAGAGAATGATTTAGGTAAAAAGCTTTAGACTCACCTAGATATAATAGATAGTATTTTCTTCAAGATTGCAAAATGCAAATGAGCTAAACATTTTGAATGTAACTTTTACATATGGCTTTCCTGCTTGTTTGATAACTTTTCTTACTGTACGTAGTTTATTATAAATAAAAAGCCCATATGCATTTGGGTAAAAAAAAGTGAATAAACACCTTGAAAAGGTATTCTGTGCTCTTAGCCATCGGGGAGCTGCAAATCAGAACAGCTTTGACAGTCTATCTCACTGCAGTCAGAATGGCTTTCATGAAGAAAACAAATACTGCCGGTGCTGCAGGGGTGTGGGAAGGTGAACCCTTATATGCTGCTGGTGGTTTGGGGTTTGGTGAAGTCTCAGTGGAAATCAGTGTGGAGAGTCCTCAGAAACAGACACTAGATCTCCCATCCCGTGATACCCTCTTGGCATGTTCCCTAGGGCCTCAGAGACACCTGCATGTCCATGAGTATTATTGTACAGTCTGCATTAGCATGGAACCACATAATTGTCTGTCAATAGGTGAGTACATAAAGAATTACAAGGATTACATACCCAGGGGAATTTTATTCAGCTGTGAAGGCTAATGAAATTATGACAATCACAGCAAAAGGAATAAAGCAAGAGATGGCAGTGTTAAATGAAATAAGCCAATCACAGAAAGACAAGCACCATGTCTTTTTGTTTTTTCTCTCGTGTAAAGCTTATACTGATTTGTGTGTTGTGTGTGTGGAGGCATGCATGTGTTGGAGATGAAAGTAGAAAGGGGACAATGAGAGGGAAGGGGGAGAAAGAGGAGGAACACAAGACATGGAAAATGATGTGTCAGAAAGGTGAATTCAGGAAAGGTTTGTGGGGAAGAAAGGGACCAGGAAAAGGAGGAGGGGAAGGCCAGTGAGGGAGTGAGCAGCAGTGATATAAAATAACATTTATATCCATTTCTTAACATACATACAAAATGAAAACCAGGGGAAAAAACAAGCAGAAGATTTTAGTGGCTTCCAAGTGATTAGTGACTGAGTCTGCGGGGAGGGTGCTGGAGCAGGGAGTGAGGTGATCAGATGGAACTTCTCAGCAGGGAGGAAATGCCCTGGCTTGATCCTAGTGCTGAACTCTTGCCGATTCGTGCAATGATTCACACACACACACACACACACATACACACACACACACACACACACACAAAGACTCACATAATTAACACAGGGTCAGATTGCGGGTGTCTAACTAGATCAACAGAATTTCATGGAGCCAGTGTTCTGGTTGAGGCCCTCTCCTAGGTATCTCCTAAAAAATCCAGAGACAGAGCTTGACACAGTGTCTATAGCATCACCCACTGGGCACACACTGATAGCTGTCTCAAATTTTAAAATTTAACTTTAAAACGATGCCTTAGTTAGGGTGTCTATGGCTGCAGTAAAAACACCATGACCAAAATGCAATTTGGGGAGAAAAGGGTTTATTCACCTTACACTTCCAGATCACACAGTCTATCACCAGAGGAAGTCAGGACAGGAACTCAAGCAGGGCAGGATCCTGGAGGCGGGAGCTGATGCAGAGGCCACGGAGAGGTGCTGCTGACTGGCTTGCTTTGCATGGCTTTCTCAGCCTGCTTTCCTACAGAACCCAGGACCACCAGCCTAGTGGTGGCATCACTCACCATGGGCTGCCCCACCCCCACCCACACTGATCACTCATTGAGAAAATGGTTTACAGCCAGATCTCATGGAGATATTGTCTCAGCTGAGGTCCCATTCTCTCTAATGCCTCTGACCTGTGTCAGGCTGACACACAAAACCAGCCGGTACAGACGATCATTCATGAGAAGATTTTGCTGTGAATGTCAGGGGAAACATTAAAACTTAAAGGAGCACATGGTTTTGTCTGAAAATTAAATGATAGGCTACCCTATGCTACTCTTCTGTAATAATTGTTTATGGAATTTGTGTCACACTTCAGAAGGTAATGTCCTTATCAAACTGGTCTGCTGTGACACACCGTGAAAGTTTGGTTTCTATGATCTATGTTGACATTTTGAAGGATGCGTCTTTCTGATGATCGCTAACATAGGCTAGGGCGGATAGCACTTTCAGTGGTGTTACTATGGAGCTCCAATCTCCCATGGTTCTCTGGGAGACAGAAGACTGTGTCAGCAGAGAGGGCCGGCACAGAGGGTGATTCCGGGGGTCCTGAGGTCTTGCTTGTTTTCAGTTGAGGGTTTCTGAGTAATTGACAGCTACAATAGAGGTGCCAAGCAGATGCCTGCCTCTGTCCAGGGTACCAAGTCTGTTCCTTTGTGAAAAAAAAAAAAAAAAAACAAGCTTGTTTGCGGGGTCAGCTGCCACCCATGTGGCTGTGTAAGTTAAATCAACCAGCAGAAAGCCCTTTGAAATGTATAATGTATGCACTGTCAGTCTTGGGTTTGGTTGTTTCATTTTCTGTGGCTTCTAAGGTTTCCAGAGGGAAAATTGGGAGGAATAGCGGTGTCACGCTGTAGCAGAAACTGTCTGTAGTCAGAAAGTCGCACATTGCCTCCTCACTTTGCATGACAGGTTTGTTTGTTTGTTCATTTGTTTAAGAAAAGGTTTGATTTTGGATGTAAGAAATCATACTGAATTTCCCTAGTGGATTTTTTTTTTCACTTAGGAAAATCAGACTAATATATCGTCATACATTTTAAAATGTTGGCTACGTTTAGTCGAATGTTTAGTATGTCCATTTGGGGAATAGAAATTAGCATGAAATGATTTGACCCTTTCTCCTTTTTAGATTTTATTTTTGATTATGGGTATATATGTGTGAAAGAGAGAGAGAGAGAAACACAGAGAGAGGTAAGGTGTTTAAGGCTATGACTGCGGTGCCGAAGAAAGCCAGAAAGCGTGTTCAACATGGCAGTCGTTAAGTTGCCTGGCAAAGATGAAATGGTGCCAGGAACTGAACTCAGGTCCTCCAGAAGAGCAGCAAGTGCTCTTAACTGCCGAGCAACCCCTCCTGACCTATCTGAACCTTTCTTACAGAATTTATTTAACTTCTTTGAGATACCTGAAATGAGTATTTGTTATTACTATAATAATTGCATCTGCGATGCCACACTTATTATTTCTCAGGTACTTGTGTCCACTCCAGCCTCAGCCCCAACCCCTGACCATGCCCTTTCCTACCCAACTACTGCAATTGCTCCTTCGTAGTTTTGTCATTAGGAAAGAATTCTCTGATGGTAATATCAATATTGGTATAATTTTCCTGGACTGCTCATGCAGGTTTGTGCTGATAAACTCATACATTACTTTGCTAAAGGTAAAAGAATATTTTACTACATTTTAACTGCATCACATCAAACCTACACATTGATTTAGAAAGAATATTCATTTTCCTAACATACCCAGGGCGATGATGTATTTCTTCATTTATTTAAGTTTTCTTTTATGTCCGTCAGTAAAGTTTTATGATTTCTTCAGAGCAATCAGGTAATTGCTGGTTACAGCTATTCCTTCAAAATTTTTATATCTTCTTGCTATTTCAAATTGAATCTTCAACTCTAGTCTCCGAGAAGTTGTATTGATTTACGTATGTGGTGTGTATGAAAATACATCTGCTTTTCTGTTTAGACCAGTGGAGGAGGAGAGGCCTGAATTGCAGTTTGGACCCTTTGAGAAAGTTCTAACTATAATGTTGATTATGCAGCGCCCAAACAATAGAAGCCTTCCATCAAAGCACAGAGTGAAAATAGTTGCTCCTGAAGTCCATCACAAGAAAAGTTCTCATTAGTATATATTGTTATGTAAAGTGTATTGCCAACCAAATATTTCTGACTTCATTTGTGTTTTTGTGCACACTGTCCAAATGAAAGTCTATTTAAACCCTTACTGCTGAATCTATCCATTATAGAGAACAAGGATCAAAATTTCCTAGAATCAGGCAAATTGAGGACACAATTGTTTGAAGAGGATGCCAAGTTGCAGTTTCTGAATTTATCCGAAGTTTCTCTCATTTATTCATGTTGACTAAGAGAGTCTCTGACGCGGTTTATGGAGTGGGAAAGAAACCTCCGTAAAGCTAGCCTTTCATCCTTGGGACTTGTAAATGTTAAAGCCACAGACTGTGCTGTGAACAGGGAGTTCCCTGTGAAGATAGTTATTGACATAAGTTATCAGTTGTTCCTGAGGCTCCCAGTGTTTCTTCTGTGATGATAATCAGGGAGCTCAGGTTTCAGAGCCCTCAGACTGGCATCCTTAATTGTAGCCAACACTTGTCAGGAGCTGAGGTACAGCCAACACTTGACAGCTTCAGCAGGACCCAAAGAAAATAGATTTGACTTATGTTTACATTGTCAAATATCATATTGGCTTTTGCCACCAAATACTTAGATCAAAACAAGGGGGAAATTAATCAGAAAGTTAATGGTCTACTCCTGGGTTGAAAAATCCTACAATATTGTCATTTTCAGTAACTATTAAAAGACATGAGGCTAATGCCAAGCCAAGTGTAAAATCAAATTTAAAATTAATACCAAGATAGGTTATTACATTAATAAAGAAGATCCCTTATAGTCAGAGAGTATCATAATCCAGAAGTGATTATTCTAGCACAAAATAAAAGACTTTACTACAGAAACCCCAACCAGAAAATGCCATGTTTTTATCATTAGGAAATGCATTTTCTGCCAAAGAGAAGGCCAGGAGTGTCTAAAGGTATAGCTGGAGTACAATGTCCTCTTCCCTTATTCCCTGGTAGGCATTTACATGTAGTGATTTTCCCTGAACAGAAACATCTCTCTGGAAGGCAGACAGAGGATCATGAGAGTCAGGGAGTAAAGCAAGCAGACCAGTTTCAGCAGCTCCCCACCATTCCACAGGCAGGGACAACCGCAAAGCCACTCCCCTGTCTGTGACAACCGCAAAGCCACCCCCACAGTTCCAGGTGCAGTGACAATTGCTGGAAGAAGAAACTCCAGCTGAGCTGCCTGCAATTCAAGCAGGGAACTTGACAGATGCAGCTCTTGAGGAGGCGAGTGTTTTGGGGGTGACTCGAATGACTCATGTAAGTAACCCTAATAAATTCACCGCTTCAGCACTTTGGGCTGCCTTGGGTCTGTTCTGGAACTCTAGGTCGGGTGAGTAATGTTTGTTTACATCTCCACACAGAAACCTCAAGACACTACTGCCTCTCTGTGTGGCATCCCAGAGAAATGAAAGAGAAAATGGCTAGCCTCCCACCAAACTCTATTCTAACAGTCCACATGTTTTATCCACTTGCTGTTGGATGAGTGACATCCTTCTAAGAGGATACACTGAAGTCTAAACTTTCAAAAACCCCTGGGATGTGATGTTTGGGGAGAAACAAACTTTAAAGGAGGTTGCTAGATGACCTTAACACTCAATGACCGAGACTTTCTATAAACCAATGTTTGGGCAGAGCAAGATTACAGATGACGTGAGGGGGATGCCATGTGAAAGTGAAGACAGCTGTACAGATGTATCAGTTGGGACTGGGCAACTCAAGGTCAACTGTTCCCGGCATTGGATTAGTTGTCCATTTCTATGATAATCTCCACTATGTTCGTCTTCCAATTTTCTCATCATTTACTTATACACAGAATATCTGAAGTGATAAAATGCAAAGGAAAGGAGACACCGAGTCTGAAAGAATTTAAAATTTCCATACCCACACTAGAACTTCTGATGATTTTGTAAGGTTAGCTGTGTTTGAGGGTGCAAGGGAATATTCTGTGTGACTTTAACTTGCTATTTGCTCAGTAGGTAATGCAGGAGGAAACCATCTTTATGCACTGCTTTGGCTGTGCTTCATTTTCTCTGTGGGCTCTCTGCTCAAATCTAACACCTAGTTTCCTTCCTTCCTTCTCTCCTTCCCTTCCTTCCTTCCTTCCTTCCTTCCTTCCTTCCTTCCTTCCTTCCTTCCTTCCTTCCTTCCTTCTTTCCTTTTTTTTTTTTTTTTAAAGACAGGGGCTCTCTGGGCTCTCTGTGTAGCCTTGGCTATCCTGGACTCACTTTGTGGACAAGGCTGGCCTCAAACTCACAGAGTTCTGTCTCCTTCTGCCTCCCCCCTGTGCTAGGATTGAAGGCGTGTGCAGATGGACTTGGGATGAAGATGAGCAGCAGCAGCAGCAGCAGCAGCAGAAGCAGCAGAAGCAGCAGAAGCAGCAGCAGCAGCAGATGCTATGATACTCTAAAACTGGAGACTCCTTGGCCCTGGGCTGTCCTTCCTGTGCCTTTTCCCTCAGGTTCTACCTTGTTAACTGACACCACTTTGACACCTGGAGTCATCTAGTGAGTTCTACGATGTTCTTTGAAAGGATCAGACAAGAGAGCCAGGCCTCACACTGTCTGAAGGTCTTTGTGGCACTTTGTCCTTGGGCCCCCACAGGGCCACTGCCCTCCATACATATGCAGGTGGTGAGAGTTCTTCCACCACGCCTTTTTGCTGTTCATTATTCAGCACCAAGGCAAATACTGTGTTTATCATTTATGGAGCACATCAGGTCATTGCTTTGATTCCTGTCTGATCTCGAAGGGCATTAAACGTTAAACTGAGAACAATATTCAGGCTGCATTTTGTGCACCACAAGGGGGAAGAAGAGTGTACTCAAAGACAATTTGTCTTTATTAAATGAAGCTCCCCTGCAAGGAGATGGAGCAATCTTATTTGTATCCCTTTATTCTGTTTTTTAAGTGACAGCATATCAGATATTAGTTTATAATATTATTGGGAACCTACTATATATTCAAAATTGTTTTCAGAGTCCTGATTCATTTCTACAAGTATTGATCAGTCACTATTCATATACCTCACAGTGCTCTACATACACAAGAGGGTTACAAATGTGATCTGTGTTCTACAAGTCATTCTCAAATGACTTAATGGGAGGATTAGAGAAAGGCCTGAGGATGCACATGAAGCAATCAAGGAACAGGAGCCTGAGGACTGAGATGTACAGAAGGCTTTGTACAGCATCTCTGAGATGAATGTCCTATTACAGGAGTGGAAGTGGGTAATCACAAACGCTATCGATGCACCTGACAACTGTTGCCTTCAATAAAAAAGACATAGGGTTTATCTTAGAAATTAAGTTATATTGATAATAACTAGATTCATATTTTTACTTGGATACCGCATATATCTTCTGGAAACACAGCCACAACATGGCATCACCACACTTCACACACACACACACACACACACACACACACACACACACACAGAGTGGTTAAATCAGATCTCAAGCTCTGATTATGACATAAGAAATCAGGAAGATAGCATGAATGGGCTGGTGAGAGGATTCTTCAGTATTATCCGTGCCTTTTTTTTTCCTTTTTATTTGCTCACAAAGCTTAAAATCTAATTTTTGACTTTTTCTGTTTGCCTCATCATTCAAGATGGCTACTGTATCCCCAGTGTCATATTTCAATTGGTAGAGACTTCATGGGGCTCCACATAGCTCTCCCCTTTAGAAATGGAGGGCCAAAGGACAGAGAAACTGCCTTACCTCAAAGTCACACCCGTTTTCTGAAGTGATCATCATCTGATGACTGACTGACTGACACGAAACACAACACTTTGTGGTGGGCCACACTGTGTATAGCCATCCCTGCAGCTTTGACTAATTCTTGGACTTGGGTCTCCCAACAGCTTTTCCTCCTTCAGCCCTCATTCTCTTCTCCTGGACCTGGAAGCTTTACTGCTGTGAGAACACAAAATGATCTCACTGCATCCTAGCTTTAGCCCCCAGCACCCACTGCTTGAGCAAGGCAGACTCTGTCATAGTTTGAATGGGATTAAACTGAATATTATGAGAAAGATAGGTACCAAAGCAGAGAAGCCATTTTTTTCTTAAATACCCAGGAGAAAAGTGGTTTGTTCTAATTGACAGAACTGTATTTCATGGTCACCCTTAGCTACAAGTGAGATTGATGGCATGCTGTGGAGCCTGGATCTATTGCCCTCTTAAACAAAGTATGAGATTATCTTACTATGCCAAAAGATCCCCAGAGCCATGTGCACAGGGGAGAACGGACTATCACGCCTGCCATAAAGGATAAATATGGCTGGCAAATGTTCCTTTCATATGGCACATTGTCTGCTCATACAAATGTTGGGGTTCTGTTATTGGGAAATGAGAAAAGAATGAAGGTAGATAAGCAAATATCAGAATTTGCCACATAAAAAATATAGTGATATGAGTAATTAATATTAATGAAAACTTGACTATGCACCAGGCATTGTGCTATGCATGTTTATACATAACGGACGACTTCATTTTTTTCTCAAGGACTGTCATTAAAATCCACAGTTCTTTAGACCTCTCGAGTCATTGCTTTCCCACGAACACTGATACACCACTTACGACATTTTCTTGTTGGAATAGGGCTCAAACAATTTGCACATATTTTTAAATGCCCACTTCCACAACATCAAGGTGTTTTTCAATAACATCATTGATAATGCTCTCAGCAGATGGGGTAAGCTGAGGTTCAGAGGGTTTTAAGTGCCTTCCTGGAGGCCAACAACTGCCACAATGTATAACCAGGATTTGGACCATATCTGTCTGAACTTTCAGACACCCCAGTCAGATGTCTGATCCCCAGACCTTGTTCACTTAAGGGAACTCAACTGAGAAGGGGTCACCCCTATTTCACGTGCAGTTTAGCCTCTCCTGCATCTATGCTATTCTAGACAACATCTTTGATGACATGGGATGAGAAATCAACTTGTCACCTCCGAAGGGAGCATTTGAATGGAAATAAAGAGCCACGTATGCACAACACAAGTGCAGGGGCCACAGTCATAAGAAAATTGCATGACATTTGTGCAGAAGGAACACTGAGTCTACTTAAAACTGCAGCCATCCCAGAGCCTGAAATCAATTATTAATGTGACAAATTGATAAGGTGATACTTGGGCTCCCTTTGATCATATCACAACTCCTTTAGTGTTCTGATGTCTTAATTTTAGGCAAGGTGAATTAGAGCTAATGTGAACAGAATTTCTATGTTATCCTCTTAAATTATGTGTATGCGTGAGTGTTGATGTGTAGGTATGTTGTATATGTGTGTGGATGCCTATAGAGACCAGAGGCATCAGATTCCCTGGAGCTAGAGTTATAGGTGTTTGTGAACCACCCACTGTGGGTGCTGGAAACTAAACCTGGGTCTTCTAGAAGAGCAATGCATTCTCTTAACCCCTGAGCCATTTTGAAGTCTTACTTATGCTATTTTGATTATATAATAAATGATATTTAGTTTGTTTGTGAGATTTTAATTTTTGTGAGGATGAATCTGTTTCTTTCAGCAGGAGCTAGAATAGGTTATTGGCTTGCTCACCCTCACATCTGGAATTCACGTTTTTTCACGTCTTTTTGACTGGAGTTGTTGGTAGCTCATCATGGTTTCCATTTCTGACCTTTATTCCAAAGGAATGTTGAGGGGCACAGGAAGAAAGGAAGATACAGAAAGAGAAAGAGACATAGATAATATAGGCCATAGAAATCATAGTCTTCCCAGATTGGAGAGATATTTAATCCCATACATCAGTGTGAGAACTATTACTCACAATGCAAGAAGATCTTGAAGAATAGGATTCAGCCTTCTTGAGGAAACACAGCCTCCCCATTCAGCATTCCAGATAAACAGTTTGTATTACTTTCATGCAAAACACAATTATACACCTGCGGGAATTCCAAGACCCTTCTCTGATACGATCAGGCTTAAACTAGAAGTTCAAAACACTTTCATTTATTGATATTTGTGTGTGGGTAAAGTTCCTCGTGTCTGATTTAACCATCTTTGAGGTCAGTTCTGGGTCTCTGGCATTGACCATTGTCTCCTTATGTGACCAACGCAAACTAGTTAGTCATATGTGACCAACAACAGCTGTGAGTCCTCCCATTTACATGGATTTTGGGTATCAGTAGGCAGATCAGTAGATTTCTTAGACTGTCTCTTGCCTACAGTAGTTGGGGAACTCAGAATGACACTCATTCTGGGATGTCACTCTCTCTTGTAGTTCCAACTAGTAGAGTTTCAACAATTACAACTCTAAAAATCCGATAGCCTAAACAAACAAACAAAACCCAGAAAAAACAACATCAAACAAAGCTTCCTTTCTTCCTCTTTTAAATCGCTTTACAGACACTGCATCAACGAAACTTTGCAAACCCCACCAAGGTAAACCTAACTTCAGCTTCGTTTAAAACTGTTGGGGTAGAGCAGTGTTCTAACCCCTAGAAACCCTGCTCTGTTTAGGATAGAGGAGCTGGGCTCCCATGGTCTATTATCCTCTTTCTGGGGACTTAGCCCCATTCAGGTTCTAAAGAGGCTACAAAGTGTTCTCGGATGTGTGAGCTCAGTTTTTCTTGGCTTCTTTTTTTTTTATTTTGAGACAGGTTTTCTTTGTGTAGCCTTGGCTGTCCTGGACTAACTTTGTAGACCAGGCCGGTTTTGAACTCACAGAAATCTGCCTGCCTCTGCCTCCCAGAATGCTGGGATTACAGGCATGTGCCACTGTGCCCCGCTGTTCTTGGCTTCTTTAAATTTGGCATGCATTATTTTTCGCTTGTCTCTGCTCTCTTGCATTTTATGGCAGGTAATGGGAAGAAACCAGGAAGCCTGGACCACTAGCACTTTAGGAACATTTGCTATCTCCTGCATTAGCCCACGTGCCACTTATAAGAGCCCCCTTTTCTTTTTTCTTTTCTTTTCTTTTTTTTTTGTGTTGAAAGTTTTTTTTTTCAGATTTTTTTCTTTATTAATTACACTTTACTCACTTTGTATCTCCCCCCCTTGGTTCCCTTTCTCCTCCCATCCTAATCCCACCCTTCCTCCACCCTCTGCATGCATGCCCCGCCCCAAGTCCATTGATAGGGAGGACTTCTTTTCCTTCCTTCTGATCCTACTCAATTAGTCTCATCAGGAGTGACTGCCTTGTCCTCTTCTGTGGCCCAGTAATGCTGCTTCCCCCTCAGGGGGAGGTAATTAAAGAGCAGGCCAATCAGTTCATGTCAGTTCATGTCAGAGACAGTCCCTGTTCCTATTACTATGGAACTCACTTGGATACTGAACTGCCATGGGCTACATCTGTGCAGGGGTCTTAGGTTATCTCCATGCATAGTCCTTGGTTGGAATATCAGTCTCAGGAAAGACCCCTGTGCTCAGAATTTTTGGTTCTGTTGCTCTCCTTATGGGGCTCCTGTCCTCTCCAGATCTTACTGTTTCCCACTTCTTTCCTAAGATTCCCTGCACTCTGCCCCAAGGTTGCCCATAAGTCTCAGTATCTACACTGATAGTCTGCAAGGCAGAGTTTTTCAGAGGTCCTCTGTGTCAGGCTCCTGACTTGTTCCCTATTTTCTCCTTCTTCTGATGCCCAGCCCCTTTGACTTTCTGGATAGGAATTGAGCATTTTAGCAAGAGTCCTCCCTCTTGATTAGATTCTTTAGGTGTACAGATTTTAGTAGGTTTATCCTATATTATATGTCTATATAAGTGTGCATCTTTCTGCTTCTGGGATAGCTCACTCAGGATGATCTTTTCCAGATCCCACCATTTACCTGCAAATTTCATGATTTCCTTGTTTTTTATTGCTGAGTAGTATTCCATTGTGTAGATATACCACAATTTGTGCATCCATTCCTCCACTGAGGGGCATCTGGGCTGTTTCCAGCTTCTGGCTATTACATATAAGGCTGCTACAAACATGGTTGAGCAAATGTCCTTATTGTGTACTTGAGAATTTTTGGATATATGCCTAGGAGTGGTATAGCTGGATCTTGAGGAAGCGCTATTCCTAGTTGTCTGAGAAAGCGCCAGATTGGTTTCCAGAGTGGTTGTACAAGTTTACATTCCCACCAGCAGTGGAGGAGGGTTCCCCTTTCTCCACAACCTCTCCAGCATGTGTTGTCACTTGAGTTTTTGATCTAAGAGAAACAATCATTAAATGAGACCTCATGAAACTGAAAAGCTTCTGTAAAGCAAAGGATACTGTCCTTAGAACAAAACAACAGTCTACAGATTGGGAAAAGATCTTCACCAACCCTATATCTGACAGAGGGCTAAAAGCCCCTTTTTCTCTAGTTCTCAGTAACATTCTCCTTATTTTGTTATGGTAATGTTTCACACTCTCCTAAGCCTTTAAAAAAACCATACTTTAGCATTAACTAGTGTCTACCAATTATCTCTCCCTAGTACTTCTAGTTTCTCCTACTGCTTATACTGAAGTCATGTCTGTGCTTTCACTGGCTGCGAAAACACCCTTGATGACCATCCAGACTCCATGGGCCAGTAACAATATATGACTTCTGTGTCCTAAAGCAAGGGCATCTGATTGGTGAAGATTCTGTAATTTGTTCAGACTTAGAGAGTGTTGCTCATTTCTGCTCTGCTTGGCACCAGAAACTATGCCTCAAAAGCCAAGGGTAGGCATCACCTCAGGGCTCACTCACTCTGCCTCCAGCAGGACACACTGTCTTCCATTGAACACAGCCTTGCATGGCTTTTCCATGCATATTGGCTTCTTCATAGCATCGTTGCTGGGTTTTGAGAGCAAGCATGGTGGGTGGGGAGAAAGAGGAAAACAGAGAGAGAGAGACAGAGATGTAGACATAGACAGAAAGAAACATATGGACTTATCTTAGAATTTATCTATTCCATTTCTACCACATTTTATTGGTCACAGCACCATCTTTTCAAAACACAATCTTTAAACCTCCTTTGTTAGGGCATCAATCCTGTTCATGACTTAACTACCTCCAAAAGGCTCCGTCTTCCTGGGATAAAATTAAGAGACTGAGGAGAATGAAGCTGGGTCTGTAAGAATTCGCATAATGGTAAGACTGAAGATTTATACTGAGTCATGGTCATCATCAACTGGGTCCTATGACATCATCTGGGTCCTATGTCATCACCTGGGCCATATGATCATCGGTCAATCCTACCAAATATAGTTTTACTTTTTTTTTTTACAAGCAAAGAACTCTCTTTATTTACATAGTATGCTGTTCTTTTCACTATAGGAAACAGAAAACTCATAGGCATGAACCATACCATGTTGATGTCCTTGTGTTTCTTAAAAGGGTTTCTTTTTAATTATTTTTAATTCTTTATTAATTACACTTTATTCACTTTGTATGCCTGCTGTGGTTCCCTCCCTTTACCCATCCCAATACCTCCCTTCCTCCACCTTCTACAAGCATGCCCCTCTCCAAGTCCACTGATAGGGGAGGTCTTCTTTTCCTTCCTTCTGATCCTAGTCAATTAGGTCTCATCAGGACTGGCTGCATTGTCTTCTTCTGTGGCCTGGGAAGGCTGCTCCCCCTCAGGGGAAGGTGATTAAAAAGCAGGCCAATCAGTTCATGTCAGAGACATTCCCTGTTCCTATTACTATGGAACCCACTTGGACACTAAACTGCCATGGGCTACATCTGTGCAGGAGTTCTAGGTTATCTCCATGCATGGTCCTTGGTTGGAGTATCAGTCTCAGAAAAGACCCCTGTGCTTAGATTTTTTTGGTTCTGTTGATCTCCTTGTGGAGTTCCTGTCCTCTCCAGATCTTATTGATTCCCACTTCTTTCATAAGATTCCCTGCGCTCTGACCAAAGGTTGGCCATAAGTCTCAGCATCTGCATTGATATTCTGCAGGGCAGAGCCTTTCAGAGGTCCTTTGTGTCAGGCTCCTGACTTGTTCCCTCTTTTCTCCTTCTTCTGATGTCCACCCTCTTTGCCTTTCTGGATAGGGATTGAGCATTTTAGCAAGAGTCCTCCCTCTTGATTAGTTTCTTTAGGTGTACAGATTTTAGTAGGTTTATCCTATATTATATGTCTATATGAGTGAGTATATACTGTGTGCATCCCTCTGCTGCTGGGACAGCTCACTCAGGTTGATCTTTTCCAGATCCCACCATTTACCTGCAAATCTGCATGTTTTTTATTGCTGAGTAATATTCCACTGTGTGGAGACTTGATCCTGTGTAAATTGGGGGTGGAGTTTGTCCAGTAATAAGATGTTACTTCTTTCAAAAAGAAGAGAGAGAGATTTTAGTATAGATGTTAAGAGTGAAATTTAAAAGAAGTAACAGTGCTTGGGAAGACAGTAGAATCCCAGTCAAGAGCATGGGTTGAGGCTTCTCATGAAGAAGAAGACATGGCCTCATCTTCTTTTGTCAGTTGCTGAATTTGTGACTACATTTCAGCAAACAGGGCTGGAGGAGATAGACATTGAGGCCACAGCAGAGCTTCATCAATCATTCTTCTAATTTGAGACTTGTGCTTTGAAGAATTTTCTTTACTTTTTTCGGATGCTTACCCCACACTATTAGTAATCCTCTTGACAAGGATATCAATTCGATTTTTTTTTTTTTTCTCAAAGTGAGCAACAAGCCCAGGTCTAGTCTCCTAGGCTCATCACCATTGGAACTCAGCAACACAGAGAAGGAGCATAGATTGACCTCAGTTATGGTAACTACAGGGAACCCAGAAGAAGTGCCAGTAAAATGCTGACTGGTGAACCAGCTTTCCAAAGACCAAGTCACCCAATTTTTCTGCTCGAAGTGTTCATGAGTAATTCTTCAGTAAGTGCCTCTGGGCAGTGTGGATATCCTTATGCACACGGAGTCACGCTTTTCCCTTGAAACAGGATTTCTTACTGAACATAGAGCTAGGCTTGAAACCAGCAAGCCCTGGGATCCTCTTGTCTCTAATCCCTACCACACTTGGATTGTGCAGGTCCATATTGTAGCCATGCCTAGATTTCTGTTTCCCAGTCCTGACACATATCTTCATAGACTTATGCTAACTGAAAGTATTTTTAATTACTAATTTGTGTGATGCTATTAAGCCCCATGTCATGGTAAAGTTGTGTGTACTTGTGGAATTTATTTATAGAATTCAGCCAAGGCAGTAAGGGTTTTCTAGAAGAAGGTTACTATCAGTAATAACAGTATAGCCATGTGACAATACACATTTGCCCCTTGGAGCATCATTTTTCCTATATTACTTTATAGATATTATAGGCCAGAGTCCACATACCTGATGTCATGCAGGATCCTACGGAGGTGAGTAGGCCAGGTTAGCTACTATTGAAGTCAGTTGGCTCACCAGGTATACCACTCCTAGGCATTTACCCAGAAGACCCACAGTGACACATCACAGCAATTCTTGCACTTCAGTTTTTCTTGCAACACATCTCACAGTAGTGAAGCCACAGAACCTGCCTTGGTATCTATCAATAGAGGAATAGCTGAACAAAATATGCTTAATATGTATGGCAGCAGCTTTAGAGCCATAAAGAAGAAGAAAGTTCTATTATTTGCAAGTCATTCATGGTTCTTCCACTCCATACAGATACATGAAGCCCAGGTGTACAGATGAGCGGAATTCAGAAATAAAACTGTGACAACAGTCAAGAAAGAAGAGGAGAATTAAGGAAAGGTAAGGTAGCAGTGGGGCATAGCCTCAAAACACATTCGTATACTTGCATAAATTAGCCTTATGAAACCCAGTATAGTGCAGAACAATAACAAAGGATGCAAAGGTTTGTAGGTTCTGTGGGCTTCCTGTGGGTTGTCATTCTCTGGATTTTATGTGACCATGGGTGTTTCTTCTGGTTCCCCTTTATTCATTTGCATAATGAGTAAGTTGAACTAAATGATATTTTAAAACTATATTTAGTAGATGCAATATTGAAATCCTATGTAGTTCATTAAATAATATTGGAGACATTGTCTACCAAACACTGTGTTGGGTTTGGGGAATTATCATTTTAAATACTCACATCTTTAAAGATCACAGTCTACAATAGGAGAAGAAAACAACAGCAAGAGAATGAGAGAGAGGTTAAGATTGATTAATAGAAAATAACCTGGAGATGAGAGAAATAAATTTGTAGTGTTTTGGAAATAAAGAAACAAATCTTTCACAGCAGGACATGAGTTTAAAAGATCTCTACTTCAGGAGATAGGAGATAAAAGGATGCATACAATTGAGCATAAACCTCCTTGGTGGCTGTGAGAGGGGATAGTGAGGTACACTTAGCATCACCAAAACAATGAAGGACAGAAACAACATGACACGGGAAACCCAAATTTCATTTCAGGACAAGGGCAACTCATAGCCACCTGAAAAGGTCATCATCACCAGACCCTGAGAGCCAAACCAATCCTCTGTGTGAGCAGACTCCTGGGTCTGTCTGGTTGTTATGGTAGAGGTTAAGTTAAGGGTTGTGGGCATCTGTCACTTATAGCTCTCCCATTATTTTTAAACCCTTTACACTTTAGGACTCTCTCTTTGTGTGATCTTTGCCATTCCAACCTAAAATATACTCCCCAGTTGCTAAGGTGTCTATGACTCAAGCTCTGTCAATCAGAGTCAACCCTAAGGAAAACAATTTGGAATATTAATTCTGTGAGGAAAAGCCAGGGCATGCAGCTGTCCCCTTGGCAGCCCTTCAGGATTGTGGAGGCAGTGAGGGCTTAATTAGGGGTGATAGAGACAGTCTCAGTGTGGTGCTGTGCTGAGTGGTATTGAAAAGTTTTCTTGCATATTTAACTAAGAAGCTATTTTTCATGTTTTTTTAAGTCCTGTAAAGTTATTCAATATCACAGTTTATGTTTGTCCCTCATAACTCTCTTGAACAAATTTCATAGTTTGTAACCAAGAACACTGGCAGAAGCAGTTAATAAACCTGAGCTTGGTTTATACACACACACACACACACACAGAGGCGTGCACATACTCAAGTGTACACACACACACACACAGATTATTGGAGACATAATTTAAGGAATGAGCAGAATAATCTATTAATTGTAGTGTTTAAGAAATCTCTCTTTTTGTGAGTGAGATTTGTCAGAAGAGAATGTAATTGACCTTATTTACAACATATTTGATATGTTCTACTAAATTCAAAGACCCAATTGCATGGCTTCGCATGTATCTGTAGCAGCCAGTATCAGTGTCCTTGCTGATGGCTTCTAACTCTTACATATTAATTTATAATGTGATAGTAAAGTCATGACCCCACAGCTTTATGAGCTCAACTCTGGTGAGCATACTCTATGGCCCTCCACAGACTCATTACCTCTCTCCCTGGTGGCTGAAAACTCCTTGGACTCTCTCTTTAGTTTCTTTTATTCTTTCTTCTCTCCTACTCTTCCTTTTTCATTTTTTTCTTTCTCTTTCTTTACTTTAGGCTGTGAACTGTTTATTCAACAAACCAGTTAACTTTGTCTCTTATTAGGTATGTAGGTGATCACATACCTAATAAGAAACAAGATAAGGTGAGAAGGGTATATTAAGGTTTACAGTTTAAGGGCATGAATGTTGTGGCAACAGGATTTGGTCAGAGAACAGGAAGTAGGGCCAGGCTATCATCAAACCTTAAGGCCTGGCCCCAGTGACTCACTTTTATTCAGTAGTGCTCTACCTTGTAAAAGCTATACAACCTTTCACAACAGAACTACAAACTGGAGCCCAAGTGTCTAAACACATGCATCTATAGAGGCTCCAATTCTTTCACTCCACAATATTTATAACTCTTAAGCCTCACCATTACATCACCATCTTAATGAAAATCAACTTCCCTAGTGCATGAAATACCATCTTGAAGACAAATAGAGAGCACCATTGTCACCAAGCCAGCAGAATTATGAATATTTTATCTGAGTGAATGTGGCTTTTTACTCACCTGCTATATTTCATAGGTACCATGTCATTGAACTGTTGAGCAAAGCATTCACCAGCAGTTTTGGGAAAGGAAAGAAGTCAAGCGTATGCAGATCAGATTGCAAGTGAGGAATTTTCATCCTGGTCCTCTTCCTCTTCTGTGTTGATCTCATTATATCCAGAATCATGAGAGTGAAGTGGAAAACTCACCGTGCTGTGAAGAAAGGAGGGCCAGGTCATCTTTTTTAACCTTGGGCATATTAGCAAACTTCTTGGGCTTCAGTAGCCTGACTTATAACTTAAGAGAAGCTTGAGGTCCCAATGTACATGATGGTTCTTCTTTATGAATAGATTTCTTTCTAATTCTTTGATAGTCAAGCTTAACAGAAACAGTAATGGGTTATCTGTATTTGGCAACTGCAATTCCAAGCATTTGTGATTCCTGTGAACTCCACAGCAAGCCTGGCGAGGAGGACATGATGGCTTCTATATCCTAGTTGAAGAATGCAGAGTTCCAAATGACTATATTCTAACATGATGTCTCACTGGTCCACTGCAGTGTCATGCAAAATATTATTCTCAGATCACTTTGTTCCTCTTGTTCCAGATTAGTTAGCAGTACTGGGCCTTCTACTTAGCATCTGTTTCAGCCTTGATAGCTGACTAGTTGTTCATCGGTTTCCCCCTTTGTGCAAGGAAATTATTTCAGTGTTCTCTTAAGGCTGCTTGAAGAAATCCCTTCCATGCTATTATTGCATGAAGCAAGACAATCTGTTTCATGATCTTGCAGTAATTTAGTTTCCTAACCGTGGAGACTTCAGATGACAAGGATGTGTTGTTTATTAAGCTGAATGACCAGTGTATTTCACAGGGCTCTGCTACATAGAATCACTCATCGACCCAGGCTGACAGCAGGAAGGTACCTGCCTTTAAGGAGCAGACAATAAGAAAAAAAAAGTTTCATAGTTACACCACTAATCTGAACGTGACCCACTCCCAACTCCGTGGTCAGAATGGTCACATGGCTTTGCCTAGCCATAGTTGAGATGGATAATTCAAACTTAACCTGGCTAGTGATCAAAGTGACATTGGCCAAGATACAAAGGTCTCCCATAAGCCTCCTACCATTCGGGGACTATACAGTAACCAGTGACAATGTCCATTCCCAACCTCACCGTAACTAAGCTGTCATATATCCTTGAACACTGCAAAGTAGAAAATAAAATTTGAAGTACTTGATATGATGTGTGTGTGTTTATATGTGTGCAGTTACACTTGTATGTGCATGTATTGGTGGGAGGCTGGAAATCAACCTTGACTGGCATTCCTTGGGTTCTGTATGCCTTTGTTTGAATCACGCACCACACACACACACACACACACACACACACGCTGTACCCTGTTTGAGGTAGGCTCTCTCATTGACCTGTAACTCACTAATTCTTCTAAGTTGGTTGGCTGATGAGCGCCAGGGATCCATCTGCCTCTACCTACCCGGTGCTCAGATTACAAGTAAATATGACCATACCTGGCTTTTTATTCACATGGGTTCTGGCAGTCTTGAACTCAGGGCCACATGGTTTTCATCACCTGCCAAGCTTTCTCTCAGGTCTCTGGAAGGACTGGATATCTTGATTTTTGGAAAGGCTCTGACGGTTATAGATTTTTTAACAAACATATCAGATGGTGGCTTTTAAATCCCGTCAGATAAAGTATGGGTGCTTTCCAAGTCACAGGACAGTTGGAGGAACCCATTTTTTTGTTTGTTTGTTTTCACAGTTACTACAATTTTGTTTGGCTTTTCTTCCATGTGCCCTCTCTGATATGCTCATTTATCCACAAACAGCACTTAGGTGTCATTAAAGAACGAACTTGCCTATCTCATTGGATGTCAGCTGTGAATCACCTTTATCCTTTTACGTCTCATCAGCTCATCTATAAGGCACTGCCCTTTATTATGACAGATGTTATGTCATTCAGTGATGACTGGCCATGGGGAGAGAAGGGTTTAATGCACTGATGTCTCACTTTATTATCTGTGCTACCTATTCATTTTTCAGAAGCATTTCCTGACTTCATGCCAGTTTCAGCATGAAGCTTTATAAAGTAGGTGATGACAGGGTTGGGAATTAAACCTTTAAATCAGAATGAGATTGAAAAGACAAATTGCAAAGAGGTTCTAGTCATTTGGCATTACCCCTAGCGTGTGAATAAGTGGCCCTCACAACATAGCAAGCATGTCATAAACCTGTGCTTTGTAGAAGGTGGGGGAGGGTACTAGCTGTTGGTTTAGTAACAGATGAATTACCAACATTGGTCCAAGCTAAGGGAAGGATGTGGTTCTGCATTGAACTGAAATAATCTTCCCCATTCTGGCCCAGTTGATGCTTCCATTTGGGGTGGGCTCTATGGAACTTGACTAGTGGAAGAGAGGGCAAGACTCGGAATGCTACAACCCAGCCCTGCTTCTATTCTACAACCCATCCCTCAATCTGGTCTTCTTCTCAGTTTGCTTCCTCTGCCACCAAGGTGTGAGTAAGCCATGCTGCAAGATCCCTTAGCTACCGATCGGGCCCCTCCAGCTGCCGTGACCTCAGCATACAATCGCATTCTGGACATTTTGGTTATATGGTTATACCGCCTTGTGATACAGACATCTTCAGTCATTTAAAAGATAATCCTGACTTGACCATATTCTTGTTTAACTATCTTAAGCAAATTAATTAGCTTTGTAGGGCTCCTGATGCCATTAATTCACGGTCTATAAAACCTCAGACCTAATTGAACTTTTTAATGTTGTGTCTTTACTACCTGATATAAGTGTCTTCTAACGTACAAGGATTTCTTCAGTTAATCCTGTGTTAAGTAAACACATACACATGCACAAACACACACACTACTACTGTTAGCACTATGAAAATTTTCTGAGATTGCAAATTAATCAAAACTTTAGGTTAAATTAGGGATAATTCTAGATCTCTTTCACTACCCATAAAAACATGAAAAATGTTTGATTAGGTATCAAGTAATAGAATTTTCATAATCCTATCTTGCGAAGAATATGGGATCGTAGGGCAGAAATAAGTATCTGAAAGCTTATCGGTAAATACCATTAGCTGAGATGTTACAACAAAGAAGCCATGATCTGCAAAATCGTGAAAACATACCACCACATGCTCTGGTCATACTCTAGTCTCATTGCTGTTGCTGTGATTAAAAATGGTCTGACCAAAAGCAACTCAGGGTCCAAAAGGATTTCAGCATAGACTTCACAGTTCCTCACTGTGGGGCGTCAGGACAAGAACGTGAAGCAGAAACCACAGTGAAATACTCTTTGTTGGCTTTCATAAGCTCATGCTCAGCTAGCTTCCTTATTCAGTCCAGCCCACCTGCCCAGGGATGGTACCGCCCACAGCAGACAGTGCCTTTCACACCAATCACAATAAAGACAACCCTCGAAGACATGCCCACAGGCCCATCTGATGGAGGCAACTCTTTCAAGGAGAGGCCCTTCTCGTGTGACTCTAGGCTGTGTCACGTTGACACTAAGAGCTGACTAGGACAGGCGAAATCAAGGAGACAGACAGTAACAGCTTTTGCTGAGCAACCGGAAGCCTTACCCTTAGCTAGAATAAATACGAAATGATAGACTTACATTGGAAACTAGTCTGGCTGCCTGTAGTCATTCCGTTTCTAGGTTTGTACTCAACAGAAATAAAGCATTTTCCTAAAATTCAGCAGGAGAATTATTCACAAAAGAAAATGGTGGACTGTCCCCAGATCCTCATTAGTTTATGAGCAGATACTTAAAACATGCTGTGTCTGTATAATGCAATACCATTTAGACTGTAACAAGCCATGAAGTGCTAGACCATGTCAACAACAGATTGACTTTGAAAGCACTTTGCTAAGTGAAAGAAGCCAGTCTCAAAGGGTTGCCTATTGAATAAATAGGCCATTTATAGGGGAAGTGTAGACCAAGCAATCTTTTAGAGTCAGGCAGTACATTAGTAGTTGCCTGAGGCTGTGAAAAGAAACAGAGTAGCCATGGCCTAATAATTGTCAGAGTCCTTTTGGGAGAGAGCTGCCATATTTCTGAAGGTAGATTGTGATGATGATAAAAAAAATTTATTGAAAGAATATAGACAATTGAATTATAATGTTTTACATCAGTACAGTGCTGAATACATAAGTTGCATTCCAATATAAATGCTTTGACAAAATATAAAAGAATCAAAAACTACATAAAAATAGCTTAAAAAGTAATTTGTTGATGTATTTAGTGGGGTAACAAGTGTCAGTGTTGCTAATGGATGAAGTAAATTTAAATATGTCAAAAATCTATAAATCTATCATGATAATCTAGACTCTCATTGTTTTGCTTTAGAGACTCTTAATATGTCAATTAATTATTACAAAGTAAATAGAGTAGAAACTATCAAGCATTTAACCTTTTTTCCCTCTCCCTAAAGAACATAACAGAAGAAGCTACTAATAAGAAGAAAAGTTCTCTCTGTAATTAGATCCAGCTCAAACATGGAGAATGAGCTATGGAAGTATAACACTATGCTAAAAGTCCATGAAAAGCACATATACGTAATGGTTACCAATGGCCAAAAATGCAGGAGAGAAAGATCTCACTGTTAAGTGCCGTATGATGGAGTTATTCAATATCATGCATAAAAATTTAGAAATATCTTCTTCAGAAGATATTACCGAGCAGAGAGATACACTCTGTGACATCATGGCAAAACAAACAGCAAAACACTGAATGTGGGAAATTTACCAGATATATGTTGATGTTCTGACTGACAGCAAGGACTAACTGGACATTTCATAAGATCAATCAGTTATAATTAGTCTTTGGGTATGACGGTCATATTGCACTTTTACATCCAACAAGGTTCCTTCCCTTTCAGAGATATATATACAGCAGTGCTTATGGTTTAATTGTGGATATTTAGAATTTGCTTTCAAAGATGGCAGGAGTGGGAGGGGTTCAGCGGCAGAGTGGGTGACAAAACTGTCCTGGTTTGGTCACGGCTGCTCGGTGATGTGCACATGTAGCACATTATGCTGTGTGTTCTGGTTTAAAACGTGCTTTAAATGTTTCATGATAAAAGATAGAAACACTTGGCAACAGCACACATAAATAGAAAAGTTTCTTGTAGCTGGCACTCTCCCATAGGGCTGGTCCTTGGTTGGGCCAGGCATAGGTTGGGCAATCCTCAAGTCTCTGCTCTCTCTGCTCTGGCCTTATCCCTGCACATCTTGCAGGCAGGGTAAGAGCCATGCACAAACTGGATCTAGTCCCCTACGAAGATGTAGCAGATGGGCAACTTAGGCCCATGTGGATCCTCTAGTCAGGGAAGTGGGAACTGTATTGGACATGGAGTCACTTGCCAGCTTTCTGATCACTTCTTCCTGGTGGGACTGCCCTGCCAGGCCACAGGGGAAGAGGACAGGCTCAGTCCTGATGCAACTTGGTGAGCTGGGCTGGATGGGAAAGAAAGCTCTCCTTTTCTGAGGATAAGGGGGACGGGGAAGGAAGAAGGAAAGGAGGGTGGGGCCAGGAAGGGAGGGGAATGGGGCTACAAGGATGTAAAGTAAATAAAAAAATTTAAAAAATAACAAAAAAAAGAAATTCAGAAAACAAAAAAAAAAAAACTAAAAAAAAAAAGATTGAGAAAAAATTTCAATACAAAAAGTGGCTGATAAATTAGTGAGCAGGAGTGTGTGAAATAAAGTATGTCAGTTAGTTTTTATCAGCTTGATGCAAACTGAATTATCTGGGAAGAGAGAACCTCAGTTGGGGGTTTTTCTTCATTGGTTTGGCCTGTGGGAATATCTGCGGGGGTGTGTTCTTGATTAATGACTAATGTGGGAGACCCAAGTCCACCCCACCATGGGCATTGCTGCCATGGTAGGTGGTCCTGTGTTGTATAAGAAATGTAGCTGACCAAGCCATGGAGAGATGTCCAATAAGCAGCACTCCCACGGTCTCTGCTTCAGTGCCTGTCTCTGAGTTCCTGCCTTGACTTTCCCCAGTGATTGATGAACTGTTATTAGAGAGTATAAATAAAATAGAATGAACTCTTTCTTCCCCCAAATTGGTTTTGGCCAGTGTTTTATCACAGCACCAGAAAGCAAACTAGGACAGAAGTAGAATTTAAAAAGCAACTTCGAAAGGACTGATGAGCTCTGCCAGATCCAACAAGAAATGTGAGCAATCCACCTCACTCTGCTTGCTGCCAAATGGGGATCTGGGGCTAGAAGGTGTTCAGTTCATGTATGCACATGCACACACACAAACACAAGAATAGGCATGCATGCACGAATGCACATATATACAGACGCACACATACACACATGCACACACATGCACATACCACACATGCAAACAGACACACACAGACACAGATACATACATGCATGAAGGCAGGCATGCATGCACACACACACATGCGCGCACATACACACACACACACACAGGAATGCACACCACTTAGAAAGAAAGTTACAGAGGCATATCTGAGGATTCTGCATTCACTCATAGATCCCCTTGAAAATATCTATGTTTGGATAAACAAAACAGAAGAGGAGTGAAACTAAACACAGGCATATGTCTAACCAGCTGACCTAACTGGTCCCATATTAAACAGGCCCTTTCTAACTCATCATAGTAACCTCTATCAGTATGGTTAAAGCTAGTAAGTAGCTGTACAACGATCAGTGAGATTCAATTATGCTGTAAGGGTTGTTCTGATGATAATGAAAAATACTAATTATGAGCTTCAGAGTCTCCTAAATTAACTCATTATGTTAAACTGTATTGAAAATGAAGATAGACAACCTTACCAATTATCTGGAGCAATCTCAAGTCCCTTCCATGTGGAGGAAACATTGCCTGTTACTTTCTGAGGCTCCATTGGTAATTATGAATGTGTTTCGTAGGTAGGTAGAGGCGTCTCAGCTGAGATGGTGATGAGAATTTATTTTAAGCCCACTGTTCAGTCACAACCAGTGGAATTAATTATCACTCACTGATGTTCTACACAGTTTTTTTCTCAGATAACTAACCTTGATTTACTTAATCTTTTTATCAACACAACACATACGTAGATAAAACCCAAAATTGCAATCTCATTTCCAGGATACAAGACTACTCTATGTAACGATTTGCACTGTGATAAGTTTTAAGATGTAGGTTTAGTTTTTTCATGAGACAGTGAGGTGCAGTGATAATCACCCGTCTCCATTTTTTTGTACATATGCATGAGTTCATGTGTGCATGTACATGCATGTAAGTGTGAATGCAAGTGTGCATGCATGGGTCTTGTATAAGTTGAAGGTCAACATCATGTGTCTTCCTCAATCCATCTTATTCTTTTGAGATAGTGTATCTCACTGAAACTGCAGCTCAACTAGGCTGAGTGAGCCAGCAAGTCCCAGGAATCCTCCTGTCTCTGCCCCACCCCTAGTGCCAGGATTACAGGTGTGCATGACCATGCTACACCTTTCACCAGGGTGCTGTGGGGTCTGAATCATGTCATCATGCTTGCATCGCCAACACTTTATGCACTCACTAAGCCATCTACTAGCCTCTAGCGTTTATATTTAATAGCATTACAAGGGAAGAAAGTGAATCACAAAAAAATCATTATTTGCTTATTGAAAGCCCAAGGTTAAAAGAAAAAAATATCCCATTGAACAATCATTGTCAAACTGTAGCATTTTCGTCTGAAAAACTCATATTAGTGGATGTCTGGAGTTTTGAGTTTCAGTCCCAATCCCTGTACATTTTCTAGTTCATGGACTTTTCTGCAGGTAAAAACAAGTTAGCTTTGTAGTTCTCAGGGGAGGCTGGAAAAATACAGTCCACAAATCAGGCTGTTCTGCTTCTAATTTTTGAAGGGCGGTGAATACTTCAAATGAATGTATTGTTTTGGTTTTTTTTTTTTCTTGACACTTGTAGAGGACTTGGACAAACAAGGGCAATCTTTTTTGACAGATGAAAATTATATGCAGTTTCTATGTTCCTATGGATAAAGTTTGGCTGGAGCATGGGCACACACTGGCTGCTTGCAAGATACAGGGAAAGCCGAGTCCTCCCTGCAGAGATGTAGCCTCGGTATCTAAGGGCCTACTGGCTGGTGCTCAAAGTCTGCTTTCCTCAAACGTAGTGTCAAACCAGAAGGATGATTGCTGCTGTGGGGAAAAGAGGTAGATGAAAAAGATATCTGCAGTCTTGGAGACAGCAGAAAAAGGTGTGTGTGTGTGTGTGTGTGTGTGTGTGTGTGTGTGTGTGTGTGTGTGTGTATGATGCTGAAAACGGCTGAGTATGCCTAGGCCAAGAAAATGTGCATCAGATTCTTTCCATCATGATGAAAACATAGCTTCAGGCTGCCATCCCTTGCCTTCACTGGGTCTGTAATCCTTGCTGCTTGAGAGAGACTGAGGCAAGAGGATCTTAAGTTCATGACCAACCTGGGCAATTTGGTGAGATCTTGCTCCAAAATTAAAAGGGAAAGAAAAGAACTGAGGATGCCACTCAGTGGTAGAACACTTATGTGCCATGTACAGGGTCTTAGGTTCAGTTCTCAGAATGGAAAGAAAAAGAGTCCCATTCAAAATCTAATAGTCTGCCTGAATATGGCATCTTGTGTAATGAAGAACAAGCAATGAACATATCACAAACAAGTCTGGAAATATCCAACTGTTAAAATGAGTGTTTAACATTAGAGAAGTAACCCTAGGGCCTGGTTAGCAGCATGTGTAGGAAGCAACATATGTAGTGAAAAGGTATGTTCAGTGTTTGCTTTGTCATAGGTAACTGATATATAGATTAAAATCTTAACATTTACCCAAGGTGGGTTCAGAAATGAAGCATCCTCTACTTCCCCTGAAATGAAGCATCATTGCGGGGTAGTGATTGTGTGGTATGAATGAGAATGCATTTGAAAATTTAGCAAGAACTACATCCATCTATGGGATTCTTACTTCCATCACTGGAATCATAACCACTGCACTGTGACCCTCATCATGGAGGAGGTGATGGGCAATGTGCATCCTCTATCCTGAGCTGGAATGTTTCTGAGTTGTAGATAGTGTAGATTTGCCACATGGAACACCCTGCAGAGAACTTATTAACCTTACTAATGTAATTGACCTACAACAGTGAGCACAGTTTAAGTGATGAGGCTGCTTGGAAGTAGCAGGGGATACTTTTACATGAGTGGGAGGCATTATTAAATAAACCCAGATAATCCAAAAAAAGAGAGAATAACCATGTAGTTTCCTTTAGTAGCCATATGCTCTTAGATGGAGGAACGAACTGGATGCTTTCTCAATGTATCCCACCTACAGCATCAGCACAGAGGGCTCCATAACTCATCAAATGAAGATTGCCTTCTAAAAACTGACTAATACAAATACTCAAATACTATATCATTCTAAAATGTCAACCCCGCAAGGAGGGTAACCTAGGTACTTCTTAAAAGTGATGGCAAAGTGGCCAATTCAGAGTTCTCCTCTGAAAAAGCCACACAAGTCAGACACAATCCATTAAATTATATGAAATAAAGAAGAGATGGAAAAAGGGAAAACTATTTGGGTGAAATAAAAATGATGCAGACAACAATCAGATGCAATGAAAAACCACAGGAGATGTACTTTTCCCTAGCATCGAAAGGAAAGTTACTGTAATTACAGAAGTGAGGAAACCCACTGTGATTACAGAGGTGAGGTCCAATAAATTTCCTGCCTCATGCTCAGAAGCAAAAAAAAAAAAAAAAAAAAAAAAAGTGAACCTGCCCAACCTTCCTGCAATTCCCTTCAGTACTTCAATCGAGTCTCTCATAAAAGAAACAGAAAAGAAATGGGGAAGATGGAAAGATGGAAAAGAGCTGGGGAGATGGCTCAGGATGTGAAAGCTCCTGCCATTAAGGCTGAAGACCTGGGTTTGACCCTTGGACCCACATGGTGGAAGAGAGATCCAAGTCCAAGGAGTTGGGCTATGACCTCCACATGAAGGTTGTGGCATGCATGCACACAGGTAGGCACACAAATAAATAAAATACAATTTAAAATGATAAGGGAAGAGAGATTATTTCCAAACTATGAATCCTCCTTTATCCTTTAAGTCAACTTTCTTTCTTTTTCTAAGACAAATCTGTAATGTGCTTAGATGAAGCGTCTATAACCTTTCTACACACTTCCATAACTTTGAGCCTATTGTTTTTACAGAGTGGTATTTGTGGATACTTGGTGAACACTTAAACACAAAATGGTGTTGGATTTCACCAAATGCTTTTTGGCATTCACCGAAAGACTCATGTGACATTTGTTCTTTACTTTTTTTTATTTTTTTTTATTTTTTATTTTTTATTTTATTTTTTTTTCAATGCAGTTTATTCAGGAACATTGAACAATCCTCGGACCCCGGGGAAAGCCAGATTTGTTCTTTACTTTAATGATATCTTGTAACATAAGAATTGTTATTCAGCTGTTAGACCTTCCTTGCATTCCAAAGAACAGTCTTACTCACTTCCCTGTGTAGTCTATTTTTTATCTTTTACAGAATTCAGTTTGCTAGTGTTTTTTTGCTTGTTCTTGCATCTATATCTTTAACTCATATTGGTCTGTAGATTTCTATTCCTGTGATGCATTTAGTCTGAGTATTGAAAGGATGGTCCTCCCATGGCCATTGTCAGGTTTGGTGATTTGGTAAAAGGAACTGGACAACCTAAAAATGCTATGATTATTGTGGGTATATTTACTTATTACAAAAAGATACGAATTAAAATCTGCAAAGGAAAATGGTAAACCTGCCAAAAACTTACAGCATTTATCTCCCAGAAGAAGCACATCATCCCTGATTGTGCCTTATTAGGCTGTGTGATAGTATGTATAGGGTCTTGCTGGATAGGGAACTTTGGGGTGAGGGTTTGTTTTGAGGGTCAGACAGTTATTCATGGAGTACCCAAGGGACTGCTTGTAAGAACATAGGCTCCAGTTGTTCCTTACCTCCAACTCTAGGTCAAACTGCCAGAAACAGTGTGGTCCAAAAGCTCTGACACAGATCAGATATTCTGCATAAATCACACCATTGGCATGGGCTATGTGATTTGTCAAAGTCAGTCCATTTTTGAATGTGCATAGTTAGAAAACTTCTTACCTGCTCACAGTGAAGACAGCACTGTCATGTTGGTAAAACCATCATCATTTAACTGTGGGGATACCCCACATTCTTGGATTTCCTTTACCATTTCTGAGCTTTGCTGTAACATCCTTTACAAATCCCTTCCTCTTGTCAAAGTGTCTTATCTATGCTGCTATCTCCTAACTCACTCATTTCTCTAAACCCATTGTAACAACTGCTCATCAGTGTATGGACGAGCACGTTAATGCCTGCCTTCTTAAACACATTCTAAAAGCCAATGTGTGCTAAGGGAAACTCATCATTCATATTTCCATGCATTATGTCAACATCTTAGGTATTATTTATAACAAAGGCAACTTACAGGAGAAAGCTTTTATTTGGGTTTATTGTTGTATAGGGTTAATAGTCCATGCTCATGGAGTAGAAGTGACAAGATAGATGGTGATCAATGGCAGCTGGAATGGCAGTTGAGAACTGACATCTTGAACTGCAAGCAGGAAACTGGGATGGTGTGAGTCTTTAGGCTCACAAAGCCCACTTCCAGTGACACATTTCATCCTACAAAGCCACGTTTCCTAAGGCTTACAAGTAGTGCCGTCAGTTAGTGACCAATATTTAAATGCTAGAGCCTGAGGGAAATATTCTCATTCCAACAACCCAGTCAGTGAGCCCCAGCTGTCATTTGCACCAGAAATCTTTTTTGAAAAAGATTTATAATATTTATTTGTGTGTGTATTGTGTGTGCTTGCAAGTGTGTGCATGTGCACATGCATATGTATGTTATATATGTGTAACTATCTTGGCACACGTTTGCTAGTTAGAAGGCAAGTTCCAGGAGTCAATGGGTTCCAGGGAAAAAAGTCAGATCTTCAGGTTTGCCCAAAACACATCCTGTCTTCCCACCAACGAAGAACCTTTCTGGTCCTGATGGAGGTATATCATGCATTCTATCATCACTTCAACATCCTAGTCCCAGGCATCACAGTCCCATGAGAAGACTGGCAGCAACTAGCAATCCTTATTCTCATGTTGGTCCTAGAGAACTTAGCCACCAAGACATATACGGGGTAGTTTTTGTAAGAAGCAAGCCCAAGCCTGGCCTTTGTCTAACAGTCCTTCAGTGGACTCTTGATTCTTCAGGGTGGAGTCCACCCTCATCCTCAACACAGCACAATAGGTCACAGTTGCCACCTAGTTTGTAACCCTGTCTGATTTGTCTCCACTTTCTGGACTCATTTTGGATGCTCTGGATAATGGATACAGCACATATGGTGGCTTTACTGGAGTTTTCCACCTGCTAACTTTGTCTATACAACCAGCCCTGTCCAGTGATGCCAGTGGTTCCCTCTGCTGCTCCACATGATTCCAAGCACCTTCTGCGAGCTTTCCCTGACACCTCACACAAGCCTGGATGAGCCGTCAACCTAGACATTGAATTTGTACCTGCCTCCTCTCTCATCAAAGCACTGCTCAGTTCCTGTTTGTATTTCATCATGCTTTCTCATCATCCTTCACTTGAATGACAGCTGCATGGTCTTCATCTCCACTGCATCAAACATTGCAAAATCCTCTGAGAATGTGCTGGGTGATCCACAAATATTTACTATGTAACATTTTTTTTGTGCATGGCTTTATTTTTAATTCAAGCAAGTTGTATGTGATCCTTTAAGTAAATAGATTTTCAAACAGGTGTCAGGCTTGGTGAAATTCACAAAGTAATAGGCTATAAAAATATAGGGTTTGCAGTAGGCATTTTCCTCACTATACTAAATGTGTTGAAGGAGGCTGTGGCAATGCCCGTTGTGACCCAATATAACCTTGCATGCTCTTTTTCTTCCTCAAATATATCATTCCTGTGTCCTATGCATAGAAGACATTCTATAAATGCTGCTTTAATTGAATTTAATTGTTTGAATTTTATATCTATCCAATCATGTGCTTTGATGTGCCCTTTGAAAATTTAGCATGAATCATTGACAATAAAGGTGACTTTAGCCACTGGACTCAGACTTCAATATTCATAGATGGAGTGCCAGACATAGGAACATAATTCAGACAGTATGTGTTTTAGGTCAGAACAAGGTACAATGCATTGAATCTTTTAGTTGCTGATGGAGACCCTCCTGAATTGAAGAAAATTTGAAGCCTTGGATAGGGCCCAGACAAACGGGAGGCAGATGAGACACGGATGCTAGAGCACAAAATTGAAAGGACACCGAGGACTTGGCATTGCAGATGAGTAATTTGTAATGCAGCCAGTTTCAAAATCCCAAATTCTAATGCAAAATTTCATGATTAACCATCTATGCAAAATTTAAATAAACATATCACTGCTTAAATATCTGGGATTATTGGGCAATTTTAAAGCATCTTTGGAGTCATCTGCGATGATTTCCCATACCTGCATGGCCAGCATATCCTTCTCAGGGTGGGCATTTTCTGATTAACAGTGGTGTGAGAACAAATCGGACAGAAGAGGGCACTCTGCTACTATGCCCTCCCTCCTTTTTTGTGTTATTTGTTCTAGACAAACAGAAGTGATCAAGGGTGTGTGTGTGTGTGTGTGTGTGTTATGAAAGGGGACTTAAATAATGGCTTACAATCAATAATAATCGGGTAGTCCAACAATGACTGTGCTGCAGAGAGGCTAAGAACTGTGTGTAGAAACCCAGTTCATATACCTGGGTACCTCAAGGGACCTCATCTGATGCTAGAGGCCTGGAAGATCCTGGAAAGCCACTGCTCTCCAGTTCATTTTGGAACTAAAGAAGCAAGTTTAATATTGGCGAAAGATGATGGCAGTGTCAGCAACAAAGATAGATACTGTTAAGATATAAAAAGCAGGCAAGCATCATTGACCTTTCCCCAGACTTCTCTATATCTGGCTGCTCACTGGAAGGTGCCATCTACTTTGTAGAAGAGTATAACTCCTCAGTTCATTCTTTCTGGAAATACCCTCAAATCTTGCCAGAAATGTGTCTCTTAGTTGATTTTAGATACCAAGTTGACCAATCAAGAATAACCAGCATGTACGCTTCCATTATTTTTTTTTCTCTTTGCTCTAAAACAGCAAAATGTGTATTTCCCTAAGGACCAGTGTTTATTCCTAGAGTAACTGCCCTTGGAAACATCCTGAAGATATCCCATTACAAGAAGCCAACATCAAATAGTTTGTTTGAGAATCATGGGCCAGAATTCGATTTAAGGACAGGATTCTCCATGGGGATGACAAAGCAATAGGAGTCGTCTGACATTTAGCTTCATCCACAGAGGAAACTGTGTTGGTTGTTGTTTTGTCTACCAGACATGAGGTAGAGTCATCTGGGAAGAGGGACCCTCAGTTGAGAAGATGCTACTACCAGATTGGCGTGTAGGCAAACGTATGGGGTATTTTCTTGACTGATAATTGCTGTGGGAGGGCCCAGCTTCCTGTGTGTGGAACCGATCCTGAGGAGGTGGACCTGGGTTGTGTAAGAAAGCATGCTGATCAAGCTATAAGGAGCAAGCCAGTAAGCAGCACCCCTCCACGGCCTCTGCTTCAGTTCCTGCCTCCAGGTTCCTGCCTGGAGTTCGTACCCTGGCTTCTCTTCATGAGACTATAGGCTGTATGATAAAAATAAAGCTTTTCTTTCCTAAGATGGTTACCTGTAACTTCTAGCTTTTGTAAAAGCAAAGGACACAGGAAGATGAGTTGTCTTCATGCTGCTCAGCACAGCATCAGTGTACGACAGACATCAGCGGCCACAGACTCAGGGTTTAGCTCAGAGAGAGAAAGACAGGTTGTTTGGCTTTTACATATTCAAATTACTTACATCTTAGGGGTTGTCATTAAAGTATACGTAACATCCATGTATCAACACAACTCGCAACACAGCTTGTTTCCTGTTCTTTGAGTTCTCTGTGCTAGCCAATCCACTTTTCCCTGACATACCAATTCATGTCATTGTCTTAGATGTACATTTACTACTGCACTTGTGCAAGGGATAAATGACCCTTCTTGGTAATGTGTGAACTGTCTTTGCATGTTTTAAAGTATATTTGTGGCAGCATCTGTACATCTTCTTCACCAGATTACCTCTCTGCCTCTCTTAACCTGTGATCAGTGTGCCCGTGTGCTGGTTCACTGAGTGCTAACTTTCACGTACTCTTCCGTGGCCTGGTGACACAGCTTACTTTTGCATGTGCCATTCATGGGATTTTAATTTCTATACTTCCCAACATTGTTACATTTTTGGACATATTTTCTCATCCAGGATAAAAGACTTATAAGTCAGTTTCAGCGTGGTGTAATTTCACAGGAATGGCTTTATCCATGCTGCTAAACCAACCTCCAAACTAGTTGCATAAATGTTAATGCTCAGTAGCAGATATAGGAGTCCTGGATAGTATTCACATTCATACATGGACTTTGGACCTTTTTGAAGAGTACTGCTTTGTGTAGGACACAATATAGCATTTCATTTTCTTTATTCATGTTCACTCCTACCATTAAATGAGAGTAAGATTTTTGTTTCAGTACAAGGACAGATAGGGTGATGTGCATGTTAAGCAAGTCTCTTATCCTAAGCTACACCTCCCACCAGCCCTTGTAAACAATTTTCATTTTGAGACAAGTTCTCCAGGTTGCTCTTGATTTCACTTTGTAGTGCCAAAAGGCCTTGAACTAGTGACCCTCTATCCTTGACCTCCCAAAGATCTGGGATTGCAGGCTGGTCCCACCAGACTTCCTCTAAAACAGTCTAAGAGTCATTTACATTTCCACATCTAAATTTCCTGCTTGCAGCTCTTAGACATTTTCTTTTATACTGTTTTATTTTTCTAATCTTTCTGGAAGACACACTAATATATTTTTACAGTCTCTATATTTAAAATTTCAAATGCCTTTATTTGGACTTTTCATCTAATCCAAGTTTATGCTTTGCTTGTTTATATTTCTATTTGTTGTTCTTTGGGAATTTCACACTTGCATACACTGAAATATGATCATATACATAAGTCATTTCTGGCTCCAACTCCTCATATCCCCCTATGGCCTCCCCTTCCTAACTACATATCATCTCTCTCTCTCTCTTCTGTCTCTCTCTGTCTTTCTGCCTATCTATCTATCTATCTATCTATCTATCTATCTATCTATCCTCTCTCTCTCTCTCTCTCTCTCTCTCTCTCTCTCTCTCTCTCTCTGTCTCTTTCTCCCCTGTGATAATCTATTAATTCCAGTTAGTGCTACCCATATTTGCATTGGTGTGGTACTATCCACTAGAGCATGGAATAGAGTATGTACCCTACCAGTGGTACATACTCAAAGAAGCAAGAGTCTCACTTTCCCCAAAGCTATTACTTGCTAATATCTCCTCAGTTGGACCAGGGAATCTCTTACCCCATCTTTGTGGGAATTTGGTTGGCTTAATCTTGCTTAGGTCTTGTGCAGGCAACCCTGTGTGCTGGGTTGAATAGGAAATCCTCCATAGACTCATGTGCATAAATGCTTGGACATATGTAGTGTCAATATTAGGAGGTGTGGCCTTTGTGGAGGAAGTATATCACTGTGGGCCTAGGCTTTGAGGTCATATATGCTCAAGCTATACCCACTGTGGCACACGGTCTCCTTCTGCTTCCTGCAGATCAAGATGCAGAGCTCTCAGCTCCTTCTCCAGGACTGTGTCTGTCTGGATGCTTCCTGCCATGATGATAATGGAGTAAATCTCTGAAACTATAAGCCAGCTCCAATTAGATGTTTTTCTTTATAAGAGTTGATGTGGTCATGGTGTCTCTTCATAGCAATAAAAACCTAAGATACTTTGTTATAAGAAGCCAATGTCAGCCAGTCTGCCTGAGTGTCATGGCCAGAATTCAGTTTAAGGACAAGATTCTAGATGGGGGTGACAAAGCATTAGGAGTCTATCTGACTGTGAGTTCATGGGTGTAATGAGCATGCTATTTTTTCTGTGACTTTTGGTTACGTCTCTCTCAGCTGAAATAACTGTCTTTTGTTAACAGTATAATTTTATTTTTTGTGTAAAGTTAACAAAATACATTTAATTCCATTTAACTTCAAAGTTGTTTCTATCTGCAAGTTATATTTCACTCTAATATATACTGTGTCATTTATGTGTATCTGTTCAATTTTATGCTACTTTCTAAATACTGGTTTTCATCATTAATTTTTATTGTATTTTTATTGGATCTAGGGAAACCTAAGAAATTAGTCAATCCCACCTCAAGACATATATATCTTTGAGCTCATTTCCAGAGATTATGATGAGCTCTCTGACCTAATAAATACATTCCTCTGTTGAGGAATTTGAACAGACAATTGGGAGATGGTAAGTCTATAGAATGTGAAGCCTGGTGGGAGGAAGAAGCTCACTGGTCATGGTGATGGAGGAGTCAGGGCTCTTTGGTCCCCTTCCCTTCCTGCCACTGTTGAACTCTACTTCCTGAGAACCATAATATGAACTGTCAGGCCTCCTCAACCATGATGGAAAAAGAATCTCTGAAACCGAAAATCAGATGAATCTTTTCTGTCAGTATTGTATTATTGCATATTAACTGGCTATTACAGGAACTAATGGTCTCAGACTATTTACAGCAAGTATAGTGCACTGTGAAATACTGAGCTTTAAAACACTCACCCGTCTTTCAGTGGGCAGTTCCCATCTCAGACATTTTTTCTCTATCCCTGGGTAGTGCTGCATTTTCTTAGTTCTCATAGTGGTAGTGGAGGGAGCAGTAATTTTGTCTTATTATTATTCTGGATTATTTGGTTACTTGAAAATGAAACAAGTAAGCAAACAAAAAAGGACCTGTTGTGATCCTTAATGGGATCTCATTCAGTTTTGATCTATGAGGCAGCTAATATCTTTATGGTAATAACTCCCCCTATCCTTAGACATGGTGCCTCCTTCCATTTATTTAGACTATGTACCTAATTTGTATTATTTTCATATTTTATTATTATATAGGATTTTACCTAAAAAAAATCTTTCAATGTTTGTTAGAAATGTTCTCTGATACTTATAATTTTGCTTGCTATTTTATATGGTACCTTTTAATATTTATATTTGCCAAATGCTGCCCTACAAGAGTTTTAATATGTATGTGTGCTTCTATGTGTGTGTAAGCTTTGTCTGTGCAGGTACCTGAAGAGACCATACGAGGGAGCTGGATTCCCTGGAGCCAAGTCAAGTGGCTGTTTTGAGCCACCTGAGCCACTTGACATGTATGCTCAGCATAGAACTTTACGGTAACTAGAGCAGCAAGCACGCTTAACATTAGAGCTATTTATCCAAGCCTTCTATAGGTCTTTTCAAAAAAATAAAGCCTTATATGTAACAGCCTTGTCAGTCGTGTGTGTGTGTGTGTGTGTGTGTGTGTGTGTGTGTGATAAATGATTATATAATCTCTGGCCTGCCCATTCTTTCATCATTCCATGATCTTTATTGTAATCAGAACGGTGGGGAAAACCCCCCTTGGAATAAGAGTTTAGTGTCACATGGCAGGAGATGGAGGCAGTAATCTTCCTTCTAACATAATCACTCTGTGACTTTGAAGGAACTATAATTTCTCTAAATATTAATGTCCAGTTATCGTTACTTATGGGTGTTCAGTAGTACCTATCCTTTGCTCTCTTGGAGGAAAGAAGCCAATGGATATAAATCGTGTGACAGTTAATTACTTGATACACCCTCCGGGACTGACACTATTAAGTTGGTTCTTATCTTCAGCACACATCCCAGGCGATTTCCGATGCAAGCTGTGTGACAGTTTGTAAAAGTCAGGCAGGCTCTGGGAGTTTGGTGCCTTCTGATTCTGGGCTAGGGCCTTTCAGCACTGATGCTGTTGAGATTTGCGGATGTTTGATTTTTTGCAGTGTGTAAGTAGAGGATTCTGTGCATTGGAAAATGGTTAGTGACACACAGACACCCACTAAGCATCTGGAGTACTCAGTAAGTGATTGGAGTACTGTGCCTGCCCACCTTACCTCAGTGGTGCCAAGAACATGATCAGAGTGTTAGTGTCCCCAGGGAACAGAATCTTCTCTAGTTAAGAACCCCTGTTCTCTGTGAATCTCTAGACTCTCTGCTGTGGTCTTCTTCCATAAACTCCATACATCCCCCAAGACACACAAATTTAATTTCCTTACACTTTGCTCATATTCTTCATCCAGTCTTGTCCCTGCATCTCTCACCCTGGATGTCAGTAGGTCAGTGGTGTTTTGGAATAAGCCAAGGACCTCAAAATCTGGCCCCTAAAGAATGTCTGACCTAGTGATTAAATCCACATTAGCCTTCACTACCAGTGGGAGGGAGTGTCTGGCTTCCTTCAGAGCTGGCTGGCTGGCTAGCTGGCTGGCTGGCAGGTGGTCTTTCTGCCTCTCTTGAGCTTCAGTGGACAGCCTGCCAGGCTTCCTAAACATAGCAGCCTCTGGGAGAGGAGTCTTTCAAATTATAGAGCCAGGGTCCTTTCAATAATACCTTCAACATGGCGCATCTGATTGTGCTTCAGGATGAATAATGAGAAGTCCAAGGAAAGGGTTTCTGAATATTGAAAGGAGCAATTAAAAATAATGAGCATTCAGAAGAAAGCATTATTCGCAGAGAAGGGATGCAAGGACCAGTCAGAACACTTTCTGCATGTTCTTTCGGTGTGTTGGGCCACTGCTAACAGCCAAAAAGTACAGTACGAAAGGGCTTTATCTTGGTGAGATATATGTGCTGTATACAGGAGCCTGGGATGAGTGCTGTCCTCACTGGCTAGGGTTTTCACTGTTGGCCTAGTAAAAAAATATGGTTGTTAAATAGTAATTGAAGAATGCCAAATAACCCCTCCTGCCTCTCCTCCATCTTAGTTGTTCTCTCCCAGGTACACCCAAGCTTACATGCCTCTGGTGCTCAGTGGCTTGCCACAGCACTCCTAAGCTCTGATCGGCAAGGCTCGGGTAACAGAGGTATCTGCTCTGGGATACTTGTGGCTCTTTCTGCAGCTTATCAGGGTCTGTCCCTTGTCCACATTCCTGGACCTAGCCAGATATTTGTCTGTGCTAGACTGAGGCAGTGAAGATCCACTTCAAAGGAACTCCTTTGAAGATAAACCGTTTTAACCTTGTTCATTTGGTGAAGGTTCAAAAGGCTCTCTTCTAAATAAGAGTTCCTCATTGCTTCCCTAGCATGACTTGAACCAGGACTCTCCTTGTCACTGAATCCCAACCATTAGAAAGAATATCAGCCTACAGTGAAAATAGAGACAAAGGAATTGACTAAACAAATCAACAATGAACAAGTAAGTAAACAGAGACCCTTCAAAGAAAAACTTCACTGGGCAAACTAGTTGACAAATACTGCTTCATTTAAGATTTTTATGATGTGAGATAGAAAGACAAGTTTGGGTAGGGAGGATGAAAGAATTAGAAGCAAAATCACTTTGGGAATATATGGGACTTGTGTGAGGAGACCACGGGGGAGCCATGAATGATTCATACAGGCCAGGGGTATTTAACTGAAGGAAACTTCTGTTCCCCAAAGGACATGGACACATCTGGAGATATTTTTGGCTGACACCACTCTGGGAAGAGAGGCGTATTTAATGTTACTTTACTTAGTGAATAGAGGTTTGTCCTTAAGTAATCTCCTATGCACACAACCTTCTACTTGCCCACCATTAAGGAGTCCACAGCTCTAGCTATTTGTAGCAAGGGTGAAAGAATGACTTCAAGCATAATGACAGGAACTGACAATGGGTGGGCTGGGGGGACTTCAGGCACTGAGCTAAGCTGCTGGGGAAGCACTGGAAGGCTTTAAAGGAAATGACATGATGAAATACGAATCTTTGTATGCTAATTAAACTAGAATAAATAGCAATGCTGAGTCAGTAAGATGAGGCTACCAGCATCTGCTGACTAGCTCTGGTCTCAGGGAATCTCCAGCCTGCCTTCCCTGATGGAAAGTCCAAGGGGTGGAGGACTCTTTGCTCTTCTACATTCCTGGGCAGAAAATGACAACAGGCTGGCAAGTTCACATCATCATTTAGTCAGAGAAGTTTACCATGGAAGCTGCTGCTAGACATGGAGAAGGATTGCGGCTCATGGACCTCTGGGTTAGATCAGGTTAACTTATGTGTCTCAGTTTTCTCTTTATAAAGCACGAAAGATGATGATGGCTCTTCCCATGGTGCTTTAAGATAAAGCAAAAATGATGCAGGAAAAGGTATTATGGTAATTTTGTGCTCACTCTTATGGAGGACTGAGTTTTAAATAGATACATGTTTGCTTTATCGTAAGAAAATACACAGGGAATTTTGCCAAGGTAGATAGGGAAAGGCAGGGGCATTTTAGCATTTGTTGTGTGAAAATGAAACATAAACCTAGAGTTCCCACCAAAAGGAACTATAACACGGAGTCTTACAGAAGGATTAGAAACCTAGAAACCTCAGTTCAATTTTCTCTAACATCTCCAAAACAATGTTGCTAAAAGTAGTACCAGATTGTAAACCATTCCTTAGGAATTTATCCCCTACAAATCATTTTGGATATACATAATCACATAGCTAAAATGTACTGTGACATTATTTCTTAAGTAAAATTATTGAAGGAGAATACACAGAGAAAAGCACACAAGTAATAAATGCTCAGTTGGGTAAACTCTTGCATGAACAGACCAGAGTTCACCCAAGTCCAAGCACCAAATACCTCAGCAGTATCCCACACTTTCTGTCCCGAGACTGTTGTTCCTATCCTGGAAGTGAATGGTGCTCTGGCTTCATTCTCTATTAACCAGCTTTGCTTGGCTTTGAATTTATATAAAAGGGACGGGAATCTTGATAGTGAAGTCTAAGGCCTATTCATTTCACTCACTATAAATTCTGTAAGACTTAGTTTTAGAGAACATTACCATGTAGGATTCCCTTGTAAAAACATGTCACAGCTTGTTTACAGTTGTGAGGTCTGTGCATCGTCCCAGAGGTTGCTTTGTTGTCTCTTTGTGTGTATACACAATCATACAGAGAGACACACAATCACACACACACACACACACACACACACACAGCCTTATGTAGTTCACGAGATCATGCTTTTTTATTGCTATGTGTGAGGGTATGTATTTGGTTCTAGCATGTCCAGTCTGTAACCTAGAGGACACTAAAAACATCCGATGTAAGAAAAACTATCAAATACACCTGACCTCCTTGGCACAGGAAATGACATGCTGAACAGGACCCTGATGCATGGGCATGCATGGTGCACATTGGGATTCCTCTCTTAGAAAGCCCCAAGTAAATATCTCATTGACATCTTTTTGCTTTTCTTGTTGATGTGTTGTAGATCTTTATATATTTGGAGCAAACGTTAGTTTTTCAGGTAAGTAATAGATTCTTCTACTTTGAAGTTTAACTATCTTTCTAGAAATACTATTTTTTTATGTTCTTCTTGTTATGAGTATTTGTTATCCATGTTTTTAAGTTCTGGCTTAAAATATCCCTGTCCATGTTTAGGTCATAAGTTGTATTGATTGCTCATCTTGTTGTCGTGACAAAAATATCTGACAAGAAATGAACATAAATAAGGAAGGTTTTCTTTTTGGCTCACAAGTCAAGGATATAGTCCAACATGGAAGGGGAGACATGCAGCAGAAGGTTTTGAAAGCCTCAGGTGACAGAGGGCAGCAAACACAATGACGTGCTTTGTTTTTCTATGCCGCTCGGGACCCAGAGGGCCAGGAATAGTAGAGCTGACTTTCAGGTGGGTATTTCCCAGTCATTTAGCCTAACATAGATAATCCGTTTCAGGCACACCTGAGGGCAGCCCTAATCTAGATAATTCCAAGTGGACATTCCCAGATGTTTGTCTCTAGGCAGTTCTAGATGCTGTCGTGTTGACAATCAATAGTAACACGTGAGTATTTTAGTCTATATATATATTGGCAGTATTTGTTCTCAATAGAAAAATATGCAAATTAAGTAACCATAACAAACAGACTTTAATACATTGGGAATATTTAGGGCATATGTAATCGTAACCATTAAAAACCTACACAATAATATGTTATGAAAAAAAAGAATTACTTATACTATATTTTAGTTTGAAAAATAGGCTATAAAGATGTGAAGTATAATACAATATTTGAAAACTGCTCACAAAATGAAGGATACATAATGATTTGTTACAGTAATTATCTTTGGTAGTGATAATTTAAATCATTATTATCTTCCTGTTACTGATTCCTATTTTGTGATATTTATACAATCATGTGTTCTTGCTATAAGAAAGAGAAAAATCTGTTAAAAAATAGACAGTAACATTAAATTTGGTAATACATATTTTATGCCAATTTATAAATTATTGAAGAAAACATACTATAAATATTAGCTTATTACTTAACTGTTGAACTGTCCTGTGTTTGGTTGTTCATAGACACTGGGGAGAATGCAGGTTGTTAAGAATATTTTCATGTTTTATCCATCAAAGCAAAAGTTTGAAAATGTTCATGGCTTCTCATCAAGGATAATTATCTATTGTCTACTGATGACTGTGTTTTCACCAAGTGGCTCCATTCCAACTGGCAATTGCATATTTAATTAGCATATCAATTTATTCTCATTAGTGAGTCTGGGAGAAAGTAAATAATTTAGACATTTTTCTACCAACAAACAAAGTCACCGTAAGACTGCATTGCAAGTTAGAACCAGGAGACCCAGTGAGCTTACAGATCTCCTGATTCTTTGCTCTGGAAAATCTTACTGAGAAAGTCAAAGAGAATGATGTAGTAACTTAGGAAATATTTCCTCTGATGAGCTCGGGGGCTGTTCTTTATGCCATTTGCAAATCACAGAAACTCAAACTGGCCTTTGTAGCTTAGATGACCAAGGATCATGTTACTTTTCAAATTCTCTTCTTCAATTTTAACAGGAAGTGTCTCCAGAGATTTTTTTTTAAACGCTGGACTTTTTTTTTTTTAATTTCAATTCTCCAAATTCTTAGTTTCTTCTGTAAATCAACTCAGAAAGAGCAAGCATTCTCCCTCAGGCCCTCCTAGAACAAGGAGGTTAGAATGAGAGTGCCAGTTGCTAATACTCATTTATTCAAATGATTGAAACAACTGTCCCTGCAAGTGCTCCTCTCTCAGCAAGAAAAGAGACCTGAATAAGACAGGAAAAACCCCTGATCTCCAGAAACAAACACCCAACTTACACTTTACAGAGCCAGGGGACAAGCAAACAGCATCCAAAGTAACTTTAAATCTTTAAATAGAAATAAGGAGACCCGGAATAGAACCAAACACAACTGGCTAAAAAAAAAAAAAAAAAAAAAAAAGTCAATGAAATGATTCCTAATGATATTCTGCTATCCCTCATAGATCAGTGCCTAGCCCAATTGTCGTTAGAGAGCCATCATCCCACAACTGATGAGAGCAGATACAGAGACCCACAGCCAAACATTAGGCAGAGCCCAGGGAACCCTGCTGAAGAACAGGAGGAAGGATTGTAGGAGCCAAAGGGGCCAAGGACACCACAAGAACACCACCCACAGAATCAACTAAGCAAGGGTCATAGGGGCTCATAAAGACTGAAGCAACAAACGTGGATCCTGAATGGGTCTGAGTTAGGTCTTCTGTGAACACATTAAAGTTGTGTAGTTTGTTGTTCTTGTGGGACTCGCAAGACACGGAGTGTGTGTATATGTGTGGGTGCTATCTCTAACACTTTTGCCTGATCTTATGGCCCTTTTTCTCCTCCTGGGTTGCCTCACCCAGCCTTGATATGAGAATTTTTACCTAGTCTTATTGTGCCATGTTCAGTGGATATCCCAGAAAGGTCTGCTCTATCTATCTATCTATCTATCTATCTATCTATCTATCTATCTATCTATCTATGTTTCTATTTGTTTTTGAAGGGAAATGAAGGATTTGATCTGGTGGAGAGGGTAAATAGGGAAAGAGTCTAAGAGGAGTGGAGGGAGGGAAAACTGCAGTTGGGATGTAATGTAAGAGAGAAGAATAAAATTTAAAAAAAAAAAAGAGAGAGGCCATGGGGAAAAGCGGAGTCTAGTACAGCAGTGGTCCCCAGAGTGCTAAATAGATGATCACTCTCTTCTCACTTGAAGGATGATCAGGAATCTCACTCACCAGCGGTGAATTTATACAGCATAGGGCTATGTCTGCTGCCCTCAGCTACGAGTACCTGCTATCTCTACTGCTTATGCAGAGGCCGGGTCTTGTACTCCAGGCCACTGATAGACACAGTACGTGCTAAAAGGCACCATGCCTGGCTTAATATCTTTCAGTTGCCATCTAGACTTTTTAATAATCTTGTCTTTGAATTTTTACCTTGTGAACGATTTCCAAAGGGATTGTGGGATACTTGTTTGAGATGAGACAAAAATGTGTGTGTGTGTGCGTGTGTGCATACTCAAGTGTGCTCATTTCCAGTACTATTTCTGGGGAGGTGTGAACAGATGTCTTCTCATCCCAGATAGCGAACCAACAACACACCAAAGAAATGACACCACCTAAGCCTAGCTTGACGGACCCATGAAATTATTGGGGTCACTTACAGGAGTTGGGGTGAAACATTACTTACATGAACAGGATGATTCAAACTCCCAGCTTCACAGAAACCCCAGCATAGGAAGTGGTTCCTAAACAGGAACCTTGGGGATTTCTACATGACCCCCAGGAGTCCTTACTGTTTAGGTAACCTAGGGGAAGGATAGGACTTGTGAATCTGATCTGTTTTAGGAACTTCCTTAGGTTTGAGAGTTTATTAAGTCCTGACCCTTAAAAAGTACTCCTTCAGAAATTCCTGAGTCTTAATGAGCTTCCCTCTGTAGTAAAATGTTTCCTTACTTGGTCCTTCTCATTAGTTCTCTTCTTTGGGTCTGTGCCTCATAGAATGCTTATCTTGTACTATATGGCTAACATCCACTTCTTAGTGAGTACATACCATGTACGTCTTTCTAGGTCTGGCTTTACCTTACTCAGGATGATCACTTATAGTCCATCCATTTGCCTGCAAATTTCAGGATTTTTTTGTTTGTAATAGCTGAGTAGCATTCTGTTGTATAAATATGCCACAGTTTTGTTATTTTTTAAAAAAATCTATTTTTCAGTTGAGAGACATGTAGGTTGTTTCCAGCTCCTCTTTTCTGATGAAAAGGAGAGAGGGAGGGAAGTGAGGGGGGACTGGAAGAGGAGGAGGGAAGGGGCTACAGATATGTAAAGTGAATAAAATGAATAAGAGGAAAAATATTTCAATTCAGAGGAAATTATTACATAATCTCCCACCCCAAACACACACACACACTCCCTCTGCTTGATAGACACTAAAGTGTGTCTTTCGTTGACCTACTCCACCCCTTTATTTTATTTTATTTTATTTTATTTTATTTTATTTTATTTTATTTTATTTTATATTTTGACAGAGTCACAGAACCTGACGTTTGCTGATCTGATTAGACTGACTAGCCCTAAGGTCCCTGCATCTACCTGTGTTCAGTCATGCAGTATGAGGGTTATAGACACATGTCACCACCACACAGCTTCTGTGTGGATGCTGAGGATTCAAACTCAGATCCCAATGCACACACAGCAAGCACTTTACCCACTGAGCTGTCTTCTAGCCTATCACACAGATTTCGGATGAACGTGCAGAAGACACAGAACAGAATCAGAACCACAAAGTTTTAGCTATAAAGTAGGGCACAGCAAAGATGAAAGCTGTGGAGCTGCATTTTCATTTGATTCAGAATCTGCTGTGAACTCAGAAAGAAAAATGGTGGTGCTGAGGGAAACACGGAGGATCATGGAATCCAGTCACAACTTTCATTACCCGTGTCCCTGGACTAGACAACCACATATGCCTAGAAAGATGCCCCAGAGGAAGAGAAAATGAGAAAGCCATCAACCCTTTGTCTCCCAGCACATTCTTTCTCATCAGCAAGCTGAAGGCATAGGGTATTGGCAGAGCATGTCCACTAGTCAGGAAAGCTGAGTAAGCCATCAGCATGTATGAAATACAGATTAAAAAATGAGTGATTTTGATAATTCTGCATGTGACATAATCTCATTCTACAACATCTAACTTGGCATGGCACTACATAAAAGTTGCAAGAAATTCATTGATACTGTCAAATGTTGTATTTATCTTTACTTAGAATAAGAAAAAGAAACATTTTAAGAAATGAATAAAGAGACAAGGGGTTGAAGGATAAAGCTTTTGATTTCGAACCTTTAACACTACCCTTTACTCTGGAGTTATGAAAAAAAAAAGACTTTCTTATTTTTAAACCAAAAATCTGCAAATGACATAGCTGGCCATGCCTGGAAGAAAGTGAATTCTGCTAAGAGAGTTTAAAGGACTTTTTTAAAGACCCTATTTAAAGTTGGACAAAAGGGCAGAGACTCATGGGATACCAAAATACTCAGAGACATGACATAATGGGGTGTCAGCAGTAGCCTAGGACCTAAAGGAGTAAAGACTTAGACATGTTTCTCTCAGCCTATGGAGGCTAAGACAGACAGACAGAGAAAGAGAGAGAGAGAGAGAGAGATTGGAAAATGAGTATCCTGCTCTCCAGCCCTCTTTCCATTTCTTTTGCTATCTTCTGTCTAATTCAACTGGAATTCAACCATCAAGGGAGCCTGACAGATACAGACCCTGACTTCAGGTTCTGAGAGCAATAAAGTAAGCCAGAGGGGGTCAGACACAGTGTCTGGGATGGGGACCAGTTGCCAGTAAGTATGGGATAATCTGAAGAAAATTGACCTCTGTCCATAGCTTCAGACACGGCACCTGTGGGGAGTGTGCTTTCTTACAATCTGCTAAGGGCCCCTTGAGAGCTCCAGGATAGAGACCTGTTCCCAGAAAGATGGATTTATAAGCTATGGGGAACTGAGTATTCAGCTTAGCCCATACAATTCAGGGATAGGCGATGCAATCAGCAATAACTAATGATTTAGCTAATCGTGTCCACTTAAAGAAACTGTCAGCAGCGCTGCAAAGATGGAGTTCACATGGCCTCCAGGTTGGTGAGCATGTCAAAGTGCTGGATGGTCATGTGTCCCAAGGAAGAGTAGGAAACTATGCCCTGCCCTTCCCACACCACTCAAGCTTGCCTTCTCTTCTACCAGGTTCACTCCTTTACGCCTGAATTGCATACTTTTTAATAAACGAGTAAGGCTAGGCAAAGCCTTTTCTTGAGGTCTGGAAGCTGTGCTGGCAAATTGCCCAAAGAAGAAAAGGCAAAGTAGCAAAGTGGGTAGCCTAGGAACTGCATTCACAGCAGCAGAATACACCCTGTGTTCACAGCAGTCCTCTGAGTTTGACTCGTTTTGTATGGGTGAATCCTTCCTCTGTGTTGACTGTGTAGTTCGTGTCAGAACTCAATTGAACTGTTGGATAACTTATTGCTGTAGTAGAACAAACAAAAATTCCATTCCTCTGATGTCAGATGTTGGATCAGAAGGCTTTAAAAAATGACCACAAAGCAACTAATAATGATGATAACTAATACTGGGCTCTTTATGAAGTATCATGTATTTCTCTTCCAATTCTCAGTCATATAAAACAGAAAAAAAAATGCCAATAATCGTATTTGAGAATACAGCTTGAGAATCTCAGCTTAAAATCATGTTTTTTGTTTTTTTTTTTTTTTTTTCTCAATGCAGTTTATTCAGGAACATTGAACAATCCTCAGACCCCGGGGAAAGCCAGCCCACAGCTTAAATAGCCTCTGGGTAGCCAACCCAGGCGTGCCACGGGGGCAATGCAGATAGGTCCACATACATGGAAGCAAGCCAGATCCTCGGCCTTAGCCAAATGTGGAGTTGTTCGTGACATAGAGCACTCACCATCGGGAAGGTGGAAGGCAGAAACCAGCTCCATCTTTAAGGCATAGCATTCCGCAGCTCTCTACAGTTCCCCCTTTTTGTTTTAGACGCATCAGGCAAGAGTAGAGGTCTGATCTCTGATATTAGAAATAAATTGGGACTTTGTACAGATGTTCATTTAGGTGTCATCCACCCAAAGAGCATCAGACCCATCCGATACCTTTTTCTCAGAGGCGGGACCTGGGGCATCAACCTGCATGCAATCAGACATGCTCTTCTCTGGGTCCAAAGTGGCTGACCCTGAGTGCAGTGCTTAGCCTCGCATCCTGAGCGTATCATTTTAGCTTTTTATGGTATCCAACCATGCTTGGGGAGAATGTCCTGCTTCAATGGCTGTAAAGGCCTGAATGATCATAGCTGCATCACACTGTTGTGAGACTCTAATCTTGCATATATACCACAGGCAAACCAAGGAGACCAACACCAGAAGGCCTGCTAACACTCCCATGCCCGCCCATTCCTTCAGATGATTCATGGCTGCAGCAATCCATGTTGATAATCCTGTGGCTAGTCCTGCGTCCACTCTGGTAGAATTTACTGTGACAATGGCCACTCTCAGCTGCTCCATCGTAGTATCGAATTCTCCAGTCCAATTACCTAAAATATAGCTCGACAATTGTTTAGACAGATTTGCAGCACAGGAAAAATTCTCATGTTGTATGCTAGTGACACAAAGTCCAGCATACTTTCAATGACAGCCAGGTTGAGCGATTTGCCATAGGGTATCAATTTGCTCCTGCAAGAGGTCAATCCTCTGATTGAACACCATCAAGCTTCCTTTTAGTTGAGCATTAATTCCTTTATGTACAACTAAGGCATGAGCTACATTGGCTAAATGATTATTCAGGGTCTGAGCAGTCTGCCCAGTATGACTCATGGCTAATGCCCTGGTGGTAGCTCCAACAGCCGTCAATGAGATGGTAGTAACAATGGTGGCTGTAGTTCCAAGATCCCTTTTCTGTCTGAAGAGAGTCATAGAGTGAGGGGCA